>NC_137079.1:77472019-78187852 GCF_951640355.1 Cnephaeus nilssonii
TCTGGATGCAACTGAGATTCATTTCTCAGCTGTATTCTTGGCCAGTGGCTTCTCTTCACAGCTTCATAGTCTGAGACAGAGGCACTTTCCTCTTATAGAATGGGCAAATTACAGCCCCTCTGTTGTTATTCAAGATCCTCTGTTCATTATCCAAAAATTTAGTCTTGTCCTTTGGTGCTTTTATACAATTTACACATAATTTACTATTTATGGACTACATAATAGTAAATAAAATGCAATCCGGTAGATGGGATTGCTCTCAAATTAGGACTCATACCATTTAAGTTCTTAAAGTTGTACCAGAGACTATGTGAATGCAAAAGATAAATGTTGTTTGTGTTACTTGAATGTTAGTTTCATCAATAGTATGCAATGTCAACATTATTTTTGCATTAAAATGCAAGGATATTATTTAGTAAAAACAATAAAATGATAATTATGGTAAAAGAAGGGAATTTACATATATATTGACCCTTCAGCAGAACATCTTAGACATTTTCCCAAGCTTTTAGCACATCATACTCACAACCATACATAACCATACCATACACAATGCATACAACCATACCACAGCCATACACTCACCATACAAATGCCAGCATAGCTACCATTACAAATTGTATCAAACTTGTCATTTCACTATAATAAAATTAGCAAAATTATTAGGGAAACTCTCTCACAAGCACCATGTCTAGAAGGGAGCCTCAGCTTGTAACAAAGTCTAAGCCATCTGCAAGCCCTACTAATTTATGGGTAAAGGAGGGATTAAGAAGGGGGTGCCAAGATTCCATTTCTTGCCATGTATCAAACAAGAGGGAGCCAAAAAGCTAACAAAATGTAATGACTTGATAAGGTCTTTGAAAAGTGAGGCATGACTGAGATGAGACAAATTTGAAGTATATGTCAAAAAAAGTAAGAATTTAGTATAAATGCATATGATTATATATATATATATATATATATATATATATATATATATATATAAATTAGAGGCCCGATGCATGAAGATTTGTGCAAGAATAGGCCTTCCTCCCCCTGGCACCTGCATATGCAAATTAACCTGCCATCTTTTGGGGTTAATTTGCATACTAACTCCTGATTGGATGGTGGGCGTCACGAAGGTGTGGTCAATTTGCATTTTTCTCTTTTATTAGTGTAGATATGTATATGTTTGTGTGTGTGTGTGTGTGTGTGTGTGTATATATATATATATATATATATATATATATATATATATAATGTATATACATATATATATTATAGTGTGTGTGTGTGTGTGTATATATATATATATTATCACCAGAAAAATGTGAGACAAATTTCAGTAGGATATTTTGTTTATTCCTGACAAGGTAAGTTTTAGTTTATTCCTGACAAGGTAAGTTTTGATCAGTGAGGCTATAAGAATAACACTTATTAGTAACCGGAAAACCACTTTCTTAGTTTCAAAAAACAGTTTTAGTAGATTTCAAAACCTTGCTGTAGGCAAATGAAATTTGAAACAACCCTGTGCCAATGTAACTTCTGCTCCTTTGCAATTTCACAACCATTCCTGACTTCATTACAGAAAGCAAGCATTAGAGAGCAAAAATCTCCAAATGATTTAACAAGCATTGTTTCAATGCATGCTGTCTTTCTTTTATCTTCTTCCTGCATACTTCTTTGTTTATTAGGTTTCTGCTGGTAGAAAGATATCATTGAATGCTAATGTGTCAGTGTTTGCTTATTAAAGTTACTGCTTTCGTAGCCCAAGTAACCTACTAGTTCATTAATCAGAATATTCAGGGAATTTATGTACAGTTGGGATTCTTAGGTATAAGTATAAAAGGTGTATATGATTGGACAGGTCAGGGCTATGATTTTTTATATCTTTTTGTGTTTAATATTACACTTGCTCTTGGTTCCTTTTCATTGTAAAATTAACAAGTTTTTCCCAACAGAATGCAACTGCAATAATACAATTTTCTTACTTAGTATGATATTTCTAAAATAAGAAGTGGGAATATTAATGGTTGTAGGAATAATGTGATTGAGATCTGAGTGATCTTGGAGCTATAACAGGTTTAAATTGAATCACTATGGAACCAGTATTCAAACCCCTCTTACTGTCAACTACCTTTGATCTGAGCCTCTTATTGGTAAATTTATAAATTACAAAAAAATAATGAAACAGATGTTTTCAAGGAGAGGATATGAACACACTACCCAATCCATTTCTGGGGGGAGGGGGGAGAGTAGAACATATAATCCAAAACCAAATAAAAACATTCTCAAGTTTTTACATGAACTCTGACTCCTGTTGTTATACAAGATAGGCTCAGATACATCACATATCTTCTTTCATTAAAAACTGGGACTCCTGGAGTCGGTCTATCTTATAAGTATAAAGTAAGAGTACATTTTCTGTAGGGACAGTAAAAAGACCTTTCTTTTTATTTACTGTGGCTTTCAATTTACGTGGAGCACCTGGTAATTAAACCCCAAGATTGTTGGCTCCTCTGATACAAACAGCTTCTCTGTTCAAACTGAGAAACAAGAAAAGCTACTTCCAAAGATACATTCTTGCACCCAGCTCCTTTCTGCTATTTTCACAACTCAGGGGTAATTTGTACCACGGAGTTAGTAGAAAGTTCCCTTCCTCCCTCCCCTTCAAAAAAGCCTCTTTTGAACTCTTCATAACTTTGATATAAGCATGTTTTACAGGCGTGGGAAAAATAGTGGCAAGAGATCTCCCTAGGACATCAGCTGGACTGTCTCCTGGAAAGCAAATAAATGATAACTTTTCAAGATAACTCCTAATATCTACTCAACTTCAATAGAATCCTCCTCCCTTCCTTGTCACTTAGCAACTGCAATGGTTTGCTCTTTAAAAGAAGAAACCACCTTTTTCCCTTGCCCTGTACTGACTAGCAATACTTGGCCCTTTCCTCTCTTGGCAAGTAAATTAAACTTCGTCTCTGCATCTAGTTGTGAATTATTTCACAGCCTACATCTCTGGCAAAACCCTAACATTTCCCAAGCTTTGTTTTATCACCATACAGTGCTCTCCCACACACACAAAAAAAGTGCTGAAACCACACAATCTATATATAAAAGGCTAAGTGATTGTTCGACCAGTCAACCATTCGACCAGTAGCTGTGACGTGCACTGACCACCAGGGGCAGACACTCAACGCACAGGCATGGAAACATGGAACAGACTGATGAATCTCAGAGGGAAGGAGAGAGGGGGGAGAGCAGGAAGAGATTAACCAAAGATCTTATGCGTATAGAGGCCCGGTGCACCAATTTCTTACACCGGTGGGGTCCCTCTGCCTGGCCTGTGGGAACTGGGCTGAAATCAGCAGTCTGACATCCCCTGAGGCGTCCCAGATTGCAAGAGGGAACAGGCCAGGCTGAGGGACCCCACTGTTGCGCAAATACATGCGCTGGGCCTCTAGTAAAGTAAATAATAGAAAACAAAACAACAAAACCAAAATCACTTGGCTTAATTAGATGATTTCTGTTATGCCAATATTGCTACATTTCTGTTTAAAGCCTTTGGCATACTTAAGAAAGGCAGGTAACAATTAAGACTAGTTAAAATTATATATTGTATAATGTTCAACATTAAAACTTTTGCTTAATATGAAATAAAAAATGTGAATCACTCATAGATTTAAAAATATGAAGACATGTACAGAAATGACCCTGTGGTACTATTTTTTAAAGCAGAAATTAATAATCCAGGGAATATAAGGTAACATAAAAAGGTATTACTATTGAATAATATTTTCTTTGTTTTCACTTTTTTCCCTGACAAATATTGTCTGAGACATTGCTGTAGATAGATAAAAAGGAAAAAAAAAAAGCAATATAAAATCAATAGAGATGAAAAAGTTTCTCTTGAAGCCTCAAGGATTGAAAACATTTATTGCAAATCACTATTTTTTATTAGCTTTTTCTTGAAATTCATTTTAACTCTTTCAAGATGCATGCAAACTATTGCTTAAGCTATTTTTTCAGCTTATTAAAAATTCCTATGAGTGTTAAAAGCTTTTCTCTACAAATTAATTTAATTAATTCCAATCATACTATATACTCTCTCTGTCCATTAAGTAAGGCATTGGGACTATCCTTAAGAAAAGGCTTAAGTATTACTTATTTTCTCTGTCATTTTACTTTTTATATGTATTTCTGCATAATTGATATATATCTTACTATACTTTTTTTTTTAAGCAATGTTTGGAGGAATTTGACTGAGGAGCCAGAGGGAAACTAGGTAGGCAGGGACAGGGACCATTGGTAGGGGGGAATAAAACCAAGAACCCAACTAGAGGAAGTTACTAAGGCACCCCAACTGGGCGGGGAAGGAAGGGGAAGGGGGAGGAAGACATGAGCTTTAAAAAATGTATGAATGTTGCTAAGTCAGGCAGCTTGCAGATAACCAATCACAAAGTAGTAAGGCATATAAACCAATCCCAAGGATGTTGCTAAGACAAAATTCTTTGAAAAGACCAATCAGAAACTAACAACCATACATACAAAAAAAAAGTGCATTTGCTTTCTCTTCTCTCTCCGCTGAAATTTTTGGGTTGATAGCAGGAGACACACTCCCCTGCACTCACGTGGCTTATGGCCATGTGGGGCGCTGCACATGGACTAATAGACTTTAACACCCGGCTGTAACATGGAAAGGAAGCTCTGCACACTGGCCTGCTCCTGGAACCCCAGCTGCACCTTTTCCAGGATGTCTTTTCTCAATAAACTTCGGTTCTGCTAACAGTTCTTGTTCGAGACTTTATTCTTTGATTTCACAAGACAACTAACTCAGACTCAAATCATCACATTTTAGTTTCCTGACCATGTATGTAAGCATTTTACATGTTCAGATTAGCTCATTTCATTACCTTAAATATAATGTCTTCCTAGATTATCCTTAAAGTTCTAACTATAATATTGAGGTGTGGGGAAGAAATTACATTTTAAATGGCAAAACCAAAAGGAAAAACTGGAAAAGAATGCCAAGGTCTGGTGTTTCGGCAAGTTGTATTCTTTTGAGGTGGCATTTTAATGTTTTCTTGGTCTTCATTGATTTGCAAATTTTCAAAAATGTTTTGTATGTTTTTCTCCCTTCACCACAACCATAAAGGACAACTAAGTACTGCCTAGTTATTGGCCCTGTCATTAGATCTAAGTGCTTGTTGCCATTAATTTATTTTCCTACAAAGAGCCATTGCCTGTCACAGTGTAGATCACTTAACATTCTATTCGAATAGCTTACTGGATAGAGTCACTTTAAAGGAGTATATCTTCTTTAAACAATCGCAAGTTATGTTTTCCTCTTTTTTTTAAATTGAGTTATAATACCCATACCGTAATATTGACCCTTTTTAAAGTGTACGATTCAGTGTTTTTATTTTTTTATTTTTGCAGTTTTGCATTTATCACTGATATCCAATTCCAGAATATTTTCATCATCCCATATTCACCAGCAGTTACCTCCTTTCTGTCTTCTGCAAAAATTACTAATCTACCTTCCATCTATATAGAGTTGTATATTCTGCACATTTAATATTAATGAATATATGCAGGATATGGCCTTTTTTAATCTGATTGTTCTTCATTTAGCATGCTTTTTATTTGCATTCTCAACTTGGCTAACTGTTTGGCACAAGGGGCCTAGCTTTTGGTCTATCTCGTCTTTTCATATCCTTCCTCATTAAGCTTAATTAATGCTAAATTTAAATTTAATGTGATAGACTTGGGACTCTTTCACTTGAGCACTTGGAGGCCACTGTAAGGTTATTAAGTGGCCCAATCTCGATATTGTTATCTCTCCAGAAATAGGGCATTCCCAGGAAAAGGAGAGCTGGGGGGGAAAAATAGCTAGTTGGTGGAGCAGTCAGAACACATACAACGTTTATTAAGTTTGCTATTTCATGTGGGTGCGATTCATGGCACCCCTAAGCAATTACAATAGTAACATCAAATATCACTAATCACCACTGATAATCCTAACAAAATAATAGTAATGAAAAATTCTGAAATATTGCAAGAAATACTGAAATGTGACAGGCACGAAGTAGCAATGCTGTTGGAAAAATTGTGTTGATGGATTTCTCCACTCAGGATTGCCACAAACCTTTAATTTGTGAAAAACACACTATCTGCAAAGTACAATAAAATGAAGCGTAATAAAACTAGGTACGCTTGTTTATTTTTGATCAGTGGTCTGCTGATACTGACTTTCCCAGCTAATTTTATGCAATCATAAATTGTCCTCGATGAAAAACATAAAGTTTTCCAACGCACCTCTCCAACCTGATTACCAACTCTCAGACCCAAAATAAAGAGAAAAGCTTTATTTGCGTTCTTAAGTTGCATTGATTTAGTGAAATAAATGTGACTGAGTGAACATAGCCCACACCTTGTAAATGGAAAAGAAAACTGTTATTTCTGTCTACTGATTCTAACCTCAGTAATAGGAAGAGGTAGAATAGTTTTTGTATATTTTCCTAATATTTTATCACATATTTTTTTAGTGCATTTGTGAGGCCTATGTCTCCATATATATTAAGTTGATTTAAATTGTATGTTAATATAATTATATTATTCACTTTAATAAGCACCACTTGTTCCAAGAAATAGAATTTATTGTTATTAGAAGTCCCCCTGTATGTAGGAGCATACCTTCCTCATTCCTTAGTAGAAATCCTATCCCGTAATTGTGTTTACCATACCATTGATATTATCCATCATATTGCCACTTACATGTATGTGTCTAAACAATGTATTTTTTAGCTTGCTTGTATTTTGAAATAAAATCATATTAAATGTATTCTCTTGTAACTTGTTTTCTGTTCTCCCTATTGTGTCAGTGAGACTTATCTCTGCTGTTGAGTGTAGTGTTTATTTTTCATTTATTTTTGCAGCTTTATCATTTTCAATTGCATGAATGAAATGAGATGTATTTATGTAATCCATCATTTGGAGTCTTCCTTGTGTTTTTCTATTGGGAAGAATATTAATAAAACCATCATTTTACAGTCTTTCTAGTGAGTCTGTACAAGCTTATTTAGGTCATACATCAGCTGAGAAATTGCTGGATCAAACTGTGTGCATTTGTAACTTTACTAGGCAATTCCAATTGTTTTTTTTCATATAGTTATATATATATATACACCTTTGTACATGCCAGACAAGAAATTTAACATGCTCTCACATCCTTTGTTCTCTCCCTCACACATATTAGGTTGATATTAATTTATAAATTTTGCTGGCTTGTTATGTCTTTTTTCTATGATCTCAGTTATTTTTAGTATAACAGTAAATTTTAAAAGTTATTTGCTCAACCTACTTCATATATCTCTTGCAATATCTCCTGAATATGTTTCTTTTCTTGTATAAATACTGTATCCAAAATTGCCTTTCAATGTTTATTCATATATATCAGATATTCTGAGACTTATATGCCTGAGAATACTTTTAATATAAACTCATATTTGAGCATCAGTTCTATTAAAATTCTATTCTCCTTATATTTATAAAATTTATATTAATTTATTTACTGTTGTCACTGGAAATATTATGACATTCTGATATTTATTTATTTTAATGAAAATACTTCTGGGAAATTTTATTTTCTCAATGATATTTTTAAATTTTCTCTATCTACATGTGAAATGTCCCTTATCTTTTCTTTTTAGTATTTTAGGGGATTTTTAACTGTAAGGGGTTACATGTATTTGTTTTTGAATTCTGAGACATTTAAAAACATAATCTATTCAAATACTTCTCATTTTTTCATTTTATAAACACTATAATTCACATATTAAAATTTCTACATTAGTAGAAATCTCTTCATTTTTCTTTTATACTTTTAATAATTTATTCTCTCTAGATACTTCTGGGAGAATTTTTCAATCTGATAATACAATTTTCTAATTTTTTCCTATGGGTAAATATTCTATAATTACCCCCATCTATCATGCTTTTTTATTTCAGTTCTTTTATTTCCTATGTGTTTTGGTTTGATATTAAATATTTTTTATGTTTATATATCACAGTTAAACTAGTTAGTATGTTCATCTCATTTATTGTGTTTAGTATGTGAAGTTTTATTACTTGTTCTTCAAAAGGACCAAAACATTTGCTTCTTACTGAATCAGTGATTGATTCAGCTTATTGATTTCTTTTGAAATAAAGGTATTCTTCAGGAAGTTTATTGATTTATTTGTGGGCTCCTGTTTTTTGCAGTCAACTTTAGATAAGGACCAAAGCTTACGCTGTAGTCTGTATCAATCCAAAGTCCACAAAGACAAAACTAGGTGAAAATAATTCCTGGAGTAGAGAGCTCCCGGTATGAGAAAACAATGTTTATCCTTCCTCATATCACAAAATAATTTCTTTGGAGGGGGATTTTCTCTCATTTGTCCAAAAAGAAACAGCATTAGAAAGAGGTACTTCTTATCAGTGTTTCTCAAATTTCCAGTGAATATTGGAACTATATAGCAGCTTAAAATAACACTTATGATTGTATCTCGTTCAGGTATTCTGATTAAATTAGTATGATATATAGTGTGTGTACAGCTTTTAAAAATTTCACAAGTGACTCCAATATGTATTCAGGTGCAAGAATGACTGTCTGAAAAAAAAATGTCTGTGATTAGATTTCTCAGCCTTGTGTGCAGAAATTGTTAGAGGTGGAAATGGACTTTCCTAAACTAGTCACTCTACACATATACTTTTTCAGCTTCTCACCTTTTGAATTGTCCTAAAGGTATGTATCTACTTGAAAGGACAGGATCTGAATGTCCTAAAATAGAATGAAGAGAAGCAAGAGTAGCATTGGAAGTTTATTTTCTGTATTATTCTCACACAGATATATCTATTCTGGAGAAATTACCTCCCAATCACATTTCAAAAATTCATCTATTTCCCAGGCCTAATCTCAGAGTTTATTCTTCTTTCCATGACTTCTATCTTTGGTTGAGGTTATTCTGAAGCAGGTAGTCAACAATTTATAATAGTTCAGTATCGTTTTTTTAATTTTATATTTTTATCCTTACCCCAGGATCTATTTCTATTGTTTTTAGGTAGAGTGGAAATGAGGGCGTGAGGAGGGAAAGAGAGGGAGAGAGAGAGAGAGAGAGAGAGAGAGAGAGAGAGAGAGAGAGAGAGAGACATTGATATGCATATCGATTGGTTGCCTCCCACACATGCCCCGACTGGGGACAGAGTAAGAACCTGCAACCCACCTATGTGTCCTTGACTGGGAATGGAACCTATGAATCTTTGGTGAGTGGGCAACACTCTAACCACTAAGCAACACCAGCCAGGGTTTTTTTTTAAAAATACTAGTATGTTCTTTTTTTTTTTTTTTTTTTTTTGAGAGAGAGAGAGGAAGGGAGATAGAAAGAGAGAGAAACAGATGTGAGAGAGAAACATTGATAGTCTGCCTCCTGGACACTGGGCATGTGCCTTCACCAGAATCAAACCAGTGAGCTTTTGGTGCATGGGATGACATTCAATCAACTGAGCCACACTGGCCAGGCAGTATCTTTTTAAGGGAAACCACACACTATTAGGTATTTCAAAGTTAGAGGATAAGGTTTTTTACATTTTCAATTCATAGGGAGTTATTTGTTCATATGTATCAATAGATAACAATTACATAAATAAATTGGATTTTTTAAACATGAAAGCTAGCATAATTGAATAAATTAAGAAATTTAATGTGACCTCTATATTATATAATTTGAAGTATACTAGGCAGAACACCATATTAGCCTTTTACTAATCGTTGCATTTTCCAAATTGGTATAATATAAATTCATACATTTAAGCATACTTTTGAAAAAAATTACATCTAAACTACAAAACAATCATCATTCAAAAACACCTGAAATCTAGCTGAATGGAAGTTCTACAACTAAGGATATACAGAAGAAGGCACATCTAGAATGGTAGGTGGGGCAGAGATGTAGAATAGACTGGTCCCAAATCAATGTGCCCCGGACAAAAACTAGGAGGAATATCTCAGCTACAGAAGTCTCCCATGAGAAGTGAGGGTCCCAGCCCCACATCAGGATGCCCATCCCAGGATTTCAGTGCCAGGAAAGTAATTTTCCATAACTTCTAGTTGTAAAAACCAGCAGGAATTGAGATTGACGGAAACAGAGAGCTGATGGAATCCTTTTAAAGGCCCAGCACATGGATTTACTCAGACTCACTCCCTTTGAGCTCCAGCACTGGGTCAGCAGCATGAAAGTCACAGAGACATATGGAGAGGAACTGAACTGCCTAGCATCAGGTCAAGAGCTGGGGGGACAGGTTTCTTTCAGGCAGAATTGCTGGCAGAGGCCATTTCTCCTTCAATGGGACAACACTCCCCACACAGAGCTGGTAGGCATGTATCATACCTAAAACTCCATCATCCTGGCTATCACTGTTTGCCTTGTTCTGATGATTCCCTGAGACCCCATCCAACTTTCAGTCACACCAAAGCTGTTTTTCTGTAGCTTTTCCATAGAAATGGCCTGTCTTGGCTCATTCTTCAGATTTTCCTAAATCATATCAAACTAGAGGTCCAGAGCACAAAATTTGTGCACTCTGGTGGAAGGAGGTCCCTCAGCCCGGCCTGCACCCTCTCACAGTCCAGGACCCCTTGGGAGATGTCTGACTGCTGGCTTGTGGCTGGATGGCCTTCTGCTGCTGCGTGGCCTGAGGCTTGAGCTTCTGCAGCGGCTGCATGTGCATGGGCTGGTCCACCATGGTCTGTCCTGAGAACACCATCGAGTGGGTGAGTCAAGCTCAGAGGCAGGCTCACCCTGAGTCCCCTGCACTTCCCTGAGTCACTGAGTTGTTCAGACTGACTGCCTTCTATAGAAAACGGCACTGGGATCGGCCCTAAGCCGGCAGTCAGACATGGGACCTCTTGGGGGATGTTTGACTGCCAGCCTAGGCCCAATCCCCACAGGGAATGTAGCAGTGCACCAAGAGGCAGGCACCCAGGGAGGAGCCCAAATTGGGGCCAGGAGCCATGCCGCTCATGCTCATCCCGGCCTGCTGTGCCTGCTGCAGCCACTAGGTGGTGCTGCTGCAGTCAGGAGAGGCTCCAGCCAGGACAGCTGCTCTCACCAGCTGTGAGCCCAGCTTCTGGCTGAGCAACGCTCCCCCTGTAGGAGCACACTGACCACCAAGGGGGCAATTTTTGCATTAAGCGTCTGCCCCCTGGTGGTCAGTGTGCATCATAGTGACCGGTCATTCTGGTCATTCTGCTGTAACGTTTGCTTAGGCTTTTATTATATAGACTAGAGGCCCAGTGCATGAAATTCGTGCACGGGGGGGGGTGTGTGTCCCCCAGCCCAGCCTGCATCCTCTCCAATCTTGGACCCCTCAAGGGATGTCCAACTGCCCAGTGGGATCGGGCCTAAACAGGCAGTTGGACATCCCTCTCATAATCCAGGACTGCTGGCTCCCAACTGCTTGCCTGCCTGTCTTCCTGATTGCCCCTAATCGCTTCTGCCTGCCAGCCTGATCACTCCCTAACCACTTCCCTGCCAGCCTGATTGATGCCTAACTGCTCCCCTGCCAGCCTGTTTGCCCCAACTGCTCTCCCCTGCAGGCCTGGGTCCCCCCCAACTGCCCTTCCCTGAAGGCCCAGTCACCCCCAACTTTCCTCCTCTGCCAGCCTGGTCACCCCTAAATGCCCTCCCCTGCAGGCTTGATTGCCCCCAACTGCCCTCCCTTGTAGGCCTGGTTCCTCCCAAATGCCCTCCCCTGCTGGCCATCTTGTGATGGCCATCTTGTGTCCACATGGGGTCAGTCATCTTTGACCACATGGGGGCAGATATCTTGTGTGTTGGAGTGATGGTCAATTTGTATATTATTATTTTATTAGATAGGATTAGATAGGATAGAGGCCTGGTGCATGGGTGGGGGCCAGCTGATTTGCCCTGAAGGGTGTCCCGGATCAGGGTGGGGGTTCCCTTGGGTCATGTGGTGGCCTGGGCAAGGAGCCTGTGGTGGTTTGCAGGCCAGGCATACCCACCCCCACCACCCCCCCCCCCCGTGACCCAAGTGGAGGCCCTGGTATCTGGGATTTATTTATCTTCTATAATTGAAACTTTGTAGCCTTAGTGGAGCTTGCCTCCCGCTCGCTCCATGGCCGCAACCATTTTTGTTGGGATTTATTTATCTTCTACCATTGAAACTTTGTAACCTGGAGTGGAGGCCCGGGCTTGCCAGGACTGCGGGAGCTTGGCTTCCTCCATCTCCAGGGGCAACTTAAGCCTCCTGCTCTCTCCAGCTCTGTGGCTGCCATCATTTTTGTTGGGATTTATTTATCTTCTATAATTGAAACTTTGTAGCCATGAGTGGCGGCTGGGCTGACCAGGGCAGGCGGAAAGCTTGGCTTCCTCCATTGCCAGGGAAACCCAAGCCTCCCTCCTGCTCTCCGTGGCCATAGCCATCTTGGTTGGGTTTATTTGCATACTCGCTCCTGATTGGCTGGTGGGTGTGGCTTGTGGGTGTAGCGGAGGTATGGTCAACTTGCATATTACTCTTTTATTAGATAGGATAATTGACCTCAGCCTTCCCCATATTTGTAAGTGGCCCTAGGACCAACACTAGGAGCAGTTGGCCTTGGTTCAGAGCTTTGCCTCACCAGGATACTTCCCAGCCCAGAAAAACTAGAAGCCATCTGAAGATCACTTTGAAGCTCATGCCAAATGGCCCTAGGCAGGACACAGGTGGTGGCTGACCTTGGCAACCAGAGCCAGTGCACCCAGCAGACCACTTCAGACCACAGTGAAGCATCACCACCCAATCACCTTTACAAGTGACACATTAAGGGATGGATTCAACAGGCACCAGAGCCCCATTGAAGTATGTCCTGCTCTGTGGGGTGGGCCTGCACAGCTGATCCTACATGGTAATCAGAGAATGGTGTTCTATGATTATTAAGCAGTACTTGCACTTGATTGGCCTGGGGATAAATCCCTCCCATTTACATGCCAATAGCAATCAGGGCTCAATCACAAGAGGAGGGTCTACACAGCCCACATGGTGGGGTATATGCACCTCAAGTACCCAGCTTGAGTGATTGGAGAGGCTGTGCCACTGGACTATACAGGACACCTACTACATTATGCCACTCTATCAAACCTTGGAGACATAGCATCCATACCTAATACATAGACACAAACATGGGAAGGCTGCCAAAATAAGGAAACACACAGGTCCCAAATCAAAGAACAGAACAAAACTCCTGAAAACCTAAACAAAATGGAAATAAGCAATCTACTAGATGCAGAGTTCAAAACACCTGTTATAAGGATGCTTAATGTACTTAATGGAACCTCAACAGCAGAAAAAAGGACCAGTTAGAAATGAAGGATAAACTAACTGAAATTAAAGATTATTTATAGGGAATCAGCCTTAGAGTAGATGAAGTTGAGAATCAAATCAGTGATTTTGAATATCAGGAGGAAAAAATACTAGACAGAAAAAATAGAAAAGAATCCAAAAAATGAGGATAATATAAGGAGCCTCTGGTACAACTACAAACATACCAACATTCACATCATGGAGGTTCTGGAAGGAGAGGAGAGAGAGTGAGAAATTGAAAACCTACTTGAAAATATAATAACATAAAATAAAGACAATATGGGTAAAAAAGTTGAAGGGGCTGGGAAGTATAAATTAGCTGTTATAGAATAGTTCTGGGGATATAAAATACAGCATATGATATATAGTCAATAATCTATAATAAAAGCATAATATGCTAATTAGACTGGACATCCTTCTGGATGACCTTCTGGAGGAAGCTGCGGTGGTGGGGGCGGAGGCAGAGGCAGCAGAGGTGGCAGAGACTGCAGAGGCACCGGCCATGGCAGGCAGGGGCCGAGGCAGAGGAGGCCACTGCAGGGGTGGAGGCTGAGGCAGAGGCAGCCACTGCAGGGGTGGGGGCCGAGGCAGAGGAGGCCACTGCAGGGGTGGGGGCCGAGGCAGAGGCGGCCACTGCAGGGGTGGAGGCTGAGGCAGAGGAGGCCACTGCAGGGGTGGGGGCCGAGGCAGAGGCGGCCACTGCAGGGGTGGAGGCTGAGGCAGAGGAGGCCACTGCAGGGGTGGGGGCCGAGCCCCTTGCACAAATTTTGTGCATCGGGCCTCTAGTATTTTATTAAATATGTATGCTGTCAGATGAAATATTTATTGGGATGATCACTTAGTAAGTTATGTAATGTCGAATCACTGGGGTATACATCTGAAACTAATATAATAATTTATCAAGTGTAACTGAAAAATAAAAATGAGAAAATTGTATACTTTCAGATATATAAATCTTTAGTATATAGTCTCTCTCCCTGTACCCACTATACTCAGAAACCACATCATAAACTAATAACCACTGCCTAAATTATTTCTAAAAACTTTCATTTCTTTGGCATAAGCATTATTTTTTGTGTGTTTTTTTTTCAATTCCTTTACTTTTATTAGAATTTATATTTATGTGTTCACATAATTTATTTTGTGATTTTGGATAAGTCATGTCATCATGATGGAACTCGTTTTCCTCACCTGAAATTGAAAATTGGACATAATGATATCATTGTGATCTTTTCAGTTCAAGTGCACAATTCTTATATGACTATATTAGATTAAAACATTAAAAATTAGTAATATCCTACTTTTGGGGCTATTAAAATGGCAATTCCATATGTTTAATTTAATATTTTTGTATGATTTTTTTATGCACTTGGTCTCAGCCAAAACATTATAAGTGTACTTTGTACTTGGAAGTTTCAAAATGTATTTTTAGCAATTGGAATCACTGAAGGTGAAAGCACTGATGGAAACCACATAAAAATTAATCTGGCCAGATCATCATTGGAAACATTTCCCCTTTGAAATCTTACATATAGCTATCTCACAACACATGGTGACTAGCAATCATTAGGACTTGTGGAACGAAATCATGTGTGATATTGTCCAGGTTACTTTCCTGGCTTGAAGGTAACCCACATCCTTGGCAAAGTGGACCTGGATTGTTTACATACTTACTGGACATTGAATATAACTAAGCCTACTTATTTTCATTGTTTTCAATCTTGTGAACTAAATGTTTTACTTTTTGCCAAAACAACCTTTCTTAATATTATTAAAATCATGTTCTACACCTCACTAACAATGTGAAAAATAGGTAACTAAAATTCATGTATCTGCTATAAAAATTCTATGTAATTTGACTGTATTGACTATTTGATTTATATAAAATTTCAAATGGACTCAGTTATTATGTGCCAATAGGCATAATGATTCAAAATAAATTAACAATATATTTATACACAGAATTTTAAAACACTTCCCAATAGAGCTAAGTACACACTCATTATAAGCTAGTGTGCATATAATCGATTATAATGACTGGGAGAATAAAAGGTATTTTAGTTCCTCTAAATATGATATACTCATTCTTGTAATATAGCAAATATGTATGTAGGAAATGTATATTTTAAGAGTAATCTTCAAGTTTAGTATTTTTAAATTAATCATAAATCTAAATTAGTGTATTCCAAATTAGTACATCTTACCTAATAATAGAGAAACATGTAAATTGACCATACCTCCACTACGCCCACAGCCAATCAGAGAGTGTATGCAAATTAACCCAACAAAGATGGTGGTTAATTTGCATACACAGGTGGGGCAGGCAGCGCCATGGCCCGATCCTGGGGGTCTGGGTCCATCGGGGGTGGGGGAGGCCAGGCGGGTAGCGCCAGACACCACCCACAAGGTACCAATCCATCGGGCCAGGGAAGTGGGGTGGGCAGCGCCAGACGCCACCCGAGGGGTCCGGGTCCATTGTAGGCCCCAGGAAAGGCAGCAGCGCCTAGCCACTCCTGCGGGGCCCTGGGAACATCGCCGCCCCGGGGAGGTGTGGCTGGGCCTGCTTAGCCACTGGCCACAGATTCACAGCTTTGAGGAGACCAAGGGCAGGGATCTGCCTCACCTGCAGAGAGAGAGAGGTTCTGTAGTGGCCCCAAGATGCGGGTGGGCCAGGCCAGGGATCAAGGGGCATGGAAGGACTCCCGGGCAGAGGGGCAAGGACCCACAGCTCTGAGGCGGGGGTTGAGGGGTGGTGCCACCTCAGTGGAGGGGTGCCGCACTGCAGGGTACTGGACTGACTGATGTGATTCAGAGAAGCTCCCAGTGCTAATGGGCCTCGCTCAGGCGGCCTTCACACTTCAGAGGCAGTGACTCCTGCTCCTGCCTTGACCCAAAAGCAAGCCCGCGCCACCCTGCCCCATGGCAGAGCATGCCTAGGCAGTGAGTGCGAAGCCTTCCACCTGCTCCGGAGAAGGGGGGGGGAGTAAAGAATGGGATCAGGGGACCAGGGAGAGGAAAGAATGTGGAGCGTCTACAGTGAAAAGGTGCTTGAGAAAGAGGCTCAGAAGCCTGACTGGAAGGTTTGTTCTGTTTGCTGGGCGGCTGCCCCTTAGGAAGGGCAGAGAGCATGGCTCTGAGGGCTTCCTGTGTGCTGAGTCAAGTGCCACAGCCAACTGGAATTGGCCTCAGTTTCCTGGTCTGTAAAATGGATTAAGCGTGTCCCAGTGCCTTCACTGAGCTTGGATGGCCAATTGAGATAGTATATAAGGAAAGTGAGGGAAGAAGTGAGAAAGAAAAGTAAAGGCGAACAACACAAAAGAAAGACTGAAAGGAACCTGTAAACCCATTGTCACTTAAATAGGGAATATAGTCAATAGTATTGTAATGATGGTATGATGCCAGGTGGGTACTAGAAATATCGGGGAATACTTTGTAAAGTATATGATTGTCTAACCACTATTCTGTAACTAATATAAAACCTGAAACCAATATAAAATAATATTGAATGTAAAGAAATGAAAACTGGAGTGAAATTTTTATAAATTTCAAAGTTTAAATAAAGGCTGTAAAGGAAGGAAGGGGGAGATTAAAAATAGTGTTTTTCATTTTACCACTTCATTGTCTTTTCAGTACCTGAAAAAGACAGTTGTCTTTATATGGTGCTTTTATACTTTCCTAAGTCATTATCTCATTTTAATTTCGAGCAACTTAAAGATAAGATAATTATTCCCTCCACTATTCAAAGAAAGGAAATCTTGGTGTCTGGTCCCAGTGATTCAATCGTCAAGCCCTTATTATAAAGCAGGGTTAGTAAAATTTTCTGTGAAGGGTCATATCTATACTAATAAAAGCCTTGGGGGTGATCAGGCCACCAGGGAAGAGTAGTTGGGGGCAATCAGGCCAGCAGAGGAGCAGTTAGGTGTCAATCAAGCAGGCAGGTGAGCAGTTAGGAGCCAGTGGTCTTGGATTGTGAGAGGGATGTCCGACTGCGGGTTTAGGCCCGATCCCACAGGGATCGGGCCTAAACCCGCAGTCGGACATCCCCCGAGGGGTCCCAGATTGGAGAGGGTGCAGGCTGGGCTGAGGGACACCCTCCCCAGTGCACGAATTTCATGCACCGGGCCTCTAGTTTGATTATAAATGTGGATATGGCTACCTCTTTATTATAACTGTCCTTACACTAGGAGTGATGTTGATATTCTAATCAGTGATGCACATTTAAAAGGAAAGGCAATCTCTAACTCCAGAAGTTATTTCTTTCTGGGAGAAAAAAAAAAGAGTTCTTGGTTGAAGTCTTGTGAAATGTTCCCTCAATTACCCATGATGATCTGCTCTATTCCATTCTGTTTGTACAACTACTGCTTACAGAGGTGGTCATCCCTAGAAAACCTTTAGGTTCACTTCTACCATGACACTACTCATTTGAGTAGTGTCAAGAGAGAAAGTCTTGCAATGCAGTAAGTTAGAGGAGAAATATATGAGTAAATGAATGCTGGAATGACCACCTATTTATAATAATAAAAGCATAATATGCTAATTAGATTGGACATTCCTCTGGACGACCTTCCGGATGAAGCTGGGACTGCTAGTAAAACCCGGGTCCCAGATGCCAGAGGGAAGCCGGTGCCAGCAGCCGGAAGAAGGAAGGCCTACTCTTGCACAAATTTCATGCATCAGGACACTAGTATCTATATAAATCTTGTGTTACAAAATTGATTTAAAAATTTCAACAAATTCTAGACACATTTCTTTTTGGTTGGGTCAATGTTGTAAATTGATATTTTTAAAATATTATAGATAGCTTTCATTATATAAGGGATGCTCTATCTACATGCATATTAGAGTATCCTAAACATGTATACACACACTTTGAATAATTATAAAGGTAGTATTTATTAAATTACATTTTATTTTCAAAACTGAGTTATCAGCTGTTAAAGTATGTATACATTTTACAACTTTAAACAAAGCAGTATTCCTTATATTTAATTAATTTGTTTTTTCTTACTTAAGTATTTTCATTAATCTGTCTCTGATGCACATAAGATGAATCTTTCTTTGATCCTAATATTAAGCATGTTCATGAGAGTGAGATTCCATAACCTCTGAAAAAATGCAGTCTCAAATATCTATTGTTTCTTATCAAATAGATTTATCTGTTTCTTTGGATCTTAAATTTATTCAACAGCAACTTTTGGCTACACAAGTGGTTTCTTAGGACAATCTTGATAGTTATCCTATATAATAAAAGCCTAATGTTGAAATCGATCGAACAGCAGAATGACCGGTGGAATGATCAGTCGCTATGATGATACGCACTGACCACCAGGGGGCAGATGCTCAACACAGGAGCTGACCCCTGGAGGTCAGTGCACTCCCACAGGGGAGCGCCACTCAGTCAGAAGCCAGGCTCACGGCTGGCAAGGGCAGAGGTGTTGGCAGGAGCCTCTCCCGCCTCTGTAGCAGCGCTAAGGAGCAGCAAATGGAGCGGTAAGGAGCAGTGAGCAGGCGGGTGGTAAGGAGCAAGGGCTCCCGGACTGCGAGAGTGATGTCTGACTGCCAGCAGACATCCCCCGAGGGGTCCCAGACTGTGAGAGGGCGCAGGCCGGACTGAGGGACCCTCTCCCTCCAGTGCATGAATTTTGTGCACCGGGCCTCTAGTAATCTAATAATGAGGAACAGAATTTATTGGTTATCTGTCCATGAAGAAAAAAAAATCCACATTAACAAAGTTCAGCTAACACACTTCAATAAGAATGCATTTTCTTTTGCTACCAAACTAATGTACCTCTCTGCCCAAATAATTTGCTTATTAATGGAAGAGAAACTTTCAGGAATTAGGAAGGAAAAATAATATATAAACTAACACCTTGGGTCACTACTTTCTTTCTTGAAACTCTTGAAGAGGCTGTTGAGATGCATGAAACATTTATCAATATGGTTTATATGAAGTGTTTTTTCTAAGAATATGTATTTCAAAAATAATTTGTACTTTATATTTTGAGACATAAAATTATATCTCCCCAAATTAAATTAGGCTTAAGCTAGGTTAGAGCAGTGTAGCAGAAATTCTCCCACTGAACCTTCTTTCCTGATTTAGAGGACATGGTTTACACAAAGTCACCATATTTTCCTTCTTTGGGCTTCTCTAAAACAAGTGCTGTGATCACACAGAGCAGGATTACGAGGGTCTTATCAGTATAACAAACACAATTGCATTATGAGAGGCAATTTAACTGAAATACTCTGCATTGGTCCTACTAAAACTTTGCTCATGCCTTTTTGCATATTATTAGTTAAGAACTCTGAAATTCAGAGGCAACTTTTGATAGCACACTTTAAGAAAAAAAACACACAAAACACCCTTCTAAGTAACAAAAGGATTAAATTCATCTCTTATGAAACTGCCATAGGAACTACAAATTTTCTGGAAATTACAAGAATTTATAATCCAGAATCTCAGTGGAAAGTTTAAATACCTTATATTTTTTGGCTAGCTCCTTTTTTATATTTGTTAATAGTTGTTTTACCTGAAATTTGCTCTTTAAAAGTTACCCACCTCTTTCATCTCTAGACCTTTCTTCCTAATTTCTCCAGGTCTAACTGCTTCAAATCCCAGCCATTCACCCTCATCTGCACACTATTTAGATCTCTCCTCAACCTCAGTTCCTTCATCCTGTTTAACTAAATATGTTCACCCTCCCTTTATTGAGGTGTAACTTCTCTGCCTCTATGATTGATGCTCTCCGTGTTCACGTCCAAAGGCCTTAATGTTCTGGGCCCCCTATACAATTAGCAGCTTTTTTTTCCCTTGACAAATGACCTGGAATAGTAAATCCAAAGAATATGTAGCCTCCAAAAATCCAAAGAGGCTCACGAAGCATTGTGCTTCTTTTTTAGTCGTATTAGGACACAAATATCACAACTTCACCAAAGAAGGGGCATCGCTGGACTTTTAGAAATTTCACTGAAGTTCAAGGTCTTTTTATTTTTGTCAGATTTATTTTCCACCCTCTGACATATACATATTTTACCAATAATGCCAGAATAATGGCTATTATGTGTATGTGTTCTGTTTCTTTGGAGAACCCTGACTGATTCAGATTTTGGTAGCAGGCATGGCTCTAAAGAAACAGAATCTTAAGAGTGAGATTTCAAAATAGTTTCTAGAATTCTAGGGTTTTCTAGAATTCTAGAATTGGTTCTCAAATCTGATTGGATATAAAAGCACTAATAATATTATTTTCAGTGGTAAGGAAGTCACTGACAGGAATGTGGCAATAGAGATGTGCAAAATATCATTATTGGATATGTCTAATTAAATACTTATAAGAGCCAATATTTTGAATCATATTTGAAAACTTAAGTATTTTAGCTAAAATTATAAATATAAATAAATTGGCTGGTCATTGCTAATTACTTGCATTCCCTCTTTAAAGCTATACATGTTGTCAGGGTTACATACTGACATTTAACTATTATGTCTCCTAAATACTGGCTGGCACTCTGTTTCTGTCACAGTTGCTCCTCAACCCCTAAATCCAAAGTTCTTTACCTTTAAAAACCTGTCATCTCTTTGGCATATAGTAGGAAATATACAGATAGAATGACACATGGATAAATAGAGAGATGGATACTCACATATTTGCATGTATGTATGCATGTATGTTATATACATATATATATCATAAATACATTATCTATAATATAGAGAGATATATTGTTGTTTAGCAGATTATAGATGTTATAGAAAAAGCATCTCCATTAATTGTTTATCTTGTGTGTCCTTTCTAAGAAGACTACATGTCTATTTATACATGCCCTCCTAAACTTTTACTTGTCTTGTTATGAACATGTTCATTAATATACGTTTTATATTGTTTTGTTTGTTGTTGTTTATTTTTAAGACTATATTTTTAGAGCTGTTTTAGGGATACAACAAAACTGAGAAGATATAATATAAAGATTTCCTCTATTTCCCTGCCTCCACCATGCATCATTTACCAGATTTTACATTGTTTTCTTTAGTTTCATTAATGTAAAATTGAAATATAAAATTATAATATATTTAAAGTGTAAAATATAATGATTTTATATATGTCTGCATTGCTAAAGTATTCCCATTGAGTTAATAAACAGTTTTATGACCTAAGATATTTACTTATTTTAGTGGTGAAAACAATTAAATTGTACTCTCTTAGCAAATTTCAATTATAGAATATGATATTATCAACTATGTTATACTTTAAATCCTCAGATTTATTCATCTTATAAGTTAACATTTGCACTCTTCTATCAGGCTCTTTATATTTTCTCCCTGGAACCACTATTCTACTATGTTTCTATGATTTTTTAAAAATGATTCCACATATTAGTAATTCCATGCAGTATTTGTATTTCTCTGTCTGGCTTATGTCACTTCACAAAATGCCTTTTGGTTTTATCCATGTTTTTTGTTTGTTTGTTTGTTTGTTTGTTTTTCAAATGGTATCACTTCCTTCTTTATATGGCTGTATATTTATAAATATCTCACATATTCTTTATCTGTTCATCTGTAAATAGACACCATTTATGTTATTTTCATACTTGTCTATTGTGAATAATGCTGTAATGAACATGGGTAGAGTACAGATATTTATTTGAGATAGACTTTTTGGGGGGGGGTATGTACTTAGAAGTGGTATTGCTAGGATCATATGGCAATTCCATTTTTAATTTCAATTTATTTTTTTAAATTGATTTTAGAGAGAGAGAGAAACATCAGAGATAATCTGCAACCTCCTGCATGTAGCCTACTGGGGATGGAACCCAAAACTCGGGCATGTGCCCAGATCAGGAATCGAACCAATACCCTTTTGAAGAATGGTGCAATACTCAATCAACAGAGCCCCATTGGTCAGGGCTATTTTTAATTTCTAGAAGAATCTCCCTATCATTTTTCATATTTACTGTACCATTTGACAATTACCAATTATGTTTAAGGGTTCTCTTTTCTTCACATCCCCATCAGCATTCTTTATCTTTTGTCCTTTAATAACAGATGTCGCAACAGGTGTGAGGTGATATCTCATTGTGGTTTTGATTTGAATTCCCTTAATGATTAGTGACCTTGAGCACTTTTTCATTTACCTGTTGACCATTTATGTTTTCTTTGGAAAATGTTTATTGACTCTTCTGCCCATTTTTTAAGTGGATTATTTGTGTTTTTGCTATTGAGTTATATTAATTCTTTATATATTTTGGAGAGTAACCTCTTATTGCATAGGTTGTTTGCAAATATTTTCTCCTATTTTATAGATTGCCTTTTATTTTTTTAATTATTTACTTTGTGTTACGGAATTTATTTTTGTTTTTGTTGTTTTTTATTTTAGTTTTATGTCGTTTCACTTGTTTATTTTTGCTTTGGGTGTTAAATAAAAATTTTTTTTTAAAAATCTCCAACACACATCAAGAAGCTTACCACCTATATTTACTTCTGAAAGTTTTATGGGTTCAGGCCTTATATTTAAGTTTTAAATTAGTTTTGAGTTGATTTTTGTGTATGGTGTAAGATAGTGGTCCAGTTTCATTTTCCAATGTAGCTGGTATCTAGGTGATCTTTTGGTCAGGACTGAATCTTAGTCATTGCATAAATAACAGTTAGTTTGGATATAGTCTTTTTTTTCTAAATTTAATATTAACAAGCTCAGTAACTAGACTTGTAAAAAAATTTCTTAATGTATCTCATTAGGGTGGGTGTCTTTTAATTATGTGTGCTCATGTAACCTCATTTCAACTATGAGTACTCTGGAGAATTTTACTACTTTATCAAATGTTTCTATTTCTCTAATAATATCAGAAGGATGTGAATCATTTAATAATTCTTACATGAACCACATATTCACAGTGAAAACCAAGACAATGGTTCTCTCAATTCTACTCCAGGGATGGCCTCAGGGCCAATTTTGATTAGAGTTTTTCTAACTAGGGCAGGGATTGCTGTTACTGACTTTTTTATTTGTTTCCAAATTTGTGAACAAATAGTAGGCACATTCCTTTGGGCTTTCTTAACTCAATTATGTAACATTTTCTATTCTTCTAACATGTTTGAAAATCTTCACAAAAACATCATAGCCACTTCAAAAAAGTGATGCTCATTTATGATCCCATGGAAATACCAAATAATCATGTTTATTGAGCAAAGGCACTTTGATCTCTTCCCACAAAATTAAGAAATATGCTTTTTAAAAAGATGTTATAAGTGCTTATGTTCTTCATATGAAATCTGTCTCAAATTAGAAGACACTCAGCCTTGCTTGTTTAGTGAAGTTCCATGGCAAACAGTCCAGATATTCTGACAACAGTTTAAAATTCTTTTGGTTGATTTGTAGTTACCTGGCCTCTCTAATTGCAAATGATTGAGTCAATAGTCCCTGCTTGTCACAAGAAATAAACTTCATAATCACTATTTTATCTTCACGCTTTTTATTTAACCCAATATTCTCTTCAGGACTGCCACAGAGCTGCCTGGGACTGATACCAACTGTCTTGGTAATGTGACTGCCTGTACACTGCCACCAATCTTCCTTACCTACTTCTCCTCTGCTAGGAATACTTTATCCAGTTGAAAATATCGTCCCAGTATCTCTTTCTGGAATGAAAGTACTCCAAGTCACCTGCTCTAATTCTTAAACTGGTTGTTAAAAAATCAATATGTACTAACTTGAATAGTCATTGACTTCTGTAGACCTCTTCTATAAGAGGTGACTAATTTTCTCTGAAAGTAAATGAAAAACATTTAGGGCCAGAAATTAACTTCAGTATAGCTCTAAGTATTTATTTTAGGTCTACTGGACTTACAATAAGTATCTGCCCATAGCACTACAAAATGGCAAGAGACGCTCCATCCATTATATGGCTGGTTGACTGCTGCTGCTGCTGAAGATACAGACTTTCACAGAAGGTTTGTAAATTTCCACAGACTTCATAATTGAATCAACTTCAATCTTTTGGAATCAATGCTCACCTTATAATATCACCCTGGAAGCCAACTGGACTAAAGAACAAGAGAGGAAGGACTACCTGGCTAGAAAAACTAGGAAAATACTTAAGCCTTGGACTTCAATTACTATCATGCATAGATTTTTCTGCTTTAGCTCCTATGACACATGACTCTAAGTTGGCTATCTCCACAGCTAGGAATAGCACTAAGAGCTGTGTTGGGTGAACCACTGGATTATAGTAAAAAATAGATAACTCAAAATATTAATGTTTGACTTACACTTATTTTATGTATTGTTTATCTATATGCTTTGTATATATTTTTCAATGTAAAATTTTATAATAAACCATAAGGTATATAAATAATTTATATATAAATATGTGTATATTAGGTACACTCAAAAAATTTACTGGTTAATAGCAGCACAATTTACAATAGCTAATATTTGAAACAGCCTAAGTGCCCATCAGCAGATGAGTGGATTAAAAAACTGTAGTACACCTACACAATGGAATACTACACTGTTATAAAAAGGAAAGAGCTTATAATTCGCAACAGCATGGATGGACCTGGAGAGTATTATGCTAAGCGAAATAATCCAATCGGAGAAAGATAAATATCACATGATCTCACTCATTTGTGGAATACAATGAACAACATAAACTGATGAACAAAAATAGTTCCAGAGACATAGAAGCATTGAACAGACTGTCAAACCTCAGAGGGAAGTTGGGGGTGGGGGTTGGGGGTAAGAGACCAACCAAAGGACTTGTATGCATGCATATAAACATAACCAATGGGCACAGACATTGGGGTGAGGGCATGTATTGAGGGTGGAAGTGGCCAGGGAGAGGTCAATGAGGGGAAAAGAAGACATATGTAATACTTTAAACAATAAATAATTTAAATTAAAATAATAATAATAAATAAATAAACCTAAAAAATTACTGGTATTATACTTCAAAGCAACAATAATCAAAACAGCATTGTATTGGCAGAAAAACAGACACACAGAACAATAGAGCATAATTGAGGGCCCAGAAAAAAAACCCATATGTATATGGGCAAATAAATTTTGACAAAAGAGTCATAAACATGAAATGGAGAAAAGAAAGCCTCTTCAATAAATGGTGCAGGAATAATCCACATGGAAAAGAATGAAATTAGACTAAGTTTTGTCCCATGTACAAAAAATAATTCAAAATGGATTAAAAACCTATACATAAGATACAAAATAATAAGTTACATATAAAAAACATAGCTACAAATTTATGAACCTTGGTCATAAAGAATATTTTTTTTAATTTGACCTCAAAGGCAAGGGGATTAAAGGAAAACGTAAATAAATGGGACTATATCAAACTAAAATGTTTCTAAACAGCAAAAGAAACCACCAACAAAACAAAAAGGCAACCAACAAAATGGGAGAAGATGTTTGCAAATGATAGTTCCGACAAGAGGTAATATCTAAAATAAAGAACTCATGTAACTTAACAACAAACAAACAAAATATCCAATTAAAAAAGGGGCAGAGCCCTGACCATTGTTGAACAGTGGTTATAGCATTGGCCTACCCACCCAAGGGTCACAGGTTCTATTGCTGTAAGGGCAGGTACTTGGTTCAATCCCCAGGCCCCATCCAGGCACATGCGGGAGGCAACCAATTGATGTGTCTCTCTCACATAGATGTTTCTCTCTCTCTTTCTTTCTTTCCAACTTTCTCTCCCTCTCTCTCCCTTATACGTTTTCTTAAAAAAAAAAATCAATGGAAAAAAAATATCCTTGAGTGAGGATTAACAAAACAAAACAAAATAGGCAGAAGACTTGAACAGACACTTCTCCCAAGAAGACATACAAATGACCAACAGACGTATGAAAAGATGCACAACTTCACTAGCTATTAGAGAAATGGAAATAAAAACTACAATGAGATACCACCACACACCTGTTAGAATAGCTATTGTCAATAAGCAAGTAATAACAAGTGTTGGAGATGTTATGGAGAAAAAGGAATGATCATTCACTGCTGGTGGGAATGTAAACTGGTACAGCTACTAGAAAAAAAACAGTATGGAAGTTCTTCAAAAACTAATAATAGAGTCACCATATAACTGAGCAATCCTCTTCTTGGTATCTACCCCAAAATTTTTAAAGCATTTATTTGAAAAGATATAGTTCCCCTATGTTCATTTCAGCTTTATTCATAATGGCCAAGACATGGAAACAACTAAAATGTCCTTCTATAGATGATTGGATAAAGAAGATGTATATATGGAATATTAGCCATAAGAAAATATGAAATACTGCCATTTACAACATCATAGATGGGGATCCCCCAACCCTGAGTGCACAGATTTTGTGCACCGGGCCTCTCGTTTAGAAATAAATAGAAGGGAAACCTATTAAAACAGACATAAACCTTTCTGAATGTCTGGTGAGTTATGCTGAGTGACAAATTCCAAAGGATTACTACAGTATGGTTCCATTTATATAATATTCTTGAAATGATAAAATTATATAAATGGATAACAAGTTGTTAGAAGTTAAGAAGAAAGTCAGTTATAAGAAAGAGGATAGGATATAAAAGGGTAAGATGAGAAATCCAGGTGGTGATAGAAGTGCTCTGTGCCTTGACTACATTAATGTCAATATCCTACTTGTGATATTGTCCTATGGTTTTGTAAGTTGTCACCCATAGAAAAATTTGAGTAAAGGGTACATTTTTTTCTATATTATCTCTTACCACCACATGTAAATCAACAATTATCTCAAATAAAATGTTTGATTTAAAAGGCAATATTGTGTGCCTTCATTTCTTCTTTTGGTAATGCTCTAAAAATTGAATTTCATATTTTTTCCTTATAAGTAATTTGTTATGGTAATGATAGAAGAATAGAAAGAAAAGGGACATGTAGCCCCATGAAGATCTTTGTAAATTCTAAACTCATAACAGTATTTTCCATTTCATATCATCTTTATAGCTCAATAAACAAAACATTTGAATATTTTTAATTAAAATATTTCAATTGAATCTTTTCATCTACTTGATTTGTCAATTGAATTTCTTAACACTATGAACACATTTCAGAGTGACTTTAAAAAGAAATGTAATCAACTCTGCAGATTGACCTATGCTCTACAATGTTTCACCTCCAAACATTAAAGTTTTGAAATACCCTCTTGTTAACTGTTTGACTGAACAAGTTTATTATTCAAATAGAACAGCTTAAGGCATGGTCTAATTATTAATTCTCTAGATGTCTTACTCCCTACTCCTGTTTCAAGGCAAACACTTTAAAACAATATACCTTGAATATATCACATGTCCCTCAAGAACGGCAAATCAAGCATGTTTCCTTTATTTTTTAACTTAATCTCAATAAAAGAAAAGAGTTTTAAAGATGTCATCTTTTATTTTAGTTGAGACTGCTATAAATGTTCCTATAAATGTGTTATAAAAATTTAAAAAAAATGTTTTTCAAGAAGAGTCTTAACTTCCACTTCCAAAAGGATGAAGTAGACATACGTTTTCCCTACACCTTCTGCTCAGTACAACTAAAAATGTTGGATATTTTATATAAGGTAATTTAAGAAGATTCTTAGAAATGAACAGAGAAGCAAGGAAACTTGGGACTCAAGGAACAACACATTGGTGAGTTCCTGGTTTTGGGGTGTGTGTGTGTGTGTGTGCATGTGTGTGCATTGCCTCATATATCAAAGACTTGGAGCTTAAGAAGCTAAAAATACCCCTAACTGGTTTGGCTCAGTGAATGGAGCATAGGCCTGAGGACTCAAGGGTCCCAGGTTCAATTCTGGTCAAGGGCATTTACCTTGGTTTTGGGCACATCCCCAGTAGGAGGTGTGTCAGGAGGCAGCTGATTGATGTTTCTCTCTCATCGATGTTTCTCTTTCTCCGTCTCCCTTCCTCTCTGTAAAAAATCAATAATATATATAAAAAAGAAGCTAAAATATAAAAAAAACAAGCAAACAAATAAAAAACCACCAATAAGCACAGTCAAAATGAGCCCAACCAAAGGAACAAGTTAAAAAATATTTTTAAATGAAAACAGCTCTATCCAAGGCAAACACCTCAGAAAAAAAACATGATCCCAAGCTCACCCACACCAACAAAAGCAAAAGGGGTAGCCTGGACTTCCAACTTTGAGAGGCTATGAAGGTGTACTCAACTACTGACAGAGTGGTTTTAGGAAGGCCCAAGTAGGGAGCCAGAGTTTTCATTCCTTCCTGGCAGTAACAAGTTCCCTGGCAGTATCTATGAAGACAATGTGTCTATGTCCACCGGGAAATAATGGGTCACCCCTTCCACTCACTGACAGGTAGTAACAGGAGATCTAGTGAAGAGTCAGAACTTTCAACATTGAACAGCAGTAATATGTGTACCTTTATCACTGAGATTATGGAGACAATATATGAATTAAGAACTCCCATTGCTGCCCAGAAATAATTTGGAAACTCCCCTATGTTAGATGTCAGTGAAAGCTGGGATTATACTTTTATCTGGTATTAAGAAGACAGTGCTCAACCTTTCCCTAGCAAAATCAGAAAAAGCCAGTTAAGGGATCCAAATATATGTCAACAAAAAAAGACTTCACTTTGGATGGTTGCCACAAAATGCAATATACAGATCATGTATCATAAAAATATATACTTGAAACTTATATAATCTTATTAACCAATATCACACCAAAATTTTTATTAAAATTATCCTATCTAATAAAAGAGAAACATGCAAATTAACCGTACTTCTGCTAGGCCCACAAGCCACGCCCACCAGCCAATCAGGAGTGAGTATGCAAATTAACCCAACCAAGATGGCGGTTAATTTGCCTATCCAGGTGCAGAGCAAAGTCTGAAGACAGCGTAGAAGGAAGCCAAGTGCTGCAGAAGGGAGCGAAGTTGCAGAGAAGCAAGCAAACGGGGCGGTGGAGATGGGAGGGAAGCGGGTGGGGTGGCAGAGACCGCTGCAGGAAGCCTTATACTTGCAGGAATCTTTCTGCAATGGGCCTCTAGTATATGTATAAATAAATATAGATATAGATGATAGATAGTTATAGATGATATAGTTATCTATATATATAAAAGCTTAATGTGCAAATTGTCCCCATGGGAGTTCGACTGGGTGACTGATCGCTCGCTATGATGTGTGCTGACCACCAGGAGGCAGCACAGAACAAAGGAAGGCCCCGGCTGACAGTCAGGGAAGGGAGGCCCTGGCCAGAAACCAGAAGGCCCTGATCGGCCCTGATTGCCAACCAGGCCTAGGGGCCCTACCTGTGCACATATTTCATGCACCGGGCCAATAGTAGATATATAAATGGCCAGTTAAAAGAAAAGTTTTTCATAAGATCCAAAGACCCATAACAAAATGTGGAAATGTCTAGGTTTTAACTGAAAACTACTTACCATAAAAAAACAGAAACAAAAAGAGGAAGAACTCAAAGTTTAAGTTAAAATGTTAGTTCCATGAATGATACTGTGAAGAGACTAAAAATAAAAGCTACCTAATAGGAGAAAATATTTACAAACCACATGGATGACGAAGGGCTAGCATCTAGATTACATAAACTCTCAAAACTCAGTAATAATTTTAAAAATCAAATTGAAATTGACATGAATACAAGGCATCCAAACAAGAAAGAAGTAAAATTATTTCTGATTCCAGATAACATGATCTTACATGTAAAAATCCCTAATACTTCACGAAACGCAACTATTAGAACTAATAAACAAGTTCAGCAAAGTTGCAGGATATCCAATCAACAAATAAAAATAAGTTACAGTTCAATAAACTAATTATAAACAATCTTAAAAAGAAATGAAGAAATATTCCATTAACAGTAATATCAAAAATAATAAAATACTTAGGTGTAAATTTAAGTAAGTAGGTCAAGGATCTGTGTACTGAAATCATAAAACACTGGGTGAAAGATTTTTAAAAAGATACAAATAAATAAAAATGCATCCTGTGTTTATAGATTTGAAGAACAAATATTGCTAAAATGTCCAAACCACCCAAATTTATCTGCATGTTCAATGCAAAACCTATCAAAATTACAATGGAACTTTTTACAAAAATAAAAAAAAATAATTAAATTTATATAGAACTCCTAAGTACCCTAACCAGAACAATCTTGGGGGTGGACGGCGGGGGGGGGGGGGGAGGGTAGTTCTGGAGGCCTTATATGCCTGATTACAAAACATAATAGAAAGCTATCATAATTAAAACAGTAAGGTACTGACAGAAAAAAAAAAAGACCAATGGAACACAATAGAGCACCCAGAAATAAGCCAACACATATGTGGTCAACTCATCTTCTACAAGGATGCCAAGAATACACAATGGAGAAAGAACAGTCTCTTTAATGAGTGGTTTTGGGTAAATTGTATATACACAGGCAAAACAATAAAATTGAACCCTTATCTTATACTGTACATGCATAAGACATAACTGGAATAATTAAAAACTTAAATGTATGACTTGAAATTGTAAACTTGTGTAAGAAAATATTGGGGAAAAGCTTTATGACATTAATATTGGAAATGATTTATTGGCCATGACATATCAGCAAAGGAATAAAAGCAAATATAGTCAAGTGGGACTACATCAAACTAAAATCTATGCACAGCAAAGGAAACAATCCAACGGAGTGAAAAGGCAACCTATGTGAAGGAAAAATATTTACAAATTAAATATAAGATAATGGGTTAATATAAAAAATATATGACAGTCCTACAACTCAGTAGCAAAAACAAAATAACCTGATTTAAAAATGGACAAAGAACTTAAGTAGATACTTCTCCAAAAAAAGACATTCAAATGGCCAACAGCTATATGAAAACATGCTGAGCATTAAAAAAAAAAAAATCACCAGAAAAATGCAAATCAAAATCCCAATGAAATATAACACCTCATACCTGTTAATATGGTCATTACTATGGGCTAAATATTTGTGTCCCCAAAAATTCAAAGTTGAAGTACTAATCCTCAAGGTGAAGCTTTTTAGAGGTAGTTCGGAATAGATGAGATCATTAGGGCAGAGCCCCTTTGATGGGATTACTTCCCCCTAAGAAGAGACTAGAAAGCTTGCTCTCTCTCTCTGTCTCTCCCTCTCTTTCTTTGTCCTCTATAGGAGGATACAGCAAGGAAGCTTCACTCTGAATACCATGTAGAGTGCTCAGTATTGTATAGTACTATATAGTAACAATAATGTACTATACACTTAAAAATTTATTGAGGATAGATCTCAATTTATTTATTTTTGACCTTAACAGAAAAAATGACATAAAGAAACATTTCACAAAAGAGGATATACTGTATAGAATGTAAATAGACCTGGGAAAATATATCCAACATAATTAACTACTAAGAAAATGCAAATTAAAGCCTCAATTAAATATCATTACACTTTTATAAAAGTAGGTAAAATAAAAAAAATAGTAACATTGCATGCTAGCAATGATGTGAAGAAACTGAATCACTCATATACTATTGATGATGAAAGTGTGAAGGACTACAGCTATTCTGGAAAGATTTGACATGCAACATATGACCCAACAATTGCACTGCAGGAAATGTATCCCAGAGAAACGAAGAATCAAATTTATCCAAAAGGTTGTCCACAGATGTTATAGCAGTTTAATTTTCAGTAGCCCAAACATTGAAACAACCTATTAGTAGGCAAATGGTTAAACAAACATGTACATACAGGCCTTGGACTACTGCTCAGCAATAAAAACTGTAAAACTGGTGAAACATGCAACAACTTGTTTGAATCTCCAGAAAATTGTACTGAGAAAAAAAATCCCAAAAAGTTATGGTGCATGGTTCCATTTGTTTAATATTGAAATGATGAAATTATAGAAAACAGATTAATATTTTATAGAGAATTAAATTGAATCTACAGAAAACAGAGTAATGCATCTAAGAGGTTAATGGGGTAGGAAGTATAGGTGGGAGAGAAGTGAATGTGGCTATAAAAGGGCACCATGAGGGATCACTGCAGTGATGGAAATGTTCTGTATTCTGAATGAATCAACGTCAATATCCTGATTCTAATATTGGAGTAAAGATTTGCAAGATGTTGGCATTGTGATAAACTATGTAATTAGCAATTAGACCTCTATATATTGTTGCTTAAAACTATATGTGAATCTACAGTTATTCCAAAATAAGAAGTTAAAATAACTCTAGTACATAAAATCACGTGTTAAAGATGCAGTTATATAATTGCAAACATTCCTCAATTTTGTTCATGTAAATAAATGAACATTTATATAATCACATACATAAGGATTCTTAAGAAAGTAATTGATAACAATTACACTAAAGTTAAATAATAATAATGAACATATTAGATAGATAAGTGGATAAAGATGTGGTGTATATATGTATATACAATGGAATACTATTCAGGCATAAGAAAAGATAAAATACTGCCATTGAAGACAACATGGATGAACCTTGAGAATATCATACTAAGCAAAATAAGTCAGACAGAAAAAGTTAAGAACCATATGATTTAACTCATATGTGGGATATAAAACTGAAAGCCAAAAAAAAGAACAAATAAAGAAATAAAACTCATAGACAACAGTCTGGTGGTTACCAGAAGAAAGAGGGGTGGAGGTTAGTACAGCATAAAGGGGGTCAAATACATGGTGATGGCAGATGACTTTGGGTGTGGGCATACAATGCAATATACAGATAATGTATCACAGAAATGTATACTTGATAACTACATAATCTTATCAATCAATCTCATTCAAATAAATTTAACTAAAAAGTAATGTCATAATATTAACTTAATTGATATGTATTATTCTTAGAATTATTTCATGTATTAAAACAAATATTTATAGTAAAATAAGACATATCTGGTCAATGAATGTTATGCCAATATAAATGAAATAGAATATCTATATCAACAATCCCCTTCGGAAAAAAATTCTTAACAATAAAATTATATGATTAGAACTCTGGGTAATTATGAAAAATAACATATTTAAGTAAATATAAAAACTGAGAAACACATCATTGACTATCTCAATGAAACTTAAAATTTATAATATTGTTTAATTTAGTATCAGATTTCAAAATACAGTATCATTAAGAGTTTTCTATTCTAATAATAGATTACTATAATGTGCTGGGCCACTGAGGAACATACTATTATAATGAGTTCAAACTAGATTCATCAGAATCATAAAAAATATAATGATAATAATGTAATAATGATGATGATAAAGTGACTTATACTAGGTAACTACAATGAGTAAATTTAGTTAGAAAATGTAAGTGCTTATCCTATCTACTAAATCATGCTGCCTTTATAATTTTAAACACTCAATAATAATGCATATTCATTAAACATGTAACAGAAAAAATTAAAAAGCAATACATCCTGGCTGCCTAACGGGGAATAAATGGTTTCCACTTCTGGTCATTTTCCTTCTTCATCTATGGTACTACCTAAGATATTAATCTCCTTTATTAGTTCTGAAAATTGTTGGCTTTAAATGACTGCCTATCACAAGCTATATCTTTTGCTATGCTTAGAGGAACAGAGAAAATTCAATTCAATGACTATATTAAGCAAGAAGGCTATTGTATAAGTTGACTATGGCTTCCATAACAAATATTATAGACTAGAGGCCCAGTGCATGACATTCCTCCCCTGGGGGGGTCCCTCAGCCTGGCCTGCGCCCTCTCACAGTCTGGACCCCTTGGGGGATGGCCTCCTGCCAGCTTAGGCCCACTCCCGATGGCAGGAGGACATTCCCCGAGGGGTTCTTAGCACTGCTGTGGAGGCAGGAGAGGCTCCTGCCACCGCTGCTGGGCTTGCCAGCCGTGAGCCTGGCTTCTGGCTGAGCGGTGCTCCCCCTGTGGGAGTGCACTGACCACCAGGGGGCAGCTCCTGCATTGAGTGTCTTCCCCCTGGTGGTCAGTGCACGTCATAGCGACCAGTTGTTCTGGTGTTTGGTCAATTTGCATATTAGCCTTTTATTATATAGGATTGGAGGCTCAAACAACAGAAATTTATTTTCTCAGAGTTCTGTGGGCTAGAAGTTTAATATCATCATGTCTGCAGGGTTGGCTCCTTCTGAAAGTCATAGGGAAAATTCTATTCCAGACCTCTCTCTTTGGCTTGTAGATGGCTGTCTTCTCCCTACGAATTCAGATAGCCTTTCCTCTGTCCATGTCTGTGTCCGAAGTTCTTATAAGAACCCCAATCATACTGGTTTAGGAGCCACTCTAATGACTTCATTTTAACTTAATTGCTTGTATAAAGATCCTGTTTTCATATATGATCACATTCTGGGGTATTAGGGGTAAGGGATTCAACATACGAATGTAGCCCATAACAAACATAGTGGTTTAATTTTGTTTGAGTAAAGGAATGAGAGTGACAAGAAGAAACTGAATTCAAGAATTTATAACTTTTTTAAAAAAATACTACCGAGTATCATATTAAATGACCACCTTTGCAAAAGCAAAAAGTTAGGTATCTATTTATTTATTTTATTTTTTAAATTTTTCTTTATTTATTAAGGTATGTGTCCTTATCCCCCCCCCCATTGCCCCCCCCCCAACGCCCCCACTCATGCCCTCACACCCCTGGTGTCTGTGTCCATTGTTTAAGCTTATATGCATGCATACAAGTCCTTTGGTTGATCTCTATCCCTTACCCCCATCCTCTCCTACCTTCCCTCTGAGGTTTGGTGGTCTGATCGATGCTTCTCTGTCTCTGGATCTGTTTTTGTTCATCGGTTTATGTTGTTCATTATAGTCCACAAATGAGTGAAATCATGTGATATTTATCTTTCTCTGACTGGCTTATTTCGCTTAGCATAACGCTCTCCAGGACCATCCATGCTGTTGTGAATTGTAATCATTCTTTCTTTTTTACAGCAGTGTAGTATTCCATTGTGTAGATGTACCACAGTTTGTTTTTTTTAATATATTTTATTGATTTTTTACAGAGATGAAGGGAGAGGGATAGAGAATTAGAAACATTGATGAGAGAGAAACATCAATTCAGCTGCCTCCTGCACACTCCCTACTGGGGATGTGCCCACAACCAAGGTACATGCCCTTGACCGGAATCAAATCTGTGACCCTTGTGTCTGCAGGCCAACACTCTATTCACTGAGCCAAACAAGTTAGGGCTGTACCACAGTTTTTTAATCTACTCATCTGCTGATGGGCACTTAGGCTGTTTCCAAATATTAGCTATGGTAAATTGTATTGCTATGAACATAGGGGTGCATACATCCTTTCTGATTGGTGTTTCTAGTTTCTTGGGATATATGCCTAGAAGTAGGACCACTGGGTCAAATGGGAGTTCCATTTTTAGTTTTTTGAGCAAACTCCATACTGTTTTCCACAGTGGCTGCACCAGTCTGCATTCCCACCAGCATTGAACAAGGGTTCCTTTTTCTCTGCGTCCTCGCCAGCACTTGTCATTTGTTGATTTGTTGATGATAGCCATTCTGACAGGTGTGAGATGGTACCGCATTGTTGTTTTGATTTGCATCTCTTGGATGATTAATGACTATGAGCATGTTTTCATATGTTTCTTGGCCTTCCTTATGTCCTCTTTCAAAAGTATCTATTTAGGTCCGTTGCCCATTTTTTGATTGGGTTGTTTATCTTTCTTTTGTTAAGTTATATCTATTTAACTTTTCTAGTTACTACATATCTTATAGTACTTCAAAGGAACATCAGGAAATACATTCCTGATTAAAGTTTATTCTAAAGTATGATGAAATTCAATAATTGAATTATATGATTTGACTAAGAATGGTGAGTCAAATGTGAACAACATTTTGAGAAATTAATTATTATATAGGATTGGAGGCTCAAACAACAGAGCAAAAGAGATAAAAACTGAAGTTGCAGGTTGCAAAATATAATTGGGAGTTATAGTTGGCTTTGTATACAGAATTACAAAAAAAATTAAATATCCATGAATATTTTCTGATATATCAGCACTTTGGAGATAAAATAGTCTTGAAAGCATTTCACTCATATGTTTCTATTGTCAATGATTACTTTTAGAATTTTCAGCATCAGTTGGGTATTAATTACATCTACATAAATTATTAAATACATCAAGTACAAAAATGTTTCAAATAACATTTTATTATCTCTTTATCATCATTTGCTAGCATCATACAGGAAGGGCATGACACTCTTTCATGTTGCAGGGACATCCAATTTTCTTCTGAAAACTAATATATTCAAATAGTTAACACTGATTAATTTGAGGGAGTCTTCAAATTGAGGGATTGGATGGGAAAGGAATATGGCGAAGATATCAGGTGACTTGGCTAATCTGGCCAGGGAGGTAGATGCCCCTTTTGCTTTGCCATGGGAGCTTGTTTGGGAGCATATTTGTTAGATGATTAGAATAACTCAAAGGTAAAAAAGAAGAAATTGGTTTTTAAAATTTTTTTTTATTTAACCCACACATGTACACACATAGGAGGGTGAAAGAAGAGAGAATTAATCTTACAAAAAGCAAAACTGGCGGTGAATGCTCAGTATCATTATACTTTGAAGTTCTTTTTAGTGTTAAATACATGGTACTGTGGAATGTGTGTACTTTACATACAAAATACTTTAAAGGTCACAAAATCAATCAGCTGTGTTTTACTTGTCATGCCTGCTGGGCTTAGCCAATATAATATAATGAATACTGTACTGTATTTTAGCTTTGTCTCAGCCTGATTGATTCTCTATAAACCCATTATAAAGGTCAGTATATTATAGGTCAAAGGCTGCTGTGGAATTTTTTAAAAAGTTGAAAATAACACATACAACCTGTGGAGATATAGATTTAATCAACCTTATAAGTAAAAAAATGTGGTAGCAGTACTTCCCAAGAGCCTTGTAAAATGTTTATGTGGCACAGAATTCTATAATATGAAGAAAACTTTCCCTCTATCAACTTTTTTGTTGCCTGAGGACTGAAACCATTATTTACAAGTTTCCGTTTTGGGGGCAGAAAAATACAGTGAACTGAAGAGCGAGCGAAAAGAGGAAGTTCTGATATAATGTGCCAATCATGACCAGCTTCCAGTATCATAATGCTGTATTAAAATCAGAGAAAGCTAAATGGCACTTGTTATAGACAATATAAGACAAGAATTAGTCACTGCTTATTTGTACTGTTTATAAAGATACACAATAGGGTCTAAATACATCATACGGTATTAATCATTTTTTTCTAGAGTATAGAAAAATGCATGAATACAATTTGTATGGACTATTCTATAGAATTGTACTTTAAATTGTACTATGGTACAATTTTCTAGGCTGGAAATCTGGCTGAATCAGCATGGGGAAACTTATAGTCTGGTTTGAAAATCTATCTAATTCACTCTGAGATAGAGAGGTATGTTTGCTGCTGCAGACCATGCTGGGCTGTTTTATACACTTAAAACACAGCAACATAAAATTGAATTCTGAAATATACGTAGCCCTGAGCATTTGGGATAAAAGATTATCTACCTGTTTTCCACAGAAGTATGAGGGCACTGAGACTGGTAAAGTTTGAGCTGCTGAAGATCATAAAATTCACCTCAGTAATATCATTCCCATTGATCCATTGTGAGAAAATTAAGTCCAAGAGTTTAAGTAATTTGTCAAATGTTCCGCAACTAAAAATGTCTTTATTTACAATAGAATTTCTCTGTCACAATCATCTCACACTCTTAATAATATGCCATGCTGCCTTCAATGCTTTTGGTTTTATTGTTTGCTTATTTTTGGTTATCCTTCTTGATCATTAGGTAACCCTGGTACAATTGTTATACAATGTCATATCTGATGTGGTTAAAATGTATGTTTTACCATTTAGCTAATGCTAAAGTAAGTCTGCTAATTAATTAACCACATAAAATGTTATCTCATCAGAGAGGGCTCCCATAAACATTCTACTTAAAATAGTCTTTCCTTCATCATCACTCTCCTTTTTCTTCATTCTTTCTCTTAATAGTAATTTCCTAATTTTATTGCAATAATATTGGCTGATTATCAGTTTTCTCCTACTAAAATGAAAGTCCCATAAAGGACTTACTTCCATGCACTTCTCTATGTCCACATACTATATTTTAAAAAGAATTTTTAAAATAAATGCATTTAAAAATAAATTTGATCATTTCCAACCTAATATTTCATCCCATGAAGAGTTTAAAGCACTTGAGTGACTTCTTATTTCTCTGTCTTTAAATGTTCCAGATGGCTCTGCACAATTTTGACCCTGCCTACATCAATTCATTTGTTTTCATTCTTTATTTTAATATATTTATTTGTTTCAAACCCAGTAATCTTTTTTCAGCTCCTATAATAATGTTCCTCATCTTCCTCCACATGTGTCTTCGGTCACAGTGAACCTCCTGCTCTGGAAAAACCTTTTTTCCCCTATAACATACATCTCTTTCATAGATACCTATTTTTGCTTTAGATCTAAAACTTCAGATCAGTCTTATTAAGGCATATTTCTGTGACACCATAACATTTCAAGTCTGCTAAATATGTTTTCAGAGCATTAATGATTCTCCTCCTTTGTGTACTTACCATAGTTGTATTTTCACATGGGTGCGCATACATATATGTGAGGTTATTTGATAAATGCCTGTCTTATTCTTTATAATCTGTAAATTTCACAAGGTGGGTGCTTGGATTTTCCTTATCCGTTGCTATGGACTGAATGCTTGAGCCCCTGACCCTTATCCCAGCTCATACATCGAAGCCCTAATTTCTAATGTGATAAGAGACATGAGATATATCTACCAGGTGAGGATGCAGCAAGAAGTTAGCCATATGTAAACCAGGAAAAAGGCCCTAACCAAGAACCTAAGCTTGCTGACAATCAGTCTCTAGAACTGTGAGGAAAAAAATGTTTGTGTTTAAGCCATCCATGCTCTTGTATTGTTATAGCAGCTTGAACTGATAGACACTTATGTGTCACACAATTGCTAACATATAATAGGAATACAAATGATATTGTAAAATGAAGAAATGAAAAATTGAATGAATGGATGATATCCTGGTCCTTAAGACATCTATTCTACTGCAAAGGAAGAAACTACTATACTAATGTAAGGCTCCAACTTCTCTTTTACGTGAAAGAAGAAAGAAAATGTGAATGGAAAGATGAATTTACAACATAGTTTAATGATCTATCCATATATCTTTTCTTTTATCTGCTATTTATTTTTCAATCAAATCAATCTTTTAATCAAATAATCTTTAAAATATATTTCCCTGATGGTGGGAGGCATTTTGTGAATCTGTATGGGTGGCTAACTCTTGCTATTAATGATGAGCATCTAAGAAAACAACTTCCAAATAAATAAAAAACAAACACATAAATATATTGATAGGGAAGCATAATTAGTACAAATTCTAGTTTTTATAATTAGTGTTTTAGTGTATGCAATTATAGATGTGTTCCAATAAAATCCAATGGGGGATACCTAATTAGATTTTCTCTTCCATGGACAGAGCAGAGACATAAATTGCAAATGACAAAAACAAAACAAAACAAAAAATGACAAAAAAACAAAACCCCCAAAACAAAACACACACTCACAAAACAAAGCAAAACACACAAACAGAAAAGAAAAAAGCAGTTGAACACTAATATCTCAAAAGGTAGAACACATCTATGGTTCTCCTTCATTCATACACATGATACATACATATGTGTATTTCTGTGTATAAAATTAAAGGATATAAGTAATTGTATTTATAGAAATGCTCAATTGTAGCAATATTCTTCCATATCTTGAATATCATGGCTATAGACATATTCAGAAATAGAGAATATTTCATGAAAAGAGAGCACAAAAATTACTTATTAGTCATTCTCATGAATTTTATATTTTTAAATAAATAGGCTATTGAATGATTTAGTTATTTTAATTTAGTAGAAATTAAATAGTTATTATTTGTAGGGTTGCCTGCCTTTAGCCAACAATTTTGAGTCAGGAGAATATAAAAATACTGCAAAATGAGTAAAAAATATTTAACTCCTCCCAGCCAACTGATCTTTAATATGACCTGTAGCAAATAAGAAAAAATACAATAAAATCAACAAAATTATATGATTGGTGGATTATTTTAAAACAATGTGAAACTCTTCTTTCATTTTTATAACTCAGACTCAAGATATTTAGTTTAACATACTCAAACTTAGCATTATATGGAATGAATTATAGACATAAATAAACCAACATACATATTTGTGTGTATCTAATAATTCGTTATAAAATAAGCATAACCTTAATTTCTATAAGCTATATCTAAGGACAGAGAAGCTAAACATAAATTATGGTATTTTATAATAATATTTTACTTAATCTCTACAATGTCTGTCTAGAAAAGACAAATTAGATTTAAAGATAGTGATTGAGGCAAAATAAATACACAGACATTTTTAATGTGCACAAGGTTCTATCAATGCCCACCAAGATTTCAGATTTTAAAAGAATTCCTAATTTTGTTTTAATTTTATATGTTCTTGTTAGGTAGCATATACACTGAGTGGCCAGATTATTATGATCTCTGAATGCATAATAATCTGGCCACTCAGTGTATATCCTGTATAATAAAAGGCTAATATGCAAATTGTCCCCTCGACCAGGAATTCTACTAGCAGGCAGGCCGGCCAACCGCCCATGTCCCCTCCCCCTGGCCAGGCTGGCTGGACCCCACCCATGCAGGACACTAGTTCATACACTGGATACATCGGGCCTCTAATATATATATATATATATATATATATATATATATATATATATATATATATATATACACTGAGTGTCCAGATTATTATACGTTCAGAGATCATAATAATCTGGACACTCAGTGTATAGGACAAGACATACAAATTAGAGGAAAGCAGAGGTTAAAGAGTAGAAGCACAATGCATGGGCCTTGGTGTCAAGTATACTTGTGTTACAATCATGGCCTCTGGCACTGACCAACTGTGTTATCTTAAGCAGTGAATTATAAAGTGGTGAAAATAATAATCATAATAACATCTACTTTAGATGATTGCTAGCATTAAATGAGATATTCCATGCAATAATAAAGGGAAATAATATTAGCTAACATTGGTAAACATTTTTAAATAAAATCTGTAATTTAATACAATTTTAATTCAATTGACTATACCACATATTACATTACTTTGCACTAAATTGCTTAGCTTGAACTTTTTTTTCATTGAGCCCACAGACAGACACTGATTCAATCCTGATGTGATCTACTGTTGGACAGGGAGGAGGTTTATGTTGTACAGTTTACTCAGTAAGGCTGACCCTGGCGATTTGAAGTGAACTTTTGATGATTGCTTATAGAGCAGAAACTATTAACAAATACACCTATGTACCTCACACCTTCCAAGATGTACATTTACAATCAAGTTTATGTGCTTGGAAGATGACTTGAAATTCATTTTACACAGGTGGTTCTAATGGGAGCAGACAATTATGTGGAAAAATAGAATTTCTTTATAGATTAATTTTGGAGACTTTCAGGAATTTCACTAGAGTCCCTCATTTCCTATTTACTGCTGACTGACATTGTTTTTTATCAGTAAGAAAGAATTCTATAACTAGACACAATGTTTCAATATTACAGATATATATCCGTATTATAAAACAATTTGGATTATTGCATTTTGATTTGGTGCCTTATTACTCTAATACATTGGTCTCTCCTGAGTCATTATCATCAGTTTCCTCAGGGGGATTGTAGGAAATTCAGAATTTCAGGCCCTGCTTCATACTTATTGATTTAGAATCTGTATTATAACAAGCTTTTGAGTTGATCTGTGTGCATATTAAAGTGTAAGAAGCAGGGATCTTCAAGGTAAATGACAAATAGCAAGACTTCTACTTAAAACCCAAGTTTATGAAGATGAGAAATAAGAGGTCAGAAATACTTTGGAATTATGAAGAAGAAGAAGGAGGGGCACCGCAAAGAAACAAAATGAAAGATAAGCCCCAAAGAATGCTGGGTTGATGTAATTTGTAATATCCCTGCATCCCATTTTTCTCCCTCTCAGGAAATAAAAATACCATCTTTACAGATAATTGCACCACAATCTAGAACTTAATGTTAATCATTCCTTTTCCTTCACATTCTGAATCTAACCATCAAGGACTGCTAACTCCATCCTTAAGTTATTATACTTTTCTTTATCTCCACTCTAGCACTGAGTTCACATTAGTCAAGACAGATCTGACATTTATCTTCCATTTTATTCAGATTCAAAAAGACCCAATTACTTGGAATATTCTGCTGCACAAAATATCACATTCAACCTTTTCCTACAAAGAAAATGTGAAGGAACACGTGAGGCAAAATCTAATTAATAAAAAAAAAAATTGGAGATTATCTAATAGAAGAAAAGAACATGATTTTTATGCCAAAATGTTAGTGGGGTGAGGGTGGAGACAGAAAATAATTCATCAAAGGCATTTAGATTAACATACTTGCTAACCAATCTGATAATTGAACTGTTTTAGAAAATGAACATATTTTAATAGATATGTTCTAGATGAAGACATACAGCTACTAGTGGAGGAGAGTTGTAGATCTCAGAGAATTGCATGCTTATTTTCTGAAAAAAATAATGACAAAGGACTTTGTGGGCCACACATATTAAAAGTTTAGATTTTATCCTGGAGTCAAAAGTTATCACAAGTTACCCTGTTATAAAGGATTCCACCACACATAATTACCTTTTTTTCAAACTAATTTTATTGTGGTAATCATTTTGCAATGTATACTGTTTGCATCAAGTCATCATATTGCATGCCCAATACTACATTAAGCACTTTGTATGTATTATCTCGTTTAAACCTTTAAACAACCTTTGAGGTATGTTCTACCATAATTTCCATCTCATGGATGAGAAAGTAAAATTCAGAATGATTAAATAATTTTCTCAGCTACCAGCTGGTTATTAAGACCGGAGGTAGCTAAGGTCTGTATTTCACTTGTATCAGTAAGAATTCCTTTTAAAAACAGATGGTGCAGTTAAATGTGTAAATTGTAGAAGTTAATAAAAGGATTGATCAAAGACATGTGAGAAGAACTAGGGAGAAGTAGCAAGAGACGATTGTGGAATATCCACTAGTTCAGAGGGGCAAGAGGAGAGGGGTGACTGGAACCCAGAAACAGCTTTAACACCTGCTATAATGGTAGCAAAGGGTTTCTTAAAGGATTTGTGGCTTTCAGTAGAAGAACACAGAACTTGAAGCCTATAATCAAACAGTAAAAGAGCCACTAAAATACTGTACTTGTTTAGATAATGGGTACTTGTTCCAATGCAAATGATATAATAGGGAACATTTGGGCTAGAGGAAAATTTTGTATTTTCTATGTGAGAATTTATTTTCAAGAAACACTAGGTGAACACAGAAAACTACCTAGATCAACAGGATAGTGTAAGGATACACAAACAAACAAACACATCTCAAATATCTACCAGATACTTTGGTTCATCATGTGTGATATGAGCTATGCCACATACATCTGGTGGCACAACTTTCCAGTTTCAGAGAACTCTCTTTCTTCTATTTCACAAAAACTCCCAATCTGCATCTCTCCCACATCCACTTCCACAAGCAAATTTGGGTCTCTTTCAAGAGAAAGGGCCATGTTTAATATTGTATTTATTCATTTCTTAATAATTTAACATGTGAAAAACTGTTCTACCATTTTTATTAGTGTTGTATCTTTTTTTAATGTATCACTGGTGAAGCTTTTTTTAAAATATATTTTTATTGATTTCAAAGAGGAAGGGTGAGGGAGAGTGACATAGAAGCATCAATGATGATAGAGAATCATTGATCGGCTACTTCCTGCACACCCCCTACTTGGGATCAAGCACGCAACCTGGGCATGTGCCCTTGACCGGAAATGAACCCAGGACCTTTCAGTCCACAGGCAGGTGCTCTATCCACTGAGCCAAACTGGCTAGGGCACTGGTGAAGCTTTAGAGTGTTATACCCCCTAAACCCAGTTCTTAATAGTACTATGGTTTCAATCATATAATTTTGCATAGAGTGGTAGACATTATTATGTTTAATAGAACTGACTGTAAATCCTCTCTTCAAACTCAAATGGAAGTCACAGAACAAAGGAACCAACTGATAAACTCCATAAAGTTCAGCTGTCTGCTACACAAAATAGGGATACGGAAGATTGAAAATATTCAATAAATATTAAATATACTCTCAAAGTTAAAAATGGACTAGAGTATATAATTCAAAAGTCTTTCTTGAATTTCAGCAAAAAAATATTTTAAATAAATATGTAAGCATGTAGGATAAATAAAATAAAGTTAATGTAATAAAAGAATAAGTTAAATGTGTTCGTTAGAAAGAAAGTCAACACAGGTTCTCCTGCATAATTTTAAATGATATATGTTCATGTTGACTAATGTCACCCCAATAAAATTTAATTTAAAAAAAAGCAATGTCAAATTTTTCAGATAAAAACAGTACAACCAAAAAATTCTATACCAAGTTACAACATTGTCATGGACAATGGTAACAGAATAATACCATGAAGATACTAATATTCTTCACAAGTGACATATTCTTCTTTAAACTAATACTAAAAAAAAATATTGCATATGAATGAGAAATTAACCAAAAGAGAATATTCAAATGCATTTGGCCTTTCTAAAATATAGAAAGAAGTCTAATAACCACAATTTCTCCTACCTCCTGGTGCATCACCGTCTCATACCAACATTTATGTGCCACCAAATTAACCCAAATTTTATCAGCATAAATAAAAACAAAATATAAAAACTAGCAACATATATCGAAATAAGATAAATGTATCATATAAATCTAGAGAAGGTAATGGATTTATGATAGTGTTAATTTGACTTGATTGAGAAAACACACATATAGAATCTTTCAAAAAAATGTTGGAGGTCAAAAAACAAAACAAAATGAAACACCTGTATGAGAAAAATGTTAATGTTTTGCTAGGTGAAATCCCCAGGAGATCTCCACTCTAGTGTTTTGCTTTTCCTATATTGGGGAAATTTATTTTTAATTTACCTTAGGTAAGCAACTAAGATAAAATAGATTACAAGGTAGATATATGGATGTTTTGTTTTCTAAGAAACTGCTAGATCTTTTCCCAAAGTAACAGTATAATTTTACAATTCCACCAACAATGTGTGAAAATTTGGTTGTTCAAATCCTTGCTAATTTTTGGTATTGTAAGAGTTCTTAATTTTAGCCATTCTGGTAGATATGTAGTGGTTTTTCATTGTGTTGTTTAGTTATTTACTTTTGGCTAGGTTTTTTATTGTTGACACTATTGCAGATGTCCCCCACACCCCACTTTGTTCACCTCCACCGAGCCCCCTTTCCCTTGGCCCTCCCCACACTATTGTCTGTGTCCATGAGCTAAGCGTATATATGCTAACCTATATAATAAAGAGGTAATATGCAAATTAACCATCACTCCAACACACAAGATGGCCTCCTCCATGGTCAAAGATGGCCACCTCCATGTGGACACAAGATGGCTGCTACAAGATGGCCAAGCAGAGGAGGGAAGTTGTGGGCAATCAGGCCAGCAGGGGAGGGCAGTTGGGAGGGACCAGGCCTGTAAGGGAGGGCAGTTGGGGGCAACTAGGCCTGCAGGGAGGGCAGTTAGGAGCAATCGGGCCGGCAGGGGAACAGTAAAGCATTGATCAGGCTGGCAGGGGAGTAGTTAAGGGGCAATCAGTCAGGCAGGCAGGTGTGCGGTTAGGAGCCAGCAGTCCTGGATTGTGAGAGGGATGTCCGACTGCCCATTTAGGACCAATCCCACTGGGGGTTCCGGATTGGAGAGGGTGCAGGCTGGGCTGAGGGATACCACCACCCCGTGCACACATTTTGTGCACTGGGCCTCTAGTTTATCTAATAAAAACATGTCCACAAATTCTTTGACACGTCTCCAGCAAAAGGTGGAATCTGACTTCCTTTTCTTTGAATGTAAACCAGCTTTAATGATTATCTTCTGAAAAATAAAATATGGAGAGCTTGATGTTGTATAATTCTGAAGTTAGATTATAGACTATTATAAACCCCCCATATGGTGCCCTATCTCTTGGGATGCTCAACCTGGGAATTAATTTGCTATATTGTTAGGAAGTCCAGGAAAATATAAAGAGGTCATGGGTAGGTGCTCTAGCTGACATTCCATCTAATGTACCAAAGACAGACAACATCAACCACTGTACATGTGAGGGAGCTAGAATTCAAATGATTCTAACTCTCAGTCTTTGGGTCAACCGGCTGCAGCCAAATGGAGCAGAGATGATCTGGCACCACTGATTGTGCGTAAATTACATATTCATTATACAGAGATATTTAGCTGTTTAGGGCACTAAGATTTGTGTGGCTTGTTAAAAAGCATTAGATAAATAGAACATACTGCTATGACTTTAAGGGTAAACAAGTGGTAAATTTTGGCTATTTTAGATATTTGTAGCAGTCATTTTTAAAGAATAAATTGGACCTATTAATAATAAATCAACAGTTCAAGAGGCCCCAGAATAAGGACAGACATACCTAATAATAATGGAGTCATTGGATTATCCCAGAAAGAGATGTTTCCATATTATAACAAGAAATTGCTCCAGGATGGAAGCCTAAAGCCAGTCACACAATGCACCAGATGACCAAATATATATCCCACCTAATAAAAGGGTAATATGCAAATTGACTTCACCTTTGCTACGCCCAAGCAACACCCACCAGTCCAAGCCATGCCCACCAGCCAATCAGGGTGAGAATGCAAATAAACCCAACCAAGATGGCTACAGCCACAGAGAGCAAGGTTTCCCAGGCAACAGAGGAAGCCAAGCTTTCCGCATGCCCTTGCCAGGCCTAAGCCTCCACTCAAGCTACAAAGTTTCAATTATAAAAGGTAAACAAATTCAAACAGAATGGCGGCAGCCACGGAGCTGGAGAGACCAGGCCAGGGTTGCCCGCAGCAACGGAGAAAGCAAAGCTTTCTGCACACCCTGGCCGGGCCCAGGCCTCTGCTTAAGGCTACAAAGTTTCAATTATAGAAGGTGAATTAACCCAAACAGAAATGGCTGCCAGCCGTGGAGCATGCAGGAGGCTTGGCTCCGCTCCAAGCTACAAAGTTTCAATTGTAGAAGGTAAATAAATTCCAGATACCAGGGCCTCCACTTGGGTCGCCAGGGGGCGTGGCCAGCCTGCAAACCACCACAGGCCACTTGCTCAGGCCGCCCCTCACCACAAGGGAACCCCCATCCTGATCCGCAACACCCTTCAGGGCAAACCAGCTGTCCCCCACTCCTGCACCAGGCCTCTATCCTATCTAATAAAAGAGTAATATACAGATTGACCATCACTCCAATACACAATATGGCTTCACCCATGTGGTCAAAGATACTGCCCCCATGTGGACACAAGATGGCCACCACAAGATGGCCAGCAGGGGAGGACAGTTGGGAGGCACCCGGCTTGCAAGGGAGGGCAGTTGGGGGCAATCAACCCTCCAGGGGAGGGCAGTTAGGGGTGACTGGGCCGGCAGAGGAGGGAAGTTGGGGGCAAACAGGCTGGCAGGGGAGCAGTTAGGCATCAATCAGGCTGGCAGCCGAGTGGTTAGGGGGTGATCAGGCTGGCAGGCAGAAGCAGTTAGGGGCAATCAGGAAGGCAGGCAGGTGAGCAGTTGGGAGCCAGCAGTCCTGGATTGTGAGAGGGATGGCCGACTGCCCGATGTCTGACTGCCCAGTGGGATCGGGCCTAAACGGGCAGTCGGACATCCCTCGAGGGGTCCCAGATTGGAGAGGGTACAGGCTGAGCTGAGGGACACCCCCCCCTCCATGCACGAATTTCGTGCACCAGGCCTCTAGTGTGTGTGTGTATATATCTATATCTATATCTATATCTATATCTATATCTATATCTATATCTATATCTATATCTATATCTATATCTATATATATACACACACATATATATATACACATACATATATACATATACATATATACATATATATGTTTGTATATATATGTGTGTGTGTGTGTGTGTGTGTGTGTGTGTGTGTATATATATATATATATATATATATATATATATCTGTATATAAAAGCCTAAGCAACAGTTTAACCAGTAGCTATGATGCACAATGATCACCGGGGGGCAGATGCTCAATGCACAGGCATGGAAACATGGAACAGACTGATGACTCTCAGAGGGAAGCGGGGAGGGGAAAGGACGGAAAGAGATTAACCAAATATCTAGAGGCCCAGTGCACAGATTCATGCACCAGTGGGGTCCCTCGGCCTGGCCTGTGGGGATTGGGCTCAAACTGCAGTCTGACATCCCCTGAGGGGTCCCAGATTGTGAGAGGGTGCAGGCCAGGCCGAGGGACCCCACCTGTGCATGAATCCATGCACTGGGCCTCTAGTATATATATGTGTGTGTGTGTATATATATATATATATATATATATATTTGAGAGAGAGAAAATTTAAGATATTTTATTTTAAAATTTATCTTTATTGTTGAAAGTATTACAGATGTCTCTCCCTCCTTTTTTTCCATTGACCCCCTCCCTCCTGCACCCACCCCTCCCAGGCTTTCACCACTCTATTATCTATGTCCATGGGCTATGCATATATGCATATAAATTGCTGAGTTAATCTCTCACCACCCAACCTGCTTTTAAGTCTCTGAACTTATTTTGTTCATCAGTTTATTTTGTTCATTAGATCCCACATATGAGTGAGATAAGTTTGATGGAAATCTGCCACTATCAAATTCACTTTAACATTAGAAAAAAATTATTTTATAGAGTTCTGGGTAAGTCTGGAATCATTACATGCTGGAAAACAAGCAATTGAGGTTTCAAAATAGTTTCTGCTTACTTTAATAGGTGACTGGATTTCATATTAGGATATATTAAGTGTTCCTATCTATTGGATAAATCTGATATGCATTCTATTTTAGAAGCTTAACTATATGACCATATTGTGTTTAGATATATACTACAATTATATATCTAATTATTGTTGTATATCACATTGCATATAAACTAGAATAACTAATGACTTTTCTGTTCCTTTTGAATAATACTATATAAATATAACCAATATTGTTTAACATAATTTTGAAAAATCTGGAAAGAATCATAAAACATAAGTGTAATTATTAGAAGACTAGAGCTCGATGCATGAAAATTTGTGCACTTGGGGGATCCCTCAGCCTGGCCTGTGCCCTCTAGCAATTCAGGACCCATCGGGGGATGACCACCTGCTGGATTAGGCCCGCTTCCCAGGAGACCGTGCCTAAGCTGGCAGTCAGACATCCCTCTGGCAGCCCAGGGGAATGGGCTAAGCCATTAGTTTAACATCCTTAGTGCTGCCGCAGAGGTGAGAGAGGCTTCCGCCACCACCGCTGCACTGGCCAGCAATGAGCTGGCTTCTGGCTGAGTGGTGCTCCCCTTGTGGAAGCACACTGACCACCAGGGGGCAGCTCCTGTGTTGAGCATCTGCCCCCTGGTGGTCAGTGCACATCATAGCAACTGGTCATCCACGGTTGTTCCGCCTTTAGGGTCAATTTGCATATTACCCTTTTATTATATAGGACTAGGAGTCTGGTGCACAAAATTCGTGCACAGGGTGGTTCCCTCAGCCCAACCTGAACCCTCTTCAATCCAGGACTCCTCGGGGGATGTCTGACTGCGGGATCAGACCTAAACCAGCAGTCGGACATCCCTCTCGCAATCCGCTCATCTGTCTGCCTGCCTGATCACCCCTAATCGCCTCTGCCTGCCTGATGCCCTCAACTGCTCCCCTGCCGGCCTGATCATCCTAACTGCTCTTCCCTGCCGGCCTGATCCCCCTAACTACTCTCGCCTGCTGGCCTGGTCAACCATAACTGCCTGTGCCTTGGCCCCGCCACTGTGTCTTTGTCTGGAAAGACGTCCAGAAGATGTCCAGTCTAATTAGCATATTACCCTTTTATTAGTATAGATAAGATTTCTCCTAGCCCTAGCTTGTTTGGCTCAGTGGATAGAACATCAGCCTGTGGACAGAAAGGTCCCAGACTCAATCCCCAGAGGAGGGCATACAGGAGGCATCCAATCAATGGTTCTCTCTCATCATTGATGTTTCTATCTCTCTCTCCCTCTCCCTCTCTGAAATCAATAAAAATAAAAAATATAAAAAAGATTTCTCCTAGATGACTCTGTGATATAACCAATAATAATATATTAAACATCACAATAAAGTTCATTATATATGTCAAATATAAGGCTGTTTTACAAAACTGAAGAGCTTTCTTTTACATCAATAATAATCAAACAGACAATATTAAAGAAAGCATTATATTACAATAACATTTAAAAGTATGCTTCACTGTTATTTACTTTTACCAAATTTGTGTGAAAGCCTGAAGCATAATTTTAAGTATATAATTTCTGATTAAATAATATATACACAAATTGTATAAACCTCTCGATTATTAAATATTACAATTTATATTGTTAAATAATACGTTATATGTTTATTATATATCTTATATTTACTCTAATTAAATATTACATTAATTTAAAAGTATATTTGAAATGTACATTAATTTATTTTAGAGAAGTAAGACACCTAAAAAGCCAACTTCTGTAATGTTTATGTAAATGTGTGCAGAAATGGAATGAAATTATAGGGAAAGTTACAATTTTGGCTAGAAAAATACACTGAAAATTATGGTGTCTTCAATTTCTAACATTGACAGGTTAGAAATTCTCTTTAAACTGTGAAGGGAAAAGTAAAGAAAAAATAATGATAGACATTTCAGACACTATTGAACATCAGCATATGAACGTAAGAGTCATTTGAAATACACTTTAATAAAACTATTCCATAAACTTTATTTTCAAAAATATATATTTTAATAGAACATGGATCAAAGCAAGGGAAAAATGCAGATTTTAGGAAATATTTTTCACATAATGGCCCACAATTTAAAAAAAATGTTTTAGAAAATATTTCTAGCAATGAGTTAATTAATTTAATTTAAGAAACGCTTGTGGCCCTAACCGGTTTGGCTCAGTGGATAGAGCGTCGGCCTGCCGACTCAAGGGTCCCAGGTTTGATTCCTGTCAAGGGCATGTACCTTGGTTGTGGGCACATCCCTGGTGGGGAGTGTGCAGGAGGCAGCTGAATCGATGTTTCTAACTCTCTATCCTTCTCCCTTCCTCTCTGTAAAAAATCAATAAAATATATTTAAAAAGAAAACACACGTTTGTGTTTGTTTTGTTTCCCCAGATATATTTTTAGCAATAATACAGCAGCATTAAATATTTTAATTCAATATAAGTTTTCAAAGATTGGAAGTAATTAAACAGGTTGTCTGATTTTAAAAATAAAATTTTCATTACTATGCTTTTCTACTTTGGAAGTGTTTTTAAAAATGTTCAAACTGATATTTTAATAAATGATGCCTTGCTGAAGTTGATAACATAATAAAAATAGCAGAATATCTTTAGATATTGCTGTTTTATACAAAAAATAATTTACATATTATAAGAATGTAAGTGCAAATGCTAGAATGATTCTAAATTTAGTTGAACTTATGGGTCATTTTCATGTTAATAGAGCTAATTATGAAACAAAATCTGTGACTTATTTATCAAATAAAGGTAAAAAGGAAATTAAAATGGCAGTAGAATGCCATTTTAGATACTAAATACTATGAAGTATACTGAAATAAAATACTTTCCTTTCACTAAAATGTAAAGAAACACTGAGCTGCATACCTAGCTATTACAGTTTATTTTGCCATGTGGTTATGTTTCAAAATTGAAAAAAATGCCAATATTTTATCATGATATCAAGGTTGGATCTAAACCACACTTAAGTGGAACCTCTGAACATGGAAATGGAAAAGTTTCTGAATGACACGATAATTAAGAACATTTCCAAATTTTACAATGTGTCCCCAAAACATATATACATATTTTAACAGCTGATAGCTCAATTGATGTTTCTTTCTTTAATCCAGACTAAGCTTTGAACAAAGCTTATTCATCCTGAAATGCTACTGGAAGTTTGAAAACACAGTTGAAGAACAAACACTGTCTTTATGATTATTCAAAGTGGGTATACCTTTTTGGCAGCACCCAAATTTTACAGGGTGTCCCAATTAACATGTACATACACTTTGACAGCTAATAACACATTTGATTTTCACTCCTTTTCATGTTTAATTGATTTCTAATAATGAGTGAAGCTAGACTATGCTTTGAACAAAGAACATTTATCCACTAGACATTTTTATGGGGATATATAAAATATAAAATTTACGGTACAAAATTAGCAACAGTTGAAGAATTGAGGGCTCACAAATACCTAATAAAATTATTCTTGATGTTTGCAATTCCATTGCTTCCCATTATCAGTAGTGCCTGGATCAGAATGGCCTTCAGTTTGAAAACAGACTTTGACCAAAAAAATACAAAAAAAAAAAAAAAAAAAACCAACACAAACTATTGGTTTCTGTAGATTCTTTTAAATTTTGAAAATGAACTGTATGTTAATAAACACTGATTTTACAATCATGCAAAATGTGCATACATTTTTGGGACAACCTATATTTCCATACATTATCTCATCAATTAACAAATAACTGAAAAATACATGATAGTCATCATCTTGATACATTTGTAAATGAAAAAATTTGTACCAGGATCCAAGTTTTCAGTTTTTAAATTCTTTACTCTCTCTTACATAGCAACAGTACAGAATATAACTTTGGTAAATTCATAAATACTATATTAGATATCTACTCATAACACTGAACCAAGTTACTCATGACCTCAAGTGTATTCAGGAATAGAGAATATAAGAAAGAACTTTTTACTTCAAGGCCACTCATAATTAGATAGTAAGTAAGCCACAAATTCTTTAAAAATTAGCAAAGCATCATCTCCCATATTGTGTTTTAATGTCTGTTTATATTATCTAATTATTGTTACACAGTTAACCACCTTAAAAATGGGTGTAGCTTAATACAAGAATGGTCTGTTTTTCTTTCCTGATTCTCTGTGTTGGGTGGATGGTTTTCCTACTATTTTGTCAGCCTTCAATCATGTGGTTGAATTTATTAGTTGTTCAAGATGATCAGCTGTCCAAGATGGCTTCACTCTTTTGGGGGAGATAATGCTGGTTTGTAACTGAGTCCCCTCACTTCTTCATGTTGCTTTCTTCCTCTACTTGGTAGGCAATATCAGCCCCTTCTGCTGCAATTTGAAAGCAGCCTTCTAAGACATTAAAGATGCAAGATGCAAAATCTCTGAAGGATAAGCTCCATAAAACTCCCATTACTTCCAACACGTTCTTTTGGTCAAAGTACAAGGGCAGCCCGTATTCAGGTGATGGGAATAGTTACACTCTGGATGGGAGGAGGTACAGAAAAAAAATGTGGCTATGTTTAATCTGGTGAAGGGTTTTATTTCTGGTTTTATAAATGCGGAATCAGATAATGTATTTAGAATAACAGGTATCACAGACTATTTCTAAAACTACTAATAGGTAAAGCCTCTTCCATAATAAGCCATATGAATGATAGGGCATGGGACTGGAAAAATAATAGTTGAAAGTGTGTGTGTGAGTGGCGTGTTTTTTCATGTGTGCACAGGTAATACTGAGAGGGAGGAGGAGTATTTCCTTGATATTTTCTTCCACTTCATTTCTATATTGTTAACGAATGTTTATCAATACAATATCTTTTGATATTGAGTTTTCATTCATGATTACAGAGCTTTTGGGGGTTGCTTGCTTCCAATAAGATCATTTAACAAAGCTACATAGCAGCTGTTTGAGTGTTCTATTGTCTTCTGTGAAATATATCATATGAAGGCCAAATGAGGCATGTAGCTATTAAAGTGTTTGGCATCAGTAAATGATTGGAAGTCTTTATGAAAGCTAGGTCATCTGAAATATATTAGTTATCATTTCACAAACAGACTACATTTAATTTCCAGAACAATGGCTACAGGTGGAAAAATTATGAAAAATGAAAGATAAATGCTGACTGAAAATTAGTAGACAAGAATCACAAATTGCTTACATCTAGTGTCTTAGCAAATATTTTAGATTGGCAGATATCTTGAAGAGTTGCTAAACTGGACCATATGTCTGAGAATTTCAGGGTGATGACATTTGAGAGAAGTGAACATGCCTTGATTGGGTTTTAGAACTTGTGAATATCAGAATCTCTGTCAAAAACTTAAGAAGCACAGATACAGCTTTTCAACACCAGCCACAGGCAGACTACAGCATTCAGTTGGGAAGCTCAAGTGACAACTCCATGACACCCTAAATCTTTTACAGGTCTTCTTGTTTTTTGACCAGACAGAATCACCCACTCTACCATCTTATCTCAAGGAATAATACTTTCTTCATTATCACTTTGAATTGACATGCCTAAGTCAGAATTTAAAAGTACAATTAGAAGATGCAGAAACTATTTTATATTTTCTTCAATGCTTTGTAAGTGGTGCTTATAGTCAAATGTTAATAACAATTTTAGTGAATAATTTTAAAAGCTTATGGTATAGTACAAATATAGGGAAAAAAGTAAAACTACTGAATTCCTTATAAGCTTATGATGCATTAATAAAATCAAATTTGAAAAGATAAATCTCAAACTACCTTCATCTCCAGTAGAGATAATGCTGATAAAACAATTTCAGATAATTAATTAAATGCAAGATTTTTATGAAAAACATACTAGAAATATTTAAGCAGAATTATTTTCTATGTCATTAAGAGAATGTCAGGGCACAGTTCATTGAGTCTTGTATGTTAAACCCAGAAACGACTAAAGTATTAAAAATTGCAGCAAAATGTTACTAATATTATCATAAATAGAAAATCTATAATAACAAAAGTGTAATATGCTAATTAGACTGGATGACCTTCCAGATGAAGCCACAGTAGCTGGGGCCATGGCAGAGGCAGCCCTGGGCTATGGGGGCTGAGTCCATTGCATGAATTCTGTGCATCAGGCCTCTAGTATAAGATAAAAATCATGTTTGGAATGAAATAATTTGGATGAGGTTTTTTTGTAGTCATATTTAAAATATATCTATGGCCTTATATACATGGAAGACAGTTGGAAATGTGAGACTAGAAATCAGGTTAAAATGCACAATATTTTGGGTGGTTAGAGAGGAGGAGGAGGAGAAGGTGGAGAGAGAGAGAGAGAGAGAGAGAGAGAGAGAGAGAGATTTAGAAAAGAGCTATAAATCTCACACTCACCCATCAATAATAAGGAACCCCTGCCTCAGGGTGTTAACAGAGGCCAAGTGGGGAATGTGGACATCTACTCCCATACAATAGTAACTAGGTGTCCTATGCCCTTCCCTAATTCAGTACTCCAATGGAAGCTAGAAAAAGCAGGTTTCATAATATTCAGAGTCTCAAAATATAATATCCAAAACATGAGCTCTTCAAATGAAAATTATTTCTTATACCAGGACCAGAAGATCACAGTTCACATGAAAAAGTCAATAGATAACAACATTGAGATGACTGATATCTTAAACTCATCTCTTAATAATTTAAAGCAATCAACATAAGAATCCTTCAACATGAAATCATGTAAACCCTTAAAATAAGTGAAAAAGTAGAAAGTCTCAGAAAAAAAAAATATATATATATGATATAAACATTAAAACAGAAAAATAAAATGACTAAAATATCAACAGATGGTTTCAATGACAGATTGATAAGACAGAGAATATAAATCAGTGAAGATAAAGGTAGTAGTAAAAATTGCAGAATCTGAACAGAGAAAAAAATAAACTTAAAACAAAAAGGAACAGATCATACATGACTTGTGGGCTATATTAAAAGACTGAATATTTGTGTCATCTGAGTACTGTAAGGTGAAGGTAATCTGAGTGAAACTGAAAAGTTACTGAAATAAATAATCAATAAAATGTTCAAAATTAGACAGAATATAGAATTATATACATTCAAGAATTTAAGTGAACTTCAAGGAGAATACTCACATTATAGTCAAACTTCTGAAAACTAAAGAGAAAGAAAATATCTGGAAACTAGCAAGGAAGAAATCACACCTTACCTATAAGAAAAAATACTTTCAATGACAGTGAATTTCTCATCATAAAATATGGAGGTCAAAGAAATTATCATAACATTGTTCAAGTGTTGAAAGAAAAGAACTCTCTTCTGGAATTTTATACCCAGCAAAAATGTCATACAGCAAAGTGGGGGAAAATCAAGAAATTTCTTAGATGAAGAGAAATTAGGAGAATTTGGCACCAATAGGCCTTCCCTAAACATGGCTAAAGGAATTTCTTTAAACAGAAAGTATGTGCTATACAAAGAAATTCTGGATGGAACACTGGGAAGAAAATGAACAAGGGAAAAAAGTAAAAATGTGGATAAATACAACACATTTTTTATTATCTTCTTGATACATAGAACAACCTAGCAAATTTCCAAACATTTATGTTGTTTGAAAATGCTAATTCCAAAAGATTACATATAATATGACTCCATATATATATATATATATATATATTAGTATATAATTTTTGAAATGGTAATATTGTTGAAATGGAGAACAAATGAATGACTTCTGGAAGTGAAAGTTGTGGGAGATGGGTGTCTATAAATGGTACCATCAGGCATTCTTGTTATGATAAGAGTGGTCTGTGCCTTGATGAATCATTTTCAATATCTTGGTTTTCTATGTTGAACTATATTTTTTCATGGTATTAAACTTGGTGGAAAGTAGGTAAATTGTACATGAGATATCTTTATAACTTTATACAACTGTATATAAATCTACAATTAATCTCAGAATTAAAAAGCTTAATTAAAATGTTTAATCCTATCTAATAATAGACAAATATGCAAATTGACTGCACCTTCGCTACGCCCAAGCCACGCCCACTAGCCAAGCCACGCCACCAACCAATCAGGACGAATATGCAAATTACCCAAACAAAGATGGCGGCTAATTTGCATATCAAGACATCGTAGAAAGAAGCCAAGAGCTGCAGAAGGGAGCAAAGCTGCAGAGAAGCAAGCAAGCCAGGGGGAGGAGAAGGGAGGAGCGGAGGTGGGGCCAGGGGAGAAGGAAGTTGAGCAGGAGGGCTGGGGGAGAAGGGGCGGGGCCGGGGGAGAAGGGAGGAGAGCGGACTGGCGGAGAAGGCGGGGCAGGGGAGAAGGGAGGAGCGGAGGCGGGGCCAGGGGAGAAGGGAAGAGCGGAGGTGGGGCCAGGGGAGAAGGAAAAAGCAGGCGGGCTGGCAGAGAAGGCGGGCCAGGGGAGAAGGGAGGAGCGGAGGCGGGGCCAGGGGAGAAGGAAGGAGAGCGGGCTGGCGGAGAAGTTAGAAAAGCAGGGGGGCTGGTGGAGAACGCGGGGCGGGGGACAAGGGAGGAGAGCAGGCAGGGCGGGGTAGAGTGCAGCAGGAAACCCTATTGCAGGATTTTTCCTGCAACGGAAACGCTAGTGTTAATAATAATAATACTAGAGGCCTGGTGCACAAATTCGTGCATGGGTGGGGTCCACCGGACTGGCCAGCGATCGGGGCTGATCGGGGCTGTCTCAACCAGTACCAATGGGGGTGGGGCCAGCAGGCTGGCGGGGAGGGACTGCAGGAGTTTGGCTGGTCACAGAAGTTGGCTATGGGAGTGCACTGACGACCAGGGGGCAGCTCCTGCACTGAGTGTCTGCCCCCTGGTGGTCAGTGCACATCATAGCGACCGGTTGAGCAGTTGTTTGGTTGACCAGTCATAATGGTCGCTTAGGCTTTTATATATAAAGATGTGTGAAAAGTCTTAACAAGTGTCTAAGCTCTCCTATAAGAAATTGATAAAGTATTTTCTAAATTATTTAAATAATGGATTTTATTGTAAACATATTTCAGCCATATTTGTGCTGTCACATGTATGGTAGAAATTGTCATATTAGTTGTTATTTTCAACAAGTTGTGTAGGACTTTGAACCTTACATGCAACAGTCTATAGCAAAGCAAAGTAAGCATAGAAAGGAGCAGAGTGAAGCAGGGTGGCTCTTCAATGCCTTTATGACTAGGAAGTCTAACTAAGGTTAGACAATTTATTATGTACATGAATAATGTTTTCATTTCCTAATTCATGAAGTATTTCTTTTAATATTTTTACTGTTCCTAATTATGGAAGTTATTAAAGCAATTGTGTACTATATATGTGGGGCATAGGACATAATTCTTCTAAAAGTCAGTTTTGTCACCTGAAATAGAGCAACATTACTTTGAAAACATAAATATATAAATAATATAATGTATATATATAACATCCTTGAAATGTCATAATTGTAGAAACGGAGAACAGATTAGCAGTTTCCAGTGGTTAAGGATGGGGATAGAAATGTGCATAAAAGGCCAATATGAGAACCTTATTTTATGCATATATTTATGTACACATGTAAATTAATTGTATATGTGTGTATACACACATACACACACACACACACACACACACACACACAAAACAAAGTAGTTAGCCTATATCTTGATATGTATTAAATGGTTAATATATATTAGTCATTGTTTTCAATATCTAGTATTATTCCTAATAAAATTTGCTTGAAATGAATAATATTAATAAAAGAATATTGGGGGAATAAAAAGCAGTGGTAACACAGTCATGCCTTGAAGAATGAGCATCATTTTCAGAAGCAGAGAAAAGAGTGAAAAATAATTTCAATCCAGATCAATTTACTGTCATCTAGTGCAGGTCCATAAACATTAGCAATATCCAGGAAACAGAACAAAGGGATTGGTGATCACACAGAGCCCCACAGGGCATTGCTACAGCAGACTTCCAGCATGACACCAACGCATAGCTCTATATCTCTGGTATTGAGCTATTGAATTTGCTTCATATTGAAAAAGTCATCCACCATATCCTCAGTCACATTGATTCAGGAAAGATAGTAAACAGGCTTTTAACTAAAATAACTTATTATCCTAAATTGTCAGCCTTGAAAACCACTAAAAACAGAGAGACACATAAATGAAATGAAATGTGTTAGAGATATGAGCAAATAATATAGTGTGATTCATTTTTAAAATAAAGAGGCTATTACCCAGCGACAGTGTGTCTATGACAGATATATTTAATATAAGGGAAATCTTAAAAGTAAAAAATGCACTGAAATATCAAAGAGCTATGAATCAGATTTAAATTTATAATTCAGTAATGAAAGGTTAAAAGGTCAGAACAATATAAGTGCAAAAATACAAGATCACACATTCAGTGATGCAGTTACACCAAACCAGGAAATGTTCATGATCCAATAACCATGTTACTATGTTCCAAATTCTGATTTAATTAAATAAAAGCATTTTGTTACAATTTTTATTATGTATGTTATGAAATATTTATTCTATATTATGTAATATATAATTTATATCATGTATAACTATAATGTAATATTTGCTAAAATCCTCTTGATTTTCTTGTATTTTAGGTGTTATTTGAGGCTTTTTAAATTTATAGTTTTCTCATCTTAACCTTTGCATTTCTGTATTTCCATTCCCATTTTAAATCAAGCAGAATACCTGTAAGAGGGGCTCATTATCTTGCTCCAAGTTCAGGTAGCTGTTTTTCTAATATTAAATGAGGTAGATTAATAAATAAAAATAATTTTATATACCTCAACATTAAATAGGTGTGTATTTATATACTATATTGCAAATTGACACAACTTTACCCTTCAAATGCAAACTTCTTTATATTCCTATCATTCATTCATTCATTTATTCATTCACAAAGCCATTTTCTAAATAATTTCTATATGCCATGTATTTCACTAGATAGCATCATCTCCTCTAGTTTCAAGAGTCTTAATAAAGTTATTCCCACTCTTGGATTCATTTATATATTAAATAGGAGTATGAATATAATTCATAACCACTGCTGTGGTGATAAAAACATAATGTGAGAAAAGTGCCTAACATGGGTGATGCTCGGAAAATACACTTATTTTGTAAACTATTATAATAAAAATACATGCAATCTATACTAATAAAAGCCTAGGTTGTCCTTGTGCCCTCACACGCAATGTCATCACAAGATGGTTGCCACAAGATGGCAGTGTGCACAGCGGAGGCAGGGCCTGGCGGCCGCTTTGCGTGGTGAGGCCTAGGGGTCCCATGGCTCCTCACAGAGTGGAGGAGGCTGGTCCCAGTGTCTCCACAGCCTTGCGTGTAGGAGACAGGTCCTGGCAGATGAGGCAGGTCGCAGCAGGGGGTGATCAGGCTGGCAAGGGAGCAGTTAGGGGACAATCAGGCTGGCAGGCGGAAGCAGTTAGGGGCAATCAGGCAGGCAGGCAGGTGAGCAGTTAGGAGGCAGCAGTCCTGGATTATGAGAGGGATGTCTGACTGCTGGTTTAGGCAGTTGGACATCCCCCAAGGGGTTCCAGATTGGAGAGGGTGCAGGCCCGGCTGAGGGACACACCCCCCCATGCACGAATTTCATGCACCAGGCCTCTAGTCTATATATACAAAGCCAAGCAACTGGAAGGACCAGAAGGCCCTGAATGACCAGTCATTATGACATGCACTGTGACCTGCCAACCAGCCTAATGGGGGCGTGGCCAGCTGGCCAACCTTTACAGGTCCCTACCTCGGGCCTGTGGGCCCTGATGGGCCCAGATTGGGGCAAGCCTCCCGGACCCCACCCATGTAAGAATTCATGAACCTGGCCTCTAGTATATTTATAACTTGGTGATTACTAAATGACATGAACTAAAACTAAATTTCTTTCCCCTTTCTGTATACTGATTCAATTTTACATCAGTTTTTAGTATATTATTAGACTGCCTTGTATAACACAGTAGCCACTAAGCCATATGTGACTCCTTGAATTCACAATAATTAATACAAAATGGATGTCATTAAAATTTAGCTCCTCAGCCACAATAGCCATACTTTAAGTGCTCAGCAGCAACATGTGGCATGTGGCTATCCAATTGGACAATTAGAAAGAAAACATATCTACCTTTGAGTAATACTTTAAACAATACACTTAGCAGTATTGTTAAAATCTTGAAAACATGTTTTCATCTGAGATAAAATTTTCTTGTAGTCAAAGTTATCATTGCACATTTATAGAGTAACTAACATTTAGGAGATCAAAATTAATTTTCTTAGATACTTCATAATAGTGTTTTTTCCTCCTTCACTTTGGAATACACTGGTTACCATGTTTAGACTACCATATAAAGTAGGTGGTTTGTGTCTAGGTTCATTTGTTTAAATTAAAAATACATCCTCTTTCAATACTGCACTCAAAAATGGTAGGGAGATGCTCACACTCAGAAAGTCACAAAGGAACTAAACTAAAATGATTGAGAGAAAAGCAATTTTCATTCTTCAAATTCTCACTTAGAGAAATTACTCTTTAGGTCCATGCACTATCTGTGGATCTGTAGTGAGCTCTCTCTCTTCTCTCTCTTTTCCATCTTTCTCCCTCTCTCTTTCTCCTAATTACTTAGAAGTAATTTTTATTAAGATAAATGCATTATTGAAGTGACTCCACCCTTTAATAATTGATTTTGCTATTTTTTACAAACTGTCCCAAAAATGTATACACATTTTGAATAATTATTAATTCCAATTAATAATCTGAAAAGAAAGAAACATCAGTTTGGCTATCAAAAAATGTATGTTTATACATTTTTGGGGGACACCCTATATATATGAACTCTCCAGATTGGAAATTTGAAATTGAACTCACACACATATTCCCCTTTTCTCTTAGATATTTCCACTTTACTTTTAGACCTTGCCCTTCTAAGACAAATTATGCAATGTATTTTTAAAAGTATGATTGTTGTTGTTTCTCTCCACTCCTCCCTTTGCCTCCATCTCCTCCCTTTCCCATCCTCTGCTCTTTCTTTCTTTCTTTCTTTCTTTCTTTCTTTCTTTCTTTCTTTCTTTCTTTCTTTCTTTCTTTCTTTCTCTCTCTCTCTCTCTCTCTCTCTCTCTCTTTCTTTCTTTCTTTCTTTCTTTCTTTCTTTCTTTCTTTCTTTCTTTCTTTCTTTCTTTCTTTCTTTCTTTCTTTCCTTCCTTCCTTCCTTCCTTCCTTCCTTCCTTCCTTCCTTCCTACATGCCTTCTTTTTTGCTAAAATGTTAATAGCCTTGTAAATGGCCTCTGCCTGTAGGTAAGATAGTCAAGTGGTGATGGGACTTATTCAAACAAGTTTTGTATGAAATGTCCTTCATTAATAATTCTCCCCAGACTTTCCTATAACTTCTAAGCTTGAAGAATTCCCACTTGTCCACCAGGCATAATAAATTCCATATTTGTTGTTGCTTTCTCCAGTTCATATTTGGAGTTCAATATATATATATATATAGTGTGACAAATACATTAGCTTTCTGTGTTCCATAAAATCATAAAAAAATTCTGCTTAACTGATTGGACTTCCTTTTAAGCTTTGAATCCTTATATATTTGTGTCACATGCACTTATTTACTATTCTAGCAATCGAAATATATGAATGAAAATACAAATATCTATGGATAGTCTGCTACCTGGACCTCGAAACTGAATACAACTTTGAAGTCATTTTTTCCTATATGGAATTATATTATACTAGAGGCCTGGTGCACGAAATTTGTGCACGGGGGTGTGTCCCTCAGCCCAGCCTGCACCCTCTCCAATGTGGGACCCCTCAAGTGATGTCCAACTGCCCATTTAGGCCCGATCCCAGTAGGCTCAAGCCTAAATGGGCAGTCAGACATCCCTCTCACAATCCAGGACTGCTGGCTCCCAACTGCTCGCCTGCCTGCTTTCCTGATTGCCCCTAACCACTTCTGCCTGCCAGCATGATCACCCCCTAACCACGCCCCTGCCAGCCTGATTGATGCCTAACTGCTCACCTGCCAGCCTGATTGCCCCTAACTGCCCTCCCTTGCAGGCCTGGTACCTCCCAACTGCCCTCCCCTGCTGGCCTGTTTGCCCACAGCTGTCCTCCCTTGCAGGCCTGGTCCCTCCCAACTGCCCCTTCCCCTGCTGGCCATCTTGTGGTGGCCATCTTGTGTTCACATGGGGGCAGCCATCTTTGACCACATGGGGGCAACCATCTTGTGTGTTGGAGTGATGGTCAATTTGCATATTACTCTGTTATTAGATAGGATGAAAATAACACCTGGGCCAGCAACTTATATCCAGTGCTAGATATTACCCTGAAGTGATGTTCATTCTCTTATAAGTAGAAATAAAAGTACTAGAGATTGGATGTTAACCCCATTTCTGGACAGGAGAATATAAAACCCAGTTCTTTATCTTTATTCATGAGGTAAAACACACTCTCCATGGGTCCACTCAGGATCAAGCTGATTCTTGGACCTAATCTGAAATGATAGGCTTATTTTGTTTATTGTCCTTCCCTAATTTGTTTCCCCCAGCCCCCAACTGGTTTACCCTGAGAATATTTCCCTTATATATCACTTGAACCTGAAACTTTGACTCAGTGTCTGCTCTATGATAAATTAACCTAAGATTATATTTGGTACTGGAATTGGTCCTGGGAAGCAAGCTCTATAATGGTCATTGGATCACTTGCCATCCAGATGACAATGAGGACCTATCTCTGGTATTAGGAGCAATTGAACTTCTTGTCGGTCGAACTCCTGAGGGGACACTTTGCATAGTAGGCATATATAACTTGAGAAGTGTGAGGAGGGTAATAATTATAACTCTGGAACTGGGAATTTGTTGCTGAGTGTTATTCATACAGTATATTGAAGAGAGAAAACACATGATGTTCAGGTAGGTCAATTACCAACTTAATGGAAAGTATAAAAATAGAGTGTATCCAAGTCCTCATGTAAAAATAATCAGGTAACTGAGAGCTGAAAAGCAGATTAAGCTGAACATCTGACAGACCTCAGGCCTATGATAAAGAGCCTGAGATTTATTGGATGCATGGGTACTGCATGTGGAGGATGCATACTGCACTTTGTCGCACAACTTTTAAAGCTCAGATTCCCCTGAACCTTCTAGGTGAGGATTCTGAAGATGGATTTTGGGGGAGGGAGATGGAAAAAATAAATACTACTGCATATGGGAGAGTTTTTTATATGGAAACAATCTCCCATGTCTCAGGATTTTGTACCTTGGCAAGAAGCCCTGGTGCCAATTGTGATGTTCTGGTGGATGCCCTGGGAGATCCAGGAGAAAAGCAATAGCACATGAAATAAAACTAAGAAGCCAAAAATGCTACAAAAGTGTTTTTTAGGAAGAGGAGATGAAGACAGCAAGAATATGATAATTCTTGACTCATTTATAGGTTGATTTGTCCTATCCCTCTTTAAGTCAAATGGGACTTTTAGTTATTTAAATATAATATAAATGTAAGGATGCTGATGTTCCTTTAAAACTTAGGTTAGCATAAGTTAGTTATCTTCTGATGAGTCATCATGTCCAAAGACCTCTTTCCAAATTTGTTAGACAGGAAAAAAATTCAGTATGTGGAACAGCTTATTACTAATTTAGGGTATGTCCTATAGCTGAGGTTGCTAGAAGTTCCTTTGGAGAACATATGAGCATATTTTTCTTTTTATTTCATTTATCATTGAAATATACACTAACTTTTTCTATTCAAATAAATGTGACTTTTAAATTAGGGCAGCTTGCTATGAAACCTTTCTAAAACATTTTAAATTGATGCTATTTTTTTCGTAAATTGAAAACTAGTGTTTACAGAGAGTATAGTATATAATCCTCTTATTATAAATGTGTTCTGAATGATAATCTCAATATGGATTATAATATAATATATACGTTTAACATGTTAATTATAAAATAATGAATTTGAAATATTATCAGAATAAAAACATTTTCTCAGAAAATGAAAAATGAAAACTTTACATGAAATTGTACAGTTTAACTTATTCTTTTTTTAAATTTAATAAATCTTTATTGTTCAGATTATTACAATTGTTCCTCTTTTTTCCCCCCATAGCTCCCTTCCACCAGGTTCCTACCCCACCCTCTGCCCTTACCTCCCCCCCCCCGCCACTGTCCTCATCCCATAGGTGTATGCTTTTTGTCCAGTCTCTTCCCGCACTCCACATTCCCCTTTTCTCCCTAGAATTGTCAGTCCACTCCCTTTTTTGCCCCTGATTCTATTATATTCACCCGTTAATACTGTTGGTCAGATTTTTTATTCCCTTGGTTTTTAGATTCACTTGTTGATCGATAAGTATTTGTTGTTCATAATTTTTATCTTTATCTTTTTCTTTTTCTTCCTCTTCTTAAAGAATACCTTCCAGCATTTCATATAATTCTGGTTTGGTGGTGATAAACTCCTTTAGCTTTTTCTTATCTGGGAAGCTCTTTATCTGATCTTCAATTCTGAATGATAACTTTTCTGGGTAGATTAATCTTGGTTGTAGGTTCTTACTATTCATCGCTTTGAATATTTCTTGCCATTCCCATCTGGCCTGCATAGTTTCTGTTGAGAAATCAGCTGACAATTGTATGGGTGCTCCCTTGTAGGTAACTAACTGTTTTTCTCTTGCTGCTTTTAACATTCTCTCTTTGTCCTTTGCTCTTGGCATTTTAATTATGATGTGTCTTGGTGTGGTCCTCTTTGGATTCCTTTTGTTTGGAGTTCTGTGCACTTCCTGGACTTGTAAGTCTATTTCTTTCACCAGGAAGGGGAAGTTTTCAGTCATTTTTTCAAATAGGTTTTCAATATCTTGCTCTCTCTCTTCTTCTGGCACCCCCATAATTCTGATGTTGGTACGCTTGAAGTTGTCCCAGAGGCTTCTTACACTATCTTCAACTTTTTGGATTCTTTTTTCTTTTTTTTTGCATTTCTCGAGGAGTGTTTTTTGCTTCTTTATATTCCAAATCTTTGACTTGATTCTTGCAATCCTCTAGTCTGCTTTTAGGTCTCTGTATAATATTTTTTATTTCAGTCAGTGTATGCTTAATTTCTAGTTGATCCTTTTTCATATCTTCGAGGTTCTCGATAAGTTTATTGGCCTTTTCTAGGAAATTCTTGAAAAACCTTATAACCATGGTTTTGAACTCTATATCCAGTCTTTTGCTTTCATCCATTTCCTTCATTTGTGGCCTGCCTCTTTGTCTCCTCATTTTAGCTGCTTCCCTGGGTTGATGGAGTGGCTTTGTGTGCTAAATGTCCCAGCAGGTTCCAATGGTTCAGCCTCCCCAGTTACCTGAGGTGGGGTGCACCCCTTTGTTGACTGTATGTGCAGTCTTGTAGTTAAGCCTTGACTGTTGTTGGTATCACTGGGGGAAGTTGACCTAGAGGCCAATTGGCTGTGAGGATCAGCAGTGTCTCTGCTTGGAGAGCTTCTGTGCTCAGCTTGGGTGGGGCGGAGTCTCAGGGCTGAGCGGACAGCCTTGGTTTCCCGGCAGCCCCTCCCTACGAGGCCCCTGTGTCTCAGTGTCCCGGGGCAAAGGCTGGCGAGTCTGCCAGCTGCGTATTCAGCCACCCGCTCTTTCCACTCACGCGAGACTCCGCACCTGTCCTCCACAGCTCCTCTGAGTCTGTGTCCTTTTATCTTTCCTTCTAGTTGTAGATTTTCTGGTGGTTCTGGACAATGTCCGCTCTTTCATCCAGTTGCAGGTTTGAAATTGTTGTGCGAGGCAGGAATATAGGTGTTTACCTAAGCCGCCATCTTGGTTTCTCCTTAACTTATTCTTGACGTAGTCTCTGTTCTTGCTTCTCTTTTTCCATTTGTAAAAACTGACCCATTTGTCATGTTCCTTTAAAGTATAAAGAGGGAGAGAAAGAATCATCTTAGATATGTGCAAATGCATGTTTTTTACAACTTCCACACACATACCCAGTCCCTTCTGTCCTCAGTCCAAGGTGGCTTGAGAGAATTTTTCACTGTAGAGTAACTATTTTAGTTATGCTTTATTTTAATAACAAATATTAAACTGTTTGTCCTTGCTCTTATTCCTTTCTTAGTATATTTTTCCTGAGATAGTGACCTTTAAATAGCCTTCTGTCATAAGACACACACAAGAAGTAGATGGAAGTGTTGGTATGCATTTATAATTTTTTTAAATGTAAATAATTAGAATTTCTTAATCATGGGAGATATCTACATATGTCTCTTAATTTACCATATGTTGCTTATATGCATATTAAACTAATCATGTTTTCTTTTTATCTAGATTAGTACATGTGCCAATCTAGTCTACTGGCCTGAGATTAATAATTTTAAAAACATCATCCTTAATCATTTCTGGGAACTATTTGTAGAATCATATCAAATGACTTTAAGAATATTTTTCACAGATCCATCTGCTCAAGGCTTTTCACTCTCCTCTATATTACAATTCCTGAAACTAAACACCCCATGGGATAGATGTGGACTAGACATAGATTTAATTTTTACTGGAACAATTACAAAAAAACTCAACCTTAACTCAGAGTTAAGACGTCACACTCACTAATTCCACACAGCATTTTACTAATTTATTAAAAAACAACAATAAACTGACAACTGCAAATAAAAGTGACCCTTGGGGTCTATAAGACTTAACAAACAACATCCAGGAACAAAGAAGGTGCCAATGACTCCCTTGTTTGGAGCCACCTCAAGCTTCTTCGAACAGCTGTCTTTAGTTAGCTCCAGTTGTTTGAGTACAGGCCACAACTAAAGTTTTCCCCACAGTGAAGAAATGTTTTCTTCCTCTAGTTCCAGTTTATCTTAAAAGCAGGCAGTAAAAACAGTATCAGGTAAGATCACACCACTTTTCTTAAGTTGGGCTCTTGCTTTCTGGTGAACAATACTTATTTAAAAATTATATATCATAAACCAAGATTTCAAAAGAAAACATTATTTAAACCTCTATGAATACATCCAATTTTAATTATAAAATCACATTCATCATGTATTCTGAAATATCTTTTATTTTGATTTTTCTCTTAAAACAATGGTTATGCATTTACTTTGTATCTGGTGACTAAAAAATTCACTGCTCAGATTTCTTTCAGAATAAAGAAAAGTGTAGCCTAAGGAATAGTGCAGAACACAGAAAGTAGTCACAATGTCCCACTGGCAGAATGCCAGCTCTAAAAAGCATGAGATCATATCTCCACTGAGAACTTTATTATATTTTTTTTCTGACTTCTCGGCTTATGACACTGCTGTGTCCTGAATGTCATCAACTATCACCCTCCTTTGCCTGAAAAAACTGTTAGAGGCATCATCAATGTCCCAGAGGCAGTGAATCTCTACTCCTCCTTACAAAAAGAGAGTTTTCATGAATCTTAATTTGTACAGTTTTATTGCAAATTCATGCTGTAAAGTGCCAAATCACTTGATCTGTAAGACCCCGAATAAGCAATGTTCTACCTAATTCTCTGGCCTCATCTCAAAGCAGAAATGAGGCTTATATATCTCAACCTCACTGGTCTTCCTTCAATTCCTATAATTCCCCTTGCTAATTTTTCCTCAAGACCTTTGCCCATGTTTTTTTTCTTACTAAATTTACTCTGGCACCTCCTTCAATGCTCTGAGAAGCTCTTTGCGATTCCTCAGAGTAGATAGTTACTCTAGTTATAGAGTCCTGTATTAGGTTCTATTTTCATTTTTTTCTTTATGCCATAAATGCAATTGAATAATTTTTGCACCTGTGATAAACATCATTTCAGTCTGAACAACCAACCTAGTTTCTAGGCCATCTATCATATATCCTCTCTAATAAAATGGTAATATGCAAATTAACCATCACTCCGCTACATAAGCCATGCCCACCAGCCAAGCCATGCCCACCAGCCAATCAGGGCAAGTATGCAAATTAACCCCAATCCAAGATGGCTACAGCCACAGAGAGCAAGGTTTCCCAGGTAACAGAGGAAGCCAAGCTTTCCATAGCCGTTGCAGGCCTAAGCCTCCACTCAAGCTACAAAGTTTCAATTATAGAAGGTAAACAAATTCAAACAAATGGCGTCAGAATGGAGCTTGAGAGAGCAGGCCACGGTTGCCGGCGGCAACAGGGGAAGCAAAGCTTTCCGCACACCCTGGCGGGGCTCACCCGCTTAAGGCAACAAAGTTTCAATTGTAGAAGGTGAATTAACTGCCACAGAGATGGCTGCCGCCCGCCCTGGAGGGAGCAGCAGGCTTGGCTCCGCTCCAGGCTACAAAGTTTCAATTGTAGAAGGAAAATAAATTCCAGATACCAGGGCCTCCACTTGGGTCTCCAGGGGACGTGGCCGGCCTGCAAACCACCACAGGACCCTCGCTCAGGCCGCCCCACACCCTAAGGGAACCCCCACCCTTATCTGTGACCCCCTTCAGGGCAAACCAGCTGGCCCCCACCCGTGCACCAGGCCTCTATCCTATCTCATAAAAGAGTAATATACAGATTGATCATCACTGCAACACACAATATAGCTGCCCCCATGTGGACACAGGATGGCCACCACAAGATGGCCAGCAGGAGAGGGCAGTTGGGAGGCACCCGGCCTGCAAGGGAGGGCAGTTGAGAGGGACCAGGCCTGCAAGGGAGGGCATTTGAGAGGGACCAGGCTTGCAATGGAGAGCAGTTGGAGGTGATCAACCCTGCAGGAGAGGGCAGTTAGGGGTGACCAGGCTGGCAGAGGAGGGAAGTTGGGGGCAAACAGGCTGGCAGGGGAGCAGTTAAGCATCAACCAGGCTGGCAGCAGAGTGGTTAGGGGGTGATCAGGCTGGCAGGCAGAAGCGGTTAGGGGCAATCAGGAAGGCAGGCAGGCAAGCAGTTGGGAGCCAGCAGTCCTGGATTGTGAGAGGGATGTCCGACTGCCCGTTTAGGCCCGATCCCACTAGGATCGGGCCTAAACGGGCAGTCGGACATCCCTCCAGCAGTCCCAGATTGGAGAGGGTACAGGCTGGGCTGAGGGACAACCCCCTGCCGTGCACGAATTTCGTGCACCGGGCTTCTAGTATTCAATAAATATTTATGGACAAATGAGTGAATTAATAAATACCTCATCCTATTTATCATATCACTAGTGGCCTGGTGCATGAATTCATGCACATTGAAAGGGATTAATTAGAAGAACTATTTTAATATTCCTATTCACCCTTTCTCTATAATAGAAGTGTCAACCAAATTCATGATCAACAATGACAGATTGAAACACGTGTGTGATTGGTGCCAGCGAGAGCTTTATATGTATTGTGCATGTGCAAGTCAACTTAGCTTTTTATATATATAGAATAAACTTGCTTAATTAGACCTGCTTTCTGATTTAGCTAAACATTTTCCAGCCCAGTGAAGCACCCCAACTCCTATTTCAGGTAATTGTCAGCAACACAGCAGTAAATATCAACACTAAGCAGATTATTATTGTAGATCACTCAGGGAGAACAAAGGGTAAAATATTTAACTGCAGCAGTGTTTGACTATATTCTGCACAGTTGAGAAAATCTGAAATCATTTTCAAGGTCCACCATTTCTTACTTCTTTTCAGTCGGGTCAAGTTTCTAAGTTTTCTAAATCTTCTTTTCTGGCTAATGAAAAGAAAATAGGATTCCACTGAGTCTCCTATCTACCTACTCCAGGACTTCTGTAAGGATCAAATGAGATGAGGCACGGAAAAATGCTTCACAGACATTTGGTTAAACTGTGAAATTTTTGCACCTGGCTATAAAGCAAGTTATGTTCCTGGGCTGAAGAAACTGCAAGGAGGCTAGTCATCACTAGGGAGAGTAAGCCAGGCGTTGCTATGTGAAGTCATTACCCAGAAGCCACAGCCACTGTTTCTGGACTGGGTTAGGCTGTGGGCCACATTTTGTGCCATGGGGTCTCAGCAGCATCAGCTTTGATTTAGTGGGCTGTCACTCTGGGGTGGTGGCAGAGCCTGAGTTCCACTTGGGGGAAGCAGAGTGTTGCTTTGTGGGCACCAGGTTTCTCTATAAACAGCCAGTGTGCATCATGGCAGCTCCTGTGTTGAGTGTCTGCTCCCTGGTGGTCAGTGCACATCATAGCACCCAGTATGACAGTTGGACACTTAGCATATTAGACTTTTATATATAGAGATATTTTATTGTTATTAAAGCTATATATTAGAGGCCCAGTGCACGAAATTTATGCACCGGGGAGGGGTCCCCTCAGCCCAGCCTGCACCCTCTGCAATCCAGGATCCCTCAGGATATGTCCGACTGCCGGTTTATGGGGATCGGGCCTAAACCGGCAGTCAGACATCCCTCTCACAATCCAGGACCACTGGCTCCTAACTGCTCACCTGCCTGCCCCCACCCCCGCCGGCCTGATCGCCCTTAACTGCCACCAGCCAGCTTGGTTGCCCCTTACTGCACCCCCTGCTGGCCTGGTTGCCCCCAACCTCCCCCCTCCCCCTCCGGCCAGCCTGGTCAATCCTCACTGCCCCCCTCTGCCAGCCTGGTCGCCCCTCACTGCCCTACCCATGAAGTTGATATCTTAAAACCTAAGAGTAGAAATCTTTTCAATAACATATTTTAATTCTTCAAAATACTTCAGTAGATTTAAGCAAGTTTAGAATCAAAATATTAATAAGATTCACTTGAAGAAAGCTATGTTGTTTATGATATTAGTTGGAGAAGTCTTGTTCTAGTGGTAGAAATAGAAGGCAGATTGCAGAGGATTGAGGAATAAATAAATTAAAGGAAAGATAAAGGCATTAGCTCAGAAAGTATCTGAAATCATGATTACCATGTGTGTGTTTGTGTTTGTGTATAAATGGGATATTCATTTTTGAATGGGAAAGATGTAAGAATGTTGATGTTATGAAGATAAATCAGTAGGGAATTTTGAGCCAGAGAGAACAGGCAAAATAATAGATGGACATCTCCATAAAAGAGGAAAAGTTTAAACTACATCTTTTTTAAAAATGTGGTATAAATGACATACAGCATCACATTAGTTTCAGGTATACCTCATTATGATTCAATATTTGTATATATTGTGAAATGATCACCATAATAAGTCTAGTTAACATCCATCACAATATTTATAATTTTTCTTGTTATGAGAACTTTAAGATTTACAACCTTAGCAATTTTCAAATATGCAACACTATAGTCACCATGCTGCATATTACATCCTCATGACATTTATTTTTATAACTGTAAAATTCTAATCACCTTCACCACTTTGCTAATCGCTCATCCCCCATCTCTGGCAGCCAATCTGTTCTTGGTATCTTTGAGCTTTTTTTTTTTTTTCAGATTCCACATATAAATGAGATCATACAATATTTGTCTTTGTCTAATTTATTTCACTTATTATAATGCTCCCAAGATCCAGCATGTTGCAAATGACAAGATTTCATTATTTTTATGGTTGAATAATATGCAAATCTGTATGTGTATTAAATCGTCTTCATCCATTTAATCATCATTGGAAACTTAGGTTGTTTCCATGTCTTCGCTATTGAAATCATTCTGCATAAAAATGGGGGTTTCATATTTTTTCAAGAATTGGCTTTAGTTGGTGATATGTCCCTTTATTATAACAAAAGGGAAGAGGAAATGTATAAGTAGGATGTAAGTTTAGTGAAAAAAATATTAAGGGATTTCTTTTTTGATAAGAGATAGGACAGAGGTAGTAAAGTAGGATTGGAGGATAGTAGACAAATATTAAAACCTCTGATGCATTAAATTGAATCATGGTCCATCGATGAACAAATGATATTTCTAGGTAATACTGATTTTTCAGTAAAGTGAGACCTAAGTTTCTAATATTCTCAATATTTATAGTAATATCCTTTTCTAATAGTGTTTTCTAAATAGTTAATAGCTCACAGATAAGTTCAGTCAAGATTGGTCAAGAAGGCTGATATTGATAAGTGAATGAAGTTGTGAATTATTATAGTCCAGATGCAGAAGCAAGCAAAGAATTGAAAATTTTAGAATAAGTACAGCTAAAAATAGGCTACATAAGTGTTTCTGTGTCAGCCTTTTTTTTTTCTTAATTATTTTTTCCATTTTAATTTCTTTATTGGTTGAAGTATTACATATTTGTCCTCATCCCCCCATTACGTACTCAACCCCACCCCACTCGTGCCCTCACCCCGCTGTTGTCTGTGTCTACTGGTTAGGCTTATATGCATGCATACAAGTCATTTGGTTGATCTCTCCCCCTTACCCCCACCCTCCTCTACCTTCCCTCTGAGGTTTGACAGTCTGATCAATGCTTCCCTGTCTCTGTCTTAACGTATTCATTGGTGATCTCTCAATGAAAGTTAAGTTCTTACAATGGCCTTCATTACGATTCCTTAAAATGACACTTGCGTTGGATTGCTAAAAAGTTTTACATGCATGGCATTATTGTTTTACATTGTTAATCTTTAAAAGTGAAAAAATAGTCAGGTGGACTATTATTTGGTTTTCCATATTCAAATACTTAGGCAAATGTAAAAGGGAAGTTTCTATTTCATATAAATTTATTTTCAGAAAGGTTTATGTTTGACTTCCTCATAGAAAGAAAGGAAGAACTTATGTGAGGAAAAACCTTATTGGTTGCTTATTTTTATTTATCTGATGCTGTGTGTATGGACACAAGTGGATGAAGTTCTTTGTCCCTCCTGCTACTGAAACAGAAATGTGTGTGTGAGGACAGAGCTATACAATATATATATATATATATATATATATATATATATATATATATATGGAGAGAGAGAGAGAGAGAGAGAGAGAGACAGAACCTGGCCAGTGTTGCTTAGTGGTTGAGTGTCGACCCATGAACCAGGGGTAGATGTTCGATTCCTGGTGAAGGCACATGCCTGATTTTTGGGTTAGATCCCCAGTAGGGGGTATGTAGGAGACATCTGATTAATGATTATTTTTTATGATTGATGTTTCCAACCTCTCTCCCTCTCCTATCCTCTCTCTGAAATCAATAAAAACATATTTTAATGTTCTCCCATGCAGTGAGCTTTCTTGTTGCTTTGTTGATGATTTCTTTAGCTGTGCAAAAGCTTTTTATTTTGATGTAGTCCCATTTGCTTATTTTTTCCTTAGTCTACATTGCCTTAGGAGCTGTGTTGGTAAAGATATTGCTACGACATATGTCTGCTATTTTGCTGCCTTGTAGGATTTTTATGGTTTCCCATCTTACATTTAAGTCCTTTAACCATTTTGAGTTTGTGTATGGTGTACGTTGGTGATCTAGTTTCATTCTTTTGCATGTATCTGACCAAATTTCACAGCACCATTTATTGAAGAGACTGTCTTGACTCCATTGTATGCTCTTGCCCCCTTTGTCAAATATTAATTGAGTATAATGGCTTTGCCAATGCTATTTCAGATAAGGGTTTAATCTCCAAAATTTACAGAGAACTCATACAACTTAACAAAACTTAACAAAAGAAAGATACATGATCCAATCAAAAGATGGGCAAAGGACCTAAATAGACACTTTTCAAAAGAGTACATACAGCAGGCTGAGAGACATATGAAAACATGCTCAAAGTCACTAATCATCCAAGAGATGCAAATCAAAACAACAATGAGGTACCATTTCACACCTGTCAGAATGGCTATCATCAACATATCAACCAACGACATGTGTTGGTGAGGATGTGTAGAAAAAGGAACCCTCATGCACTGCTGGTGGGAATGCAGCCACTGTGGAGAACAGTAAGGAGTTTCCTCAAAAAGTTAAAAATGGAACTTCCATTTGACCCAATAATTCCACTTCTAGGATTATATCCCAAGAAACCAGAAACAACAATCAGAAAGGATATATGCACCCCTATGTGCATAGCAGCACAATTTACAATAGCTAAGATTTGGAACCAACCTAAGTGCCCATCAGCTGATGAGTGGATTTAAAAACGGTGGTACATCTACACATGGAATATTATGCTGCAGTAAAAAAGAAGTAACTTTTACCATTTGCAACAGCATGGATGGAACTGGAGAGCATTATGCTAAGCAAAATAAGCCAGTCAGAGAAAGACAACTATCACATGATCTCACTCATATGTGGGATATAATGATCAACATAATTTGATGAACAAATATAGACCCACAGACAAATGGCAGGGGAGGTTGGGGGGTTGGAGAGCAACCAAAGGACTTGAATGCATGCATATTAGCATAACCAATGGACATAGATACTGGGGTGGTGGGGGCTTGCCCGGGGTGGGAATGGTTGGGGGGGGTCAATCAGGGAAAAAGGAGACATGTAAAACTTTAGACAATAAAAAAAGCAACTTATATTTGAGTTCCTAAAAGAGAAAAAGAACATTAAGTAAGTGCTGAGGAAATGTGAATGAACTATGTATGGATTGTAGTTAATACTAATGAATCAATATGGATTCATTAACTGTAACATAGGTGTCATACCAATGTAAAATGTTAATAGGGGAAACTGGATAGAGAATATATGGAAACTGTTCTATCTTCACAATTTTTCTGTAAATCTAAACTTCTAAATACAAATTTTATTTTAAAAAGCATAAAAATAGTTTAACTTTTTTTTTAAAGAAAAGAAATTAACCCTTATGGAAATTATGACTTTTTGGAGAAATTCTGAGAATTTTTATGTTTCCTGTTTGTTTTGTGGCCTAAGATTAGTTGAGTTATTGCATTCTAAAGTCATCATTAAGAATATAGCCACCATTAATAATGAAAGTAGCCAATACTTATTAAATACTAATCATTGCCTGGCCATTTTGCTGGCTCCATGTAGATTATCTTAATTATAACCGGGGGCTCAGTTGTAGATTTTTTTATCAACATTTGATAGGTAAATACAGAAAACACTTCAGAATCTATTTCCCAAAGTCACAGTTAATAAGTATCAGAGAGGGATTCAAATTCAGGATGTGATCTATTGTATAGCTTACACTGTATTTAGGAAGCTGTAGTAATCACATCTCTACATTCCTGAGTGGTGTCTTTGCCATGTGAGGCAGACATCATACTGGCTCCTGTGTGTGAGTGGGAAGTGGCTCCCTAACTGTGGTTTCCAGACCAGCAGCAGTGGCATCACCTGGTCATTGGTTAGGAGTGCAAGTTGTCAGGTTACCATCTCAGACCAACTGAATCAGGAAAGCTCAGATTGCTGGTTGGGTCAATCTAGCATAATTCTGACACACACCCTATCTGAGAACTACTGGGGTAGAACACAGTCACAGTTCCTGAAGTCATGTGATTTGTTCCCCTGATTATCCATGAGAGGGTTATTCGTATTAAAGAATGCTAGATTCCGTGTTTGGACATTTTTACTTCCCAATCAGGAAACTTCGTAGGGAAACACATGATGATGAATATTTAAATTGATCTAATCCCATTTTCATTGAATCTTTTAGAAATTCTTAAAATTTTCTGAACTATTTCTTAAAATTATGTGGTACTGATGTTAAAACTTGCCTGGCTCTAAAAAAGTGGCTTTTGTTGTTTTGATGGAAACACATGCTAGATGATCATTTCTCGGGTAACTCAAAATTATTTTTCTCTCCCTTTTCCATGACACTATAATTATTCTACAACATCTCCCTGATGTTCTTCTTTATAACATGGATCTTTTACAAAAAATTAAACTTTATTTTGTCTAAAAAATTTTAGAGGTTGGACTACACTTTAAGCTTTGTGAATAACTCAAGTTGATCTGCAATATACTAGGATTACTATCCTAAGAGAGTTATTGGAAAGTTTTAATTCCACGCTGTTTATTCTCTGACTTTCAGACATTTCTGTGGGCTAAACTGCACACTTAAGATATATTCAGATTCTTGACTATTAAGGATATTTGCATTTTAGAAGACTAAGTGTTAAAAAGTTAAAGATTATTTTCTCTCCCAGCATTTTCTTTTAATAGACTTTTATTGATTTTAAAGAGGAAGGGAGAGGGAGAGAGAGAAACATCAATGATGTGAGAAAATCACTGATCAGCTGCCTCCCACATGCCCCACACCAGGGATCGAGAGCACAACCCAGGCATGTACCCCAAAAAGGAATCAAACAGTGACCTCCTGGTTTATAGGTCAATGCTCAACCACTGAGTCACACTGGCCAGGCTGGAACATTTTTTTTTCTTCAACATTCTACTTATTATTTGTAATTAGTTGAAAAAATTAGAAACACATATCATTAAAATATTATTCCACATTGTAATACATCCGTTCTTCTTATATCCTCATTTTCATGTTATGTGTCTTTTCTAATTTTTTACATTTGGTTTTTATTAAAATATTCTTGACATAAAACTTTATATTAGCTTTAGGTGTACAATAGAATAATTTGACATTTGTATATATTGTGAAATGATCACAATAAGTCTAGTTAACATCCGTTATTAAAAGTAGTTGCAAAATTTTTTTTCTTGTGATGAAAACTTTTGTGATCTACTCTTGGCAACTTTCAAATATGTAATATAGTATTATTAGCTATAGTAGCCAAACTGGACATTACATCCTCATGATTTTTTTTCTATCTTTACTATTCTTATTCTTTAAAAAAATCAGCGGATCATGTTAGGAAAATGAGTTAATGAAAAATGTTTCAAAATGGCTTATTTTGGGTTTCAACGTGAGTACATTATAATATTTTATCTGCGTGTATCTGCTTGTAACCCATACAGAATTTGCCTTAAGTAGACTGCCATGAATTTATTGACAAAATGAAAACACCAAATTCATATGTACACTAGTATTCTTTTAACTCTACATCTTAGAAAATTTCCCTCCTGTCCACATTAGTAGTGTTTTAAAACATTTTAAAGCAATAATGTGACCATATAATGAATGATATCTGTATTCTAGTGTCTAAAAATATTTATAAAGATGGATATAATGTTGCTGGTAGGGAAATATTTGCTTACTGAATAAATCACAGGCATCAGTAACAGGCTGACTTGGCTTTGATATGATATGAAATCATTCTCAGAGCTCTCTCATACTATAAATAAATCATTAATAAATCATTTCAAATAAGATGGACATTCTTCTTTAGCAACATAATTGTTTACTTAAAGGAAATGTGCAATTTTTCCGTTCCGGCTGTGGCTAGTGACAAAGGCACTTGTGTTTTATGCTATCCTATCTAATAAAAGAGCAATATGCAAATTGACCATCACTCCAACACACAAGATGGCTGTCCCCATGTGGACACAAGATGGCCACCACAAGATGGCCAGCAGGGGAGGGCAGTTGGGAGGGACCAGGCCTACAAGGGAGGGCAGTTGGGGGCAATCAAGCCTGCAGGGGAGGGCAGTTAGGGGTGACCAGGCCGGCAGAGGAGGGAAGTCAAGGGCGACTGGGCCTGCAGAGAAGGGAAGTTGGGGGGGATCCAAGCCTGCAGGGGAGAGCAGTTGCGGGGGACCAGGCCTGCAGGGGAGGACAGTTAGGGGTGATCATGCCTGCAGGGGAGGGCAGTTAGGGGCAAACAGGCTGGCAGGGGACCAGTTAGGCATCAATCAGGCTGGCAGGGGAGTGGTTAGGGGGTGATCAGGCTGGCAGGCAGAAGTTGTTAAGGGTAATCAGGAAGGCAGGCAGGCGAGCAGTTGGGAGCCAACAGTCCTGGATTGTGAGAGGGATGTCCGACTGCCCGTTTAGGCCCGATCCTACCGGGGTCGGGCCTAAACCGACAGTCGGACATCCCTCATGGGGTCCCAGATTGGAGAGGGTGCAGGCTGGGCTGAGGGACACACACCCCTGTGCATGAATTTCATGCACCGGGCCTCCAGTAATTATCATAATAACACAATAATAAGTGAGAGTTTTCACGTAGAAAAAAAACTGATTAGGTGTGAATTATAACTTTATGTATTAATCCAACAGCATAATCCAATTAAATACAGACTATGTTGGAATGAAAACATTTTTAGTGATGATTGTAGAACATGACTCATTTATAATTAGTATCATATTAAATATATCTTTTGTTTAATACATCGAAACACCTGCAGGCTTTGATACCCTTGTACATTTTTTTTCAGTTTTATAAATGAATGAGGTGATAAATATAATTGACTTTGTGATGTCTGTTCATACACTGAATTATCTGAGTGTTAGGTGTTTTCATTTAAGAGTTATTGCAACAAACTGGAACTAGTACACAAGATATGATTTTTGGTAGGCAGTCTTTAGGACAAGACTCAAGTCAGGGACTTGAACATCATAGACTTCTAGAGAGTCTGTCTAAAATTAATTCCTCCAGCCAGTCCTAATTGATTTGAAATCAATTGACCCAGCATAAACATTTATCCAGGAATTGACATATTCCCTTCTATATCATATAGAAATAAAAGGAAAATCTAAAAACAGATTATTAATATTTAATTTATTTTTCTAATTGTTTTTCTCAACCCAATTGGTGCCAATATTATAAAATAAGTATAAATATTATCTTATGGAGTCATTGTAACTGTCTTTGTACAGTATTAGGAGAATTTACATTTAAAAATTAAGATTTACTTCAATTAATAGACCCATTGCATTAATAAACAAGACTGATATTAAAGAAGTGTAAAAATATATAGAAACTCAATGATATTGCCACATTAGCATTATTAGAATCCAATTCAAAAGAAAAAAAAATCTTCATATAAGTAAAAGTAGTAATTCATGAAACATACCTGAAAACACATATTTTGCTTTTTATTCTTATTCTTCACTTTTTTGTTGTTGTTGTTAATCCTCACCAGAGGATATTTTTCCATTGCTTTTTACAGAGAGTGGCTTTTTACAGAAAGTGGGAGGGAGGAGGAGAGACACAGAGAGAGAAACATTGATGTGAGAGAGACACATTGATTTGTTGCTTCCTTCACATGACCAGGGTCAGGGATTGAGGAACCTACAACCAAGCGAGGTATGTGCCCTTGACCTTGACTGGAATCAAACTCATGACCCTTCAGTCCACAGGCTGACACTCTATCCACGGAACCAATAACCAGCTGGGGCTTATTCCTCACTTTTAATGATCTGTTTCCTCATTAGTAAGATCATAAAGAGGTACTTGCTACTCTATTCATCTGTCATAATAGCTTGCCTAATTGTCATTTCCCAATACTTCCCCTATGATCCCAAAATATAAAAATCTGAGGTTATTTTAAGATTCCACATATTTCAGCTCTTTGCCTCTGTTAATTTCAGCTCTTTGCCTCTTTAATACTGTATATTTAAGAGGCATTGTGATGTTCATGTGGTGCTATTGCATTTAGTGTCTATCCTTTCATTTCTAATCGATATAATAATCTATAACCCCCCTTTTATTTATTATTATATAGTTTCTTCTAACGCTCTGTATCCTGGTGCATATATTACTTTTTTATAGCTACATTTACAATTTGTCTCAGAGAGAATTTCCTTTTCCTTCAGGTTGGGACACTATAAAATTTTGACAGATAAATAACATGATGTCCAATGCTTTTGCATTCATAGTTCCTAAACTAGTGTTCTATTTTTTTTGTAATTTAAAACTCCTATCTGTAAAATAAAAAAATGGATATAGCAATAACACTTGAGAAATCATTCCCGCCATGCTGCCTTTCTCTTTTCCTTTGCTACTATCTACAACAGGCTCATTCTTACTTTTCTGCAAAGTTTTACACATTATGACCCCGGGAATTCACATCAAGTCAAGTGAGGAAAACAGCTGAATGATAAACTGGAAAAGAAAGCATCAGTGTAGCACTGCAGTTATGTACTTGTTACTTCTTAATAAAATGTCTTTAAGAAAACCACCATTCCCCTAGTAACCTGGACAAATGCAACCTTTACTCGCTTCCCTGAACCAATTTCATTTTAAAGCGATGATATATCAAAACCATTTTTCATTGTAATGAAATCACTGTGAAACAAACAGCATTTGAAAAACTAGGCTACTAGGCCTTTTTTTTTCTATATTTTTCTCCATCCAAACACAAAGAAATGTACATACCATTGTGTAACTGGACAGTTTCTTACTTCTCTGAAGTAAGATTCCCTTTTCAAAACTAACAATCTAGACTCAGAGATAATGACTCATTCAAGGTTGCTCTTGAAAGTAACACACCATCCATCTCACTGTTCAAGTTCTGGGGCTGTGCTCCTTTGGTTTGTTCCTCACCTTTCCTATTTACTCTGGAGTACAGGAGAGCTGATCAATGTCAATAAATTGTCTAGGCTCCAGGAAAATAAACAAATGGGACTACATCAAAATAAAAAGCTTTTGCACAGCTAAAGAAACCATCAACAAATCAAAAAGAAAGCCCACTGCATGGGAGAACATATTTGCCAATGTTACCTCAGATAAAGATTTAATTTCCAAAATTTACAGGGGACTCATACAACTTAACAAAAGAAAGATAAACAATCCAATCAAAAAGTGGGCAAAGGACCTCAATAGACACTTTCCAAAAGAGGACATACAGCAGGCTGAGAGATATATGACAACATGCTCAAAGTCACTAATCATCTGGGAGATGCACATGAAAACAACAATGAGGTACCATCTCACACCTGTCAAAATGGCTATCATCAACAAATCAACAAATGACAAGTGCTGAAGAGGATGCAGAGAAAAAGGAACCCTCGTGCACAGCTGATGGGAATGCAGACTGGTGCAGCCACTGTGGAGAACAGTATGGAGTTTCCTCAAAAAATTAAAAATGGAACTCCCATTTGAATCAGTAATCCCACTTCTAGGAACATATCCCAAGAAATCAGAAATACCAATCAGAAAGGACATATGCACCCCTATGTTCATAGCAGCACAATTTACAATAGCTAAGATTTGGAAACAGCCTAAATGCCCATCAGCAGATGAGTGGAATAAAAAGTTGTGGTACAGCTGCACAATGAGATACTATGCTGCTGTAAAAAAGACAGAACTCTTATTACTTGCAACAGCATGGATGGACCTGGAGAGCATTATGCTAAGTGAAATAAGCCAGTTGGAGAAAGATAAATATCACGTGATCTCACTCATTTGTGGAATACAATGAACAACATAAATTAATGAACAAAAATAGAGCCAGAGACTTAGAAGCATTGAACAGACCATCCAACCTAAGAGGGAAGGCAGCAGAGGGGGGTGGGAGGGGGAAGAGATCAACCAAAGGACTTGTATGCATGCATATGAGCATAACCAATGAACACAGACACGAGGGGACTGAGGGCATGTGCTGGGGCAGTGGTTGGCAAACTGAGGCTCGCGAGCCACATGCGGATCTTTGGCTCCTTGAGTGTGGCTCTTCCACAAAATACCAAATGCGGGCACGCAACGTACAGTGCAATTGAAACGTCATGGCCCATGCGCAGAAGTCGGTTTTCGGCTCTCAGAAAAAATTTCAATCATTGTACTGTTGATATTTGGCTCTGTTGACTAATGACTTTGCTGACCACTGTGCTAGGGGGTGGGGAGTGGCTGGGGAGAGGTCAATGGGGGAAAAAGGAGACTCTTGTAATACTTTAAACAATAAAGAATTTAAATTTTAAAAAATTGTCTAGGTTCCAGGACAGTTGTGTATTTGGCCAAGCAGAGGCATCACAAATACTAGAGGGTTGGAGGGAGAAGGAAGCAGCCTGGTTTTCCATTCTAATCTCTCTCACTGTCTCCACTCCCTCTTCCCTTTATTTTTGGACAGACTCTTTAGTAATAAACTAAATCTTCTGCCAGTGACTCTTATCCTTGGTCTCAAATAACACCATTTCTTCTGGGTTAGGACATTTTTTTTCATTTTGTTTCTATTGCTATTTTCTAGACTAGTTTATCACATACAGTCTGAATTTTCACCCCCTTCATTAATTATGTAACTAATTCCTTGCATAAAAACCCTTAAAATTAAATACTTATTTATATTTCCAATTTCTTGATTGTGCCCTGACTGATACGGTGCTTATAAAATAAAGGCTTATAACAAAAATCTCTATTATGTAATCTCTACTATATACCATACTAGAGGCTTGGTGCACGAATTCGTGCATGGGTAGGGTCCGGTGGGCCTGCCCATATGGGGGCCCATCGCGGGGGGGTCAGGCAGGCTGTGGAGTCTAATGCTGGAAACTATAGGTTTCCCTCATCTGGATCTAATTGTACTTTAAGGAAGACCAAAAAAAAAACAACAACAAACAAACAAACAAAAAAAAACCCCACAACAGAACTGTTTTGCATTTCACGTTCCATGAGATGAAGTTGTTTATGTGTTGTTTGCAAATGTATATCAAGATGGATGATGGCCCTTTAATGATTTTGCATTCTTCCTGGGGCTCTGCCCTCAGTTTCCCAATATGATCTTCATGTCTGTTTGTTTAAAAGTTTTTCTGTTTTTTGAATGTGCCTACCCTTCGCTGTTGCTCCTGGCAGCCTGTGGGTCCTCTTCACCGCCCCTTTTAAAGACAGATTGAAAGCTCACCTAAATCTGCAAAGCATCACAATTTCACAAAATCCCCACCCAGCCTTTCTACATTCCTCAGCAAAGGGCCGCCATGCCGTTAATGCTTAGGTCACCTTTTTAGCTAACTTGGAAGGTCTCCTGGGGCTGCATGCCATGGAGGGAGAATTCCACACCTTGGCTGCAGTATTAGCAGAGCCCTCTAGAGACTCTGGTCAGGGACAGAAGGGACTGATAATTACTTTCTTGTGCTTTCACTAATTGTACATGCACCAGGGAACCAGGCAGTGATTTAGGGGTGCTTGGGGCCGCTCAGGGGTGGTACCAGCTGGAGCGAGGGGCCAGTTGTTTGACCGTTCCACAGTTTGGTCACTGCACTTTTATTACATAGGATGGCATTCAATCAGTAAACATATTTCCACAAAATCTAAGAGTACCAATGATTCTAAAATCAGATTCTACATGACTATGATCCTGAATATGATTCTTAAAAAGGTATCTAAAATCTTTGTTATATCTTATCATGTACTTCACCTGTTACCTCTATTACAAATTCTTCATTTCAAATTGGAATTTGACCTATTTGGCTTATCTTCATTACTCTTTGAGGTCATAGACTGTAAGTTTAAAGAGCTTATATGCTATATGATATAGCCTTATTTCCTTCATCTGAACATTAGAGAAAACACTGCCTCAGAGTTTTTGCTAAAATAAGTAAATGAGATGAGAAATGTTAAGCCATTTGGTTAAGAGAAATATCAATTATCCCTCTCTTCACTCTCCATTCCCCCATTTTTCATAAACTAGCTTGTTGGATTTGAGGAATATCTCTCAAGTTTTTATAATCTAGGTAAAACATCCCAGACTATTCAAACATTCCTTATAGCATATAAAACAGTTTTTTTCTTTTAGACTATTGTTCATTGATTTTATATGTAACTAGAGGTCCAGTGAATAAAATGTGTGCCCTGGGAGGGGGGTGTCCCTCAGCCCAGCCTGCTCCCTCTCCACTCTGGGACCCCTCAGGGGATGTCCAACTGCTGGTTTAGGCCGGATCCCACAGGCAGTTGGACAGCCCTCTCACAATCCAGGACTGCTGGCTCCCAACCGTTCGCCTACCTGCCTGCTTGATTGCCCTTAACCGCTTCTGTCTGCCAGGCTGATCACCCCCTAACCACTCCCCTGCCTGCCTGATCAATGCCTAACTGCTCCCCTGCTGGCCCTATTGCTCCTAACAACCCTCCGCTGCCGGCCAAGTTGCCCCTAACTGCCCTGCCCTGCAGGCCTGATCCCCCACAACTGCCCTTCCCTGCCAGCCTGGTCCCCCCCAACTGTGCTCCCCGGCTGGCCTGGTCACCCCCAACTGCCCTCCCCTGCAGGTCTGGTCCCCCCCAACTGCCTCCCCTGCAGGCCTGGTTTCCCCCAACTGCCCTCTCCTGCAGGCCTGGTCCCCCCCAACTTCCCTCCCCTGCAGGCATGGTTGACCCCAACTGCTCTCCCCTGTAGGCCTGGTTCCCCTCAACTGCCCTCCCTTCCCTGCAGGCTAGGTCTCCACCAACTGCCCTCACCTGCTGGCCAAGTTGCCCCTAACTGCCCTCCCCTGACAGCCTGGTCACCCCTAACTGCTCTCCTCTTCAGGCCTGGTCACCCCCAACTTCCCTCTCCTGAAGGCCTGGTCCCCCCCCAACTGCCCTCCTCTGCAGGCCTGGGTCCCCTCCAACTGCCCTCGCCTGCTAGCCTGATTGCCCACACCTGCCCTCCCCTGCAGTCCCAGTAACCCCTAACTGCCCTCCCTTGCCAGCATGATTGCCCCTAACTGCCCTCCCCTGCAGGCCTAGTCGCCCTCAACAGCCCTCCCCTGCCAGCCTGATTGCTCCGAACTGCCCTCTCCTGCCAGCCTGGCTTCCACAAACTGCACTGCCCTGCTTGTCTGGTCCCCTCCAACTGTTCTCCCATGCCAGCCATCTTGTGGTGGCCATCTTGTGTCCATATGGGGGTGGCCATCTTGTGTGTTGGAGTGATGGTCAATTTGCATATTACCTCTTTATTGTATAGGATTATCCAATGTTTAGATGAAGGCAATAAGGCTATATAATCCTATCTAATAAAATAATAATATGCAAATTGATCGTCACTCCAACACACAAGATGGCTGCCCGGATGTGGTCAAAGATGACTGCCCCCATGTGGACACAAGATGGCCCCTACAAGATGGCCAGCAGAGGAAGGCAGTTGGGAGGGACCAGGCCAGCAGAGGAGGGAAGTTGGGGGCGATCAGACCAGCAGGGGAGGGCAGTTTGGGGCAAACAGGCTGGCAGGGGAGCAGTTAGGCATCAATCAGGCTGGCAGGGGAGTTGTTAGGGGGTGATCAGGCTGGCAGGAAGGCGAGCAGTTGGGAGCCAGCAGTCCTGGATTGTGAGAGGGATGTCCGACTGCCCGTTTAGGCCCGATACAGGTAGGATCGGGCCTAAATGGGCAGTCGGACATCCCTCGAGGGGTCCCAGATTGGAGAGGGTCCAGGCTGGGCTGAGGCACACACCCCCACCCCCACCCCCGTGCACGAATTTTGTGCACAGGGCCTCTAGTATAGTATATAGGCTCTTTAAACTTACAGTCTATAATATATATATTTTGTATTTGTTGCTGGTGTTATGAATGGTATTTTAATATATATACTTTTTAATACTCACCAAGGATACATTTATTAATTTTAAAGAGAGGAAGGGAGAGAAAGATAATCATTGATGTGAGAGAGAAATATTGATCAGCTACCTCCCATATGTACCTGACTAGGGATTAAACCCGTAACCTAAGTATGTGCCCTGATCAGGAATGAAACTTGCAACCTTTATTTTTATTTTATTTTATTTTTTGGTGTTCCAGATGATGCTCCAGCCAACTGAGTCACTCAGCCAGGGCATGAATGGTATTTTAAAATTTATATTTCCTGTTATCCATTGTAACTATAGAGAAATAGTAGCTATATCTTGTTTCTCCTGCTGGATCAGCATGATACCATCAATATAATGGATCAATGTTTTGATCTGTGTAGTAATGTAATAGTCTAGATCTCTTCTGACTAAATTATGAAAATTTGTGAAACAAATATTATCCATCAGACTTGTACCACAGTTGGGCTGAAATGGCCGGGCCTTTATATTTCTACTTTGCTCAGTCATTGACTACAGAAGGGTGTGAGCTAGGCAGCTGATGTTCATCCTAGAGAACTGTCAGGTGAAGGCCGTCTGCTGATAGCTCTCCTCGGAAGAGGACAGCAGGTCTTGAAGGAGGGTCATGGCAGGCTCTCTTTGTCTATCACAATCTGAAAAATAGTTTTGTAGCTTCATTCCTTTCATCTGTGTCATCTCAGCAAAAGACTGGCAAAGACTCTACTCCCTCCCTAGCATAGGCTAAGTAAGTAAAAACTACTAAGGTAACCCTAAATATTTATTTTAGAAACACAACTAAAAGAAGATTTCAATTTGATATAGTCTTTGTAATTTAAAATAAAAATACAAACACAAATTATTTCCTTGATATCATTTATTTCAATGTCTGTTTTAGAAACTAATGGCATGTATTTGATTTTACCTTTAGAACTAAGCTTCCTTTTCATGTGAGCTTATTATTGAAAAATAGAAAGTTATTATAGATTTACAAATTGTGTAGACAAAATTAAATAAATAAATGATGAAATTGAAATAAATAGAATAATCCTTTGCATTCAAAACATGCTTTTATTGTTTATTGTAACCAAGGAAAAAGGTTTTCAAAATAGAAACATGCACAGACATTACACCATAAACAATTAACTACAACTATAATGGATTTTCTATGGGTTACTAAGAAGCTCTGTTTCATATTCACCCTTTTATTCTTTGCTTGTAATCAATTTGAATTTGAAATCAACTGCAGAGTTCAAATAGTAAACGTTTTACTGGAAACAGCATCTTTCCGCCTTATGATCATCTCTGAATTTACCCTAATTATTTTATTTGAAAAGAAAAAGATTATTGTTGTCACCCCTTGGGTCCTTTTCCATTCAAGCTCTGATCAGCTACCCAATATATTTGATATGTTGCTTAAAGCATTTTCTTTTTAAGAAGGCCTTGATTTAACTCATTTTATGTCTTTAAATGGACTTTTGAATTTATTTCTCACAATAATGATGGATAATTAAATTATAGTTGAAAATGGATGGTGAAAGGAAAATCAATCAAAGCACATTAAATGTTAATTGAATGGGGAAAAGGGAGAAGCAAAAGAAAAGAAAAACAACAAAGCAACATTAAAGAAACACAACTAAAAGTCCTAACTACAAGAAATCATGCAATTCTGGTGTGATGAGCAAAGATAAAATAACCTATATTATTTTTATTTTTCTCCAACAGAGAGCTACTTAAGGGAAAACTAATAAAGTAAATATTATATAACTACTAGAAGACTACTAGTGGTCCCAAGAGTTCATTTCAAATAGACCCTAATTGATAGGATATCTTATATGTCTCCATAGTTCTTAGATATGCTTAATTAAATTTTTATGATTTAAATGAGATCACTGCTTTGTGTCTAAGATCACTTTTTCTTCTCCTTCAGTTGTAACTTAGAAGCTAATTGCCATTCTATTATACTCTTTTCAGTCACTTCTATCTATCTCTGACTTGCCTCTTAACCAGTGTCAAATGGTTGCCAGTCTGGGAATAATCCAACAAAATAACTTTAGATCTTTGCAGTGAGCAAGTTTTCCCAGCATTCATTATTTGTTGCCTTGGGAATATAGTCACCAACTTCATTTTACTTCCCATAATACTGTTTTTAAATCTCTTAGTAGTTCACATTTTAACCATCATAACAGATGGCATTACTAGAATTTGAGACATTTGAAGTTTTGAGTATCAGTGTGTTTATGGATGGATGGATATAAATTTTAACAACATACAATTTAAGATATAATGGCTACATAGAGAAGTGCACATTCATTTACTAAAATAGATTCATGTTTGTAATCTAGTATTTATTAAGTTAAAGCAAAAACAGATACTTGAGGATGACTTTTCAATAAAATTACATGCTATTTTGCCAAAGGTAAAAAGACAATTTATTATACTAATGTGATTATTCACATGAACAATCCCCCTTAATCTTGTTTTTAAAAAGTAAATGAATGAATCTATATACCATACTTTCTTGCGTATAAGACGACTGGGTGTATAAGATTTTTCTGGGTTAAAAAGTCGTTTCATATGCCGGAAAATACGGTATATTGGACTATATTGATGGGATTAGGTATAATGGATTAGATATATTGGACTACTGTATTTTCCAGTGTATAAAACGACTTTTTAACCCAGGAAAATCTTATACGCCCAGTCGTCTTATACACCAGAAAATACGGTATATAAAAAGCCAGTGACAGGAATGCCGGAACAACTAGAACAACTGGTCACTATGACACCCACTGCGGCCGACCAACCAGCCTGATCAGGGGTGGGGCCAGCCAGCTAACCGCCGCCCCTCCCCTCAGCCAGCTCCAACCCTATTACCCCCTCACCCCAATCAGGGGCAGGGCCGGCCGGCCAACCAACCGCCCGCGGCCCCTCCCCATGGCCAGCCCAGCCCAACCCCAAGCTGCCCCCATAGGGGCGGGTGGCCAGACCCCACCTGTACACAAATTCGTGCACTGGGCCTCTAGTATTCTTACCTAATAATAGACAAACATGTAAATTGACCATACCTCTGCTACGCCACCAGCCAATCAGGAGTGATATGCAAATTAACCCAACAAAGGTGGTGGTTAATTTGCATACTCAGCCACCGAGTGACGGGGGCAGGACACTTGCATTGTCGCCATGTCGACGACACAGGCGTTCTGCCCCACCCCCGGTCTCTCAGGCACTCTGGCAGCATGGGAAGGAGGGGCTGGAGAGGAAAGAGGTGGTTCTGGGGGCTGAGTGGAAAGGGGATGGGCCGGAATGAAAAGGCTGTGCTGGCAGCCAGGGAAAGGAAATCCCATTCTAGCACTAATCTTTATGCATCGGGCTTCTAGTATATATAATAAGGGCATCGGACTAAAAGTTTTAGATATTCTACAAAGGAAAATAAAATGATTCACATCCCCATACAGAATAAATATTGTAGCAAGGAAATATAGAATGTCTCATAAAACAGATTTAAAGTAAGAATGATTTCACTATTGTATTCACTTGATTTTTAACTTTAGTGATTAAGTATAGGATTTTGGAGCTATCCAAACACTAATTGAAATGTTTTTCTTTGGAGACTTTGAATAAATTAGCATTCATGTGTTTCCTAAATGTTTTCAAGATTTTTAGGCCTCCAGCATTACTCTTTCCTTTAAGACCTAAGTGTAATTCTTGAACCCAAATTCCCTGTGATTCTGAAAAAAACAACCTCTTTCCTGGTACCTCCAGTGAGTCCGGAGGTTGTGTAAAGTGGGGAATATTTGTTCTGACCTAGTAGTTGTTGGTTTTCTTTTGCTTGCTGATACACTGATGTTGGGAAAGGTCATCAGGAAGACGTAACTACCAGTTTGACTGTGAACTGGACACCAGCCATTGGAGGCTTTCTACTCCTCCCCGCTGTCCTTAGAATGTGCATTCAGCTTACCTTCCCTGCTCACAAAAGCTGCTCCAATGATACAAACTTGAGACAGCAATGTGGTGATGACACTATTTGGACTGAGTATGTGTCTGACACCAGTTAAGGACTCTTTTGTATGTGACCAAACCAAGTTAAGGACTCCTATGTATGTGACTGAACCCTGTGAGAGCTTCCACATACACTTTTAAGCTTCTGGCAGGTAGGTGTCAAAACTATTCACCTTGCAGCTGCCTAAAACAAGCCTCAAAAGCAAATTTCCTTGCTTATTAAACCTGCCACCTACCAATCTGGAGTGGTCATCCCTCTTCTTAGATCTCTCACTGAACTCTGCATATGGGTTTGGGGAAGGTGCTTTCAGATTTCACCCAGAAATCTCCTGAGGAGGTTACACCACCAGCCAATCAGGAGTGATATGTAACCCAAGTAATGATATAGCCTGTTTTTAAAAACGTAAGCTCTTGAGGGCAGGAATTTCATTAGAGTAGAATGACATTCATTACAATAGATTTTTACTTAAAAAATAGGAATCTTAAATAAAAATAAAATAAAGTAAAAACAATAAGATTTTTACTTAAAAAAAAGGAATTTTAACTGGATAAAATTTTCAAAAATAGGGGTTTTGAAAGTCAATCAAAGAAATAACAAATTGAGAATTTATTCTTAAGAAGCAACTGAACTTTGAGTAGGAAGAGTGGGATTCAGTAAATTTATTGTATGGAGTTGCTCCTATGCCCTATCACCACCAGCTCAGTCAGCACTGACTGAGGCCAGACAAGCTGTGAAAACCAGAAATTTTTCTGTCTGAAGGGGCTCACTTAATTTGAAGTGGAGCTCAAAAAATTCCATGCCTGCAAAATTTTTAGTAACAATGGTGATTTTGGTAGGAAATGACAGAAAAGGCCCGAGCCTCAGAGATCCCGAACATGCAATTCTAGTCAGAACAAGCAAAAGACCAACCGAGTAGTCAGAAATATAATATGAGATCTGGACAATGCAACAGACACAGGAGCATTGAGAAACTTCCAGGTGGCTAGCTGGCTAAAAGGCTACTTGCAGTCCTAAAATAAAATATTAAAATGAGCCATAATAATAGGGTTCATATTTAGAGCTGAAATTATGGAATAGAAAACACCTTTGTAATAGTGAATTTAAATAAATATAAAGATTGGTTCTTTGAAAGAATATTTACATTTATCATCCTAGGTAAGGCTAATTAAAGTAGGAGCCACCAATGTCATAAAAGAAAAAGGGTAATTCCTTATAGATCATAGTATAAAGATAAAAAGAACCATAGCATTTTATGTGAATGTATTTAAAAATCTTAAGTTGCAGTTATATAAAATGAATAAGTACTATATGCTTGCCATAAAACATAGTGTCTATAGTTAATAATATGGATTACTGAACTAAAATTGTATTAAGAAGATGCATTTCATATTAAGTATTCTCACTATACATGCATATAAAATAAACCAAAGATATATAATGAAACTTTTGGAGAGAATCAATATTTTATTAATTTGATTATAGTGATAATATAACTGGTATACACATATGTCCAAACTCATAAAATTGTATACATTAAATCTGTTCAGTTTTTTGTTATATTAATTATAACTCCATAAAGTTGTAAGAATAAAAGAAAAATATACATAAAATGGCCAATTCTTTGAAAATTACTACTTAAAACTGACACAAGAAGAAACAGAAAGACCTAATAATTATATATATTTTTCAAAATTATATTCTTAAATAAAAACTTTTCATAAAGGAACTCCAGACCCACATTTTTAAAGCTTAACTTTCTAAATAAATACTAATGGAAATAAACTTTGTTTTTGAGTCCCAAAATATAATTTACTGGAGATAACTTTTTAAATTATATTATAATATTAACTTAGAATTTATCATTTATAGAGTTGATGGTGTTTATTCTCTGACATTTTATATAATACATAATTTTTTACTTTGTCTAGGAAACAATGAAAGTATCTTCTTAAAATCTCCTTCTGCAAGTAGATACTGTCAGGTTTCTTTACATGTACAATTTTTAAAAAATATATTTTTATTGATTTCAGAGAGGAAGGAAGAGAGAGAGAGATAGAGAAACATCAATGATGAGAGGGAATCATTGATTGGCTGCCTCCTGCACACCCCTTACTGGGGATTGAACCCACAACCTGGGCATGTGCCATTGATAGGAATCGAACCTGGGACACTTCAGTCAGCAGGCCAATGCTCTATCCACTGAGAAAAACTGGCTAGGGCTGCATATACAAATTTTTAACACATATCAATGCATACATACTATTAGACACAAAAAGACTAACTGTTTCTAATTTGTATCAATATTTATGTTTTATTATATTTAAGAAAATAAATTCTGAATTTGTATTAAGTTTCTACTTCCTTTACACCATGAAGAGTGCTCTCATGTAGTTCAACAGTGACCTCCAGGTTTGTAGATGCAATGGTTACTTTATAGTCTTTATTTTCTTTGATCTATCAACAGCATTTCACATAGTTGGTCACTCCCTTTTATGATCCAAACTCCGGGTTATATTTCAATGTCACCAGTACCATCTTCTTAGAACCTTTGGCAGGCTCTTTTCCTTCTCATAATTTTTTTTTTAATGTAGGAGTATCTCTTGAGCTTCAATCTTGTTATTTTTCATTCTCTATCTTTCTCACTTCCTTTGTGATGTCTTATAGATCCTGGCTTTAAAAAACTTTTATATACCCATGACTTCCAAACGGGGTCTCCCCAACCTGTGTCTGGTATGGTACAAAAGCACACACAAAGGCTCATATAACATTTACCTATATTAAGTCTCTATGTTATGAAATGTATTAAGAAAATAAACACTTAAATAAAAGTTATAATGGCAAATTTTGTGATATATACAAAAAAAAATGGATGACCAAAATTAAGTTTAAAATTCGTGAAGTGATTAATTGTAGCAATAGGGGTGTTTTGTGCTAGTCTCCATCTTTCAATAACCAAAGCTGTGACTGAACTAACCCTTATAGTTTCTATTATAATTGCATTATAACCTTCAGCAGTAATCATCACGGAACTTTGAAGGTACATGTTTATTACATATGAGATCTGGAATTACACAGCACACTTGGAGCCACACAGTGAGGTTATGGGGAGTGGTAGTGAGAAAAAGAGAAAAAGCCGAGGGGAGGTCCTGGGGTTCTGTTTATATTGGGATCCATTGTGGAGGCCTATGGGTTCTGGGGCTCATTCTTCATTGGGGAATTTAAAATATCAGAGTGAGAATTTAAAGCTCAGAAAGAAAAAATGAACAAATAGTCCAAAGTGTCAGTTATCAAAATCAACCACAATCTCTAAAACAAAAGAGCCTCTGTTGGGGGAGGCAGCTTGACTCTATTTAGTAATATGGTTGGCAATAATTTTATTTAACACTAGAGGCCCCGTGCACGAAATTCGTGCATGGGGGGGATGGCGTGTGTGTCCCTCAGCCCAGCCTATACCCTCTCCAATATGGGACCCGTCGAGGGATGTCCTACTGCCCTGTGGGATCGGGCCTAAATGGGCAGTCGGACATCCCTCTCACAATCCAGGACTGCTGGCTCCCAACTGTTCGCCTGCCTGACTGCCTGATTGCCCCTAACCACTTCTGCCTGTCAGCCTGATCACCCCCTAACCTGCCAGCCTGATCGACACCTAACTGCTCCCCTGCTGGCTCAATTGCCCCTAACTGCCTTCCCCTGCTGACCTGGTCACCCCGAACTGCCCTCCCCTGCCAGCCTGGTTGCCTCTAACTGTCCTCCCCTGCAGGCCTGGTCATCCCCAACTGCCCTCCCCTGTAGGCCTGGTTCCCCCTAACTGTCCTCTCCTGCAGGCCTGGTCATCCCCAACTGCCCTCCCCTGTAGGCCTGGTTCCCCCTAACTGCCCTCCCCTGCAGGCCTGGTTGCCCCCAACTGCCCTTCCCTGCAGGCCTGGTCATCCCTAACTGCCCTCCCCTGCCAACCCGGTCACCCCTAACTGCCCTCCCCTGCCAGCCTGGTCACCCCTAACTGCCCTCCCTTCCAGCCTGGTTGCCCCTAACTGCCCTCCCTTGCAGTCCTGATTGCCCCCAACTGCCCTCCCCTGTAGGCCTGGTCACACCCAACTGCCCTCCCCTGCCAGCCTGGTCACCCCTAACTGCTCTCCCCAGCCAGCCCAGTTGCCCCTAACTGCTCTCCCCTGATCACCCCCTAACCACTCCCCTGCTAGCCTGATCGACGTCTAACTGCTCCCCTGCTGGCCCGATTGCCCCTAACTTCAATCCCCTGCCATCCTGGTCACCCCTATCCTCCCTCCCCTGCCAGCCTGGTCCCCCCCAACTGCTCTCCCCTACTGGCCTGGTTCCCCACAACTGCTCTACCCTGCAGGCAATCTTGTGGCAGCCATCTTGTGTCCACATGGGGGCAGCCATCTTGTGTGTTGGAGTGATGGTCAATTTGCATATTACTCTTCTATTAGATAGGATAATCTTCTTGAAGTGAATGCCTTTTTGATAGATTATGGATGACTAAGTAATCAAAGCTTAAGTCACTTGCATTACAAAATCAGAGAGAAAAAAATAACTGTCAGGTCTTATACTGCAAGCGGGATTTAAGGCATGGCCCCTAGACTATAGCAGACCACCTCTCTTCCGACTATAGACTTCTTCCTGCTTAAAAAAAAAAAAATGTGCTTCACATACATGTGTTTGGATATCCCTGGAAGAGAAGTACAAATTCTACCCATATTCCCTGCAAAGAGTCATCATTTGATTATCTTCTGGAGATTGTACTGAGGGAAAGGCCTACACAGGGGTTGTAATGATCCTTGGGATAGTTTGGCAGACCATGCTGGCATTCTAAATACCTGAAACAGGATTTTCAGAGGGTTGCAAGGGTTTCATTTGACATGTTTCCTTGACTGCACAAACTACATGCACTAAGGGAAATTGAATAGGCAGAAAAGGAATAAATTACGGCCCTCAAAGCCATGAAGTCCAGGACAGAAGCCATCTTTTTTTTGTATTTAAGTACAGTAGTGCCTAAAATTTAAATGTTCATGGCTGTCCTCTCTCCCATAATTAAGGCTTGCATATCCAAAGGATTGCTTGGCTTCTGTTCCTGGATGCTCAATATGCAGCTAGAACTCAGAACTCTTCAAAGCTTTTCGTCATGTTTTGGATAGTAAAAGTCTGGGTCTGGAAAATGGCTCACAAAACTCCAAATGGTCTGGCTCCCCTCATATCTCTTATATTGTATTTATCTCTTCTCACTCACTCACTTTCATGCACACTAGTGGTCTTAATACTCACTCATTTTTATGCATATTAGTGGTCTTAATACTTCTGAACACAGCAGGCATATTTTTTTATGTAGTGCCCTTGCTATACTGTTTACTATGTTTAAATTATTAGAAACACAAAAAGTAATCCTATATAATAAAAGCCTAATATGCTAAGTGTCTGGTCATCTTGTGGTCTGTTCAACCAATCAAAGCATAATATGCTAATGATATGCTAAGGCTGCTTAACTGTTCACTATGAAATGCACTGACCACAAGAGGGCAGACAGTTGACTGGTCAAGAAGTTGAGATGACATGCACTGACCACAGGGGGCAGATGCTCTGACCAGTAGGTTAGCTTGCTACTGGGTTCCGGCCAATCAGGACTGAGCGAGATGGGCCAGACACACCCTGGAGTCCTCCCGCAGTCCTTCCCCCGCTGGTCAACCCCCTGCGTCCCTTCCTGGCCCCGATTGTGCACTGGTGGGGTCCCTCAGCCTGACCTGTGCCCTCTAGCAATCTGGTACCCCTTGGGGATGTTGGAGAGCTGGTTTTAGCCCGATCCCGCAGGCCAGGCCAAGGGACCCCACTGGTGCACGAATTCATGCACTGGGCCTCTAGTTCATTATAAAAAGATAAAGTGTTAACAGAATCAAATTCAGAAATGACCCAGAAGTTGAAGATATAATATAGGAATGTCAAATCTATAATAATAAAAACCTAATATGCTATTTAGACCGGACAGCCGAATGACTTTCCAGACATCCTTCCGGATGACCTTCTGGATGAAGCCGCGGCTGCGAGGGCCGAGCCCCTTGCACAAATTTCATGCATCAGGGCTCTAGTTAATTATCCTAAATAATAAATAGGTAATATGCAAATTGACCCTCATGCCCTCACAAGATGGCTGCCTATGACCAGGCCTGCAGGGGGGTTAGTGAGGGATGACCAAACGACTGAGCAAGCAGGCTGCATGGGGCAACCAGGCTGGCAGGGGGTTAGTGAGGGCGACCAAATGATTGAACAGAAGGCTGCATGGGGCAACCAGGCTGGTGGGGGGGGGGCAGTTAGGGGTGACCAGGCCAGCAGGGGGGGCAGTGAGAGGTGACCAGGCCAGCAGGGGGGCAGTTAGGGGCAACCAGACTGGCAGGGGGGGCAGTTGGGGGCAACTAGACCAGCGGGGGGCGGGGGACAGTTGGGGGTGACCAGGCTGGCATGCAGAGGCAGTGAGTGGTGATCTGGCTGGCAATGGGGGCAGTTAGGGGTGACCAGGCAGGCAGACAGGTGAATGATTAGGAGCCATTGTCCAGGATTGTGAGAGGGTTGTCTGACTGCCAGTTAAGGGGATCGGGCCTAAACCGGCAGTCTGACATCCCTCACGGGGTCCTGGATTGGAGAGGGAGAAGGCTGGGTTAACACCCACCCCAATGCATGAATTTTGTGCACCGGCCTCTAGTTTTATATATTTCAGGAACTTGTGGAAAAGATGGATAACATGCAATAATGTGTGGGGATTTTAGCAAAATTAAAGATATCTTTTCAAATGCTAGAATTGAAAACAATGCATGATATTGAACATTATAAATTATTTTCTTGGACATAATAGAAGATTGCACTCAGGTGAGGAAGATAGTAAGTAAACTGATAAAACAGGCCCATAAAAATTATCTGAACTAAAATGAAGAGATTGAGAAAAACTTTATGCACACCGTACAAGAGCTATTGGATGACACCAAATGATTTAGCACACATATAACTAAAAATTGAGAAGACAGGGAAGATGGGGCAAAATTTTCATTTCATTAAAAAAATAAATAAGAATGTTTCAATTTTATTGAAAGACATATTCAAAAGATCTGAAATCTGAAAACATAATAAAACACACAGGGACATTCTAGTCAAATTTACTTTTGAAACTCTGAGCGATTGTTTTTTTAAGTTTCTCATTTGACATAAGATTCATATCAGATAGTTATTTTGTATGTTTCAGAATGTATTTATTGACCATGATTGTTAAAATAAACATGCAGGCTAAAATGACATCATTATCTTTTAATTATTGACTAGTCAATAAATAAATGCAGGTTATCAAAGCAATATATGCAGTCATTCTTCTAAAATATTATTTTTAATATCATAATGCTGATGGAATCAAATAAACTCAGGAAATCAAAGCCACATTTAGCAAGATGATAATATTTAATTATGAAAAAAATTTGAAACATTCATATGTGGTTCATTTATTTGTGATAACATTGGGATGTAATTTTTATATATAACCTTTTATTAGTCACAACTAGAGGCCCAGTGCACGAAATTCATGCACTGGGGGGGTGTCCCTCAGCCCAACCTGCACCCTCTCCAATCTGGGACCTCACAGGGGATGTCCGACTGCCAGCAGTCAGACATCCCTCTCACAATCAGTGACTGCTGGCTCCTAACTACTCGCCTGCCTGCCTGCCTGATTGCCCCTAACTACTTCTGCCTGCCAGCCTGATAGCCCCCTAACCACTCCCCTGCCGACATGATTGACACCTAACTGCTCCTCTGCCAGCCCAATCACCGCCAACCTCCCTCCCCTACAGGCCTGGTCACCCCCAACTACCCTCCCCTGCTGGCCATCTTGTGACAACATGGGAGTGGCCATCTTGTGGCAGCCAGCTTGTTAATACATGAAGCGGCCATCTTGTGATGATGTGGGGGTGGCTATCTTGTGACGCAAAGGTGTGAGGGTCAATTTGCATATTACCTCTATATTATATAAGATTATTTTCAGCCATATTGTCAACTATAAGAATAGAAAAATGCATGCAGGATAAAGTTACCATCAGAAAAGAATCTCTGTATTGAGTTTCTTTCAGAAGAGTATATGTCATTCATTTTTATTTCAATATACACTAATTGGTAGGTGACACAACATTGACACTGAGTGCTTTCAAATTAACTACCATATTTAGATGTTCTATAGTAACGTGATGGACAATATAATATTAAATACATTTCAAAACAAAATTAGACATTAAAATAGCAGTTTTCTGTTAATGTACACTTCTAGATTGACAGTTTTAATCTTTTCACTGTCTGCCCATAATGAATGTTCAGAGATCCTGTCATAGAAAGTGACCTCCACAATTCAGTTTTTTAAATCAGTAAAGACTTTAAGAGATGAAATACTTATCAAAGATTAGAGGATAATAAGATAAATTAAATAATTAGGTCTATCAATGGATTAAATAAAGATATTTTTTTCTCCATCAACTTCAATGAAACTATATTTTAATGAAAACATTAATTTTAAAAAATGATTATTAAATTAAATTTTAATAAATGAAAGTTTTGAATAGTTTTATTTAAATAATGAACATTTTCAAACAAATAAATGTCTTGATATAACTTGATATGTTTAAAATTTCTTATAAAATGATATTGATTTTAAAGGTTAATTGTTTATAACAATATTTTAAACATCCTGATATGAGAGCCAAATTTGTTTTGTTTTCAAGTCATATTTACTTAATGTCAGCCTTTTGTAAAATCTTTATTAATATCTCAGTCAACCTTAGTAAGTTATCAAATACTCCTGAACTATCCATAAATTTAACTTTCTAACTAGAGTGTCTAATCTAAAGAGAAGCTTAAGTTTTTAAAAACTATAGGTTAACTATAGCAGTCATAGTTTTATTTATAATTCACATTTTATTTTCAAAGAGATTATTTTGTCAGTGAAGAAAGCATATATGAAAAAACTACATAATGGTTTCATTGAAGTAATATGCTTTATTACCATTAAGATTTCACCCTACTTATCTTTATTATAGAAACAATAAATGTTCTTGTCATCCAAAATATCGACATTAATATTTATATGTATGTAAGACAAATGATCCTTACTTCATATAATAAATTTCACATTTGTGAAAACATTTTTAAAAGTTATCCTATTGGCATTTATATCATTAAGATTTCTTTATATTTTTAATAGGATTCATTTTCTTGGTTATTTTTTTTCTGATTTGGCACCAGAAAAAAATAAAAACACACATTTGCATAATACATACAATATCATTTGATAACATCTATCCTATTCATCCTCAAATGTTTCTTTTTATCTGAAACAATATATTTCAAGGATAGTGTAGCTGACTTACAGAATTAAATTTGAATTAACAGCAAAGCTATGGTTAATTAATATGAAACCTAATATTTCAAATTGATATTATTATACTCTATTGATGTATGGTGAATTATTTTTGATGAAAGGCTTGGTTTGAGTGAGTCTACTTCAAACATATCCTTATCCTAATGTAACCAAAACAAATGTTGGGCTGCCTGCCACTACAAAATCAAAATTCTTGAGACAGCTGCTAATGCAAAAGGAAAGAGGTTTTATTCGGGTACCCAGACCTGGGAGAATGGTGGACTCCTGTCTCAAAGACCACCCCCTCTTCCTGCTCAAGTCTACTAGTTCTTATTGGAATGGGGAGTGGAGGGCTTTTGGCTCACTGGCTGTGAGAACCTGCTGCTGTTCCATCTTGGCCAATGGGGGCGACTCCCCAAGGCCTGGAGATGCTGCAGGCCTCAGCTTGCCTCTCTGCTGAACACAGCACCTGCACATTCAGGGTTGTTGGTTGGAGTCTCTGGGCACCCCTGGATTCCACCTCGCCTGGTGTCTTCTGGGTAGCCTCCATATAGCCTGCCCCTCCAGAGTGGCCAGCCAGACCCATGCTCGGACTGATGACTCTCTAAGCTATCACTAAGGCATGACGCTTAGTTTAGGGTGTGCCCTTTTATTTTTAAAGTATGCATTTTCCTCAGACTCAAATGCTTGAAATACTCAGCAAGATCTCCACTCTGGCTTACCTGTAATACCATGTCTCTCAGCATTGCATGACTCTGTTATCTTCTTTCACCTCTCAGCTGATCTCTTTGTGCAGTCTTATATGTTCATCCCTGGCCTTAACCAATGATCCATGATAAAGTCTTGCTCAGATTTCTGATCCTCCTTTTTTAACATAGCAGCCCTTTCTGATTTGCTGCCTAGAAAATTCTAGCCACGTTACCAGCTCTTACTGTGATCTTTGCTTTCACACTTACAAGTAGTGAGAGAAATACCTTGTGCACCATTCCTATACTGACATTGAGAAAGAATTCCAGAAGTAAAGTTGGTCAGATTCTTAAAGTAAATTCATGTGTTTTTTATCTTCTCAAGGATCATGATTGTTCAAGGCCTGAAAATACTTAACCCAATATATGGTTTTTATGGTGGATATCTTTTATTTATAAGTTTGATACCCTATATTCACCTGGTAGAAATATAACTAAACTATATTATTTTCAGATAATTTCTGTTAAAGTAGTTAGCTAAAATATTAAAATATATATGATACATATTATATGTAAGTTAATACCATCATTAATATGAATATAGATAACTATGTTTTGTTAGAATTTGTATGATGGAAAAATTAAAAAATTCTCCAATTTGTTAAATTAATTCATAGGCACTTTTAGGTAAAATATAATTTTATTTAAAAATACTTTATGTCAAACAAAGAACACTAAAGAATATGTATATGAATATAGCTATGTCTATGTTTGTGTATGCTTTGAAATAATAGGGTTTTCTCTAAAGTACCAGAACTTCTCTTATTTTCCTTTGTTGTACTGGACAACACTCTTCAATAACCTGACTTTTAGTTTTATCACATGTAAATTGAAAATTGAGATGATACTCTACTTTAATATTAAATAATTTGCTAAACAAATCAAAATTAATAGCATTTTTTAGAAAAATTTGTGTCATTATCAAAGCAATGCTAGCTTTACAATGTTTTGGGGTTTTTTAAGTACCAGTCAAGGTTAGATTTGGATTAACGTAAAGACTTTAATTTAGAAAATTTTAAAAGGCACCCAATGGAATACTGTATATATCTCCTATCTAATAAAAAGGCAATATGCAAATTAACCATCACTCCATCACAAAGATGGTGGCGCCCATAGCCACAAGATGGAGGCGCCCAGTCCTCTCAGCCCCGCTGGAGTTCCCCAGTCCTGGGGGGGGCAGCCACTGAGAGTGGGCAGCATGAGCGGCCTGGTGGAATGCTTGCTTTGTCACCACGGTGACGAGGCAAGCATTTCACCCCGGCCGCAAAGGGCCTCTGGGCAGCAGGCACAGAGCAGCCGGGGAGGGGATGGAGATGCGTGTGTCATGACCCCAGTGACAAGGAAAGCCTTCTGCGCCTGGCCGTGAATGGGCCTCTGGCAGGCCAGGGCACGGAATGCTTGCATTGTCGCCCCGGCAACGAGGCAAGCATTTTTTGCCTGGCTGTGGATGGGCCTCTGGGCTGCGGAGAGCCTCTGGGCAGCGAGCGCGGAGCAGCCAGGCCCTGCAGAGAGCTACTGGCACACGGATTTATGCACAGGGCTACTAGTGTATATATATTTGTACTTATCCTTTGGTAAAAATATGATAAAATCCTTATTTATTTAAAATATGATAAAATGTTTATTTATTTAAAATATGCAAAGAAATTAAAAAATGACAGCCATTAATTACTGAAAAATATTTACTAAGATTAATTAAGAACATCTTATAATAATACAGTTTGAGAAAAGATATAAAATATAGTAAAGGGAGTGTTAAATTTGCATGAAAATATATTTTTATTATTTAAAAATATCTCATCAATTAGAATTTTATTTACATACTAGAGGCCCAGTGCACGAAATTCGTGCATGGGTAGGGTCCCTAGGCCTTGCTGGTGGATCAGGGCCGATCAGGACCTCCCAGCTGCTGGCCAAAGCCTTCCTTTGTTCCGTGCAGCCCCTTGGTGGTCAGCATACATCATAGCAAGCAATCGAACTCCCAGTCTCCTGGTCAAACTCCTGAGGGGACATTTTGCGTGTTAGCCTTTTATATACATAGATAACAACTGTATGATATACTAGAACCTAATAAACTTAAGTATATCATTGAATTACTTGAGACTCAATCCACTCAATATCAAGATTCAAATACAGAGTTGAATAATACTGAGATCCATATATTAAATATTTGAGTATCACATATTTAGATGTATATATGCACAATTTTATTCATTATTTGACAATGTGATATATAGGGCAAAGTAAAAAAAAATAATGCTCCATTTATGATTCATTTTTTATATAGTCAAAACACTTTCCTAATACATATGTTATAGAACTTATCACATTAGGTTCTAAAGAATGAAAGAAAATGTATGTCTCATCTCCTCTTGAATGCTGAACATCATAGAAATTATATGTTCACACTTTTGTATCCTCAGAAACAGGTTAGACTCATGTAGAATGGGTGTCAAAGATGGTTTTAAAACATATGACTAGCCATGAAAAAAGATTAGATAAAAGATTCAAGCATGGGTTTTATGAATTTTTTTGGTATAGAAGTGAAATAAATATCTAAACTAAGAGATTTAAAGTTTTATTGTAATGAGCAAAAGAAAGGAAACATCCTGCTACAAGTAGGTTGATGTCAGAGTTTCTGATTAATTTTATCTACTGGATTCTTTTATATCAGGTAAAGCAAAATGATTCTTGGTTTTGGGTGATTAATATTATACAATGTTGAGAAAAATACAAACAAACAAACAAACAAACAAAAAAACACCCACAAAATAGCTAAGAAATCATGTACCCAGAAAATGTTTAGAATCATTTTTAAGCAAGCTGCTATGTTAATATCCAAAATATAAAATGATTCTACAAAGCTACCAGAGTATAAGATAGATGCAGAAATTGAGCACACAGTTTGCTTGATGGTTGATATATTTTTTCACCTCCAAGGTGACCTAGTGTCCTAAGGAAATGAGTTTGAATATCATGGAAATTCCAGCTCTTAATATTAAAGGTATATATGAAAAACTAGTGGGGACATATTTTTTTTTTCTAAATTAGCTCCCTAGAGCTCATTATTGAGTCAATGTTGCCAAAAAGGTGAAATATATGAAAAGTAAATCATAGATAGTAAATAGTAATCTAGGAAAAATGTGTGTAATAACAAAAAAAAACAACTTCACAATATAACATTTTCCTCATGATGATATTTGAGAGGTAATAAATACAGAATGGGTAAAAGTAGGTTTACAGTTGTAAGTGCAACAGTTTATTCTTGTATTATTTTCCATACTACAATTGTAAAACTACTTTTGGCCCATGCTGTATATAGGGCTATATTAATGGGTAATCTCAATGTTTTTACTTAGGATATTTGAAAATTCTAAAATTTTCATAAATCATGTCAAAATGGAATTCAGATGTACTCAACATTCTGATTAAAAGCTTGTTTGACTAAAAGTAACAGACTCTAGGCCACAGAAGCTTTATTTACCATACTTTCCGGCGTATAAGATGACTGGGCGTATAGGATTTTCCTGGGTTAAAAAGTCGTTTTATACACCGGAAAATATGGTATATTGGACTATATTGATGGGATTAGATATAATGCATTAGATATATTGGACTACCGTATTTTCTGGCGGATAAGACGACTTTTTAACCCAGGAAAATTGTATACGCTCAATCGTCTTATACGCTGGAAAATACGGTACTTGTTTGGTTGAAAACCAGCTGAATTTCCAAAAATAATACTTTTATATTTCCAACCAAGCCTGTATAATGAAGTTGACTTGGGGGTTATCCCTTACTTTTTTTCATATGGGCCTGGAACTTGAGCTCTGCCACTAAAACTGAGTTATTGGTAACTATACATTTTAGCTGGAGGCTAACATCTTCAGACCTGGGTTTCAAGTTCCAAGAATCATTAACAATTATATTTTTATCTATTTATTAAAATAAAATACTTAAAAACTCTAAAGATAAAATATTAGTTCACCTTAGCTTAGTGTTAAGTATTTGAAAAGTAAAGAAAACCTATTGTGTAAAAAACAAACCATTATTTAAAGTTAACTGCTTTTGGACATTCACTTGCTCAAAGCAACATTTTTTGTCAATTTCATATCTGATTTGACAGAACATTTTGTGCTGTAATCATTAGCTACTAAAACATAACAACTTAGACAGTTGGATAAGCCATGATTTGGCTAAAGATATGGAAGTTTCATTTCCATGCTTTGGTTAATTTTAGCTACAACTTGTCATTAACATTTTTAAAATGGCCAAATAGTTTTTGTAACTAGATTTGCAAAACAATTTTTGTGACTCTAACTATTCAAAAACAGAAAGTCATTTTTGCTCCAAAACAAAAATATTTTTAATTTTTTTAGTTTTGTAAAACTGTTCTCTCCCTTTCTCCATCCTCTCTATCTCCTTTCCTCTCTTTCTCTCTTCTTTTCTTCCTTCCATCCTTCTTTCCTTCCTTCTGTTTTGCCTTTGTATTATTTTATTTCTATCTTTTCTTCCTTCTTTTATATGTATGTCCTTTTTTATGATTTAATCTATTTTCAAAAAGTAATGCCCCTTTTTTCTGTTAGCTATTCTTTTTGTTTCTAGGATATCAATTGCCATTTTTTATACAAGTACTCATATAATCATTATGAGTTTGAGTTTGAGCTATTTCACATTATTCTATGCCTACATCTAACTTGATACTTCTTGAACTAAACTATTATTGATTTTTATTGCCCATAAGCCCAAAATTTCTAACACATTTAGGGCATAAATAGTTCATGTATTGGTAGAATCAACATCATTAAAATGTCCATACTACCCAAAACAATCTATAGATTTAATGCAATCCCCATTAAAATACCAATGGCATATTTCACAGACCTAGACAAAATACTCCAAACATTTATATGGAACCAAAAATGATCCCAAATAGCTGCAGCAATCTTGAGAAAGAAGAACAAAGTAGGAGGAATCACAATACCAGATATCAAGTTATACTACAAAGCCATTGTTCTAAAACAGCCTGATACTGGCAAAGAACAGGCATATAGATCAATGGAATAGGACAGAGAACCCAGAAATCAACAAACCATTATGCACAATTAATATTTGACAAAGGAGGCAAGAGCATACAATGGAGTCAAGACAATCTCTTCAAAAAATGATATTGGGAAAATTGGACAGGTACATGCAAACAAATGAAACTCAACCAACAACTTAAATCTTACACAAGAATAAACTCAAAATGGATAAAAGACTTAAATGTAAGTTGTGAAACCATAAAAATCTTAGAAGAAGCCATAGGCAGCAAAATCTCAGTCAATTCTTGTAGCAATATGTTTACGGATACATCTCCTAGGGCAAAGGAACTAAGGAGAAAATAAAGAAATGGGACTGCATCAAAATAAAAAGCTTCTGCACAGCAAAAGAAACCATCAATAAAATGAAAAGAGAGCCTACTGCATGGGAGAACATATTTGCCAATGATACATCCAATAAAGTGTTAATTTCCAAAATGTACAAGGAACTCATACAACTTAATAAAAGGAAGACAATAAAAACAATTAAAAAATGGGCAAAGGACCTATATGGACACTTCTCCAAATTGGACATGAAGATGGCCAAGATACATGAAAAATTACTCAAAGTCACTAATCATCTAAGAGATGCAAATTAGAATGACAATGAGGTATTATCTCACACCTGTTAGAATGGCTACCATCAACAAATCAACCAAGTGCTGGTGAGTATGTGGAAAAAGGGGACCCTAGTATATTGCTGATAAGAATGCAGACTTGTGCAGCCACTGTGGAAAACAGTATGGCATTTAAAAAAAAATTTTTTTTAATTGGAACTCCCATTTGACCCGGTGATCCCACTTCTAGGAATGTATCCTAAGAAACCCAAAACACCAATTGGAAAGAATATATGCACCCCTATATTCATAGCAGCAAAATTTATACTAGCTAATATTTGGAAACAGCCCAAGTGCCCATCAGTAGATGAGTGGGTAAAAAGGTCGTGGTACATTTACACAATGGAATAGCATGAGGCTGTAAAAAAGAAAGAACTGTTAACATTTCCAACAGTATGAATGGATCTGGAGAGTATTATGCCAAGTGAAACAAGCCAGCCAGAGAAATATAATTATCACATGATCTCACTTAGATGTGGAATCTAATAAATAAACTAAACTGATGAACAAAATAGATCCAGAGACATAGAAGCAGGGAACAGACTGAGGAATTGCAGAGGGAAGGCAGGCATGGTGGTGGCATGGGGAATGATTAACAAAGGAACTTATGCATATCTGCACAGCCTATGACCATGGACTATAGAGTGGTGAAGGCCTCAGAAGGGCATGTGCAGGGTGGAGGGGGTCAATGGGAAAACAACAACAAACAAACAAAGGGTACATCTTTAATAATTTCAACAATAAAGATACATTTTTAAGAAAGTAAAGAAACATACTAATCAAATAATTGAGATTATAGAAATGTGAAACAACTAAATAATTAATAGCAATTTAGATATTTATGTAGTAATATTAACTTTAAACAGATGAACAATTTTGAAAATGCTGCTAAAACATATATATTTTTATAACAGCAAAACATTATGTGAACATAATTGACACATACAGGCCTGAATGTGCACAGATATATGAATGCACACACATACATATACTAGAGGCCCAGTGCACAAAATTTGTGCATGGGAGGGGGGGTCGCTCAGCCGAGCCTGCAATGATGCCAGCGTTCCATGCCCCGGCCAGCCTCTGGCCAGAGGCCCGCCCTCCCTCCCTCCACAGGCCAGGGTGGGTGGAAGACTGGGGCTCGTCGCCAGGGAGACACCGCCAGCGTCCAGCGCCCTGGCCGCTATGGGCGCCGCCATCTTTGTGACAGGGTGATGGTTAATTTGCATATTACCCTTTTATTAAATAGGATATTTTCACTAGGTTTTTTAGTATAACATTCAAATCATCTCAAAATATCCTTCCATTTTTCCCCTTCTTTTTTCATATTTAATCTAAGTTATACACTGAGTGGCCAGATTATTATGATCTCTGAATGCATAATAATCTGGCCACTCAGTGTATATCCTATATAATAAAAAGCTATTATGCAAATTGTCCATTCTACGAGGAATTCGACCAGCAGGCAGGCCAGCCAACCACCCATGTCCCCTCCCCCTGGCCAGGTTGGCCGGACCCCACCCATGCATTCAGAGATCATAATAGTCTGGCCACTCAGTGTATATTCTTGACTCAAACTACTCTATTAGTCCTCACTTTTTTTTTTTTTGTAGATTACACCCTCTGGAAAATACTTTATTAACAGAATTTACTTATAAGATACCTTGAATATGGGCACATTCTATTTTACTGCTTATATGCTACTTTTATTTTCAAATAACAACATTTCTCTGTTCCAGTTATTCAGAAGTAAGAATTGACTCCTCATTGACATAAATCAACATCCTGTGCTAACACAAGTGCACTATTACAAAAAATAAAAAAACAAGACTACACCAGCCAGCCAACATGCTGACATTTGATTACAGATGGTGCCCATGGACAGCGATGTTCAGCTGATCCGGCAGTGCTTCAAGGCTGCTCTTCTCTGTGGACCTGCCCTTTGAGTCTTTATGCACATTCACTTTGAGAAAGAAATACTTCTTGATTTTCATTTTGTCTAAACCCACTCCCTTTATCAGACTGAGTGGCACATAACTTCTTGCAATGGCCTGTGGTTGTCCATGTCGAAAACCAGATTTTCTTCATGCTTGCATTGTTTTAAAATACACCACCACTTAGCTCATTTGCTTTCATGGCAATAGATCTATTCATTAAAAATGTATGTTGATGGGCCCTGGCCAGTGATTAGAGTGTTGACTGGGAATTGAAACCACAACACTTCGGTCCATGAGTCCTCACCTTTTTTATCACCACTCACATTCTCACTTCTATTCCTACTGTGTCTGTAACACAGAATCCAATTTTCTAAGTCTTCTCTGGCTGATTTTCCCTTGGCTGTGTCCTTTGCTGTTTTCTATGATTATAACAATTTTCTAAACTATAACTTTGTCGCCATTCATCTCTTTTCCTAAAAGTTTGCTAGAGGTTAATTTTACTTTAGAAAGTCCAAGTAGATAAAAAAACACTCTGTTTACCCAAATATGCATTTTGTAAATTGCAAATATTTTTACTGAATTATTTGACTGAAAATAGGCTAAATGTGTATAATAAAAAAAAAAAAAAAATAGGGGCAAAAAGGAGCTTCCTGATTAAAAGGTGTTTTTTTGGACATTACGGGAACTTGTGATATCTACTTCCCAAAAGGATTTTTAGAATTGAAGAGACTCATCTCTCTGACAGATTAGGTGCAATTTTGCCTGGAGGCAGGTGACAGAGAGATAGTCCATGTACTGTGATATGAAATAAGGAATAATAGGTTTTGAGTGCCTTATAACAGCAGTTCATTACTTTCTTTCTCTCCCGGAATTTTGTAAGATGTCTAGGCTTTGGATATATGATTGTGTCATCAAGCAACTTTTGGATTTAGTTAGAATTTCCACAGACCTGACCTTATCAGAATTTGTGAAATATTACACCATCTTCTGATGTAGGTGCTGAAAGCAATAACCATTTTTAAAAAATGATAACTTATTTTTTTCTGTATTGAACATCCAACTGTTGTAAAGGTGAGCAAATGCTATCTTTTTACAATCAAATATTCTGAGTAAAGAAACTGTAGTAAATCTATTCTCCCATAGGAACAATTTATAAAGAGATATTTTTAAGGAACAAGGTTTCAAAAGCCATGAAAATTTTAAATTGCAGTCTTTATTATAAATCTTATATATATTTCTCACCACCTTAAATATACATGCACTTTAATTGTATTTCCTGTTATAATAGGTGATACAATATTTAAGTCCATAATAGTTATTAATACAATTTTTAAAGAAGCCAAATCACAAAATCTCTAAGTTTTAATATCAAAAATATGTAAACAAGTTACTGCTTAAAACACAGAATCATAATTACCAGTAGCTGCTTAATAAAGCATCAACTATAACTAATATCATCAATAATTTTGGAAAAATAACTTCTGAGAAAAATAATAGAAGATAACAGAATATCTCCATGAGGCTAACTTCCATTGCTTCCACCACTAAATAAATAAATACATAAATAAAGTAGAGATAAAATAAGCTACAGAATCCTGGAACTTCTCATTAAATATTTCTAAGTAGAAGGTACTAACTTAAAACAAAGTATATTGGCCGCTGAATTAAAAAAAAATCAGAGGGAAGATAGTAATACCCGCTATCTTAGTTGAAGACAAAATAAAAACATGAAAAGGCTAATTTGCTTTCTCTAGGTCGGAAGCTCAGTGGAAAAGGCAGCAAAAACAACTACAATTGCACAAAGATGATTACCTCCATCTTTACACAGAGATCACTAAAATGCATTATTAAGACAACTGAATAAAGTGTACATTGATACTATAGTAGATTTTAGTGTTTATCATATTTAAATCAACATTTTATTTTCTGAAGGTAATTATATTGGATTTACATGAATGTTATTATTTTTATGAAATATATTTATGTTTTACAATGAACTGTCATATTGCCTATAGTTGATGTTAAAAGGTTATGAAAAAAAGTTTATGTGTAGAATCAGAGAGAGAGAGAGAGAGAGAGAGAGAGAGAGAGAGAGAGAGAGAGCAAATTTTAATGAATTTTGGCTCAGTGGATAGAGCGTCAGCCTGTGAACTGAAAGGTCCCAGGTTCGATTCCGGTCAAGGGCACATGACTGGATTGTAGGCTCGATCCCCAGTGGGGGACTTGCAGGAGGCAGCCGATTCATGATTCTCTCTCATCATGGATGTTTCTATCTCTTTCTTCCTCTTCCTTCTTCTCAAAATCAATAAAAATATCTTTTAAAAAAGAGTTGGTTTAGTTATATTAATCTTCATGTGCCTTTTAGACTTTTATGGGAGTTATATTTTTGGAAGTTGAAGAATAAAGCTTGTAAAAATCTAGGAAGCAATAAATTCTCTAATTACAGAGATGGAATTGAAAACAATGACATTCCCTGATATCCAGTGAGAACAAAGTGTGGAGATAGAAATAATACTAAAGCCTAGGAGATAATCTTGGGGAATTTTAAAATTTAGAGAACAAGCAAAAAAATAGAAATTTGAAAATTAGTCTTACATGAAATATTCTCTGATAAAAGAAGAGAAGCAGGAAATGGTGATTAGAAATTTCCAGAGAAGTGCAAGTTCCCTCCTCTGAACAAGAAATTTTTTTTCCTTTCTCAGGCTCACTGGGTACTCTTGCCTCTGGGTTCACAACTTTACTCTTCTTGCAAAACTCCTCTATGACATGACATGGCAAAGGGACCCCCTCACTGAGCCTTTAGATCCTAAGGTCAACATTCTCACCCCCTTTTAATGCTCTAAAAACTGCTCACACCTTAGCACCTTCTTACCCTCCCCTCTCCCAAAGAATAGTTTCTTTACCAAAACTGCAAATGCTTACTTAACAGTATGGCTACTATCAGAAGCTGAAATCATTATCACCCAACCTTAGCATGTTATCTCTAAGGAAAAATGTGGCAGTTTTGAATCCAAGCTGCTACAGCCCTGGGAACAGGCTGCTGGGCCTGCTCCCTCCTCTCCCAGCCTTTTCTCCAGCCTCATATGCCTATACATAATTTTTCAAAGTCTTTGGTAACTTAAAGGCTTTGGAGCATTGCTGGGTTAAATGATAAACATCTAAATATTTTAAAATAGCATAAAATACTGAAACATTGACGGCTAGACATGTTTTAATTTGCCTGCGCTTAGTTTTTATTACAGAAGGTCTCTTGTACTTTGTTGAATGTATATTTTCTTGAGAGTTAAGAGTGTGCTTAAAGTATGTTGATAAATGTAAATGCAGGTTGTTTACTTTTTGACTAAAGCTGTTTATTTGCGAATGGGTAGAAGGTTTGTGTTGTCCAATGAGTCAGGACCTGATCACCCCTGATGTCTGAAGGGACCCCTACTTTCTTAGTAAGCTAAAGCAACCCCTCCCAGGCTCTCTCTTGCTGCTTACGTCCTTAAGGATGAAGCCTAGACTTTCTTTATTTCTACGGTTCATCCCCAGTCCTTGACACGATCACTGAAAGCCTCCCAGCTCTTCCTGATTGATATTTAGGAACTTCCCTCTCCTTTTCTAGCCTTCTTAAAAGGCATACACTGCAAAGGACACCAAGTAGGGAATGATCCTGTAATACAGGGTAATAACAAAGCAGACCAGGAGGCCAAGACAATGGCTCAAAGGAAGCCTCCACCTCCCCAGCCCTTAGCTATACCCCATATAACACCCTAATACACTCCAGAGGAACTTCAGTCCCTATTAGCTCTTGGGGCCACTCAGGAAGATCCATGGTTAAAATTTCATGGAAAATATATCCTTCCCCAGTGACAGGCCCCCGATATATTACAGACTATTCACAATTCCCTACATATAGGATACAGACCGCTTTTATAACTCCTAAAACCCCTCATCACATGTCCTAGCCTAGCCTTCCTACTGCAAGATATCACCAAAACCTGTTCTACTTGTTACTCAGTATCTCCCCAAGGACAGGTTAGACCTCCTTTTTTCCACACTCATCAGTCAAGGGGCCAAATCCCTGGACAAAACTGGCAAATTAACTTCACTCACATGCCTCTATTAAAAACAAACAAATATTTTTTAACCCTCATAGATACTGTCTCAGGGTGAGTAGAAGCCATTCCCCACTAGTCTGACCCACCTCATTACAATTAGATAATGAAACTACTTTCATATCTCAAATAACTCAACCGGTCGCCTCTACTCTGAACATCCAGTGGAACTTACATCCCCTACCAGCCCCAACCTTCAGACAAAATAGAAAAGGCAAATTCTTAATTAAGTTTCACCTAACTAAATTAACTCTCAAAACTAAAGAACCTTAAACTACTCTCCTACCTCTAGCCTTTATGCACATCAGGGCAATGCCCCATGCATCCTCCTTTCTTAGTCCCTTTGAACTCATGTATGGAAGACCCTACTTATTAGGAAACGTCCCTTCCACAGAGACCCCTCTCAGAGACTATGTTCCCATTTTAAATCTCACCTGATAATGGCTGGAGAACATGCTGATCAGGTCTTCCCTCAACTTTTAAAACCCATCCCCAGAACACCTCCTTCACGTGAGCTGGAGTCCCCTAACTATTACAACGGGACTTTGATTACCCCTAGGATCAAAGATTTTCTTCTTTCTGCCCTTCCCCCTTTGGGATAATCCTGACCCTGGAAGTGTGAATTAGCTCTCCTTCTCATCCGATTCCAGCCCTCCTCTCCTACACCCATAAGGAGCTTTCTCACCTCCACTCATATTGAATGAACACTTAACCTTATCCATTCCCTCTTTAGCCAGGAATTGCTTGCTCTGCCTTTCCCTCTCCTCTTCAGCGTATATCACCATCCCTATACCAATCAAGAGATGGAATCAGGCAAAAATCACTCTTGCTGATAAAAAGAAAAAGCATCTTAAATTATAAACACTGTTGCTTGCATCTATCCTATGCAGAAAATGAAGGAACAACAAAGGTTGAATAGTTCATACATTCCTACAAACTTAATTCTCTAAAGTTTTAGTGATATTCATAAGAAGCATATGTCAATATAAATAAAAATTAGGGGACACTTCCTGAGTTTTGAGAAAAATGCATTGCCATTCCTTCCTCTTGCAAAAAAATCCTTATTTTTCAATCTAGGTTCATAGCACAAGGTATTGATGGTGAAATTAAATAATGCTGCTTTAGATTTCATGCATTTAGTCTCAAAACAACCTAGGGACTAGAAAAACCCTAAGTTTCATAGAAAGTTCACTGGGTTGCAAGTAGAAAAGTGAGTAATGTAATAGTTTGCAATTTTATACATGTGATATTGAGGCTATTTGGAATACCTGAATTATAGATTATCTATATGTAGAATAATATGAAAATGTATAAATTGGAAAACCATTTTGAGTATTTCAATATGACAGGGAACTCATTCCTGTATTCTAATTTTTCCTGGAAATACTATTCTTTAAAATTTCAATTTCTTATTTTTGCTTTTGTGACTTAGTTAGAGGTAAAGATAACCACCTGTTTTATATACTTTAATGCTAATTACAATAATGTATATTGTCATACGTTGAAATTTAATATTTTAGGCCTAGCTGGTTTGACTCAGTGGATAGAGCATTGGCCTATGGAAAGAAGGTTCAATTCTGGTCAAGGGCATGTACCTCGGTTGCAGGCTCCTCCCCAGCCCAGGGCCCTGGTTGGGGTTTGTGCCGAAAGCAACCAATCAATGGGCTTCTCTCACATCAATGTTTCTCTCTGTCTTTCCCTCTCTCTTCCACACTCTCCAAAAATCAATGGGAAAAATATCCTCGGGTGAGGATTTAAAAAAATTAATATTTAAAAAAATGTAGCTCTTTTATAAACTCTTAGATGTTTATAATGTTTAGTTCATTTCTAGTCTGTATGTTGAAACAATAAGCTATATAAACTTGGGCTACTTCCGTTTTAAGTGATTTCATTAATTATCTTTTTTTTTGTTTTCTTTTTTGTTGTTGATATTGTTTATGTGTATAGCAGATGGCAACAATCATAGAAATCAGCACAGCAATAAAAGGGATCAGTGGTATGATGCATCCCTGTAAGGGTCACAGGAGACACCCACTGGGAAAATAGCAGCAACATCTGACAGCAAGTGCTGAACACTGTATCTGCTTAACAATCAGACAGGACCAGGACCGAAGATGACCTGGAACTGCTGAATGAAATAAGGGAGGAGAAGATGGGACATCAGAAGTTGTTGTTTTTTTGTTTTGTTTTGTTTTGTTTTGCTGCAAGGGGACTATGTAGGCCAATATATCCATTTTGCTACCTCAATTGTTTAATGTCCATCGCATTCTTGATAATTGCCTGTTGGTTGGTATAACATAGTAAATGGCATGAACTGAAATGAATGAAGGTAGGCAGAGTTGCATAAGAATATTCTCAGCATAACGATACATGTTGAGCATTTTTAAGAAATCACCTGTAGATAGTGCTTATGATTTTGTCTTTGACAGCTCATCATGGATACATTTAACTAAAGTTACATTACAAATTTCTGTAAAACTTTTAATGTTTTCAAAAGGATTTTAACTGATGTCTTTACACCTTTACTTTCTTGATTTCTTTGTTTTGATCTGGATAAATTTAACTTTGTGATGGTATTTTATGTTTAAATTTGACTACGTCTTGGATGACCAGATTAGACATTATGTCTAGTCAGTGATGGGCAACCTTTTGAGCTTGGTGTGTCAAACTTCGCCAAAAAACTGAGCATAACTCGGGTAGTGTGTCACTATGAGGAAAAAACATTATTTCTCAAATGTTTCATCCTCAGGAGCAGCAAATGTTTCATCCTCGGCATGCGGCCGCCTCAGCGGCCGCGTGTCATCAGAAATGGCTACGCGTGTCAGTGCTGACACGCGTGTCATAGGTTCGTCATCACTGGTCTAGGTGCATCTCTGCGGATGTTTTCAGATGAGATTAGCAGCTGAATTGGAGCCTGGGTAAATGTGGGTGGACAGCCTCCAATCCTTTGAAGGCTTGACTTCATCCAAAGGCAGAGAAAAGAGGGATTTACTCTCTCCCCCGCTGCACTGCTTCAGCTGGGCATCAGTCTTCCTCCACCTTGGACTAGTTTTATTTCTCTAGAGAGCCCCGACTACCACAAGCTCTCAATTATTGGTCCCGAGCTCTGATTGCTCTCTGCTACATAATGTGAAGGATTCTCATATTTAATAAAGTTGCATTTTCTTTTAATGAGGCATGTGTGCCACATAATGGTATCAGCTATATGAGTTGAACTGACCTCTATTTATTACTTTTAATTATAAAAAAAAAATCACAAAATGTATTTAAATGTCAAGATATAGATGAGAAATGTAGTTAGAGTCAAATAAGATATTTTTAGATACAGTGAACCCTCGATTTTGCAGACCTCGATTTAACGGACTTCAGGTTTAACAGACAAAGTTTCCGGTCTATATGTGAAAATTAACACCTTGTTAAGTTTAAAATGCTTTTAACCAAGATTTGTTTATAATTAAATCAGTGGTGTGGAATGCAGAAGAAGACAGAAGACATCTAGTAATATGCAAGAAGTATTAAATATAATAAAACTACATTGTATTACAGAGGGTCTTAGCAAACTTTAAATGAATAAGTCATGTTTTTCATACTAATACATGTACATTTTAAACTTTAGTTAAAAAAAGAAAGTTGTATTGGACTGCCACTGACCAAATATGAAGAAAATGAGATAAACTGACATTTTATGTTTTAGATCACAAGTAAGCACATTTGTCATATGTGAACCTAGGTATCTTAAAAAGCTAAAAGAAAATACATGACAGATTATGTAAATCATCCCCATGCTCTAAAATTAAAACAAATCTATATATATAAAAAGCCAGTGACCGTAATGCCATAACAACCGACCGCTATGATGCCCACTGTGGCCAGCGAACCGCCCGATCAGGTAGGTACATATGTATTTATTTTTCCCCATTGACCCAAGAGCTCTCTGTGTGGTTACCTGAGGCTGATCCCTGGCCACCATTGCAGCTTTACTTATTCCCCTGCCCAAACCTGTTCTTTTCCCATTCTTCCCAGTTACTGTTCTTAAAAGTATCCTTTAATAAGTACTGCCAACTACCGGACTCTCCAACCCCTCTCAAGGGCGGGGCCAGCTGCCCAACCTCTTGCAGCCCCTCCCTCTGGCTGCTCCACCAATGATCCCATCCCAATAGGGGGTGGAACTGGCCAGCCAAACCCCTGCAGCCCCTCTCCCTGACCAGCCCAGTCCCTGATGGGCCCCCAGCACCCTGATTGGCCCACAGCTCCTCCCCCTGGCAGGCCCTACACCTAATTTGCACTCCCTAGCCAAATAGAGGGTGGGGCCGGCTGGCCAACCTCCTGCAGCCACTCCCCCCAACTCCAATCAGGGGCAGGGGCAGGGCCAGCCGGCCAACCACCCATGGCCCATCCCCCAGGCTGCTGACCCCCAATTGGCACCTCCCATCACATTCTGGGGTGGGGCCAGCCAGCCCACCACCCACAGCCCCTCCCCATGGCCAGCCTCACCCCTAATTGTCCCCCCAACCCCAATTGGGGGCAGGGACCACTGGCCAATTGCCCATGGACCCTCCCCCAGCCAGCCCATCCCTCAATGACCCCGATTGGGGCTGGGCCAGCCGGCCAACCTCTCACTATCTCCTCCTCCCAACAGGCCCAGCCCCGATCCGCCCCAATTGGGGCCGGGCCAGCCAGACCCCACCCATGCACGAATTCGTGCACTGGGCCTCTAGTAAATATATAAAATGATTCTTTGATGCAAAGTTATGAGGAAATCTAGAATGAATGCATAGAGTTATATGGAGTGAGGCCCATTAAATATTTTACTTGTGAATAGCATCCTAACAAGTACTACTGCAATGTCATATTACTTCAGCTGCAATAACACTAAACTCAGAAATTTATGGAAATGTATCACTAAAATACCAAGGAAGGTAACAAGGAGGTTCCATCTGACAGCTATATTATTATCTGAGATTTAGGGTGGAGTCACTATAATTTCAAATATTAATAGTTTCAGAATGTTTATAATCCACAGATCACCAGCCAAAGACAAGTGAAATCAGAAGGGAAGGGTGGGATGTAAGAAGCAAAAATGAGCAAGGAAATCATTAAAAATATATTTAAAAAGCTGAAGTATTGAGTACAGAATAATAATAGAAAAAATATACATGAGCATAATAAAGAGAGTTATACCTTGTGGGAATTGAACCAAAGTCTGGATATTAGTACCAAAAGAATCAGACACATATGTGTGAAATCTCTAATAGCAAGATTACATAAACAATGTGAGATTGAAAAAAGTATAGACATTGGGTTGAAACTAATTACAATAATCAGGAAAAAGTTGAGAAACTGCAAATTCCTGGAGAAAATTAACCTTCCAAGGCATTTGTTGCCTCAAAAAATAGGAGGGAAAATATACATTAAAAAGTTTGAGTACACACAAATTAAAGTATACAACTATATTGGTGTTTATAATATTTTTAAATTAGGAGCTGATCTACACTAAACAAACACAGAGGTATCCTCCTCCAATACACATGAAAATAGACAACTAAAAATCAGAATGATAAAATTACATAAAGAAGTTATGGATACTATTAATTTTTTTAAAAAATAATAAAATTTAATTTTTAGAGAAGTTTTAGGTTCACCACAAAATTGAACAGATAGTACAGAGACTTTTAATATACTTCTGACCCCTCATTATCAAAATCTTCCCCTAGAATACTACATTTGTTACAATCAATGAACCTGCACCAACACATCATTATTACCCATAAACCATAGTTTACATTAGGGTTCACTCTCAGGGTTGTCTATCGCATGGATTTGGATAGATGTACAATGGCATGTAGCCATTATTTCATTACTAGAGGCCCGATGCACGAAGTTTCGTGCAAGAATAGACCTTCCTTCCCCTAGCTGTTGGCACCGCATTCGCTCCGGCCATAGCTGCCTTTCTGCCTTCGCTCCAGCCTGGATCCGCCTTCAGCCTCTCACCTTGTGGCGTCAATTTGCATAGTCCCTCCTTATTGGCTGTGGGTGCCGCCATCTTTGTTGTGGAGTTACGGTCAATTTGCATATTCTGTCTTTATTAGATAGGATTGTACATAATAGTTTCGCTGCCTTAAAAATTCCTTTGTGTTCTGCCTATTACTCATCTTTCCCTTCCTTCTTCATATGCATGGTGATGATATAGGAAATACAGAAAAGGTCACTGGGAAAGATAGTTTTAAAGTTCAGTATAAGTTGTTAATTAGCTAAGGGAGCTTGAATTAAGAAGAAATGAAGGTGTGGGACAAGATAGAGACCAGGTAGGGGTTCATTTGTCAGAGAGAAGTTTTAAAAGGAATTGTTTGAGGCGGCCATTATGTTTCCCAATTAAGCAAGCAGCCTGGGGCATGTTAGGGAGTTGAAACATCTATTGAATGTCTTTTCCGAGAGCCCAGGGTTGTGTATTCTAAGTGAAATGAGTGCCTTGGTTAGTGTGAGAAATGTTTATAACTCTGAAAGGGATATGGGGAGATCTGGTGAGGCTTTATATTGCAGCCTCAGTACATATAGGGACATGTGGTGACCTTGATCTATATTTTGTGTAACTATGTGGCAAAAAGATCCCTAGGGATTTTTACCCTGACAAGAACAACTGTTAGACAATGATGCAGTAGTTTGTAAAAATGTGCACATGGGAAACATTTTTTTCTGTGTTGACAAGGACATCCAGTGCTAAAACAAGTGCCTGAAGTTTGAGCAATTCTTCTGACCCTTGGGTCCTGTCCTTAATCCTCTATAGCCTAAATAAGGGATGAGAAACCACTGTATTATATTGAGATCCAACAATGATGATGACAGCACTGCCATTTGTACGATCTATAAAATTCAACTGATATTCACTCAGTTGATTCCAAAGGACACCCCAGTTAACTAAGGTGTCTGGGGAAAAGGTGTCTGCCACCAGCACCATGGCATCTGGCAAAGGCTAAAAATAGGGAAGGCCACACCTAACTATTGCTGGAATGTTCCAAAGGGCCAGACTTAACACCATTCTGTACTAAAGATGTATTGGGCCATGCCAAGTTTGTGGGGTGCTACTTTCATAGCCCAAGGCATAATGAAAAGTTGGCTACTAAAGGTCAGAAGCCCCAGATTTGTGAGAGCTTTCATTTATAGGAAATTTTAGTATGTGGCCAGCCATTTTTATTTTATTTTAATGGCCAAGAAGGACAGTTATTTGCATCAGAAACCCATGGGTAACTTATGACTATTATAGGTGTTCCAGCAACTCCAGGATCAGGAGCAGATGTTACAAAAGCCTCTAATGAAGTCGGTGGAGGCACTTACTTGGAATCCCTGTTGATTATAATTTGGACATGTTCTAGAGCCTTGCTGAGGAGGGCCCCATTTTAGGTGGGCTAATTTGTAAATATTAGCATTAGTGAAGTTGTGTAAACTGTGTAAATGAGACATATGTTGCCTTCAGAATCCCAAAAGAACTAAAATATTTTAGACTTGTGTGTTTTTAATGAATGTATTAAATTAATTTTCTCATAGGAGGATATTGTCAAAGTAATATCACACCTGTGCTCCTGAAAAAAGTAGATGCAGTTAAGATCTTGTGTGCATAGAGAGTGTGTGATGGCAAAGCTGTTGATATATTCCCTGGGTAGTCTAATAAAAATGTACTATGTCCCTTTGGAGGTTAAGGCCAACTGTTTGAAAGGCTTGTGAAAAAGGTACTGAATAGAACACATTAGTCAGATAAATAATATCAAAATATTTAACTGATGCTGAATGGATGGTGTTAGCAATTTTAATAATATGAGGTATTGGGTGTGTGGGAAATGATGGAAGAACAACAGCATTAAGGTTGTAGCAACTCACTATGAGGCATCATTTTTTTCCCTAGGCTGAAGAACAAGCAAAATCAGGTTGTTAAATCAAAAAGCAGAGGGATAATTGCCTGTTTATTAATTAATACTTTTATAAGAATTTTAAATCCTTGAAGGACCTGTTTCAACATACATTGGGCCATATTAACTATTTTAATTGGACATTCATGGGTCCCAATTTATCAAGCAATTTGTAAGTGCTGAAGATTTAATTTAACTTTAATTTATTATTAATTTTGTGAGAATGCTTATGCCTACTATGGGATATTTTAGAACAATGAGAACTGACCATAGGAAATTTAGTCAAGGCTTTAAATTGTAGCATTACTACTTTTTCTCTATTTTATATTTAGTTGCAGTGAAGTTTATGGAGGGTTTCATGTTAAAATCTAGTGAGATCCTCAGGTATAACTATAATTTGAATGTCACTATTGATTAAATCCATTAATATTTGCCAATTGGTGCATTTTAGCAAATGTTAAAGTTAATTTAGAAACTATTGTAGAGGTAAAAAATCTAATCAATGCTCTTTTAATTTTTTGTTATCTAAATTCTCTTAATAGATTATGGATTTGCAAATGGGTCAAACTATAGGACTTTGTTTTAAATATATATATTTCACTTCCTCTTTCCTTCCTTCTTTCCTTGTCTTCACTAGATATACTTTAAGGAGTATTTTCTTTCTTTTCTTTTTTATTTTATTTTATTTTGTTTTTAATTTAAATTCTTTATTGTGTAATGTATTACATAAGTCTCCTCTTTCCCCCATTGACTGCTCCCCGGCTGCCCCTAAACACCAACACATCCCCCCCACCCACCTCCCCTCATCTGTGTCCATTGGTTATGCTTATATGCATGCATACAAGTCCTTTGGTTGATCTCTTATACCCTCACCCCCTGCCTTCCCTCATAGGTTGGACAGTCTATTCGATGTTTCTATGACTCAGGTTCTATTTTTGCTCATCAGTTTATCCTGTACATTATATTTCACAAATGAGTGAGATTGTGTGATATTTATCTTTCTCTGACTGGCTTATTTCGCTTAGTATAATGCTCTCCAGTTCCATCTATGCTGTTGCAAATGGTAAGAATTCCTTCTTTTTTACAGCAGCATAGTATTCCATTGTGTAGATGTACCACAGTTTTCTAATCCACTCATCTACTGATGGGAACTTAGGCTTTTTCCAAAACTTAGCTATTACAAATTGTGCTGCTATGAACATAAGGGTATATATATCCTTTCTGATTGGTGTTTCTGTTTTCTTGGGATATATTCTTAGAAGTGGGATGACTGAGTCAAATGGAAGTTCCATTTTTAATTTTTTGAAGAAATGCCATACTGTTTTCCACAGTTCCTACACCAGTCTGCATTCCCACCAGCAGTGCAAGAGTGTTCCTTTTTCTCCACATCCTTTCCATGATGATAGGCATTCTGACAGGTGTGAGATAGTACCTCATTGTTGTTTTGATTTGCATCTCTCAGATGATTAGTGACTTTGAGCATGTTTTCATATGTCTCTTGGCCTTCTGTATGTCCTCTTTTTAAAGGTGTATATTTAGGTCCTTTGCCCATTTTTTTATTGGATTGTTTATCTTCCTTTTGTTAAGTTGTATGACTTCCTTATAAATTTTAGAGATTAAACCCTTATTGGAGATAACATTAGCAAATATGTTCTCCCATGCAGTGGGCTTTCTTATTATTTTGTTGATGGTTCCTTTTGCTGTGCATAAGCTTTTTATTAACAATCTATATATATTCAATGCAGTCCCCATTAAAATATCAAGGGCATACTTTAAAGATATAGAACAAACTCTCCAAAAATTTATCTGTAATAATAATAATAATAAAAAAGACCCTGAATAGTTACAGCAATCTTGAGAAAGAACAAAGTTGGAGGGATCACAATACCAGATATCAAGCTATATTACAAAGCCACTGTTCTCAAAATTGCCTGGTACTGGCATAAGAACAGACATATAGATCAATGGAACAGAACAGAAACCCAGAAATAAACCCAAGCCATTATGTTCAATTAATATTTGACAAAGGAGGCAAGAGAATACAATAAAGTCAAGACAGTCTCTTCAGTAAATGGTGTTGGGAAAATTGGGTGGATACATGCAAAAAAATGAAACTAGACCACCAACTTACACCATACACAAAAATAAACTCAAAATGGTTAAAGGACTTAAACTTAAGACAGGAATCCATAAAAATCCTAGAAGAAGCCATTGGCAGCAAAATAGCAGACATTTGTCATAGCAGTATCTTTACTGATACAGCTCATAAGGAGAAAATAAACAAAGGAGTGTTTTCTTGATGCTGACTATATGGTCTATAGAGTTGCATATCTATAAGGGTCAGGAACCTAGAGTGGCCAGTTGGATTTTTAAGCAAGTACTGTCCAGAAATTAAATTTTTGTAGTCTTCTATATATGCTTGACATGTAAGGTAATAAAACTGGATAAAATCCTGAAGGCAGTGAGTATAGATACAGAAGATTAAATTTCATGGCATTCTAAGGTCCAATGTGTCACCACCATCCCCCTGCCCCTTTTTACCAGTAAAAGAGAATAGAGTATGAGTAGTGAGGGAGAAGAAAACCCAGGGGAGTGTCCTGCAAATCAACTAAAAGAAGCCCTTCAAGAAGAGAAAGTGACCTGTGAAGGTTAAGAACTGACAATAGAATTTATCAAAATGGTGATCCCAGGTGATTTTGACATGTTATTGATGTGGTACTGTGCATAAAGCTGATTTAGATAAATTCAATAAATAATGTGAAAAAATAATTGGAGACCAAAAATATAAACCACTTTTGCTGTAAAAGGGAAAAGGAAGATAGGACTGGAGGTAAAAGTAAAAGTAAGTTAGAAAGGGAAGTTTTATATGTGTGTCACAGGGAGATACCAACATTAATGAATGCTGATGAGAGTAATCTATTGGAGATTTTCAAAATGAAGTGGAATGAGAAAAATTTTTTGTGACATGTACTTGATGAAATGGAAATATATGAGATATACAAATAGAGGGAATACTCTTAGGTAGGAGTTGGTCAGACATAGCTTGGTGTAGTGGTTATGTAGGCCTGCTGTTCAAATATCTGAATATGGGTAACTCAGTCACTTGATCATAGGCATCATTGGAATACATGCCAGCAAATTATATAATAGAGGCCTGGTGCATGAATTTGTGCCTGGGTGGGGTCCCTCGGCCTGGCTGGCAATCAGGGCAATGGGAGGTTGGCTGGTCTGTCGAGGGAGGAGCCATGGGAGGTTGGCTGTGGGAGTGCACCGACCATCAGGGGGAAGCTCCTATGTTGAGCATATGACCCCTGGTGGTCAGTGACAGTCATAGTAATCTGTCAACCACTCATTCAGTCATTTGGTCGCTTAGGCTTATACATTGAGTGGCCAGATTATTATGATCTCTGAATGCATAATAATCTGGCCACTCAGTGTATATCCTATATAATCAAAGGCTAATATGCAAATTGTCCCCTCCACCAGGAGTTCAACCAGCAGGCAGGCTGGCCAATCGCCCATGTCCCCTCCCCCTGACCAGGCTAGCTGGACCTTACCCATGCACGAATTCATGCACCGGGCCTCTAATATATAAGAAGAAGCCATTGGCAGCAAAATACTGAGTGGCCAGATTATTATGCATTCAGAGATCATAATAACCTGGCCACTCAGTATATAGCCCTGCGCATGAATCCACGCGCCAGTAGCTCGCTGCCGCCCTCCTATAGCTCTCTGCCTGCTGCCCTGTCTTCCTGTAGCTCCTCCCGCCCCCCACCATAGCTTGCTGCCCTGTCCCCTCCTGTAGCTCTCCACCACCTGATTGTAGCCAGTAGCTCACTACTGCCCTCCTGTAATTCTATGCCCACTGCCCCGACCTCCTGTACCTAACCCTGCCCTCCTCCCCTATTCCCCCCTCATATCTTGCTGCCCTGCCACCTCCTGTAGCTCTCCACCCCCCCACTTGCAGTTCCCTGCCCCACCCTCCTGCTCATCCATGATCTGATTGTTATGCGGTCCGTCATTATGCCTCAGGGAATAATAGATAATTAGCATATTCTTCTCTTATTATATAAGATATCTACACTAATAAAAGGGTAATATGCTAATTAGACCGGGAGACCTTCCAGACATCCTTCCACACAAAGCCATGGTGGTGGAGACGAGGCAGAGGCAGTTGGGGGCAAGCAGGCCGGCAGGGGGAGCAGTTGGGGGTGACCAGGCTGGTGGGGCGGGCAGTTGGGGGCAAGAAAGCCAGCGGGTAGGGCAGTTGGGGGTGAGCAGGCTGGCAGGGGAGGCAGTATGGGGTGAGCAGGCCAGCAGGGGTGAACAGTTGGGGGCGGGCAGGCCGGCAGGGGGGTGGCAGTTGGGGGTAATCAGGCTGGCGGGGGGCAGTTGGGGGCGATCAGTCTGGTAGGCAGAGTAGTTAGGGGCATTCAGGCAGGCAGGCAGGTGAGTGGTTAGGAGCCAGCAGTCCCAGATTGCATGTGGGATGTCCAACTGCTGGTCTAGGCCCGATCCCCTGCTGGTCTGATCTTGCCCCCAACTGATCTCCCCTGCTGGCCTGATCTCACCTCCAACTGCACCCCCTGCTGGCCTGATCTTGCCCCCAAGGGCCCTCTCCTGCCAGCCTTATCTCACCCCTAACTGCTCTCCCCTGCTGGCCTGTTCTTGCCCCCAACTGCCCTCTCCTGATGGCCTGGTTGCCCCCAACTGCCCTCTCCTGCCAGCCTTATCTCACCCCCAACTACCCTCCCCTACCAGCCCTATTGCCCCTAACTGCTTCTGCCTTGGCCCCCACCACCATGGCTTTGTCCGAAAGGAAGTCAGACGTCTGAAAGATGGCCGGTCAATCCAGTCTAATTAGCATATTACCCTTTTATTAGTATAGATAGGTTGCAGAGGATAGGATTGCTTAAATTGGGGGGAAAGCCTTTTTCAGAAGGGGAGATGCTCTTGGCAGACAAAAATACATAATTCCTATATCTGGACTGATAGCCAGCCATATGCACTATACTGCCAAAGTGGTCATTAAAAAATTGAAATGCTTTCTTACACCTTACAACAAACAGCTGTTACCCTTAAACCCTCTCCTCAGCCTCCATCTTAGGTTCTGCCTTTGCAGTTAACCCAGGTTTGGCTCTGATTGGTCGTTTTCTATGCCAGTCAGCGTCAAAAGCTCTACCTTCTAGGCAGCCATTGGCTCCTCACAATTCACACAGATTTGGTTCTTTTTTTTTTTTAATTTCTTTATTGATTAAGGTATCACATATTTGTCCTCATCCCCCCATTCCCATCCCAAACCCCTCCCCATGCATAACCCCACCCCCCTGTTGTCCGTGACCACTGGTTAGGCTCATATGCATGAACATAAGTCTTTTGGTTGATCTCTCCCCCTTACCTCCACCCTCCCCTACCTTCCCTCTGAGGTCCAACAGTCTGATCTATGCTTCCTTGTCTCTGGGTCTGTTCTTGTTCATTAGTCTATGTTGTTCATCATTTCCCCTAGATGAGTGAGATCATGTGCTACTAGAAATACACTTATAAGAACCAAAAATGAGACAAGCAATAATGTTTATGCTGAGAGGCAAATGAATCACTCTGTAGTAAGTTTCTTTCTGGGCCAACAGTTCTTTTGAGTCCCAATTTCAATGTCAAACAGTTCCTTATGTGTACATGTCAGCAATGATATTTCAGTTCTGGATGGTGGACAAATGGTGGTAATGCAGGTCCGACCCTCTCTGGTTTGGTCCTGGGCAACCTACAGTGATGCACAGCTGCTGACTGCTAGTATGGCAAGGCGTCATCAGCATCTTCCATCTCTGGACTGTTTCTCTTCTGTCTTCATGGCTGGAGAAGTCCTGTCAATTCCTCTCTGTTGCAGGAATACACATGGTCTCAGAGTTGTTTTCTGAAAATATACAAACATATTCTTGACCAAAAGTTAATAAAGGAATCTTTTCTCTAAATTTGACTTGCAATCCTTTTTTAATTTTTGCCCAAACGATTTTCCTTTGGCTTGTTTTGACACCATGTATGTTTTCATGGGTATCTTGATGTTAGCATTACAAATGAAAGTTAATTTTCTAAAGTAAAAATTTTCTAGATGTAATTTACTTACAGGATATTTTTCCTTACATGATATTCTTCTACTATCCCCCCTTTTTTATTTAAATATTATGAGGCTTTTGGAAATTTTATAATGAGATGAACTACCAATAAAAATTTTAGATAACACTTTAGGAACGGCTTTTAGTCCAGTACAATTAATTTTTCTAGAATATCGCTTATTTCAATTAGCCAATTTAAATTAGCATGAAAACTTGACTACTGTTTTACTGTCAAATTTAATACTCTAACAACAATCTTATTTTACCCAGTAAATATTAGTGGAAAGGATTATTTTCCTTCTTGTAGGCTCTGAGCATTCCTGGTACTAGGCTGGATTTAGATATCAAAAACCCACTTCCCCAAACCATTGGTACAAGACAACTCAAGCACGTCTTGTTGTAGTGAGAGGGCAGCTGCTGTCGGCCAAGTCTCTGTCTGTTACCTGGGTCCCGATTTGAGCTGGCATGGGAAGCTAAGCATCCATGGGGATAGGAGATCTCCCTCAGAAGGGGTGAGGGTTCAGGCCCCTGCAAAGTTGGGGGGGTGAGGGTCTGTGCCCCACCTCTGTTGACCCCTAAGTTCTCTCCTGATGGCCCCTCTGCGACTGTGTCTGTCTTAGGTTGTTCCTCCCCTGAGGAATCCTACCCGTCTCTGGCTAACCAGCCATCCTCCAGGGCCAAGCAGGGTGATGTGAGGTTCAGTTCTGTCTCCTTGGTAGCCTATGCCCCCGTGGCCTCCACGCCCAGAACCCGGGTTTCTTCTCCAGGGAGGGCCCAGCTCACCCCACTGGGCGAGAGACAGATCCATGTTATCAGCCATCACAAGGCTTCAACCTCGGCATGAACAGAAATCTCAGGCAACAGCTGTGGGCAATTGGATTGCGAGAAGAGAGTCCCTCTTGGCCAAAAGGGCAAGAGGGGCCAATATAGAATGCTCAGGTGCCTTCCCAGGGGGCCCTCTACACAATGGAAGGGATTAAATCCTTTCATGTCCTTTTTAAATTGCTGCCAGACATTCAAAGAATTAGTTTGTAAGTTTGTTTGGGATAATTGTATATTATGCTGTTGTAATTCTAAAATATCAAGAGATGTGTTACCTTTGTCTCCAAGCACCAAAAAAGATGATTTTTTATTGATTCCCAAGGGTGCGAGGTACTATTATAGGTAATGGAGGTAACACAAATCTGGGAAAAATTATAATGACATTGTAGAATAATATCATGTAAGGATATTATTTGCTGTAGGCCATGGCAATTCCATTTCAAACTGGCTGTCAATTTCTTTTTGTATAGACAAGGTTTTAGTTACATTTTCTGCACCTATCCCAGGAACAAGTAGTGATAGTACCTTCCTTTGGTGTCTACACAAGCCAGAAACCTCTCTTTAATTTTACATATAAAGAGGCAGTGGTTTGATTTTGTGTCATACAAAAGGGAAGCTGGGTGGAGACCCCTGTGTAATTATACTTCCTTGCCCCACCCATGGTCCTCCTGGATGACCAAGGTGTTTGGTATTATTGGTGACTATATTAGGCGGGGGATCAGCCCACGTAAGGGCTCTTACCCATGAAGGGTCAGGAACATAAGTCCAAAATACTTCCCCATTTGTCCCAGGTAATATTACCGTACAGCTGATGACTGCTAGCATGGCAAGAAAGACGTTCTCAGGCATTCTTGGGTTTCTGGTTACCTCACAATTTCTTCCCTGAGGTTTGACATTCTGATTGATGTTTCTCTGTCTCTGGATCTATTTTTTTTTCATCAGTTTATGTTGTTCATTATATTCCACAAATGAGTGAGATCATGTGATATTTATCTTTCTCTGCCTGGCTTATTTCACTTAGCATAATGTTCTCCATCTCCATCTATGTTGTTGCAAATGGTAAGAACTCCTTTTTTATCAAAGTGTAGTATTCCATTGTGTAGATGTACCACAGTTTTTTAATCCACTCATCTGCTGATGGGCACTTAGGCTGTTTCCAAATCTTAGATATGGTGAATTGTGCTGCTGATTGATGTTTCTAGATTCTTGGGATATATTCCTAGAAGTGGGATCACTGGGTCAAATGGAAATTCCATTTTTAGTTTTTAGTTTTCTTGAGGAAAGTCCAAGCTGTTCTCCACAGTGGCTGCACCAGTCTGCATTCCCACCAGCAGTGCATGAGGGTTCCTTTTTCTCCGCATCCTCACCAGCACTTGTCATTTGTTGACTTGTTGATAATAGCCATTATGACAGGTGTGAGATGGTACCGCATTGTTGTTTTGATTTGCATCTCTGATGATTAGTGACTTTGAGCAGGTTTTCATATGTCTCTTGGCCTTCCTTCTGTCTTCTTTCGAAAAGTATCTATTTAGATCAGTTGCCCATTTTTTGATTGGGTTGTTTATCTTCTTTTTGTTAAGCTGCATGAGTTCCTTTAATTGTTGGAGATTAAACCCTTATCATTGATATCATTGTCAAATATGTTCTACCATGCAGTGGGCTTTCTTGTTGTTTTATTGATGGTTTCCTTTGCTGTGCAAAAGCTTTTTATTTTGATGTAGTCCCATTTGTTTATTTTCTCTTTAGTTTCCATTGCCCTGGGTGCAGTATCAGTGAAGAAATTGCTTTGGCATATGTCACAGATTTTTATGGTTCTAATTGGTCAGATTCTATGCCAGTCAACGTCTCTGGGCCTATCTCCGGGCCTAATCAGAGAGGCGGGGATGATCAGCAGCCCCAGGGGAGGCCCGGAGAGAAAGAGAGGCAAGGGCTGATCAACAGCTGCCACGAAGGCTATGGATCAGACTCTGCTTCTCTCTCCAGGCATATCTCTGGGCCTGATCCACACCTCCCTTGGCAGTCAGTGCTGGGTCGCTGGGCTCACAGCCGATTGCATGACTAAGGTGACCAGATTTTAACATTGGTAAAGCAGGACACCATTGACTGGGGGAGGGGGGGGTTCTTGATTAAAAATTTGGTCTATATGGAGCAACAAAAATTTTCATAGAACGCAAAAATAGTATTGTAATATATTGTTTTAAATTTCAATATAAGTACAATTTACAAATATAATAAATAAAAAATTATGTATAGTATTATTTTATTCTTTGGCATATTTCTCATTTGAGTGAATTTTTTTTAGTAGATTGCTGTCATTATTTAAAAGATCATGAATTTGCCATAACGTAAGTCATAAGTGTCACTTTCAAGGCCAGTGCTAGACTTTTTGCCACCACTATAAAATATAAATAATACGAGTACTATCTGCTAAATTCAAGAAAATTTATGTATTTATTAAATAAATAAATAAATTACTTACCTAAATTATCTGAATAGCTGATTTGTAATGACGTCACTTGTTTAACTAGCTTACTAGCACGCAGTACGATGTGTATCATCTGAGAGACAGTTACAAAATGTTTTCGTCGTTGCCAATCCCCAAAAATGCCATTTTCATTAAGTCCAAACAATGGTGGTCAAATTCTAACAACTGATCAACAATGCGAACTTTGATAAGCAGTTCTCGATAATCAGTTTTCAACAATTATTTGTTATTATTAAAGTTTAACATTATAAAATTAACAAAAATAATATAAAACTCATATCCTGCCTAAATAGCCACATGGCCGCCCAAAACCGTATATTCCCTTCCCGTTCTCCTGCCATTCCCTAGTTTGTCGTGCATGTTTCCAAAAATCGGGACTTTCTAAAAACGCCGCGGGACGCGGGACAAATTGTTAAAAATCGGGACTGTCCCGCCAAAAGCGGGACATCTGGTCATCTTATGCATGACTGACTTCTGGTCGTTCGAGCCTTTGGTCGTTTTGTTTATTACAGACCCTGGGTTTCTATATATTATGATAATGTTATTTAATGTGGAGAGTGATGTCTCTAGGTCAACAATAGCTCATGATTCATAATATGTTATTCATTCTCATAGATTTTTATGAAAGATTATTTTTTAAATGTGGTTTACAAATAGTTGTTAGGAAATTTCAGAATCTTACATGACAAAATGTTAAAAACACAAGGTCCAATTTAGAATACATTAGTCTTTCCTTAGTAAGGACTTTAATTAGAATCAAAATTGTGTGTTGATAATTTAGCAAGCTTTATTTACATGTGATAAACAAAATATAACTAATCCCTTTCACTTATATTTTCTTTGTCATAGAGCCTAAATTATACCATTTAAGATGTACATATTTGAATGAATATATATATATATATATATATATATATATATATATATATATATATTCATTAAATATTTATCACACAATTCCTTGGCAGTTATAATGACAGTTAACAAGATGGCATAGGATAAGTTTGGGTAAGATTTAAAGAAAGAGGGACTATAGACAATATTTATATATGTACATGGAAACTCAAGCCAGTTATATTATCTTTTGGTACAAAATTATATTGGACACAATTTTGAAATATTGGTTGTTACTATCTTATAGTAACTTATTTTAAAGCTAAATGAGATGAAAGTGATGTATAAAAGTGCTTGAAACATTGTCTGTCACAACATAAACATCCAATAGAGAGTTTTTTTAAGTTAAAGTTTATATGAATTAATAAAAATTTGGTGGGAGATAAACATTGATGACAGCAATATTCAGAAACCATCCAAAAATAAATAAATATTTTAAAGCACCATTTATATTGTTTCAATATTTGAAATAAAGTTTTATCATTTAATTTCTGTTATTTGAAATTCTATTGTTTGAACATCAAACTACTATAATCAAAATATGCAATTTCAGCTCTGGCCAGGTTATTCAGTTGGTTAGAAGATCATTCTATACAGCAAAAGATAATGAGTTCCATTAGATGTCAGGGCATGTACCTGGGAGTCAACCAATCAATGTTTCTCTCTCACATTGATGTTTCTCTCTCTCTCTCTCTCTCTCTCTCTCTCTCTCTCTCTCTCTCTTTTCTTCTCTCTCTAAAAATCAATGAAAACATATCCTTGGGTAAAGATTAAAATAAATAAATAAATAGTAAATAAATATGCAAATTTAGTTTAGGCTTAATTCTTATTTATAAAGTAGGTCACTGTAATTGCATGCTTTGTAAAAACAATCAATGTGCATATCTTTTGTGTAGTTTTACATATTAGGTATATATTTGTATATTTTTTTCATTGAATATTTTGCCTTATTCAATTATTAAAATTTATGTTCCTTAGTCATTTGGTATACCTGCTTATAAGTTTATTATATAAATTGTATACAATTGTATATCCTAAAATTATATGTACTAATGAGGGGACATGTTTGTTTGTTTTTTTCTTAAACAAATACACTATTAAACAAAACTATACTTGGCCAAATGTATTTGCCAAACAGTGTACTTTTTACATTTTAAATATGTTTTGTTTATGGACATTTGTGTACAAAGGATGTCACAAGTGAAGTAAATGTTTTCTCATATAAAGTTAAAGTGAAATTCATAGTACAGAACTAGAAATTCAAGTAGTATGATTTAATTCTCACTAACTTCTTTAAGTATACTAGACATGATAAAGAGACTACTTTGGGTTAAAGCCAAATAGAAAGTTGTGTCCTCAATTCTTTTCTGAGTCTTTTTCTGATTCTCTGCTCTAGTTCATCAGTAGATAAATCAACAAATAAAGAAGACAAGAGGTATCAGGACCTTATAGTTTCCACCTTTTTAAGGATAAATAAGTATTAATTGTTTACATTTAACAAATATTCTATTAGCTACCACAAGATTATTGCCATTTTAGAAGTCCAATCTCACGCAAAAATACTCCTTATGGCTTTTAGACTTTTAGTAAAACTTTAAAATGTATATTTTATTCATTTATAATTTAATTCTTTCAGCTAGCGATGTGCTCATTAAGAAAATTTGAATGTCCATCATATTCCAGACTCTGATATAAAATGTAGAACCACTGCTCTTCTCTTAGAAATAGAGAGACTAAAATCCAGAAGGAGAACTCACTTGGTCAATATCACATGAGCAGTGATCAATATACATTTTGCCTGGTCACTACTCTGCCACAAATTCTATTTCAATCTTTTAACTATTGTTCTATTAATTTTTGTTTTATTATATTTGAGTTTTTAGCTATTATTTAGTTAGCTAGCTTAAATAGAACTGCAGATTGTTCATTTTTGTCAGTAACTTGACAACATACAAACAACTGTTAAATGATAGATTGATGGGTCATTTTCAACCATTAAAGTGTTTGAGAAAACAAATTAACATCAATGTAGTGAATTAGGAGGCAGTATATATAACCTAAGGTACTCATATAAATGCATTAGGTGGATTTGGACTGACAAATATTTTCAGCTGTACTTGGTCTTCAGAAAACATTAATTATGAATGGTTATTTGCACAATTCCTCTCTTAATTATTTTATTTTCAGGGTCAAAGATTGCTGATTCATGAAACAGTAAATTTGCTAAATGTATTCAGGGAATAAAAAATAGCTTTTAGTTGAAGGACATGCATGCTCTTTACAAGACATTTATATGCTATAAAGAATTTAGGGTCCATCGATAGTAATTAACAAGAAAATGCACCTTGTGCTACTTCCCTAATAAATGGATATTAAAAAGTTATAAACCATTGCTTCTATGTTTCAAATGCAACCTGAAATTTGAAATATTCTCCCTCTGTCTTTAAAACTTAAAAAACAAGACATATTATGAAGAAAGACATTATAATATGTTTATGATTTTATAACATAAGTTGTCATGCTAGTTAAACATGGAAAATACAATGTACATGACTAGCTACTTCTGTATCTCCATGTTAAGCCATTCTTAAAATGCTCATACAAAGGTACTTATGGGTCAATTAATATAAAGAGATCAGAAAAAGTGACAATGGGTGAGAACCTGGAAAGCAGGTGAAAGTGGGTAATTATTATAGCAGAAGTAGATAGAATCATGACTTGTAGTGACAAAAACAATATCGAACAAGTTATGGCCTAGAACCCAGAATATGCTCAGAAATGAAAGGAGCAAAGTACATCTAAAAGCAAGGATTGGCGCAACACTAAAAAATTGAAAGATTAGTATAAAAGCTGTACAAGAAAACTAAATCCTAGATCCTACCTGCCAAACAATGCAATCTATCTGTAGTGGGAGGAATGGTGGCCTCCCAAAAGATATGTGCACTTCCTAACCATTGGAACCTATAAAAGTTACTTTATTTGCAAAAGGGTTCTTTGAAAATGTAAGTTAAGGATTTGAAATAAGGCGATCATTCTGGATTATTAAAGTGGGCTTTAAATCCAATGATACATATCCTTATAAGAAAAAGGCAGATGGAAGATATGCTGAGGCGGGGGGTGGGGGGGGGGGGCAGGGGGACGACACAAACAAGGAAAGAGATCAACCAAAGAACTTGTATGCATATATGCATAACCCATGGACACAGACAATAGGGTGGTGAAGGCCTGGGAAGAGGTAGGGAGTGGGTTAGAAGAGATCAGTGGGGGTGGAGGGAAGGGGACCTATGCCATACTTTCAACAATAAAGATGAGAAAAAGAGACACAGACAAAATAAGGCAGAGAAGTGATTTAGTCACCATCTCAGGAACAACAACAGCCACCAGCAGCTGAAAGTGACAAGAAACAGATTCAGTCCTACACGCTGGAGGGAGCACAACTTCGCTGTCTCCTTGATTTCAGTCTTCTGCCATCCCGAACTACGAGATGATAGTTAGTTGTTGTTTCAAATCACCAAGTTTGAAAATTTTTTTATACTAGGCAAAGGAAGCTAAAAAAACTGTCACTCTGGTAAAAGAATGGAAGTTTATTCTCTCTGAAAAAGAGTTATTTCAGAGAACCTGGGAACCTAAAATTCAAATAAAGGCAAGGGAATATACAGAAATAAAAAGATCAAATGGGAAAATATGCACATTGAACAATGAGGCATTTCCCACAGATGCACATTTTTTAGAGTAAAGGCAGTCTCATTAGCCCCACCAGAAGGTGAGGCAGTTCTTCTGAGAAACATGCTAGCTCAAAAGAGCATTTCAAATGTTAACAGTCGTTACTTTTCCTGAAATAAAAATACTTGGTCCCAATTTGAGAAATTGAAGTCATGCTCATCAATCACAATTCTAACCACCAAAGACAAAGTTTTTATTCATCTCTTTAGGAACATATCTTCAGTATAAAGAAACCAGTAGGTCCAAAACATATTAGAGAAAAGACTCTTAAGTAAAAGAAAGAGTAAAGTAGATAAACATAAAAAAAAAACTAACATAATAATGTAAGTATGCATCTTACAAAAGAAAAAGGAATTATTGGAAGTTAAAAAAAGTTATAAAATTTTAAACAAGCATTAGATTATTAGATATAAAACAACTAAATTTTCCTTTAAAATATGAATACCAAGACAAACAGTTGTGAGCTAGTAGATATATTAGAATATTAATTCAAAAAGTCCACCAAGTAAATAAAAGGAATCCCAAAAATTGAAGACAGAGAAAATGGAGGGGAAGAAATCATCAAATACCTAATTAAATTTCCACTGAAAAGGTCTACAGAGTGTCCATTGTAAAGGTAATTTTACAAATTCTATACCAACACATATGATTGTAGCATGGTGATTTTGAAACACCAGAAATAAAAGATAATATTCTGAAAGCATCCAGAGAGAAATCACACACACCTACACACAAACATATACACACAATGAAGAATTATGGATTCAAGACTTAAAACAATCCTAGAACCTTTACAATAAATAACTGAATATTCAAAATTTTGAATCCAATTATTATCTACTAGTGCCCCGGTGCACGAATTCATGCACATTGAAAGGAAATTAATTAGAAGGTGGCTGGCGGGGCAGGACTGTGTGAGAAGGGCCGGACACGCCCTGGAGACAACCTTTCTCAGTCCCTCCTTGGCTGACCATACCTGGGGCGGTGCCACAGCTCAAAAGGCGTCTGTGGAGTGAGCGGGGTCCTCCGGCAGGTGGGGGTCCCTTGGCCTGGCCTGTGAGGATTGGGCTGAAACAGGCTCTCCAACATCCCCTGAGGGCTCCTGGATTGCATGAGGATAGTTCTTGAGTGACACACCCTAGAATCGGGCTTTTTCCTCCCTGGTTCTGGGGTGCGTCACCCGAGAACCGCAGCTGCCAAGTCACTGCAGCTTGGCAGCTCCTGCGTTGAGCGTCTGCCCCCTGGTGGTCAGGGTGCATCATAGCTACTGGTCGGACAGTCGGACGGTAGCTTAGCCTTTTATATATATAAATATTAGAATTTTTATACTAGTCCTATAATCAGACACTGGAGATCAAGCCCACAACCCAAGTATATTTCTTGACCAGGAATTGAACCTTAACCTCCTGCTTCATAGGTTGATACTCAAACACTGAGCCATGTTGGCCGGGCTAAAACAAAAATTTTATATATTATATATATATATCTTCTATGAGCTTGAGTAGATTGAACAGTTCACCTGTATTTCCTCAAAATATGAGGATTGTATTCAGTGTAAAATCAGGATGCTTCCTTCAAAGATCACACAGACACACTGGTTACTGACACACTCATATGTGTGTGTATGCTGATTAAAGAAAAATTTACAAATGAAAAAATAAACAAGCCTGTCTAATATAAGCATGCAATCAAACTATTCTAGAATACTTATGAGATTTCCAGTCAGTCTCCAATTGTGTAGCAACAGTTTGATATATTCATTAGCAATAGAATGAGATAGGAAAAGGAACGTATATACTGACATGCTGCTGTATACTAGATACTGATTTAGTTCCTGCTACTTTGTGACATTGGTCAAAAAATATAAAATGCTTTTCATTCATGTTGTTAAATTTATAGCTATAGCCCTGACCAGTTTGGCTCAGTGGATAGAGTGTCAGCCTATGGACTGAAGGGTCCCGGGTTCAATTCCGGGCAAGAGCATGTACTCTGGTTGTGGGCACATCCCCAGTATGTGCAGGAGGCAGCTGATGAATGTTTCTCTCTCATCGATGTTTCTAACTCTCTATCCCTCTCCTTTTCTCTCTTTAAAAAAACCAATAAAATATATATTTTTAAAAATTTCTAGCTATAATTCAAGCTAATCAAATAAACATCCCACTTGTGGACACAAATCTCTATGTCTAATATATATATATATATAATTTACCCACTTCTTCATAAATATGTGGCTTGTTTGGATACCATTGCAAATACTCAGGCCATGATTACATCATGATTTGATCTTTGTATGGTTATTGGTAAATTCAGGATGCCTGAAATGTTTGCTCACTGCGATTTATCTGTATTTTGTCTTTATAACTTCAAAAACTTTTTTAATGTTCAACATCTAAATGAACATATTCCAAGAAATCCAGTATGACTTTCATTGCAGTAAATGTATGGTAATAACTAATGAAGCTAAATGTTGAAAATACAAAAATATACATTTTGCTGGTAATGTACCCCAAAATAGAGGAGTAGAGAAGTCCAAATTCTGGCAGGTGTGAGGTGATGCCTCTTTGTATTTTTAATTTGCACCTCTCTGATGATGAGTCATGTTGAGCATTTTTTTATATGTACAGGCCATTTGTATGTCCTTTTGGAGAAATGTCTATTCAGATCCTTTGTCCATTTTTCACTTGGATTGTTTGTCTTCAGAGTGTTTAGTTATATGAGTTCTTTATATATTTTGGAAATTAACTCCTTATCAAATGTATCATTGGCACATATATTCTCCCATACACTGGGTTTCCTTTTCATTTTGTTGATAGTTTCTTTTGCTGTGAAAAAGCTTTTCAGTTTGATGTAAAATATGTTAGAACCGTTTTAAATTTACTTAACATAATATTAGTACTACTTCTGAAAAAATACTGGCAAGTCTATGCATCCTATTTGTCATTTGTAACTAAAAATTTACCATTTTTTCAGAATTTCTACAACCCTATATTTTTTGGCTTTATAAAAATGTACTCATTTTCCTTTTGGTTTCCATATGATTACTTGGCAATACAACCCAAGTGGAGTTGTATTACCAGTTGTCATCTTATAACTTGTAATTAATCATAGGTTTCCTGATTTTTTATTATAATAAAAACTGAGTATATCTGGCTTGTTATAACATGTGCTTTCTGTAGCTTCACATAGCAATTAACTTTAAGGTATTTTTTCTAACAAGTTTTTAAATCTTTAACACAAGTAACGGTAAATATGAACAAGTGAAGTCAAGACTTTAGAGTCCCCTCGGTGCAATCCCTTCTCTGTGTGATGCATACTGAGAATCCCTGATTGTTTCTTTCCCAAAGTGTTTCATGACAGAACATGAAAATGACAGAACATACAGTAAGAGTACTTCTGAATATTATTAAAAGGCACACAATTTGAACAGAATAAAAATTGTGTGATAGTCAAATGCAGCATGAAAATTTGACATAAGTTATATCTTTCCAAGTTTATTAAGAGCGGTTCTTTTTTGTTTGTGTGTTTGCTTGGACTGATATTAGTGTGTATTTTCTGCTGTAAAGTAACATTCAATAAAAATTAAAAGATTTTATTTTGTAATAAACAAAACATATTAGTCTATTATAATATTACAAAATAAAGCACACAAATTAAGACAATTTTTATCTACCATCTTTATTTTATAAAGAGAAACAACAAAAAGAGGACATAAATTCTCCAACACTATATTGAGAGAAATAAACTAGATAATGATCAATTTCATTGAAAATGTTGCATGTGTTTGCATGTATAAAACTTGACAGAACTCGGCATCTCAATATTGGGCATTAAATTGGTTCCATTGAAGACTATTTATTTCATAATATTATTTTTGGTATCTTCAATTAACAACTTATTCATAGTTTTCCCTAAATTATAAAGAAAAAATGGCTTTTTATTTCTTTATTTTGTTTTTTGTTTTTTATCAATATGGGAGAATAGGCTGTAGATTGTAATATTTAAGTAACATTGCAAAAAATTTCCTATTGATGAGACAAGAAAAAACATTGATTGGCTACTATTTACCAGCTTCTGCTATTAGCTGAACAAGTTATAGTTCCTATCCTCAAAATAACTTACTCAACATATTAATCACATAATTGCAGGAGAATTTGAAATGATGAAATTCAAGGACAGGAGAAGCCTAAAATAATTCTGGGAATCAGTAACATTTTCTTTATAAAATTATTTGACAAATATTCAGGACAAGAGTATGATTTGGGCAAAAACTAAATGGATTTTAGTATATAGGTGGTACCTATCAATATTCTAGAATTTCTTTAAACAATACTCAATATTTAATTTAAAATGTTCATCCAGCCCGGCCAGCATGGCTCAGTGGTTGATCGTCGAACTATGAACCCGATTATGGTCACAGTTCGATTATGGTCAGGGCAAATGCCCAGGTTTCAGGCTTGATCCCCAGTGGGGGGCATGCAGAAAGCAGCTGATCAATGATTGTCTCTCATCATTGATGTTTCTATCTCTCTCTCCCTCTCCCTTCCTCTCTGAAATCAATAAAAATATATTTTAAAAATAAATAAATAAAATAAGATGTTTAGCCAGAATATTGCATAACCTTATTTCTATTTATGTAATCTGATAGGAATACAATTCAAAGTTAAGAACTTCTGTCATAATTGTAAGAAATTGGGTAATAGAGCTGGTGATGCATTATTAGAGTTTCTATAGCTTTAAAAATATATATTTTTGCAGGTTATAGAATACTGGATTGACTAATTTTTAAATTTTTCTCAGAGTGTTTCACACTCTCATCACTCTCATTTCATTAAATTTCTAAAGAATTACATTTCTTATATTCACATCTCTATGACATGTCTTTTGTCTCTCTGGCTGTTTTTGATTTTAGAACTAACTTTTGACTATTTGATTTTTTAAAAATTATTTATTGTTTAAAGTATTACATATGACTCCTTTTACTCCCATTGACCTCTCCCTGGCCCCTCCCAACCCCAGCACATACCCTCACACCCCTATTGTCTGTGTACATTCGTTATGCTCATATGCATACATACAAGTCCTTTGGTTGATCTCTTACCTCACCCCTCACCCTCCCCTGCCTTCCCTCTGAGATTTAATAGTCTGTCCGATGCTTCTCTGTCTATGGATCTATTTTTGTTCATCATTTTATGTTGTTCATCATATTCCTCAAATGAGTGAGATCATGTGATATTTATATTTTTCTGTCTGGCTTATTCCACTTAGCATAATGCTCTCCAGGTCTATCCATGCTGTTGCGAATTGTAAGAGTTTTTTTCTTTTTCACAGCAGCATAGCATTCCATTGTGTTGATGTTCCACTGTTTTTTAATCCACTCATCTGCTGATGGGCACTTAAGCTTTTCCAAATCTTAGCTATTGTAAATTGTGCTGCTATGAACAGAGGGGTGCATATATCCTTTCTGATTGGTATTTCTGATTTCTTGGGATATTGTAAGTGTAGCGGTTAATAATGCAGATTTTTTTCAAAAGATGGAGCTAAACATGTTGATATATATGTGATTTGATATGTATGCTATTTTGTTATATTTATAACAAGTTTCAAAATTTCATATGTCAAATTTGCTGAAGGTGTTAACATCATAGATATTTTTACACTTAAAAATGTCGAATGTTCTGCCAAAAAAAAAAGAGCATTTGCTGGGAGTTTTAATTCACTACTTTATTTTGAAGAAAAGTGCTGCTGAATACTTTGGGAAGCTTATGGTGAACATGCTCCATTTCAAAATACTTGTGAACGCTGATTAAACGCTTTAAAAGTGATGATTTCAATGTGAAAGACAAACAGGTCCAGGTCAAACAAAAAAGTTTGAAGACCAACAATTTCAAGCATTATTGGATGAAGATGCATGTCAAACTCAAAAACAACTTGCAGAAAGATTAAACATTGCTCAGCAATTTCCAATCTTTTACAAGCAATGGGAAAGAAAGACAAATGGAAAACCGAAAAGTCATCAGAAAAATGTTGCTTCAATGGAATGAAAGAAAGTCTTTTTTGCATCGAATTGTGACCGGTGATGTAAAGTGGATTTATTTTGAGAATTCCAAATGCACAGAATCCTGGGTTGATCCAGGTCAACCATCAACATCGACTGCAAGGCCAAATCACTTCGGAAAGAAGACAATGCTCTACGTTTTGTGGGATCAGGAAGATGTGGTGTATTATGAGTTTCTAAAACCAGGTGAACCAGTTAATACTGATCGCTACTGACAACAAATAATCAAATTGAACCATGCTTTGATCGTGAAATGACCAGAATGTGCCAGAAGACACGGCAAAGTAATTTTGCTTAATGATGACACACCATCACACACCTCAAAACCAGTTAAAGATACATTAAAAGGTCATACCTGGGAAGTATTAACCCACCCGTCATATTCACCAGACCTTGCTCCTTCAGATTACCACTTGTTCTGATCGATGGCACACGCACTTTCTGAGCAGCACTTCAAAACATAGAAAGAAGTGGAAAATTGGGTCGCTGGATGGTTTGCCTCAAAACAAGAGAAGTTCTATTGGGATGGTATCCACAAATTGCCTGAAAGATGGGGGAAATGTGTAGCTAGCGATGGACATTACTTTGAATAAAGCACTTTTGATGTTTCTCTTGGAATTATCATGTTTTCTTTAATTACAAAATCCACCATTATTACTGGTACACCTAGTATTCCTAGAAGTGGGATCACTGGGTCAAATGGGAGTTCCATTTTTAATTTTTTGAGGAAACTCCATACTCCTTTCCACAGTGGCTGCACCAGTCTGCATTCCCACCAGCACTACATGAGGATTACTTTTCCTCCAGATCCTGGCCAACACTCGTTGATTCTTGATTTGTTGATGATAGCCATTCTGACAGGTGTGAGACGGTACCTCAATGTCATTTTGATTTGCATCTCTCAGATGATTAGTGACTTTGAATTTTTTCATATGTCTCTTGGCCTTCTGTATGTCCACTTTTGAAAAGTGTGTATTTAGGCCCCTTGCCCATTTTTTTATTGTATTATTTATATTCCTTTTATTGAGATGTGTGAGTTCCCTATAAATTTTGGAGATTAGACCGAATCTCCAAACATTGGCAAATATGTTCTCCTATGCAGTGGGTTCTCTTGTTTTGTTGATGGTTTCTTTTACTGTGCAAAAGCTTTTTATTTTGATGTAGTCCCATTTGTTTATTTTCTCCTTTGTTTCCATTGTCCTAGGAGCTGTATCAATAAAGATATTGCTATGACATATGTCTGATATTTTGCTGCTTATGGATTCTTCTAAGATTTGTATGGTTACCCATCTTACATTTAAGTCCTTTGTCCATTTTGAGTTTATTTTTGTGTATGGTTTAAGTTGGTGGTCTAGTTTCATTTTTTTGCATGTATCTGTCCAATTTTCCCAACACCATTTATTGAAGAGACTGTCTTGACTCCATTGTATGCTCTTGCCTCCTTTGTTAAGTATTAATTGAGCATATGGCTTGGATTGATTTCTGGGTTCTCTGTTCTTTTTCATTGGTCTATATGTCTGTTTCATTTGTCTATATGTCTATATGTGCCAGTACCAGGCAGTTTTGAGAACATTGGCTTTGTACAATAGCTTGATAACTGGTATTGCGGTCCCTCCAACTTTGTTCTTCTTTCTCAGGACTGCTGTGGATATTCAGCGTCCTTTTTTTCACAGAAATAGAACAAACTCTCAAAAATTCATGTGGAGTAAAAAAAACCTATTTGGTTTTTATATGAGATGTTGTCTTCTTTCTGTTGTTTAGGCTTTGAGATGGTTGCAGTTTTCTGGATATGTGCATTTAATACTGTCATCAAGTTCTGTGCTTTTTGATCATTATGTATTCAAATATTTCCATATTTCTTCTCCCTTTCATCCCACAGAGACTCTGCCTCTGTATCAGGCACATGACATTGTCCTCTGACTACTGAAACTCTTCATTTTTCAAATTCTTTTTTTTAACTTTTTTTTTCCATTTCAAATAGCTTCTATTTCCATGCCTCCTCTGCCTGGCTTATTAATCTTTTCTTCTGAAGTTTCTCAAATGCTGGTTTTCATCTCAGTTATTTTGGTTTTCATTTCTAGAAGATCATGTCTGATCTCTTTTATATCTTTTAGATTTCCACTTAACTTTCTGAACATATGAAATGCAGCTGTAATACATATCTGTGTCAGTTGTGAGTTGATTTCTATTGATTTCTACTCTTCTTATCATGGGTCATATTTTAATGCAATTCTGGTAATATTTTATTAGATCATACATTGAATATTTTATCATGTTGAATGCTAGTATTTTGTGTTGCACATAAGTTTCTTTACATTGAATCATTTGCTTTCTTCTTATATTCTGACATAAATTAAAGAGTTTTATGTTTTTATATCTTGCTTTTATGATTTATTAGATGATATAATTCATTCTCATTCTTAGATTAATTATTACATACTATTGAAGCAAGATCTTCCAAAATACTCTATCTTATGGGATGCAAATCTGTTGGTTTGTTTGTTTATTTTGTGTGTGTCTTTTCATTCTAGTTCAGGAGAAAAGGCACTGTGTCCAGCCATGTGTGAGTGACATAAACATTACTTATAGCCTATTTGAATGGAGTATTCCTTTGGCTTTGTGTAATGTAAAGCTGTTATTTGCTCCCTTGAAGGCCCTCTGAGTGCTAGCACCTGCCCTGCTTGTTTTGAACTTTTACTTAGTATTTGACTGTTTCTGGGGTCCCATTCCCAACATGTGTGTTCAACTGACAAGCCTCATGATGACCTCCAATTTTATTCCTGCCCACTTTTCCATGTTGATTCATTTACATTCAAATTGCCCAACAAGAACGTTTCTTTTTAGCTCTGAGCTACCCCACTCATGACGCTCAATAAAGGCACTTGCTCTGCCATTTCCTTGCCTGCTGTGAAAAACATTAGGCTTTGGGTGACTTTGTGTGGCCCTCTGGACATGCTACGCCTCCCTCTTTAGGACCTGTGAGTATAATGAATCCTTTAAATTAACATGTCTTTCCCAGTGTAATTTTCATGGCCAAGTTGGAGTGATCCTTAAAAACCTCCCAAGAAGTCTTACTCCCCCATTTCCAACATATCTTTGGTAGTTTCCTCATATACATGTTGGAACGAATTGAACACTTGACTGGGGTTCTGTGAGTATTGTCAGGCTCCTCTTTGTCCATCTATTTCATCCCTGGTACACTCTCCCCTAGAGTTTTGCTGCATATCCTAGAGGCCAGTTAAGAGCCATGTCCTCTAGCCATTCCACAGGTTTTCTATGTATTACAAACACTGCATTAATCTTTTTTTAGCTGAAATATATAGAATTTGGTTTGCTTGTGTGTTAGACTCTAAGTCAATAGCATTTACAACTTATGTTACCAGTCAATATGTCATATACAGCTGATTTATGAATTTCTGTTATTTAAAGAAATGTGTACAAGTTTATAATACTTGGGTAGGAGGTAGGCATTTGGCTAATATACTAAAAAAAATAATGTGGTAGATGGATGTCTGAAAGACAGCTATAAGATAAGGTTCAAAGGAATTCCTATCAAACTTGAGGTGGGCAATATAACTATCCTAGTATTTTTATGACTATGTCCTATAATTTGTCAATGTGCTCTAATACCTTATTTTTATATGTTTCTTCTTAGTATTGAAGAAGATGTGGGTATTCAGTACTAATTCTTGTTGGCAATAATTGCTTTTATGTTTCCATTTATCTTCATAGATTTATTTGAACAAAATTAGAAATACTTCCACCAGTAATTGCAAGTCAGATAAGATTTTAAACCAGTGATGGCGAACCTATGACATGCGTGTCAGCACTGACACACGTAGCCATTTCTGATGACACGCGACCGCTAAGGCGGTCGCATGCCGAGAATGAAACATTTGCTGCTCCTGAGGATGAAACATTTGCGACTAGAGTCTTGGAATTAGACTCTAACTCCAAGACTCTAGTCGCAAATGTTTCATCCTCCCCTATTAGACACTCTGTGCCGGAAGTCTGTAGGCCAAAACAACAGAAGTCTGGCACAGAGCGTCTAGTTCTGGGACTTCCGGTTAAGCAGGGATCTTTGCCCTCACTTCCGCCGGCAGAGCAGGGAGCAGCGGAACGCAGTGGGGGACGCATCTCTGGGAGCCCTGCCATTACCAGTAACCAAATAACAGTTAACCACAGCAACCATTATCTATTCTTCTGGGGTGTCATAGATTTCTAATCCATCATTGCTGAGATAAGTGAGGGGGAGGCTGGGAGAGGCGAGGGTTTGTGGCGTGCTATGGGTGCCGCTTCCCGCCATTAAAAATAGCGGCAGCCATTTTAATTCACATAAGGAACACCATCTTGCTCCATAGTGCAGACTCCATTTCACCACTGTTACTGTTGTGCATCCTTATTAACCCCTATTTCTGCTTATTAACCCTGCCCTTTCCTAAAAGACAGTTATATGCACCATTTTGTGGTTAGTTAGGCTAGTTAACCCCTAATTGCCTGCAGGCCTAACAAGCTATCTATAATTCTATCTTCTGTCACTGCCCCCCTGAGAACCCAAAAAATAAAAAAAAACTAAGGTTAAGTAAAGGAAGTGGTAGTAGCAGTGGCCAACCCTTTCAAGAGACATGGACCAAGATGTATGGCTTTATAGAAAAAAATGGCAGATAATTTTGCGTTCTATGTACTGAAACAGTAGTAAGCAGAACGTGGAATATAAATAGACATTTTGAAACTAATCATTCCCAGCTCTTGGAAAAAAGTGAGGATGAAAGGAAGGATTACATTTCCAGGCAGCTACACCTTTATAAGAGCCAATCTAATTCCATCCTTAAATTTATGAAAGGCTCTACAAATTTAACATCTGCAAGTTTGAACATTGCTCACTCTATAGCTTAGCATGGAAAAGCACTCAGTGAGGGAGAATTTATTAAAGAAACTCTCCTAAGATGTGCACCAGTTCTATTTCATGATATGCAGAATAAAGATGCAATTATTAAAAGAATATCTGAGTTACCACTCAGTAGAAATATCATAAAAGACCGAATAATGAGACTGAACACAAACGTACAACATCAATTAAAGAGAGACATAAGGAAGTGTAAATATTTTTCAATCTCTCTTGATGAAACTACTGATGTCACATCACATGCTCAGTTGGCCATTATTGGTCAATATTCTGATGGTCTCACAATGAGAGAAGAGTTGATAAAGTTAGTATCAGTGTCAACAAGTAAATCAGGAAGCGAAATATGTAAGGTTGTTATACAAACATTTCGTGACCTAAGCATTGATATCTCTAAAGTTGTGTCAGTGACGACAGATGGGGCACCAAATATGGTGGGGAAAAAAGTCGGATTTGTCAAATTGTTTACAGAAGCTATTGGACATCTGATTGTGCCTTTTCATTGTATTATCCATCAGGAGGCTTTATGTGCCAAGGCAGGATTCACCGACTTAAACGACTTAATGTCAGTTGTTACAAAAATAGTTAATTTAATATCTGCTCGCCCCCTTCACAAGCGAGAATTTTCGGCACTTTTACTGGAGGTTGATTCCACCTACAGTGGACTGCTGATGTACAATAATGTAAGATGGCTGAACCGAGGCAAAGTTCTTAAGCGCTTTGTGGAGTTCTTTGAAGAAATTAAGGTATTTCTTGATGATAAGGATCTGGGAAACTTTCCTCAGCTTAATGATGATAAGTGGGTCAACACCCTGATGTTTTTTACAGATCTCTCTGTTCATATAAATGAACTGAACTTAAAGTTACAAGGTTTTGGCAAAAGTATTGACTTTATGTTTGGATACATAAAAGCTTTGGAAAGTAAAGTTAAAATTTTCAAGTGAGATGTAGAAACTAAAACTTATAAGTATTTTCCTCGAGTAACAAAGTATTTTGAGAAGGCCAGTGCAGCTGTACAAAATGAAATGGAACTCTTGCATACGAAGTACCAGCATGTTTTGGACTCATTACTTGACCAGTTTAGTGATAGATTTAGTCAATTTAGAAGTCTAGAACAGATCATGAAAATAATTAAGTATCCTGATGTAGTAGTCTACAGTAGTTTGGAATTAAATGGTTACCAATGGATGCAAATTGATGATTTGGAGATGCAACTTGCACAATTTCAAGACAGTATATGGGCTCAGGTGTTTGTCGACTTGAGGTCAAAGCTTGAGAATCTGGAAAGGTGCCGCTTGGAGAATCAAGAGGAGTGCCACTATGAACAGGAAATTTGGAGTGCCTGGAACCAACTACCAGACACTTTTAGCACCCTGAAAAATATAGCAATGGCTTTACTCACAAATTTTCCCTCTGCATACTTTTGTGAGGCCTTATTCTCAGCGTTAAATAATATCAAAACCAACAAAAGAAACAGATTGACAGATGAAGTTAGTAGCACTTGCTTGGGCCTGAAGTGTACAAAATACCAACCTTCAATTGAAGATTCAGCCAATGAAATTCAGCAACAAAAAAGTCACTAATAGGCAGGTTAGTTAAAGAATTCCCCCTCCCCCTCACTTATCTTAGTTCATGGCACCCCACACAAGCTAAATAATATCAAGACCAACAAAAGAAACCGACTGACGGATGAACAAAGAAGTCACTAAGCAGGTAAGTTAAATATTTAGTTTTTGGTTTATTAAATACAATTATATATAACAATTATACATTTATGTTATTTAAACTATAAATATCACAAAATAATGTTTTTTCCTCAAAGTGACACACTACCCAAGTTATGCTCAGTTTTTTGGCGAAGTTTGAGACACCAAGCTCAAAAGGTTGCCCATCACTGTTTTAAACCAATATTATTGCCAATGATTTCAAATAGATCTGCCAAATATCACATCTTTGAAGAACATAATGTGTTTACTTTATTTTTTAAAGGTAACTTCTTTTCTGGTTGTTAAAATTGTATAATGACTTTTATAACATTGAAGTGGCTTATAACCAAGTGGCTTTTATAACATTGAATCATTTGCTTTCTCCTTTTATATTCACTTCATATTCTATTTCTCATTTAGCAAGTTAACATCTTTTTTTGTTTTGTCTTGTGGCTCACTGCAGTAGATTTAGAGCATGGAACATCAATTTTGACTTGTGATTGACCTTGTAATTATGTACTCATTTCCCAGAATGTTATTGAATGAATAATTTTCTTATTTTGAAATCTCAATTTGAATCTCTTCATTATATCATTGTCCCATTTTTTATTTGTTGCTTGCTAAAATTTTCTATTAAAAATAGACATTGCTTTTTTGTGTTCACAAATGATGAAAAATGTATTACTTCCTTATGTATTTTACTTACAGTTTTCAAATTGAAATAAATTTGAATTATTTTACAAAAATTATTTTATATTATTTCTCATTTTAAATTTAACTAGCTTCTATTATTTTATTTCTATACAGTCTGTATATGATATGTATTGGTATATTTAGCCATGGCACTTCAAGAATATAGACTTGTCATCCTTAAACCTGGCAGATTATGTATTTTATTTTTCTCAAGCTCTCTTGACATACTTTCAGTAGCATTCTTTATATAAAGTTTGGGAGAAAACATTTTTCTAATATTTATTCTGTTAATAACATTTATGCTTGCAGATTTATGATTAAAAATGTATCAATTTTGCAAAAAAATTCTGTAACATTCCATTGTTTGATAATATAAAGAGCCTTGTCTGACAGCCCAAATATTTTTGTGCTGGCCATACAGTTTGCAATCAGAGAGGTTCCTCTATTCATATATCCTAAAATGTGAAAGGCACTCTCTGATATTCTGTCATATACTAGTATCTGATTAGATATCTTGATGATTGACTTTCTAATTTTAAAAAAGTGAAACATGTTGTGTGCACTAATGAACTACTAGGAAAATGTATATCTCAAAACAAAACACTAAGTAAAGGTTAGATAAGAATAAGTTATAAATGTCAGACTTATATCTGGATTTCAATATAGATTGATGTGCTGATATTGAGATTGAAATCCAGTTTTATCCATTTTGAGTTTATTTTTGTGTACAATGTAAGTTGGTGGTCTAGTTTAACTTTTTTTCCATGTATCTGTCCAATTTTCCCAACACCATTTATTGAAGGGACTGTCTTGACTTCATTGTATGCTCTTGCCTACTTTGTTAAATATTAATTAAGCATAGTGGCTTGGTTCCTTCTCTGGGTTCTCTGTTCTGTCCTGTTGGTCTATATGTGTGTTCTTGTGCCAGTACCAGGCAGTTTTGAGAACAGTGGCTTTGTAATACAGCTTGATATCTGGTATTGTGATTCCTCCAACATTGTTCTTCATTCTCAGGATTGCGGTGGCTACTCAGGGTTTGTTTGTGTTTTCTTTTTTGATTCCATATGAAATTTGGAGAATTTGTTCTAGGTCTGTGAAATATGCCATTGGTATTTGAATGGGGATTGCATTAAATCTATAGGTTGCTTTGAGTAGTATGGACATTTTAATGATGTTGGTTCCACCAAACCATGACCACGGTATATTCTTCCATTTGTTTATATCTTCCTCTATCTCTTTTTTCAGTGTCCTGTAATTTTTCGAGGACAGGTCTTTTACCTCCTTAGTTAAGTTTATTCCTAGGTATCTAAATTTTTTGGTGCAATAGTAAATGGGATTGGTTTTTATTTTGTTTCCCTTTCTGTGAGTTCATTATTGCTATATAAAAAGCCATAGATTCCTGGGTGTTAATTTTGTATCCTGCTACATTACTGAATTCATTTATTAAACCTAGTAATTTTTTTATGGAGTCTTTAGGGTTTTCTATGTACAATATCATGTCATCTGTGAATAATGACAGTTTTACTGCTTTTCCAATTTGGATGCCATTTATTTCTTTTTCTTGTCTGATTGCCATGGCTAGCACTTCCAATACTATGTTGAACAGGAGTGGTGAAAGTGGGCATCCCTGTCTAGTTCCTGTTCTTAGGGGAAATGGTTTTAGTTTTTGCCCATTGAGTATGATGTTGGCTGTAGGTATGTCATATAAGGCTTTTATTATGTTTAGGTATGATCCCTCTATTCCCACTTTGCTGAGTTATTATCAAAAAGCGTTTTTGTCAAATGCTTTTTCTGCATCAATTAACATGATCATGTGATTTCTGTCTCTCAACTTAATTATGTGATGTATCATGTTTATTGATTTGCAGATATTGTACCATCCTTGCAACTCCAGAATAAATCCCACTTGGTCATGGTGAATGATCTTTCTAATGTAATGCTGGATCCAATTTGCTAGGATTCTGTTGCAGAATTTAGCATCTATATTCATCAGAGATATTGTTCTATAATTTTCTTTCTTTGTGGTGTCTTTGTCTGGTTTTGGGATTAGGGTAATGCTGGCTTCATAGAAAAAGCTTAGAAGTGTGCCTTCCTCTTGAATTTTTTGGAATAGACTGAGGAGGATAGGTTTTAGTTCTTCCTTGAAAGAAAGGACTTACATATAAGACAGGAAACCATAACAATCTTAGAAGAATCCACAGGCAGCAAAATATCAGAATATGTCATAGCAATATCTTTACTGATACAGCTCCTAGGACAATGGAAACTAAGGGGAAAATAAACAAATGGGACTACATGAAATTAAAAAGCTTCTGCACAGCAAAAGAAACCATCAACAAAACAAAAAGAAAGTCCACTGCATGGGAGAACACATTTGCCAATGTTATCTCTGATAAGGGTTAAATCTCCAAAATTTACAGGGAATTCATACAACTTAACAAAGGGATGATAAACAATGCAATCAAAAAATGGGCAAAGGACATAGACAATTTTCTAAAGAGGACATACAGAAGGCCAAGAAACATGAAAACATGCTCAAAGTTACTGATCATCCAAGAGATGTAAATCAAAACAGCAATGAGGTACCATCTCACACCTGTCAGAATGGCTATCATCAACAAATCAACAAATGACAAGTGCTGAAGAGGATGCAGAGAAAAAGGAACCCTCCTGCACTGCTGGTGGGAATGCAGACTGGTGCACCCACTGTGGAAAAGAGTATGGAGTTTCCTCAAAAAGTTAAAAATGGAACTCCCATTTGATCCAGTAATCCCACTTCTAAGAATATATACCAAGAAATCAGAAACAGCATTCATATGCACCCCTATGTTCATATCAGCCCAAGTTACAATAGCTAAGATTTAGAAACAGCCTAAGTGCTTTTTAGCAGATGACTGGATTAAAAAATGGTAACCATCTACGTAATGGAATACTATGCTGCTTTTAAAAAGAAGGAACTCTTACCATTTGCAACAGCATAGATGGACCTGAAGAGCATTATGCTAAATGAAATAAGCCAGTTGGAGAAAGATAAATATCACATGATCTCATTCATTTGTAGAATATAATGAACAACACAAATGGATGAACAAAAATAGAGCCAGAAGCACTGAACAGACCTTCCAACCTCAGAGGGAAGTCAGAGGAGGGTGCGGGTTAAGAGATCAACCAAAGGACTTGTATGCATGCATATGAGCATAACCAATGGACCCAGACAGTGGCAGAGTAAGGAAGGGCATGTGCTGAGGGTGGGAGGGACCGGGGAGAGGACAATGGGGGAAAAAGGAGGCTTATGTAATACTTTAAACAATAAAGAATTTAAATTAAAAAAAAAGTAATCCAGTGTTGATTCTTCATGAGGTACAAGAATTGATTAAAATAAAACAAAGAGACACACAGACAAAGAATCTAATTAGAGAACTTTTCCCAATTTAGCTGGGTCACAAAGCTTATATATTTAGTGTGTATGACTGACCAAGAAATAATTTCTCTGCCCAGGAAGGCACTTTTACTAATTGGGACTTTATTATAGACTTTAGCTGGTAGGTTGCAATTATTCTTGAGATTTTAGAAACTCAAGGCAGCAATGATGTAAATTTGTACAATCTCATACTACATTGGTCACACAAAGACATTTTATGAAGATATTAAAATAGAGTGATTTTGGACTGGCAGTGACTCAGGTAGATGATGAATCTAAGCTCATGTTAGCAAAACAAAATAAAAGGAAACAGGAAAAAAAAGCCACTATGTGCAAAGAAAGAAAGCCTTATTAAAATAAGTGAAACTCATGTAAATAATTATATCAGTAACAGAATTATTAGATGCAAAATGTAGATTGATTATATGTATTATATTTAATTAAGCAAAGTTAATGCAAAACCAAAATAATATATAAAAAATGCAAAAAGCAATATAATTCTTAGAAATAAGTAATCTATCATAAGTTAAGAACATTTCAGTTATAAACATAAAAATATTGCCTTAAAGACATCCTAAATTAAACAAACAATTTCAGGGTATACTAGAATTTAAAGAAAAAAATCAAGAAATACATAATACAAAAACATGCAAGAATAATAATTTAAAAGGACTAAAGCACAATCTCTAAATAATTATGGCAAACTAAATGGAGTCATCTTAAAAAGGATAATGCATCATGACCAAGTCATAAAATTCCCAGAATAGAACATTAATTTTGACATAAAATTATCATTTATTTTAACATTATATAATTTCTCACTGTGATTCGCCATGTTATCAGATTTAAATGAACAAAAACAAACAAAAACTTTAAGATTATCTCTATAGGTTGATTAATTACTTGATAACATCCAACATTCAGTCATAATAAAGAAAATAGTTTAGCAGTACCAGAATGAGTAGGTAACTTTGTTAATTAAAAAAAATAATAACTTTAATAAATATATAAACATAGTTAGGGGGTCCCAGATTGGAGAGGGTGCAGGCTGGGCTAAGGGACAGCCCCCCAACCCTGTGCACTAATTTTGTGCACTGGGCCCCTAGTCTATCCTACCTAATAATAGAGTAATATGCAAATTGACCACACCTTCGCTACGCCTAAGCCACGCCCACCAGCCAAGCCACGCCCACCAGCCAATCAGGAGCAAATATGCAAATAAACCCAACCAAGATGGCTACAGCCACTGAGAGCGGGAGGGAGGCTTGGGTTTCCGCAGTATCAAAAGACGCCATCCTGTTGCCAGCCTAAGCCTCCACTCAAGGCTACAAAGTTTCAATTATAGAAGGTGAATTAACTCCAACAGAAATCGCTGCTGGCTGCGGAGCGAGCAGCAGGCTAGGCTTTGCTCCAGGCTACAAAGTTTCAATTGTAGAAGGTAAATAAATTCCAGATACCAGGGCCTCCTCTTGGGTCACCAGGGGGTGTGGCCGGCCTGCAAACCAACACAGGCCCCTCGCTCAGGCTGCCCCACGCCCCAAGGGAACCCCCACCCTTCAGGGCAAACCAGTCAGCCCCCACCCATACACCAGAACTCTATCCTATGTAATAAAAGAGTAATGTGCAGATTGACCATCACTGCAACACACAATATAGCTGCCCCCATGTGGTCAAAGATCCTGCCCCCATGTGGACACAAGATGGCCACCACAAGATGGCCAGCAGGGGAGGGCAGTTGGGAGGCACCAGGCCTGCAAGGGAGGGTAGTTGGAGGCGATCAACCCTGCAGGGGAGGGCAGTTAGGGGTGACCAGGCCAGCAGAGAAAGGAAGTTGGGGGCAAACAGGCTGGCTGGGGAGCAGTTAGGCATCAATCAGGCTGGCAGTGGAGTGGTTAGGGGCAATCAGGAAGGCAGGCAGGTGTTCAGTTGGGAGTCAGCAGTCCTGGATTGTGAGAGAGATGTCTGGCCAATCGGGCCTAAACGGGCAGTTGGACATCCCTCGAGGGGTCCCAGATTGGAGAGGGTGCAGGCTGGGCTGAGGGACACGCCCCCCCTCCGTGCACGAATTTTGTGCACCGGGCTTCTAGTATATACATAAAAGGCTAAGCGACCGTTCAACTGACCAACTGTCAAACCAGCTGTTAGCTATGATGTGCACTGACCACCAGGGGGCAGAAGCTCTATGCAGGAGCTGCCGAGCGACAGCAACTTTGCAGAGTGTCCTCTCATACTCCAGGACGCTTTGGGGGATGTCGGACTGCCGGTTTTGGTCCCTCAGTTCAGGCCAAGGGACCCCACCTGCCAGAGGGACCCTGCTCATTCCGCAGACATCTTCAAGCCATGGTGCAGCCCCAGGTGCGGGTAGCCAGGAAGGGACTGTAGGGGGTTGGCTCCAAGACATGTCCAGCCTGTCTGGCCCAGTCCTGCCCCACCAGCCACCTTCTAATTAATTTCCTTGTAATGTGCACAAATTCATGTACCGGGCCACTAGTTTTCTAATAATTATGCTGATGGGCTGGCATAGGTTTGCTATGGTCTGTCTCCGACAATAGAATATACATATATTAAGCCATAGTTCATGCATTTTATTCAAGTTTTTGACAACATTTTGTATAATGTGTGTGTGCATGCAAGCATCTAAAATGTTTTTTGACATAAGGTAAATATTCAATAAATGTTTGTTGAAAAAAAAAGCATAAACATCTTTTTTGAGACTTTATTATGTTTTGAGCTTCAGCATGAGCAACTTGTCATATGTAACATATCAGATCAGTATCATCAAGTTTATATATTTTAAAAAAACAGGTCAGAGATTTTAAATTATAGCAACAATTTTAAAGTTGGTTTTACAGTTCAGTCTATTTATATTAATACAGTTTACATGGTTAAAAAATTAAAAGAAGAACAACTTTCCCTTGCATATAAGAACTTTAGTAGATCAATAATTTTTACTGTGATACAACTTGCTGTATTCTCATAAGGAGAATTGAACATAGAGATATTACCCATATTAAGTTGTTTCCCCTTTAAATTTTAATTTAATGCCAGACTATTATTGTGATAAATATTTTTTATTTTCTCTTGTTAAAAACATTCTATAAGATTTTAATATAGCTTTCTTGTTATTTTCATGTTAATGTCATTACATTTCACTACATTAGTTCTTTGTATTTCTGCATCTCTTAATTACTAGTATAATACCTTCCAATAAATATTTCATTTCTATTAATGTTTTCTTACTTTTTAAATATTGTTACATTCAGTAATTATTATTAACTTTATTTGGAGAAGCATTTGTTGACATTAACCATATAACACACACACACACACACACACACACACACACACACACACACATATATATATATATATATATGCAAATATATGTATATGTTATATTTATAAATTAATTAATAATGAATAAATAGCAAGTGGCTATTGCAATCATTTTATTTTTCTAATTATTTTTGGGTCAGTAAAATAAAATTAAGTGATCTGCTTTAGTGAAAGTGCTCCATCTTGCCTCATTGAAGTAATAATGAAATAACCATTATTTCTGTTTTGCAATATTACTCCTAATATAGTGTTTGAAAATTATTACTTCTAGGCTCTTCTTTTGATAGAACATTTACCTTGATATTAAAGGAATATAGGCCCCCAAATTTCTAAAATTTAGGTAGATACTATTAATTAGAAATAGGTAGTAACTTGGAGAAAAAATTAAGACCCATATGATTTTACTCATGCAGAATATAAAATTGAAAGCAACACATAAACAAGAAAAACAAACAAAAACTCATAGACATAGATGACACTGTGGTTACCAGAGGGAAGGGGATGGGGAGATGATAAAGGGTAATAGAGGTCAAATACATGGTGATGGAAGATGATTTGACTTTGGGTTGTGGGCACACAAAGCAATATACAGACCATGTATCATATAACAGTACATTTGATACCTATATAATCTTACTAACCAATGTCACTCCTTTAAATTGTGTTTTGTTTTTGTTAATCCTCATCCAAGATGTTTTTCCCATTGGTTATTAGAGAGAGTAAAAGTGAAGGGGGTGGCAAGAGAGACATCGATGTGAGAGAGACACATGGGTTGGTTGCCTCCTGCATATACTCCATCCAAAACCAGGAATTGAACCGGTGACCCTTTGGTGTCCATGCGGATACTCTAACCACTGACCCACAACAGCCAGGGCTTAAATGTAATTAAAAATATATGGTTTATAATCCTACCTGTTGGTGCCAGAGTGTAAGCTGACACGGTCCTTGCACCTGAAGGGACTAGCAAGGCTGGGACCCTTACCCACACAGTTCTCCCAGGCTTGTTTGGATGGCGGTTATCAGTAGAATGAGAGCAACCTTTTATGGCTTGCCAAGAAGTCTGTAATTATTTACTGAGATTTACTGTACCGAGAATTTGTCCTTCTGCTCTATCTCTCCCTTAGAGATTAAGAGGAACAAAGAGTACATTCCTCTTCACAGACCTCCTATTCAATATTTGTGTATAAAAAGCATTACACGGTTAATAAAGCTGGCTGCAGTAGCTCGACAACTTGCAGAGGTGCAGTCGGTTGATGACTACCTGGAGACAATTCCCGATCCCGCTGTCCTATCTTTCTTTCTTTTCTCAAATCCCACCTCCCTACCTCAGCCCGGTTCAACCTGTCAGGCTGGCCCTGACAAATTGGCACCCAAACAGGGACCTGAGGACTTGGGAAGCAGACGGTGAGGATCTCCTCCAGATAAAGAGTGCACTCGATAAGGTAAGGGAGGAGCAATTTATTGATAGTCGGGAGTAAAGCATAGGACAAGTAGAATCTAGAGAAAGTGCCCTTTAGAGGCAAATGTTGAAGTCTATGCATTCACAAAATAATGTTGTTTCTTGTTCAAATTAGAATCTTAGTGTGTGTATGGAATTTAAAATCTGTAATAAGTGAAACTCCACTGCTGAAGCCACCTCTGGTGCGGAGAGATTCAGGAGTGGCAGAAGAGGGCAGGGCTATCTGCTCTCCCACAATAAGATTACTTGCAATAAGATTACTTAATACCTTGTTTAAAAATTATAAGAGAACTGGCAGGGAAATGCAAATCTTGGCCAAATTGGGTGTGAGTTATTACTTCAGAAAGCATAAAAGAAAGAAAAAATTTGAGATCTGTCTATCTTTTAAGCATGAAAAGAAATTCGGCCAGATCTGTTGCTAATGCTTCCCCTGAAGTAAGCAGGATGTGGGGGAAGAGAGGCACACGTGATGATCCAATATGTACTCCCACTCTCCCAGTATACAAATTAAAAGTTTTCTTTCTCGCCATAAAAAGGTTTTAAAAATTTAGAAATGTGTCTGGGATATCTGTACACATGTAAAGAGAAAGCTGGTATAAGGCAAAATGTGCACACGGTCCAATTTCAGATATTAGATAGGTCTTAAACTAGACTTAACTCTTTACAAGTGCCACAGAAATGAAAAACCCAGAAATGGTCTTTTTCCTAAGAAAAACGGAGAAAAAGTCTTCTTGAAATTCAAGCTGGTTCCAACAAGATTCGCATTTCCATAATAAAGAGTAGTTTTTAAAATGCTAATAAACCTTGTTAAAAGTTAACTTTTAAAGCCTTCAAGAAAATAAGTAAAATTGTCTCTGTCATAGAATTTATCCAAAGTAAATACTTTAAAATAATTATAATTGACTCTAGAATCTCAAAGAAATTGTTAAAATATAAATAAATAATATATTAATTATAAAGATCTAAGTAGCCCAGGTAACTGGCTACGCCCTTTACTAATAGAGGAAGAAGGCTGCTTGCCTTTCCCTCAGCAGACAGGTCAGTTTCCTGCCAGTAGCCATCATAAAGTATATAGTAATTTACATTCAAATAAACCAAACTTGTTTTCCAGAGCCACTGGTAAATAAAAAGCAAAGTTTAAATTTACCTCATGAGTAAGGTGACCAGACGTCCCACTTTTGGAGGGACAGTCCCAATTTTTAACAATTTGTCCCGCGTCCCGCAGCGTTTTAAAAAAGTCCCGATTTTTGGAAAGAATGCACGACAAGCTAGGGAATGGCGGGAGAAGAGGAAGGGAATATACGGTTTTGGGCTGCCATGTGGCTATTTAGCCAGGATATGAGTTTTATATTATTTTTGTTAATTTTATAATGTTAAACTTTAATAATAACAAATAATTGTTGAGAACTGATTATTGAGAACTGCTTATCAAAGTTTGCATTGTTGATCAGTTGTTAGAATTCTACCACCATTGTTTGGACTTAATGAATAATGGCATTTTTGGGGATTGGCAACGATGAAAACATTTTGTAACTGTCTCTCAGACAATACACAGCATACTGCGTGCTAGTAAGCTAGTTAAACAAGTGATGTCATTACAAATCAGCTATTCAGATAATTTAGGTAAGTAATTTATTTATTTATTTATTTCATAAATACATAAATTTTCTTGAATTTAGCAGACAGTACTTGTATTATTTATATTTTATAGTGGTGGCAAAAAGTCTAGCGCCGGCCTTGAAAGTAACACTTACGACTTACGTTACGGCAAATTCATGACAGCAATCTACTAAAAAAAATTCACTCAAATGAGAAATATGCCAAAGAATAAAATAATACTATACATAATTTTTTATTTATTATATTTGTAAATTGTACTTATGTTGAAATTTAAAAAAATATATTACAATACTATTTTTCCGTTCTATGAAAATTTTTGTTGCTCCATATAGACCAAATTTTTAATCAAGAACACGCCCCGGTCAATGGTGTCCCGCTTAACCAATGTTAAAATCTGGTCACCTTACTCATGAGAAAAATCTAGAGGACAGAATTAAAGCTATTAATTAATTAAATCTTGTATTTCTCTTAGAAATATAAAGTGTTATTAATCTAAGAACTACTAAAAATATTTAACTTACAAGCTCTAAAAGTTTAAAGTACATATTAAATTAAGAAAAATTATATAATTGTAGTAATTAAATACCTAAAATATATAAAAATATATTTTTAAGAAAATAAAATATTATATTTTCTCTAATAATTAGAAATTTAAATATATTAGTTATTGGTCTGATATTAAAAGAGGATTAATTCTATAATCCAGTTTAAATGTAATTGATATTCTTTAAGATAATTTAAGTATATAATCTTTAAATCATATATATAAATGTATATTACATATTTGATCTTTCCAAGTTATTTCAAGACTGAGAGTGACTTTTGAACATTTCATTGGGCCCCGAAATGTTCAAAAGTCTGTTCTCTCTTAAAGGAAAAATTTTTAATTAAACCGATTAATACTTAAAATCACATAGAAAGCTTTATCAAATAAAAATTAATATATTTACTTATACATATATATTAAGTATTATAAAGGTTTCTGCCTGTAAGAAGGGCAAAAACAATATATTTCTTAAATATAGCCAAATTTTTCAACAGCAGTAGAATTTCTAAAAAAACAAAAGCCATACTTTTAGATCAGACCAATAAAGTATCAAACCTAAAAATTTTACTAAATAAGTTTTTTTTAACTTTTTAATTAAAGATACTTAAGTTACATTATAAATTAGTCCTTTAAAATATAATCAAGACATCATATAAATTAAGTTACATAAGAAACTAATATTTATATAATTAAATCCAAATAAAATCTAGAAACAGATTAGAAGCCACCATTTACTATCTAACTTTATATAACCTCCTACATTAAGCTAGAGGCAGGGCAACATTTACGGTTTGTAAAATCAGACGTAAATTTACTTTATTTTAAATAAAGATACCTACTTTAATTACTTAAATATATTAGCTTATTAAATTATAATCAAGGTTTTCAGCTTAAAGAAAAGCCAATATCTTTGTAAGAAATTTAATTGAATATACTAAGAAAGTTACTAAGACCTTGTCTATACAAAAATAAATTAACAGCCAGTTTAAAATTGAATTGCCATTACCTAGAGCAAAGAATATCCTTACATAATATCTTTATCATTTTTAATATTTTACAACAGCATATTATACATTTATCCCAAACAAACTTACAGACTAATTCTTTGAATATTTAACAGCAATTTAAAAGGACATAAAAGGATTTATTTCCTTCCACTGTGTGGAGGGCCCCCTGGGAAAGCACTTGAGCATTCTATATTGACCCCTCTTGCCCTTTTTGCCAAGAGGGGCTTTCCCACAGCTGTTACCTGAGCTCTCTATTCATACTGAGGTTAAAGCATCATAGTGGCTGGTACCATAGATCTGTCTCTTGCCCAATGGTGTGAGCTGGGCCCTCCCTAGAGAAGAAACCTAGGTTCCCCAAGATATTTGCTCAATCGCCAGCAGGCGAGGGGATCCCAAGGCAGGTGCTGAGCGTGGAGGCCACAGGGGCATAGGCTACCAAGGAGACAGAACTGAACCTCACAGCACCCTGCTTGGCCCCGGAGGATGGCTGGTTAGCCAGAGATGGGTAAGATTCCTCAGGGAAGGAACAACCTAAGACAGGCACATTTGCAGAGGGGCCATCAGGAGAGACCTTAGGGGTCCACAGAGGTGGGGCACAGATCCTCACCCCCCCAACATTACAGGGGCTTAAACCCTCGGCCCTTCTGAGGGAGGTCTCCTGCCCCATGGCTACTTCGCGCTTCCCATGCCCAGCTCAGATCGAGACCCAGGTAACAGACAGAGACTTGGCCCAGCTCAGATCGGGACCCAGATAACAGAGACGTGGCTAATAGCAGCTGCCCTATATCGAAATCCAGCCTAACACCAGGAATGCTCAGGGCTTTTTCAGGGATACAAATAATCCTTTTCATTAATATTTACAGGGTAAACTAAGATTGTTGTGAAATATTAAATTTAAAAGTAAATTAGTAGTCAGCCTTACTGTAAAAGTACTTATAATATAGCTAGCTAGTCGCCTATAGGCTCAACCTTCAAACTACAGCCCTACAGGTTACCTATTGTACAAAGAAAGACAAAGATTCTTAAATAAAAATAAAGAGGTTTTCTTCAAATATTATAGGAATTATAATTAAAAGCCTATATATTTATCCCTTTAAACTAAGGTAAATAATTTATATTTTTTCTCTCTAATAAGTTTTATATAAAATTAAAGATTAATAGCAGAAACTTAATATTATTTATTGTCCATAATTTAGGACAAGTAAAGTTAATAAATAAATTAAGCTTTATTTCAGATTAATTTAAATTAGCTAATTAAAATAAGTAAATATTCATAAAAAATTAATTGTACTAGACAAAAAACTGTTCCTAAAGTATTAACAAAACTTTATTAATAGATAATCTCATAGTAAAATTACTTAACATACAATAAATCCAAAGCAGTCATATTTCTATACAAAAATTAAAAATAAAAGATTATCAAGACTACATTAAAAATATTTACAAAAACCTCATAATAATACAAAAGAAGAGATTAATAGAATAATATCTTAAAAGAAATATCCTATAAGTAAATTATATCAAGCCTTAATTACTTTAAGATTTTTACTCAAATATTAATTTTCATTTATAATACTAATAACACAAAACCCATAAAATCTTATAGTATCAAAATAAGCCAAAGGAAAATCATTTAGATAAAAATCAAAAGGATCCCAAGTCTAATTTACAGAAAAGATTTCTTTATTGACCTTTGGTCGAGAATATGTTTGTATATTTCCAGAAAAGCCCATATAGATTCCTGCAACAATGGATCCCAGAGAGGACCTAATAGAACTGTTCCAGCCATAAAGTGGGCAGTGGCCCACAAGAACAAAGGTAAAATCGTCCAGAAATAAATATAGTAAGACGCCTTGCCATGCTAGCAGTCAGCAGCTTTACATTACTACAGGTTACCCAGGATCAAGGCAAGGAAGGTCGGTGTACATGCTTCTAGATCATGTGTACACACCCTTCTACATAAAAGTCAAAATGTTTAATATTTTATGTTCTACCGGGACCCCTGGCTTAGTGGCTTACTTTATTTCTAACACAGAGAATAGTATTAACTGCCACATTAAAAAAAATGTTATACTTCAAGCATTAAGCATTTTTACAGATAGATCCAGTTCTAGAAAGGCAGGATGTACTACAGCAGGGGAACAAAGGTCCTTCAAACCCCTTATATTTCAGTAGAAATACAAGCTCTTATTTATACCTTAACAGATTTTACTACGAAGCACATCAACCTATAGTAATAGTACTTATATTGTAAGTATAGCAAAAATTATTAGAACAGCTACTATAAGGCACACTAATTCAGAAGAATTTTTCATTTAATTTTCAGTCTTTAAAATATTATTTAAGAACGACAATTTCCATATTTTATTGGAAGCAATATCCTCAATGTGTTATCCACCTTTCTCTACTAACTTTAGGAGTAAATCCTCGAAAACTTAAACCTAATCAAATCTAGCAAAATAAATATCACTCAATTATAGAAAGAGCCAATCGTACCCTTAAAATAATTTACTAAAAAACAAAAAAGGGGGATCTGTTGGTGCAAGGGTGTAAGCTGACAAGGTCCTTGCACCTGAAGGGACTAGCAAGGCTGGGACCCTTACCCACACAGTTCTCCCAGGCTTGTTTGGATGGCGGTTATCAGTAGAATGAGAGCAACCTTTTATGGCTTGCCAAGAAGTCTGTAATTATTTACTGAGATTTACTGTACCGAGAATTTGTCCTTCTGCTCTATCTCTCCCTTAGAGATTAAGAGGAACAAAGAGTATATTCCTCTTCACAGACCTCCTATTCAGTATTTGTGTATAAAAGGCATTACACGGTTAATAAAGCTGGCTGCAGTAGCTCAACAGCTTGCAGAGGTGCAGTCGGTTGATGACTACCTGCAGACTCCTCCCGATCCCGCTGTCCTGTATTTCTTTCTTTTCTCAAATCCCACTTCCCTACCTCAGCCCGATTCAACCTGTCAGGATGGCCCTGACACTACCAATGACCCTGAGTATAAATTTTTCCAAGTTATCAGCAAGTCTCGATTTTCTAATCAGAGGAAAAAAATGGATTATATGACTTCTTGTTTTCCTATCTTCATTTCATGCTTTTTACTCTCATAGAAAAAAAAAAATTATGAACTAAAGCATGCATGAACAGTAAGTATGTTGTCAATTTCAATTGTTTTTTACTTTAAAAAATGATAGACTCTTAAGCTATATTCAGGAAAAATATTTAACAAATTTTAAATAACATTGATAGGTATTAATAAAATTATTTATCAGCCCTGTATGGCATGCTTCAGTGGTTAGAGCCTTAGCCTGTGAACCAATTGGTCATGGGTTTTATTTCCAGTCAGGGACACTCAGCTGGGGTGTGGGTTCACTCCCTGCCCCCATTGGGAGCACCTGTGGAAGGTAACCAATCTATGTGTCACTTTCACATTGATGTTTCTCTCTCACTCTTTCTCTCTTGCTCTCTCTCTCCCTCCCCTTTCTACTCTCTCTATACAAGCAATGTGAGTGAAAAATATCCTCAGTTGAGAATTAACCACATACACACACAAAAATGTCATTTTATCATTATATCAAGATGGAACTATCAAAATAAATGTATTTAATAGAAATGACATATGAATATATTTCTGGTTTTGTGATACAATGTATAGTATAAAAAGTATATACAACCTGGTTACTAGAAAAACACTTGGTAATTTGGTAACTGAATATTGTAACATTAAAATAATGTATTATACATATTATTTAACAGATATTAATGTATTGTCACACATATTAATATATAATTTCATTAATTAATATTTCATTTAATTTTTTAGAGTTAAGGACTTTTTAAAACAAAAGTAATTTTAGATTTATACTTTCAGTCAAAGTGAACTAACAGGCACAGAATTCAATCTCCTGCCTGACATAATAAATGTGAAAATGGCTTTTAATATAATGGTCATCAGTAATGGTGATAATTCTGAGAGATGGGAAACAATAACGTGAATGCTATGATTTCATTCATAAACTGCTTTGAAGAAGTTTCCAGTCTGTGGCACAGGAAGAGGGAACTCATTTGCACTGGCTTACTTCCTGAGTGGAAGAGATAAACCTGATAGTCAAGGGAAATAAGGGCAGTTGGAGTTTATAAGGCAAAGCACCTTAAAAGAGGGAGCTGCACAGAGAGCGAACACCAGAAATCTGCAGGTTCCTAACAAGTATTCGGTGGAGTACTGAGCAACACAAGGATCTAAGGCAGTGATGAGCAACCTTTTGAGCTTGGTGTGTCAAACTTCGCCAAAAAACTGAGCATAACTCGGGTAGTGTGTCACTTTGAGGAAAAAAACTAGCTCCACGACCCTAGTCGCAAATGTTTCATCCTCAGGAGCAGCAAATGTTTCATCCTCGGCATGCGGCCATGTGTCATCAGAAATGGCTACGTGTGTCAGTGCTGACACGCGTGTCATAGGTTTGCCATCACTGATCTAAGGAAACTACCCAAAGCTGGGAGAACTGCCCCAATGGCATAGAGCCATTGGGCAAGGGGGAGGGGGGAGAAAAATACTCTCTCTGCAACATCTGGCAGAGAGAGACCAATGCCTCTTGTCACCAGTCAAAATGGAAAACACCATTCATGAAGCACTGGGGGGAGCGAAAAAGAGCCATGTCCCAGATACGGTAAATAGTTTTTCCTATAGTAAACATTTCTCCAGTCTTGTCTAATGAATCTAAAAACAAGACTGTAAATTAGCACACTATTTCCAAGTAAATTAACCACAAAACAGAAAAAATTCAATAATCGTTATAGAAATACAAAAAGAAAGGACTCTTTACTCAAGAAGTTTACATTACAATGTCTGATATGAAGTGAAAACTTAGCAGGCATGCACAGAAGCAAGAAAATAAGACTTATAATCAGGAGGAAAAATAAATCAATCATTAGAAACTGATAGAGAATTGACATATATGTTAGTTGGTGAAACAGAATTTTTGTACTGGAACCCAGATTCATTGTCTGCTGGAATCAAATAATGAACCCACGGACAGAAAGTGGTATAGCAAAGGTGGAGATTTACTGAAAAACAAGTACAGACTCCCACATGGGGAGAGAGAAAGAGTCCCACAGAACAGACTCCCATGTAGAGGGGGCAAGGGTTCCACTAAGTTCCTTTTCCCTGTGGCTTATAAAGGCTGCAGGTCCTGGTGCCTTGATATCCTCTCTGATTGGTCACTATTCCCTTAGACTGGTTACTATAGTAACTCCTGGGCTCAAAGGAGTGATTTCCTCCTTCCTTATTGTTTTCTTATTCCCGTTGGGCTTTCTTCTTCTGAATGAATGAAGGGCTTCCTTCCCTTTATTTTGTAAATATAGACCTTTAGCTGTTCCAACCTCCCTCATTCTATGGAAATGTACCTGTTGCAGCTTTCCAGCTCCCCCATTCTATGAAAATATACCTTCTGCTGCTCTGCAGCCCTATGCTTTCTCCATGGTTCCCTTAATTTCCAAAATTTCTAAAATGTCCTAAATCTGTCCTATTTTACCCCTAAAATTCCTGTTTTATTAGGATAATAATTCAATATATGTGTTCAAAATTGTAGTAGAGATATGAAAGATGTAAACAGCATATGAATAAAACCTTTTGGCATAAAACTAAAATGTATAAGGTCAAAGACACCCTGAATGGAATAAGTGGTGAAATAGACATTGCTAAAGAAATAATTAGTAAACTGAAGTCACATGAATAAAACTAACAAATAATGCAACACAGAGATATGAAAATTAACAAAAATAAACAGAAAACCAAATGAACTGTGGAACAACTTTAGGTAGCTTACTATACATATCATTAAAGTCTCAAAAAAAAGGGGGGGAGGGGGAAGAAAAATACTTGAATAAAGAATAGCTATAAATTTTACAAATTCAATGGAAAATATAAAGTCATAGATTCAAGAATATTAACCAATTTCCAACAAGAAACATGAAGAAATTACTCTAAGACATATCACATTTAAATGGAAGAAAATCAATTTTAATGGATAAATTTGACCAGACAATCTACCTGACTGTACGCTTCAAATTTCAAGGTCCTTGAAGATAAGGAAGTTCTGTAAAACTGTCACAGACTGAATAATTCCTAAATGCTATGTTTTATCCCAAATTTTATTGTTGCAGAAGACCAAAGAAAAACCAAGCAACGATTTTAGAGAAAAGGAGTGACACTGTTTATTTACACCAGCGGACTCAGGGAATAACTTTCCAAATCTGAGTAAAGTAGCATGCAGGGGGCTTCTCTTTTATATCTTTCTGTGGTCTTTGTCCCGCAAATATGGATTGTGCTTCTGGTCCTTTTCGCGGGCCTTGCAAGAAGGCCCCCAGGTGTTGGGGTTCTCCAGGCCTTATCTGATGATCTGGCCTGGCACCAGCATTAATAACCCTCCCTCTGCGGCAGTGCACTGTTCACGGTTTTATGGCCTCTGTAACAGGTTCTGCAAGACCAGTTTCTGGGAAAGAGGTAGTGATTTAATTATAGGTTATCAAGAATGTACACTGAGCTTGCTGGCATGGATTCAGATTGCTAGCCCCCCAAATATCAGGGTTACACTAGAATTATCCTTTTAGCCTCCTCATTGTCTTAGAATAGAAAAAAGTTCTTAATAGTACTGATGAGATTTAAATAGTGTGTAGTTTATTTTATAGTGTTGTATGAATGTTATTAATTTTTTTTAGTTTTGATAAATTAGCATTGCTATGTAAGATGTCAGCATTAGGAAAACCTAGTAAAGGATATACAGAAACTTTTTGTGCTATATTTCTAAGTTTCCTCTAAATCTAAAATTGTTTCAAAAATAAAATTTCCAAAATATGTTTAAAGTTTTAGTATCGGCCAATCATTATCTAGGTCAGTGATGGGCAACCTTTTGAGCTTGGTGTGTCAAACTTCGCCAAAAAACTGAGCATAACTTGGGTAGTGTGTCACTTTGAGGAAAAAACATTATTTCGCTAATGTTTCATCCTCGGCATGCGGCCGCCTCAGCAGCCGCGTGTCATCAGAAATGGCTACGCATGTCAGTGCTGACACGTGTGTCATAGGTTTGCCATCACTGATCTAGGTATAAAAAAATACAGACATGGCACCTGACCTAGTATGAAAAAAGCAGTTAAAAGTTTCAAAAAATCTGTGAAAATCTGGTGCTTGAAATAATATAATTTACTAAGCATTGGATCATTTTGGAATGTATATCTGTGAATGAAAGAAATTTGTATAGGAAAAGCATTTATTATTAAAGGAAATCTACAATTTTCTATATAAATTAAGCAATACTATGATTGCAAGAATACTGAAGATTTATGTATACAATGATCATATTACCAACTTTCTAATGATCTGAAGATCCAAAGTGGTCATCTAAGAAATTATCACTACAGCTGACATCCTATATGGGAACAAGAGATTAGAAATGTACTGAAAAAATAAATCATCTTAACTCTAGAATAAGTTGAAATGCCCACTTGTTTTCTTTTAAACAGAATGGTCAGAGTAGAAAAATAATTTGATAATGGGAATTTGTCACTCAAGTTGTCCTCATTTCTAGAACAAGTAAAAATTAAAGCTGTTTCAATAATCTCTCAAATACTATATGAAAAACTTAAAAAATAATATCTTGTTTCATGTTTGCTAGAGAATAGGAAAAAATGAATGGAAATTTCTTCACTGGGGATGATTGGCAGAATACACTGATTCATCAAACTCACAAAGATAATGAGCAGTGAACCAGCAAACATTCTTTTAGAAGAGAGGAAAAACTAGAATACAGAAATTTCTTTAGCACTAACAATAAAAATTGTCCTCAGTGCCTTGCCGACTCGGCAGCAATGGAAGCAGATTAAGCTCAGCAGGGATAGCACAGAAAACCAAAGCAGAAGAATAAAATGGTAGATGTCAACTCAAACTGAAAGCACAGTTTGTGGACCTCTATGAGACAACTGTTGAGGACAGCACAAATACCCCTGTGAAAGGAGTTAAAGTAGAATTAGGTAGTTAGGGTGAGGGGTGGAAGGAGGAGGAATTGTGGAGTTAGCTGAAACCAACAAAGAATGTGTTTTGCAGGAAACAGGATGTTTTTTTCTTGAAAATGAAAGAGAACAATGTTGCAAAAAAGCCAGGAACCAATCAGAGAGTGGCACAGATTGACAAAGAGCTGGCCTTTAGCATATATAAGGGAAAGAGCAGAATGCTTGGGGGCAACCCATTTGAATCTCCCTTGAGTGCGGAGACTGTGTGTGTTTGCAATAAACTCCTGCCTTGTTTGAATGCCTCTGGTCCACTGCTTCATTCTTTGATTCCCTGAGACAAGATCCCAGGAAGAATTCATGCTCACCAGTTCCAGTATCACCTGAAAAAAATTTGAGGAGCATCAAATTTCTGGACACCAATTCATGGTGGAGTTTGACATTTACTTGTATGGTTGATTATACAATTGTTAATCAGTTAAGAATGATATTCTTTGATCCAGATTTTCTTGTTCTGAAATAAAAATGAAATTGAATAAGATTTCGTAAATAATAATCTATATATATAAAAGGCTAAGTGACCATCGCATCCAAAACAACCAAACAGATAACTGAATAGGCTGTGTGGGGCGACCAGGCCAGCAGGGGGGTCAGTGAGGGGCAACCAAATGAATGAGCAGCAGGCTGCGTGGGGCAACCAGGCCCGCAGGGGGGTAAGTTAAGGGCGACCAGACTGGCAGGGGTGCAGTGAGGGCCAACCAGGCCGGCAGAGGGGGTCAGTGAGGGGCGACCAGGTTGGCGGGGGGGGGCAGTTGGGGGCGACCACACCGGCAGGGGTGTAGTAAAGGGTGACCAGGCCAGTGGGGGGGCACTAAGGGGCAACCAGGCCAGCGGAGGGGGCAGTTGGGGGCGACTATGCCTGCAGGGGGGGCGGATGGGGGTGACCAGGCCAGCGGGGGGGGGGCAGTTAGGTGTGATCAGGCAGGCAGGCAGGTGAGTAGTTAGGAGCCAGTGGTCCTGGATTGTGAGAGGGATGGCCGACTGCCGGTTTAGGCCCGATCCCCAGGATCGGGCCTAAACCGGCAGTCAGCCATCCCCAAAGCGGTCCAAGATTGGAGAGGTTACAGGCTGGGCTGAGGGGTCCCCCCGCCCTCCGTGCATGAATTTTGTGCACTGGGCCTCTAGTATTTGTATATAAAGCCCACAGCAAATGACCAATAAACAAATATTAGTTTTTGTGGATGAATGAGTAATAATAAGTAGTAACATAATTGACTTGTGGGTTTTATCTTCTTTTCCATTTTCTCTATGGAACATGATTATATAATATTCTTCTCTCTTCTAGAAACTGCTCTATTCTATATATTTCTAATATTATAATAAATAGAGAATATATTTATCCTGTCTTTCACTAAAGCTGTACTTGAACCTGGGCTTTTTAGTTCATTCAGTGATATTAAGATTCACTAAATACCGAGTTCCAACTCCAGTGTTTTGTGTTTTGTCTTGTCATATTTGAGGGTTTTCTAATTCATTTTAAATAAGAAAAAGAAGAAAAAGTACAAGATCTACATTATAATAAAAAGTCATTGCAAAATGACACTTCAGAACACTTACCATTGATCTAATATGCTTAATTGCTCCATAGTCTCTAGTTATTAATCCTTGAATGGGTTTACAGCAATATCTTGAAAGTAAGACAGAATTTAGTGGCTACTGAAACAGGAATTTTAGGGGAATATAGACAGACTTAGGGAAATTTTAGAATCGGGGTCCATGGGAAAACACTGGGCTACAGATTGGGAGAAGGTACATCTCCGTAACACAAGGAAGCCAGGTGCAGGGAGCAGCAACAGCTGCATTCACATAAGACAAGGGAGCTGGAAGTATCCAAAAAGGTCTATATTTACAAAATAAAAAAGAAGGATGAAAACCAGAAAGAAAAGAACGATGAGGAAGGAGGGCATCACATGATCCATGTGGTGTTTGACCTTTGAGCCCAGAAGTTACTATACTAAGCAGTCTAAGGGAATAGTGACCAATCAGAGGGAATATAAAGGCACCGGGATCTGCAGCCTTTATAAGCCTTAGAGAAAAAGAACTCAGTGGGAACATTTTCCCCCTCCCCACGTGGGATTCCATTCTGTGGGACTCTTTCTCTCTCCCCACGTGAGAGTCTGTACTTGTTCTTCAATAAATCTCCACCTTTGCTATACAACCCTCTATCCGTGGATTCATTCTTTGACTCTGGCAGACAAAGAATCTGGGTTCCAGTCCAAAAATTCTGTTTCACTATGAGTTTAAGTATCACTTGAGTTTTGTAAAATAAGGGTTCTGCTTTTGCAAGAATTGATCTAAGCAGTTTGAATACATTGTTAGTTTTAAAGTGTATCACTGAGACTGCACCCACATAATATTATTGTGCAAGAGTTTCAGATAAATATCAGGAAATGGCAGGGGGAAACTTTGAAGCACCACAATAACAAACAGGACCTTAATACATTATATCTTAGATACTCAATAGTGGAAGTAAATGGTTCATTTAACATATTTTCATGTCATGATGGTGATAGCCATTTTTTCTTAACAAAGAAAGTAAAGGGAAAGTACCTTAAATAGTTCAAAAATCTGGAAATGCACTTGAAGGTCTATATATGACACCCTCCCTACACACACACACACCTATCACCATTTATATCAAAGCAAAGTCTATAAGTGAAAAGAATTGGGCAACATATTAATTTCCTTTTATTTGGTAATAGTGAGATAATTTGTATTTCTCCAAAGGAAACCTTATATAAAATAGAATTTTTCTTGAAGTTGTATTCTGGTTGAATTGGAGATGTAATATCTAAAGTATATATTATGTATCTTAACCATCAACACAGCATGATGGATTCTTAGAGCACAGCTAGAGCTCTTTAGAAAAATAAAATTAAAAACTACCCCTTTTTAAAAAAAAAGATGGGGTGAAAATGTGAATAAATTTTCCAGAATACTATATTTGAGTATCAGTTTGTATAGAAATCATAGAAGAGAAATAAAATCATAAGGGGATGAGACTTAGCAGGCTCAAAATATTTGAAATGAGCTTGAAATGATAGTTCAATAATATCAGTGTTAATATTTTGATGCATTTGACAAAAAATATAAAGACATATATAATCAATTGCATTCATTACTAGGAATTACAAATTAAAAAGTATTTAGACATCCTGAAACATGTTGATACGGAATTTTTGGACTGGAACCCAGATTCTTTGTCCACTGGAATCGAAGAATGAATCCACGGAGAGAAAGTGGTATAGCAAAGGTGGAAATTTATTCAAGAACAAGTAAAGACTCCCACATGGGGAGAGGGAAAGAGTCCCACTGAATGGACTCCCACAGAGTTCCTTTTCCCCATGGCTTATAAAGGCTGCAGGTCCTGGTGCCTGATATCCCCTCTGATTGGTCACTATTCCCTTAGACTGGTTACTATAGTAACTCCTGGGCTCAAAGGTTGAACCTCCACATGTGAGGTTCTCCACCCCCCCCCCCCGCCCCCCACTCCTTCCCTATTGGTTTCCTTTCCTATTCCCTCTGGGCTTTCTTCTTCTCCTTCTGGATGAAGGGCTTCCTTCTCTTTATTTGGTAAATATAGGCCTTTTGCTGTTCCCAGCTCCCTCATTCTATGGAAATGTACCTGTTGCAGCTTTCCAGCTCCCCCATTCTATGGAAATGTACCTTCTGCTGCTCTGCAGCCCTGTGCTTCTTCCATGGTCCCCTTAATTTCCAAAATTTCCTAAAACCTGTCTTTTTCACACCCCAAAATTCCTGTTTCAATTTCAAAAAGCAATTAGGATGGAGAAAGGTCTCAAAACTAAGTCATATTTGGAGATAACTAAGCCAGATAAGAAAAAAAAAATCAGGAAATAAGATAATTTCCAGGTATCTGAAGATGTCCCTTGGAAGAGGACTTTCTTAGCAATTGTTCAGCATTGTGTTATATGCTGAGAATGCACCATGAAAAATAGCAGAGATTGTCCTGGCCTCAACGCAACTTATCAGAGGGAGACAGACAACCAACTAGTTTGAAAAAATAGCAGAGATTGTCCTGGCCTCAACGCAACTTATCAGAGGGAGACAGACAACCAACTAGTTTGAAAAAATAAATTGCTATGTTTGAGATATCTATGTGCTTGGAATAAAAGGAACAGCAGAAAGTATCAAGAGGAAATACAATGGATCACGTAGTGCTTAAAGCACTTCCTAGGTAGTGATATTTTAAGTGCACATGTTACAGAAAACCGGACAAAAACCAAGCAATACTTAGAGAGATGGAGTTACATTTATTACGCGCGGGTCCAGAGGAAAATGTCTCTCAAATTCTAGGCCCCAACATGCAGGAATTTTCCCTATTTATATGTTTTTACCTTCTTTGTCTCCCAAATATGGGGTGTTTCCGGCCCCCTTTGCAAGTTCTTAAAGAGCCTGTATGTGCTGGGGCCTTGAGACCTCAACCAGAGGCCTGGCCTGGCGCCAGCACTGATAACCTTGTCTGGGGAAGGTTTAATGGCCTCTCTGAAGTGGGAGTAGTCTTATTTTCCTTATTATTTAAGCAAGCATTTACAGAAGCCAAATAGCAGGGTTAAAATTTAAAACAGCAGTTTTTATATAAGATGGATGCTTCACACATTCTCAGGGACTGAATTGGAAACCAGTTTTGGAAATATCAGAGAGATGATTTATTTCAACAAAGAACAAAGTTTTTGAAGATGGAACATATTGTCCCAGAATATAAAGATGCAGAGTAATTAGGTAATTCCACCAGGTTCAATGAACATGTGTGGCAAATAATAAGTATTAAAGAATGAGAATTAAAACTAAGTAATGAATGACACATAGTCCTGATAATGTAATTGTATATGTAAAATTACTTTATTAAATTAACAAGTAAAATTGACCTTTATTATTTATAAAGTCCACATTAAATTTCTGAAATTCTAGACAAAATTTCTAAAAATTAAATATATTTTGGTGGTAATTCTAACTAACAGAAAGATGTAATTTTTTTTTATCATATGCTACTTTTAATGTAAAAAACAACAACATTGAAACCTGTAAAGAATTTTTGTGAGTTTATTTGAGCCAAACTGTCGACATATGCCGGGAAGCAGAACCTCAACAAATTGAGATAATGCTCCAGAGAATGGCGGATTACATTTGTGTTTATACATTTCAATCAAAGGAGGGACATAGGTGGGTTACATGAAATTCATTGGTGATAGATTAAGGAGGTGGGATAAAGCAAAGCGGAGGAAACCCCTGGGATTGGATGAAAAGTAAAATGATGGACACATACTTAGGTGAGTGCAGGAACAATTAACATGATAATGAAGGAATTTGTGGTATCTGTCCTGGCACCCACCACATTTGGTTGTGTCCCAGGGGCTCCAGAAAAAGGGAAGTTACAAGTTACCCAGACATTTCAAGGATATGTTATCATAGATGCAAAAAGACAGATAGGCTCAGTTAAGGTAAAGGTTGACCTTGTCAGTGAAGATACTGGCCTAGGATGTACCTGCCCACCATTAACTGCTTTTAGTTAAAGTTTAATTTCAGACCATCCTTTGTGGTTACTTTAGGTCTCTGAGTTTGCAAGACTGCCATGCAGGCCCCCCCTGAGCTTGTCAGGTCAGCATGTGGCCCCTTTTGTCCACACTATGGATCAAACACATAGAAAAATCACTCTCATTAAGTAACAGTAATTTATTTCATGTTAAATTATAACATTTTATAATGAATTTTTTGTATTAACTACCTTAAAATTCTATAAGAAATAACTGATTTATCAGTTTGAAACTAAGGCCTGGAAAATGCTTGAACAATTTTGTGCCAAAAGTATAAAAATTAGGATGGTTTAAGTATTTATTTCACAATGTCAATTAAAATCCAAAACTCAAGGCAATACAGACTTAGAAAATGGCTCAGAGTTTCAGTGCAATTACTGACTACACCTTCTTTGTTTCAAGTGATGTGCTGGGGTAAGAACCAGATTGGGTCTAGGTTGAGTTAGGTTTTCTGTAAGAAACTGCTTATCGCAGGCTTAGAGACCTCACCTTCTTTGGGTGGCAGAACTCATATCTTCTTTGACCCCCATCCCTTCCTTATACACAAATGCACATATACACATATCAAACAAAATACCAATATCTAGTGATATTAACTACTAAATATTTCTTATATCAGTCTCTTACTTTTAAAATTATTACAATATTTTAATGGGATCTCCTGATATAATTTCTTCTACTAACTCTACCACTTAACCCTACTCAACCCTTCATGTATTTGTCACTGTATTCTTTTCAAATGTAAATCTGACAGATGGATTATGTAGACCCTTGTAGACACCTCTCTGACCAGGCATCTAGTTGGCATGAGGATAAAAAAAAATTATTGTTGGCCCCTGATACTTCTCTTAGGTTTTCTCCTGCGAATTCTCCCTCCTTCCTTCACCTACATATAGTCTTCATATTTCTCCAAATACAAAATGTATTTCTATGTTCTCCTACTTCTAGTAAGACACTTTATCTAATTTTATTTTGGTCATAAAATGAATTCCAGTATATACTTCATAACAGTTTTATTGCCCCTTATGTATACTATCACTTTATCACATCATTGTTTCTTGGTTCAATGTTATTAGAAAGTTTCTTAGGAGCTACTCTGGTCCCTTAAAACTACACACACACACACACACACACACACACACACACACACACACACATCTAATATATTCATTATAAAGTTTGGAATCTGTCTGAATAATTAAATTGTTATTCCTTGTCTCACATTTCATAAGGTTAACCTTTCATTAGGTAACAGTAGGAATTCAGATTTACATTGTAAGATATAAAAGTTTGAATATAATACCATGTAATGAATCATGAAAGATAAATTATATTAAAGTTATTTGGAGAAAAAATTCTCAAACCATTAAGCTGCCTGAAATGCAATACAATAAAAGGAGTTTTTTTTTAATGCTCACAGAAGAATATTTTTTCCATTGATTTTTTTTTTTCTTTTAGAGTGAGTACAAGGGAAGGGGTAGTCATACAAATATGTACTGCTATAAATGTTAAAATAAAATTTGCTTAAGCTTCTGGTGTTAAATTAAAATCAGTTTAATATATTAACATATTGTTACAGAAAACCAAAGAAGAACAAAGCAATACTTAGAGAGATGGAGTTACATTTATTACGCGCAGGTCCAGAGGAAAATGTGTCTCAAATTCTGGGCCCCAACATGCAGGAATTTTCCCTCTTTATATGTTTTTACCTTCTTTGTCTCCCAAATATGAAGTGTTTCCGGCCCCTTTTGCAAGTTCTTAAAGAGCCCTTATGTACTGGGGCCTCTACAGATTCTAGTGACTCTTCCAGATCCTGACCTACCCAATCTAGAAAAGCTAAAATCCATAACCAGTCTTTATTCAAGTTCTTACAGGCTTTATAGTCTACCCAGGAAGCATCTGAGATGCTCTGCCTGTACCAACTTCTGATCTGGTTCATCCCTTCCACCCGGGTGACTCTGTTTGGGTAAAGGTATTTGCCATCCAAGGACTGACTCCTACTGGAAAGGACCACCTCCACGGCAGTCAAGGTCAATGGAATCCCAACGTGGCTTCATCACACCCAGCTTAAGACAGCCCAGGAAAAATTGAGAGTCCAGGACTCTTTGGACTCTCTAAAGATTACTCTTGGCCCTCATTCTGGGCCCTTATCTTATAAGAAGGCCCACTAACTTTATTAGGCAGAAAATTAAGATTATAGTCCTCAGGGGTAAATATAACTACAATGACTAAGAGTCAATGATTTGACTCATGTACATAAAACCAGTGGGGAATGAAGCATCCATCTTATATAAAAACTGCTGTTTTAAATTTTAACCCTGCTATTTGGCTTCTGTAAATTCTTGCTTGCTAAGACTACTCCCACTTCAGAGAGGCCATTAAACCTTCCCAAGACAAGGTTATCAGTGCTGGTGCCAGGCCAGGCCTCTGGTTGAGGTCTCAAGGCCCCAGCACATACGGGCTCTTTAAGAACTTGCTAAAGGGGACGGAAACATTCCATATTTGGGATACAAAGAAGTTAAAAACATATAAAGAGGGAAAATTCCTGCATGTTGGGGCCCAGAATTTGAGAGACATTTTCCTCTAGACCCACGCGTAATAAATGTAACTCCATCTCTCTAAGTATTGCTTTGTTCTTCTTCGGTTTTCTGTAACATTATAATATGTATGGTATATGTTTATAAATATATATGTATAAAAAACACACACACTGCAGGAAATTCATGCTCCATTATTATAGTATAGTGTTCTCATGCTAAATTGGTAACAAAACTGCAGCTACAGCCACAGAAAAAAAGATAATATAATATTTAAAATTAGAATACAATATTTATAATTTTAAATATAATATTTAAAAACCACAAACTCCAATTTCATATGCTATGCTCTGAATATGTGATATGTTGTTTTTCTAATGTTGGATAATTATATTCAGTATTCTATATATCACATATATGATGAGTTTCAAGAAGGTATATTGTTTAAAATTTTAAATAAAATAATTCCAAAATTATCATAAATATCTATATTGAAAACAAATTATAACATAGAAATGTGGTCCCCACATATTATTATAATTATACATATAAAATTATAATATATATTATATAATATTTATATAATTATAATAATGTTTATAGTTACTTAGGCTATGTTCTAAATAGGATCATATTAGATAAATTTATTTCTGAAGTCACAATTACTCTTTGGCTGTCCTAAATATTATGTCACTAGAGGCCTGTTAAATGAAATTCATGCAAGAGTAGGACTTTCTTCCCCCAGCTGCCAAAACCGGCTTCTCTCTGGTACCTGGAATCCGGGCTTCCCTCGCAGCCCTGGCTTCATCTGGAAGGACGTCCAGTCTAATTAGCATATTATGCTTTTATTATTATAGACTATGGGCCCGGAATTCGTGCACTGGGGGTCGGGGGTCCCTCAGCCCAACCTGCCCCCTCTCACATACTGGGAGCCCTCAGGGGATGTCCTACTGACGGCTTAGGCCTGTGCCCCACAGGGAGCGTACCTAAGCCGCAGTCTGGCCTCCCTTTGTGGGAGGCAACTGGGCTGGTCAGGGGAAGGCACCAGCCCCATCACCCACTGCTGCAGCCACTGTCAGTCACCGCAGCCACCAAGGTGTTTTCATCAACACGGACTCCAGTCCCTTCACCAAGAAAAAATGACAACTTTCTTTAGGCATTTTCAGGATGTGTCTTTCATAGGATATGGATTACTTTATTTATTTTTTATCCTCACCTGAGGGTATGTTTCCAATGACTTTTAGAGAATATGGAAGAGAAAGGGAAAGACAGAGAGAAACACTTTGATTGGTTGCCTCCTGCATGAGCCCTGATCTGGGCCCCGGCCAGGGAGAAGCCTGCAACCTAGGTACATGCCTTTGATCAGAATCAAACCCAGACCCTGCTGTCTGCAGGCTGAGGCATTATCCACTGAGTCAAACCAGCTAGGGCAGGATATGACATTTCTTAGCCTTCCAGCAGCGGACCTTCATTTTTTTCTCCAGAAGTGTGGTGGAAAAACCCTAGATCACCTTTTTGGATTCTTATTACCCAAGTTACTAAGAATATTACCAGTGGCATACAGGAAGCTTAGCCAATGTGCAGTCAGAAAAGGTGTTTCCTCTATAGTTCACACCAATCGAGGGCTAGGCCCTGGCCAGGCCTAAAGCCTCTAGTGGAAGCTTTAGGCCTGGGAAGGGGACCTCCAGCACCCTCTGAACACCGGCTCAGCCCCTGCCCAGGCCTGCCCAGACTGAAAGCCTTTTGGGCAGGAAAAGACCCCCAGCTCCGTACAATCAATCGCAGGGGGTCCGCTCCTGCCCAGGCCGAAAGCAGACCACAAGCTCCCTGCCCAGGTGATCAATCGCAGGGTGTCTGCTGGTGTACCAGGCCGAAGCAACGCCCAGCTCCCTGCAATCGAGGCAGGGGGTCCGCTGGTGCCGGAGCGGACACCCAGCTCCCCACTTTCGATGGCAGGGGAGCTGGGTGTCTGCTCGTACACCAGGCAAAAAGCCTCCGGTGCCTCTCAACATCCGGATAGGCCCGCCCCCCATGCCTCTCAACGGCCGGATAGGCCACCCTGAGTCCTGCCCCCCAGCCTCCCGCAGGCCCAATCGTGGGAGTAGCGGAGTGATGGTTATTTGCATATTACCCTTTTATTAGGTAGGATTATATACCTATAGAGATTGGTCAAACTCAATGGACATTGGGAGGTAAGTCTCAAACTTTCTCTCATTAATCATCACCCAGTCCCAAGACTTCCCTGTAAGGTAGAGGATAGGTGAAATGTTTTAATCTTTTGCACTCGGATGTTGAGTGTGACACAACACGGTTAGCATCTTTGAATGTATCAATAATTTGAAATATAAAAAAATCCAAATAAATAAGTTTGTATGAAAAGAAACTCCAGTTTTTTATTCTACTGCCGCGCTTTGTAAAATCTGGGGTATTTAAAAAATTAAATCCCGAGTAGAATAAAGGAATCGAGAAAAAAGCAAGCGAGTGCAAAGGGTTAATGTATTCCCATTTCACTGAAGCCTTATAGCTAGGCTAGAGGCAATTCTCAGTGCTGCCTATAGCAATATTCTCCATCCTTCTGGCTAAGGCCTGACTGCAGAAATATGTGGTGTGATGAGAGACAGCAACTGTATTTCCTTAGGCACTGTCAGGGAACCTTGCTGGTAGCTGGCAAAATCGTATTTCTTAGGACAAGACTATAGCAAACCACCTTCTCATGTATGATTTTAAGGATTCAAAATTTTCTTAGGATTTCTGTACATATTATAGTGTTTCCTTTGAGAAGTCTAGTTTGAATAACTGGATTTCTCTTCTGTCATTTATTAGCTGCATGAAATTAAGAAGGTGATTTAAATGCCATGTGATTTTGTGCTTTACTTTCTTCTTACGTAAAATATGTAAAATAATACCTGCATTATAAATCAAAATGTGAAAATTGCTCAGGATGTTGTATGACACATAGTAAAATATTTAGTTTTTGTTAGTTATTGGTATAAACACATCTATATCCTATCTAATAATAGACAAATATGCAAATTGACCATACCTCCGACACGCCCACAAGCCACGCCCACCATCCAATCAGAGCGAGTATGCAAATTAACCCAAACCAAGATGGCTACAGCCACAGAGAACAAGGTTTCCTAGGTAACAGAGGAAGCCAAGCTTTCTGCCTGCCCTTGCCAGGCCTAAGCCTCCACTCAAGCTACAAAGTTTCAATTATAGAAGGTAAACAAATTCAAACAAATGGCAGCAGAATGGAGCTTGAGAGAGCAGGCCAGGGTTGCCGCTGTCAACAGGGGAAGCAAAGCTTTCCGCACACCCTGGCCGGGCTCACCCGCTTAAGGCAACAAAGTTTCAATTATAACCCCAACAGAAATGGCTGCGGGCCTCGGAGGGAGCCCCAGGCTTGGCTCCGCTCCAGGCTACAAAGTTTCAATTGTAGAAGGAAAATAAATCCCAGATACCAGGGACTCACTTGGGTTGCCAGGGGCTGTGGCCGGCCTACAAACCACCACAGGCCTCTCGCTCAGGCCGCCCCACGCCCCAAGGGTACCCTACCCTAATCAGGGACACCCTTCAGGGCAAACCAGCTGGCCCCCACCCCTGTACCAGGCCTCTATCCTATCTAATAATAGAGTAATATGCAGATTGATCATCACTGCAACACACAATATAGCTGCCCCCATGTGGTCAAAGATCCTGCCCCCATGTGGACACAAGATGGCCACCATAAGAAGGCCAGCAAGAGAGGGCAGTTGGGAGGCACCCGGCCTGCAAGGGAGGGCAGTTGAGAGGGACCAAGCCTGCAAGGGAGGGCAGTTGAGAGGGACCAACCCTGCAAGGGAGGGCAGTTGGAGGTGATCAACCCTGCAGGAGAGGGCAGTTAGGGGTGATCAGGCCGGCAGAGGAGGGAAGTTGTGGGCAAACAGGCTGACAGCAGAGTGGTTAGGGGGTGATAGGCTGGCAGGCAGAAGCGGTTAGGGGCAATCAGGAAGGCAGGCAGGCAAGCAGTTGGGAGCCAGCAGTCCTGGATTGTGAGAGGGGCAGTCGGACATCCCTCAAGGGGTCCCATATTGGAGAGGGTACAGGCTGGGCTGAGGGACAACCCCCCTCCGTGCACGAATTTCATGCACCTGGCCTCTAGTATTGGTATAAAATACATGTATTTATTTTTGTTATACACAGTGATATAGATATATGCGTATCCTATATAATAAAAGGGTAATATGCAAATTGACCCTAACAATGGAATGACAAGAACAACCGCTTGACCAGTCACTATGAGGCGCACTGACCACCTCTCGGTCCCTTCCCCCAGCCGTCAGGCTCTGATCGCCTGATGGCAAATGGGGAACTAGGGTGGGTGGTGGCAGGGGGCGGGGCCGGCGAGCCGGTGGAATGGCCGATCTCTTGATTTCTCCCTCCAGCCAGCAGGCTTCAATTGCCTGATGGTGAACAGGGAACCGGGTGTGGGTGGCGGTGGGGGGGCAGGGCAGGCAAGTTGACGGAACGGCTGACCTCTCGGTTCTTCCCTCCAGTCAGCAGGTTCTGATCACCCCATGGTGAATGGGGAATTGGGAGTGGGTGGTGGTCGGTGGCGGGGCCAGCTGCAGGCAGCCGGGGAAGATGGCCCTGATCACAGGCCAGGCCTGCGGACCTTACCCACGCATGAATTTCATGCGTCGGGCCTCTAGTATATATATATATATAAACTTGTATATATGCTACAATATATACCATCGAAATGCATACATCTCTATCAATCTATTATCCATCTTTCTATAAATAATAGAAGTAGCTAATAAATGAGATACATAGTTTGTGACAGTGCGAGACAATTTAATACAACCTATTGAGTCAAATGTCTGTTTATAGAAGTTATCAGAGTGTAATAGAAAAATATAGCACAGAAAATAATGAACAGGATAGTTTTAGTAACTGGGTTTAAGAACATCCCACAGTTTGCTGAACAATTTTTTATGATTAGAGTCCAAGGGTAGAACCACAATGTCTGATAAAAAATAGAGAAGCCAAGACAAGGGATAGCCTAAGATGAATGAAATACAAGACAAGTTACCAGGTAATGGACTAAAGCATAGATTGTGAAAAAAAATCCTGTTGGGTACTAATCTGAAGCTCCAATATTAGATTGCACTTAATGCATTTGGGGTAAAAACAGAAGTCTACAAGCTTAAGTTTTGGTCAATAAACTAAAAAACAGTGAATTCCTTAAATGCCCTTCAAATTCCAGGAATGCCTATTGGATCTGCAGAGGAAATGAGGAAATGAACTGTGGGGTAAGCATTTTGAGACACTACCTGTAGGGGCAAACATCCACCCAAGGAATTGAGAAGGAACTTTGACCAGCTGACTGAATTGGACTGCCTGTGAGAAGAAAAATCTTCCAGAAATTAATGATTTTCCATGAAAATTGTTTGAACTATAAATACAATTAATTTACCTCTTTTATATGTATTTGTAATTTATAAAGATATATCTGTAAAGTAATTCAGATTTGTTCCACAAAAAAGACAACAAACGAGAGTCTCTTTCATATTAAACTAGAGGCCCGATGCACGAAATTCATGCGAGTATGCCTTCCTTCTCCCGGCTGCCGGCACCAGCTTCCCTCTGGCATCTGGGACCCAGGCTTCCCTCTGGCACCTGGGATCTGGGCTTCTCTCGCAGCCCCGGCTTTGTTTAGAAGGTCGTCTGGAAGGACATCTTGTCTAATTAGCATATTACGCTTTTATTATTATAGATGTCAGGGTCAGTGCCATTAAATCAAATCCTAAACTGAGTATCAAAATGTACATAAATTTTGTATCTAACATTTATGGAATAGCTTTAAATGTCTGTCTGGGGTAACATGGTGTTCTTTGCAAATAGCACTCTACATAGGAAGTAGGATTTAGCAAAATAACTTGTACTTCTATCTTCTTTATGCAACTAAATTATTACCGGGATGAGTGATGCATTTTGAAACAAGTAATTTGCAAGTTTTACTGAAAAATACTTTTAAAGTTATAAAATGGCAAACCACTTTTAACAAAGATTGTAAATTTCACATCTAAAACATATTCTCAATGAACTGTTTTATTAAGAATCCATGGGCATTGAATTATAATAATAACAATTATGTATACTTGAGTCAAGGAATTTTAAGTACTGGAAAAGCTGGGCCCTATTTTCTAGTCTTCTGTGGAAACTGCAAGGGGAGGCTTATAAGTATGGAAAAACTTTTCCACTCCCCTCGCCCCAGGGTTCTGTCTCTACCAGAGTGACTTACTTTATGGAGCTATTAACTAAATGTGCAGAATAAAAATTTGTCACATATCTCTGAAATCAAAATGGATGCTTAGTGAACATTAAATTAACATCGCATATACAATATCTTTGTGTATGAGTCACAGGCATGAGAAAATAGATCATTTAAGAATTTTTAAAATTTTATATCCCAGCATTTCAAGGTTAATATAAGAATGCCTATAAACAAGCATTTTTAAGATATTTGAGCCACCAATAGCAGAATATATCTTTCCTCCAAAAATAACTTAGATAAGTATTTCAAACTTAAGGAAGTTATGTCACAGGCATCAAAATATAGTGGGAAACAGAAAGGTTTGGCATCAATAAATTTAAAATAAATTTTATAAATCTGCCTTTTAAAAACAATATAATATATGATAGTGTATTTAAATCTTAGTTCATTTCCCTATTAAATGGGAAAAAATAACTGCACTGCATATATTGTTATAATTGTTATAATTATAATGTAATGCAGCTTTGGAGACCTCACATAAGCAGTGGCCAATGACAGATGAGATGACATCTCTAATCCCATGACTGCAAATAGACAATTCTGGACTTTTCCTGAGCCTGAGAATCCCAGGGCAGGATTGCTAATTTCAAGCTGCAGAGCAATTCCACTGCTGCAAGACTTTAAATCACTTGGATGAATTACATGAGCATTTGATTTTTACTCATTAGATCAAAGAGAGAGAGAGACAGAGAGAGAGAGGAGAAAAACAAACATTCTCCCTATTTCATTAGCAAAGAATTGATAGATCTTTGGTATAGTGCCTCTTGAAGAGACTGAGATCTGGACTGAAGAGACAATGTGAAAATTACAAAACTGCATTATAATTACTTTGTAATTATATTTTTCAAAACTGAACAGTAAGTGGAACTTCTATCATCAGCCCAGGAGGGCCTTGCTCACTATGCATATTGCAGCATGCTTCAATGTCAGTTTTTGTTTTTACCATTTGCTGAATTATACCAAGTCTAAGGAGTGGCTACTTCAAAGGGACTTATGTGTGTCATCACCCATTGGGATTTTGATATTTGTTAGAAAAACATCACAAAAAGCAAATCATATCTGAGGCTAGCAGGACAAAGGCAGGATTTGTGTGTGGTGACAACAATGTTCCAATGTTACATTTGCATATGGTTTAATTGTTCCAGGATGGAACTAAATTCTGATTAAAAAGTAACAATGTAAGTTCGTATTTGAATGATTTGATCTGAATATATATTAAACCATACAAATTAATTATTTTACAAGATAAAATAATTTTACAATTTATCGTATAAAAGGATTAAATTAATGAAATTACTATTATCCATACATATTACTTATATAATAATGGATATTAATGCTTACTATCAATATAAGTAATCTGATTCTTTAAAAATTGGCCAGTAATTGTGGGAAGGAAACTAAGGGTTACAGAAAAATAAACCCAGATATGGACTTAATTTTTAATGAAGAGACTGAACAAATATGTATACAATTACCAAGTATACATTATCTTTGTTTTCTTATAATACCAAGAGGCAGAATTTTAGTTATCGATGGCTATGTAGCAAACTACCCCAAATTTAGTGTCTTAAAACAATGACATTATTTCTTTCACTTCTATGGGTTGCCTGAATGGCTACTTGCTGGTCTTGCCTGAGCGAGCTCATGCATCTGTTGTCTAGGGGCTGGGCTGGGGTTGCTGGATTTGGTGAGATGGCTGGACTTTTCTCTACATAGTCTTTCATCCCAGTCTTTTGCATAGGCTAGGGTCTGGTTCTAAGAATGTGAGAACAGAAGCTACAAGGTCTCCTAAAAATGGATCTCAGAAGCCTCACTACATTATAATTGCTCCTGCCAAGCAAGTTGTAAGGTCAGGTGAGAGATTGGGAAAATGTGCTTCCCTTCTTTTTTTGTTTGGTTTGTGTTTTTTTTGGTATAGCAAAGGTAGAAATTTATTGAAGGACAAGTACAGACTCCCACATGGGGAGGGGGAAAGAGTCCCCTATGCTTCACTTCTTAATAAAAGTAATAGCAACTATTCTGTGTCCGTATTTAATCTAACACAGGAATTTTATAATCAGATTATTTTAAAAATGATAAAGCCCATGTTCTGTATTGTCATGTGTTGTCTTGCACCACTTATTTGTTGACCTGTCCTATCATTTCCATTTCAGTCTGACTCTGAAGACTGATGATCAAGCTAAAGTTTCATACATGATTGGCAACTAATATCTGCTACTGAACTGTGAACAGCAACGAAGGAGATGCTGCCAACTGTAAACGAGCCGTACCCAATGGAGAGGAAAAATGACAAACACGGTGCTACTTAAAAGCAGGAGCAGCACCTCAGGAAGAAACTGACTGGGCTCCATCGCTGCAGAACTGATATATGTCACTTTCCCTTGTGTTATGTTTCAACTACCTAGAAAATTATATAATATACAAAAAATTCATATATACAGACAAATGTCATTACCCAGCGATAATTTCTTATGTATGTACGTTAGATAAACTCTTGCACATGTTTAAAATGAGATACATATGAGATTGGTTATTACAGTATTGTTTGTAGAAAGTAAGTGTTTGAAAATCAACTGAAGAAGGTAAATTAAACCACGACTGCAACTTATCTAACACCTGTGTGTTGTCTCACATGATTTTACTGCGTTCCATATATGCTCTCTGAACATATGGCTGAATTGCCACTAACAAGCTAATACTGAAGCACATTTTCCTTCTGCCACTACTTGGTCAGAGTCCATCTAATTTGGGAAGGCTGAAGAAAATTGATTGCCACATATTGAAGGCACAGCAAAGTGCAGGGCTACTTCTCTTTGCGAGTACTTTTATCAAGAATTCTGGAGTGTAAAACAGTGAAAGAATAACCAGGTACACAGTTTCCATCTAGACTATTTTTCTATTTAGAAAGTACACTCTCTTTCCATCTAGAAGTTATGTACTAAATAGATTCTAAAATAGATTCTGAAATGCAAGCCCGCGGCTCCCCATTCAAAATAAAGGTTAGTATTGAATGAGTTTTCCAGTGTAAGGGGCTTGTCACTGTACTCTGAGTCCAATTTACAGCATCACATCTAACATCCTTTTTGTGAACATAAAACTCATAGAAACAGAGAGTGTATTGATGTTTACTAGAGTCTGGGATTGAGGGAAATGGAGATTGAGAGAAGTTGGTCAAAGGGCACAAACTTTCAGTTATAAGATAAACTTAGACAATGCTATATGTCAATTATACCTCACTAAAGCTGAAAAAATCCTTCTTAGGAATAAGAACAGAATGCTGGGAAAGAGAAAATTGTCACTAGTTCTGGAGAGAATGTTCAAAATGAAAACTACTAAACATTATACAAAAAAGTATCCTTAAACAGCCAATATATGTGATTTTCCCCAAAGTTTTTATTCTAAGTTTTTAAAATTTCTTTATTGATTACAGTGTTACATATGTGTCCTTATTCCCCCCTTAGTCCCCCTATCCCTCCCCTTCATGCCCTCACCCCCCTGTTGTCTGTGTCCATTGGTTAGGCTTATATGCATGCATACAAGTACTTTGATTGATATCTGCCCCTTACCCCCACCCTCCCCTACCTTCCCTCTGAGTTTTAATGGTCTGATCGATGTTTCTCTGCCTCTGGATCTATTTTTGTTCATCAGTTTATGTTGTTCATTATATTCCATAAATGAGTGAGATCATGTGATATTTATCTTTCTCTGCCTAGCTTATTTCACATAGCATAATGCTCTCCAGTTCCATCCATGCTGTTGCAAATGGTAAGAACTCCTTCTTTTTTACCGCAGCGTATTATTCCATTGTGTAGATGTACAACAGATTTTTAATCCAGTCATCTGCTGATGGGCACTTAGGCTGTTTCCAAATCTTAACTATTGTAAATTGTGCTGCTATGAACATAGGGGTGCATATGTCCTTGATAATTGGTGTTTCTAGTTTCTTGGGCTATATTCCTAGAAGTGGGATCACTGGGTCAAATGAGAGTTCCATTTTTAGTTTTTTGAGGAAACTCCATACTGTTTTCTACAGTGACTGCACCAGTCTGCATTCCCACCAGCAGTGCACGAGGGTTCCTTTTACTCTGCATCCTTGCCAGCACTTGTCCTTTGTTGATTTGTTGATGATAGCCATTCTGACAGGTGTGAGATGGTACCTCATTATCGTTTTGATTTGCATCTCTCAGATAATTAGTGACTTTGAGCAGGTTTTCATATGCCTCTTGGCCTTCTTTGTGTCTTCTTTTGAAAAGTATCTATTTAGGTCCGTTGCCCATTTTTTGATTGGGTTGTTTATCTTCCTTTTGTTATGTTGAATGAGTTCCCTGTAAATGTTGGAGATTAAGCCCTTATCAGTGATAACATTGGCAAATATGTTCTCCCATGCAGTGGGCTTTCTTGTTGTTTTGTTGATGGTTTCTTTTGCTGTCAAAAAGCTTTTAATTTTGATGTAGTCCCATTTGTTTATTTTCTCTTTAGTTTCCATTGCCCTAGGAGAAGTATCAGTGAAGAAATTGCTTCGGCATATGTCTGAGATTTTGCTGCCAGTGGATTCCTCTAGTATTTTTATTGTTTCTCATCTTATGTTTAAGTCCTTTATCCATTTTGAGTTTATTTTTGTGTATGGTGTAAGTTGGTGGTCTAGTTTCATTTTTTTGCATGTATCTGTCCAATTTTCCCAACACCATTTATTGAAGAGACTGTCTTGACTCCATTGTATGTTCATGCCTCCTTTGTCAAATATCAATTGAGCATAGTGGCTTGGGTCGATTTCTGGGTTCTCTATTCTATTCCATTGGTCTATATGTGTGTTCTTGTGCCAGTACCAGGCTGTTTTGAGAACAGTGGCTTTGTAATACAGCTTGATATCTGGTATTGAGATCCCACCTACTTTGTTCTTCTTTCTCAGGATTGCTGTGGCTATTTGGGGTCTTTTTTATTCCCAATGAATTTTTGGAAAGTAAGTTCTAGGTCTGTGAAATATGCCCTTGATATTTTAATGGGGAGTGCATTGAATCTATAGATTGCTTTGAGTAGTATGGACATTTTAATGATGTTGGTTCTACCAATCCATGAAGACTGTATGTTCTTCCATCTGTTTATGTCTTCCTCTATTTCTTTTTTCAGTGTCCTGTAGTTTTCCTTTTATAGGTCTTTTACCTCCTTAGTTAAGTTTATTCCTAGGTATCTTAATTTTTTTGGTGTGATGGTAAATGGGATTGCTTTTTTAGTCTATTTTTCTGTAAATTCATTATTGGTATATAGAAATGCCATAGATTTCTTGGCACTAATTTTGTATCCTGCTACATTTCCGAATTGATTTATTAAGGCTAATAATTTTTGATGCAGTCTTTAGGGTTTTCTATGTACAATATAATGTCATCTGTGAATAATGACAGTTTTACTTCTTCTTTTCCAATTTGGATGCCTTTTATTTCTTCTTCTTGTCTGATCGCAATGGCTAGTACTTCCAGTACTATGTTGAACAGGAATGGTGAGAGTGGGCATCCCTGTTTTGTTCCTGTTCTTAGGGGAAATGGTTTTAGTTTTTGCCCATTGAGTATGATGTTGGCATGGGTTTGCCATATATGGCTTTTATTATGTTGAAGGATGATCCTTCTATTCCCTCCTTGCTGAGAGTTTTTATCAAGAAAGGGTGTTGGATTTTGTCAAATACTTTTTCTGCATCAATTGATATGACTATGTGATTTTTATCTCTCAATTTGCTTATGTGATATATCACGTTTATTGATTTGTGGATATTGTACCATCCTTGCATCTCTGGGATAAATCCTACTTGTTCATGGTGTACGATCTTTCTGATGTAATGCTGGATCCAATTTACTAGAATTTTGTTGAGGATTTTGACATCTATGTTCATGAGAGATATTGGCCTGTAATTCTATATCTATGTAATGTCTTCATCTGGTTTTGATATTAGGGTGATGCTGGCTTCATAGAATGAGCTTGGAAGTGTTCCTTTCTCTTGGATTTTTTGGAATAGTCTGAGGAGGATAGGTTTTCATTCTTCCTTGAATGTTTGTTAAAACTCCCCTGTGAAGCTGTCTGGCCGTGGGCTTTTGTTTGTTGGAAGTTTTTTGATGACTACTTCAATTTCTTCCATAGTTATTGGCCTATTGAGATTTTTAGAATCTTCCTGATTGAGTTTTGGAAGGTTGTATTTTTCTATGAACATGTCCATTTCCTATAGGTTGTCTAGTTTGTTAGAATAGAGTTGTTCATAGTATTTTTTAACAATCCTTTGTATTTCTGTGGAGGTCTGTTGTTATTTTGCCTCTTCCATTTATGATTTTGTTTATTTGGGTCCTCTCTCTTTGCTTCTTGGTGAGCCTGGCTAGAGGTTCATCAATCTTGTTTATCCTTTCAAAGAACCAGCTCTTGGTTTCATTGATCTTTTGTATTTTTTTTTTTTTTTTTGGTCTCTATGTCATTTATTTCTGCTCTGATCTTTATTATCTCCTTCCTTCTGCTCACTCTGGGCTTTTCTTGTTGCTCTCTTTCTAATTCGTGGAGTTGTAGAGTTAGATGATTTACTACCATTTTTTTCTTGTTTTTTGAGGTAGGCCTGTAGCGCTATAAACTTCCCTCTGAGGACTGCTTTCATTGTGTCCCATAGATTTTGGATTGTTGTGTTTTTATTGTTATTAGTTTCCAGAATGTTTTTAATTTCTTCTTTGATCTCTTGGTAACCCAATCACTGTTTAATAGCATGCTTTTCAGCTTCCAAGTGTTTGAATTTTGGGGGCTGTTTTTATTGTAGTTTATTTCTAATATTATGCCATTGTGGTCTGAGAAGATGCTTGATATGATTTCAATCTTCTTGAATTTGGGGAGACTTTGCTTGTGACCCAATATGTGGTCTATTTTTGAAAATGTCCCATGTGCACTTGAGAAGAATATATATTCCGTGCCTTTGGGGTGAAATGTTCTGAAGATGTCAATTAAGTCCATCTGATCTAGTGAGTCATTTAGGATTGCTGTTTCTTTGCTGACTTTTTGTGTAGAGGATTTATTCAGTGATATCAGTGGTGTATTAAAGTCCCCTACTATGATTGTATTGTTGTCAATCTCTCCCTTGATATCTTCTAGGAGTTTTGTTTTTATGTATTTGGGTGCTCCTGCATTGGGTGTATATATGTTTATCAGAGTTATATCCTCTTGTTGTATCAATCCCTTTAGTATTATGAAATGGCCTTCCGTATCTCTTGTTATGGCCTTCACTTTGAGGTCTATTTTGTTAGATATAAGTATTGCTACCCCAGCTTTTTTTTCATTTCCATTTCCCTGAAAGATATTTTTCCATCCCTTCACTTTCAGTCTGTGTGAGTCCCTTGTTCTGAGGTGGGTATTCCCCAACGTTTTGAGTTCTATTGTTATCCTTAGACAATGCAACCTAGTCATTCTTGATCTATAATTAGTGCAGTACAAAAATAGCATTATATTGCAGTTAGACTAATTTGATTTAAAATTCCAGATTCATAATTTTGTGTATAGCATGGATTTATTATTTTTCCTTAATAACCCATTTCCTAATTTTTAAAAAGGATAAAACAACACAATGCGTAAAGTAATTTCTAGGATCAAAAAAAAATATACAAGAATCCATTGTACATTGCTGGGTATATGGGAAATGGTTGAAAGCCTCCCAAAACATTAATTTTTTTCTTCTGGCAATATAACCATTACTTTATTTAAAATAGTTATGCAGCTACTGCAAAAACCATTATTATCTACTGGAAAAAATGCTGATTGCAGATATGTAATTCTGGGTTATAGACAGGAGATTAATTTTGAACAATTTATTTATTTTTCACAGACCAATTTCTATATATATCTATACACACACACACACATGTACACATATATATATATATATATATATATATATATATATATATATATACACTAGTATATATACACATGTGATGGCTGTTTTCTTTGTTTAATGGTAATTTTTTTTAAATATGTTTTTTATTTATTTCAGAGAGAGGAAGGGAGATGGAAAGAGAGATAGAAACATCAGTGTGATAGAGAAACAGCCGAACGACCTTCCAGACATCATTCCAGATGTTCTTCCAGAGGAAGCCACGGTGGTGGGGGCCGAGGCAGAGGCGGTTAGGGGCGATCAGGTAGTCAGGCAGGCGAGCAGTTAGGGCTGATCAGGCAGGCAGGCAGAGTGGTTAGGGGCGATTAGGCAGGCAGGCAGGTGAGCAGTTAGGGGCGATCTGGCAGGCAGGCGAGCAGTTGGGGCGATCAGGCATGCATGCAGGGTGATTAGGGGCAATTAGGCAGGCAGGCGAGTGGTTAGGGGTGATCAGGCAGGCAGGCAGGCGAGCGGTTAGAAGCCAGTGGTCCCTGATTGTGAGAGGGATATCTGACTACCGGTTTAGGCCCTGCGGGATCAGGCCTAAACTGGCAGTTGGACATCTCCCAAGGAGTCCCAGATTGAGAAAGGGTGCAGACCAGGCTGAGGGACCCTCTCTCCATACACGAATTTCATGTACCAGACCTCTAGTATTCAATATTTAGGAATAAAAAGTGCAAGTAAGTAATAAAATATATCTCACTTTTCAAAGAGCAAATAGAGAGGCACCAAACCTTACTGAGATTGAACAAATTATATAGTATCTTTAAGCTTCAGTTTTTAATAATATTTCTGTTTTATAGTTTTAATTTTTTGTCTTTTTGCTTGTGTGGGGTATGTAGTTAAAAGACAGAGAGACTTAAAATCTTGTTCTTTGAAAGTTTGTTGACATCAAACAAGAGTTCTATCCTATATAAATAAGCATGAATGTGTTAGTGGGTAGCAGAAGTGGGAGGAGAGGAGATTTGACAGACAGATGGTATGAAAAAAGGAAGTAAGAACAGAATGTATTTTATGATATATTGATATCTAGAATATTCTATTATTATGTGGCTTAAAAAAAGCAGGACAATATGAGAGCATTTTGATATGTGGCCTTATCTAAAACATACTGAAACTTAAAACAGTTTACATATATTCATGGTAAAAGTTTAACTGTTAATGTCTAATTTAAGGAAAGTTTAATTCATCTAAGAAGAACTATTTTGGTGCTTAGTAATTAGAAATTGTTTTCTTCATTGCTCTTTCCAGAGAGCAAGGAAACAATTTCTACCTTCTCTATTTTTTTTTAATAAGAATTCACACTTAGTAAAATTGGGTCTTATTTTTTCCAAAATAGAATTTGTTCATAGAAGAAACCGCACTTATAAAAATCATAGCACAGTTTTATAAGCCATTCTATTGAGTCAAATTGAACTTTCATGTGTGCTGGATTATACTGGTAATTGTAAAAATATGGCTACAGAGTTCACTATCATCTCTTTTATAGGCTTTTCAAGACTCTATTTCAAGCAGGCATTGTTTTCTTCTAATTTGAGTTTAAGATGAGATGCTGGATAGTTAGACATCCACAAGTTGCCCTTTCTCAAACCCAGCTCTCCTGAAGTTAGTTCTGGGCAGTTCTTTTACCATATCCAAGACATTGGTTAGAGTTCAATGTGGTCCATCAATTTGAACTAATGTCCTATCCTCTAGATTACAAGTTTTGTCTGCTATCATTGATGGAATCCTCAGCAAAAAATTTTAAAGTGAATAGTACCCAATATAAAAAAGTTCATTGGTAAGTTTTACTCTACCAACTACTTCATTCTACTCTATATAATTTTTATTATTTTAATAAGACCTTTCCTCATATCTCACACATAGTAGCAAATTTTAAAATCTAATCAAGATAAAACCATGGGTTACACTCTGTACTGTATCTAAAGAAATACTATTTTTCACATAGGGAAATGCAAAGCAATTTTAAAGTGTTGGTAAAATAAATTTTAAAAAGTACATCCCCAGGAAAATACTGAATTTAGGGCTACAAAAGGAGACTCCTACAGAAAGTTTAATTATGAAATGTGAATGAGAATGTGCATTTTCCTCTCTTAGAAGTAATTTTGCAATATAATGGTTAGGTTAACATCTGAGGTATCCTTTATATCCTTCTTTGTATTGGAATGAATTGGTAATTATCATTCATTTGGAAGAAACATTTAGGTCATCTACTTAGCATTCACACCTCTACTATCACTGAGGTATAAATGCTAAGGCTTGAAATCTTCACATGAAGGAGAAGCTCATTATTCTAGTTATAAGGTGTTTTCACAATGTCGTTTTTATCTGATATAAAAATCCCAACTCATTTAGTGTTTTGCTCCAACTAGTATATGAAGTCACAGTTATATTACAGACTTTCAGTGCTCACCAATATCTGTTGTTTTTTTCTGGGCGAAGTGAAATAATTTACTTCTCAACCCATCACAATTAGGCAAGAGCAATGGAATATTTCACGCCAATTATAATTGGAAATAATAATTGGAAATTACTAATAATTTGAAATAACTAAACATATGAAGTTATATAAGTGTTGAACAACTCTAGAGAAGGAAACTATTAAATCTATATTTACTTACCTGAAACTTGTATAATTTTGTTAACCAGTGTCACCCTAATAAATTCAATAAGAAGAAAAAATAAAGAAAATCAGGAGAGCCGATACCGGTTTGGCTCAGTGGATAGACCGTCAGCCTGTGGACTGAAAGGTCCCAGGTTCGATTCAGGTCAAGGACATGTACCTTGGTTGCGGGCACGTCCCCAGTGGGGGGTGTGCAAGAGGCAGCTGATTGATGTTTCTTCTCATCAATGTTTCTGACTCTCTATCCCTCTTCCTTCCTCTCTGTAAAAAATCAATAAAATATATTTAAAAAAAAGAAAGAAAATCAGGAGATCTTAAAATAAATGTTCAACTATGTGAAGGGGCATCTTCAGTAAAGGAACACAATTAAGATGAAATTTTAAGAATAGTCATGGATATGGGATAGTGAGAAAGGGAGAATAATCTAATTTTTTGAAACAGCATAAATAGGATCACTATGGAATGAAAGTCTATTGTTTACAGTGGAGCTGAACAACCAGGTAGGCTCAGTGTGTGAGGGAAGAATGCAGAACAATGGTAGGCTAAAATGATCAAAGGTATGCAGTATGTACAGATGACAAAACCATTTTGGGAGAATTTTGTTTCAGTTGAAGTAATTTTGGCTTATTTTTTAGGCAATAGGCACAAGAGGAAGGAGGTTGATTATTTTACATTATTGATATTTTCATCAATGCCTGTGAAACAGAAATCATGTTAGTCAAATATTTAAATTTTATCCTGAGTATAGAAAGACACTTCAAATATTGGGAGAGATTATGGATACTTGAAAGTCATCACTGAACCCACATTAAAAGTTATAGTTTATATAGTGCACTTGAGGAGTCCAGATTGGGACCAGAAACAAATATTCCGAGTGTTCGAAATGCCCAAGTGCAAATTATATGTTTATTTATAAGGTGATGTAAGAAATATAGAGTGATTACTGAAGAGAAAATATTAGAGAATTACAAGGGATAATAATGATAATGATAATAATAATCTCTAAATACTGTTTAAGAAATGAAGGCAGTATCACTTCTTCAAATATTTCCATTTTTTTCCAACTCTAATTTTTTTGGGGGAAATATTATGGATTTTACTTTATTTTACCATGGATTTGTGGTGTCATTGTGTTAAAATTAAAGAAAAGAATGTTCACAATCATTATATAGTCTATTAAGTAAAATGACATATGTGCAAATATACACATATTTAATTAGGTAACTGAAGAACATCTTGAAAATTTTAGTGCCAATGAGAAGTAATATGGTATGGTTGAAGTAATATTTGATTTTTGTTGGATATTTGTCAGTGATGTATCTATTTTTATGTATTTATGATAATATTATTTTAGAATATGCATTTAAAAATGATTTTTGTACATTAGTTTTAAAGTCATTCAGTATTGATCAGCACACATTATTAAGCTAGACCATGAATAAGTTTCTTAGATTTCACTGTTTACAATTTATATAGTACATAATTAAAAAGCAGATGTCTAATCATTTACCAAAGGGAGCTACTTGCCCTGCTGCATCAGAACAGGAGCTTCCACTCTTAGAATGAAAAAAGGCTTTGAAGGAACAATAGTAGTCTGTACAATGATACCAGATAACCCTCCAAGTATTAATCTGTACAATGACACTTTAATTTGAACAAAGTGCAACATACTCAAGTATCATAAAAAAGTAGAAAAAATAAGGCTAGGTTTCAAACACTGCTGTCTATATTTTTAGAGTAATTTAAAAGTAGCCATGCATTTAGAAAATTCAGAAAAATGTTAAACACTTAAAAATTTAGAGACTAGACAACAGAAGAAACAATGTCATTTCTGAAACTATTATTAACAACCAGAAATCAAAATTTCCATAGAGAGCAGGTTTTGTTTAATAATAATGGCATTAGCAAAGAGCAGTTTTTATTAAAATTAGCAAGTTATCAATATTTCATTCCCAAGTGATTCATATTCTGAATAAAAGGATTGCCCATGTGAAAAGTTTTCTTTCAATTATAGCCAGTTCTTACAAATTAATTGATAAATGCCTAACAAAATCAGCATAGGTGCTCTATTTTATTTATTTGATAAAAAATTTTTGAACAAATATACTTGTGCTTATATTTGTAAGTGGTATTAACTATTAAAAATACCACATTAGTGAGATTTTTTTAAATTTTAAATTATGTTTGGAACTGCATGATAATACATAAAATCATTATAATATTTAGTCATATATTTTAGCATGTTCATCATAACTATTGTTCCAGTTTCTCATTTGGCCTTATAAACAAACAGAATCTGGAATTAACTTATGTGTGAATGAGCATTCTCCAAAGTCCTATGGTACAGATATATAGAAAAATACATAACTTAAAATAGAAAGAACAACCTTGGCCAGGTTCCTTAATGGTTAGAGCATCTTCCCGATACACCAAAGTTGCTAGTTAGATCCCCAGTCAGGGCACATGCAAGTTAATAAAGTTGTGACAGAGATAAAGGAATACTTTGTTTAGTGCCAGAGATTATGCAGTGGCTCCTCCTCAGTACCCCTGGAAAGCTGTGTGAGGTGCTTGCTCACACTTGTTTGGATCTCTGTAACACTTTTCTGCTCTTAGTCCATCCCTTGTACAAATGATGTACTTTGAACATGTTAGTGTATGACATAATAGATGTTTGTTTTCTGATTGATTTTAAACAGAGAAAATAAAATGGGTTACAGTTCAAAAAATAAAATAAAATGTTAGAAAAAACAATTAAAATATTTTTCTTAACTAAGGACAATCTGCTTCTATAACATTTTAAAACAAAAATATGTATGTATGAAGATTAAAACAAAGTAATAATAATACATTGTTTCCATTAATAAAAAGAAAACTATGTCCAGTTGCTGTGGTTAGACTCCTGGTCAGGGCGCTTGCCTGGTACTGCAGTCTTGATTCCCAGCGGGGGGCGTGCAGGATGTTGATTTTTTCTCTCTCATGGATGTTTCTCTCTCTTTCTCTCTCTCTCTCTCTCTCTCTCCTTTCCTTTCTTTCTAACAAATCAAAACATTTAAAAATATTAGGAATCTGTCTTAGATATTTAATAAACTACTTTCTTCTTACAAAAATTGCCCCCAAATGAAATATAATAAATATTTTCTGGTAAGTGTGATAATTTTTTGACATTTCTAATTTATTTTAGTAATATTGAGTATGAAGTAAAACCCACTTGGGATTATTTTCTTATAAATGTTGAAATTTTTGATTTTTCTATGTATTATCTATAGTAATGATATCCAATTAGTTTAATATAATGGCAAACAAAATAATTATTATATTTTCCAACATTGTGATATGAGCTTGTGGGAATTTGGGATTTTCTGTAAGAAGCTTGGATATATCTCAAAATACACTTATTTGTTCAATGCCTGTATTTATATATTCATAGCAGAATCAGAATTGTTAACCTGTACCCTCATGAGAAACAAATTTATCAACAAAAGTCTACAGTTACTTTTTTTATCATTACAGTTTTAAGTCATAATACTATTTCAAAAGTTGCTTAAAGCAGTTCCTTTTTACTTATACCTCGTTCAGAGGAGTTATGTCATATATGTATAATAAAGTTAATTCATTTGTCACAGTCTGCATCCCAGTCTGAGATTCACCAAAATTATGGTTGAATTTTTGAAGAGTCCACATACAGTAAAGTTCAATCTTTGTATAGTCTGTGGGTTTTAATACATGAATAGAAGTAGAAGTATGTATACACTGCTCTAGAACAATACAAAAGAGTCCCCTCACTCTAAAATTTCCCCTGTGCATTGTCTTTATCATTAAGCTGCCCACTGTCTAATAACCACTGGCAAATACTGACCTATTTTCCATCTCTATAATTTTCCCTTTTCCAGTATGCCATAAGAATCAAATCTAGTATCCCCAAATCCTATCCTCCCTAACCAAGAGTAAATGTTTTTCACTTCTTCTCCCTAACCAGAAAGTAAATAGCTTAAATTACCCTACTCAGGAAGAAAGATAACAGAAATCCAATACAATTTGGGGAATAATAACACAGAGCATCAAGAAGAGGTGCTGATATGGAATAATATTGATGGACTTTTGATAACATTTCAGACAACATAGGAATCACTCTAAAAATTATTCCAGATGTGTAAATCAACATAAAACACAACAACAATAACAAAACAATTTGCACTAGATTGTAGCAACCTAAACATGAAGACAAGACTATAAACTAATTTCAAGAAAATAGGAGCGCCAAATATCCCTCAAAACAAACAATTCTAAATCCTATATAATAAAAGTTTAATATTCTAAGTGTCCGACCGTTCATTTGACCAGCGCTATGATGCACACTGACCACCAGAGGGCAGACGCTCCCAGCAGGTAGGTTAGCTTGCTGCTGAGTTCTAGCCGATTAGGACTGGGTGAGATGGGTTGGACACGCCCTGGAACCCTCCCGAAATCCCTCCCTGGCACCGATCATGCACTGGTGGGTTCCCTCGGCCTGTCCTGTGCCCTTTCACAATCCAGGACCCCTCGGGGGATGTCAGAGAGCCAGTTTCAGCCTAATCCCTGCAGGCCAGGCCGAGGGACTAAGGAAACAAGTTACAGAGGCAAAAGAAAGGACCTTGTAGCTTAGAAAAAAAGGTAAAGGTAACAGACTTTCCATCTGAAGGTAATAAAAGCTGATCTGCAATTGGGTAAGAATTTGCACTCTAAAATTGTGATGGAAAATCAACTCCCTAAAGAAAATTAAGAAAATAGGTAGAAGACAAGAAATCTTATGTGATTCAAGGGGAAAAAAAAATCTGATTAACTTTTGAACTGAGAATTGGCTATTATAAGATCACAGTTCAATAATTTTTGACAGTTTTGTTCCTCGTGGTATTATTTTAAAATGATATATATATACTAGAGGCCCAGTGCATGATTGAATCATGCATGTGTAGGGTCCCCTACACGCTTTCACTTTTCACGGTGGAGCTGGGTGCCTGTCCGCTGGTGCCGGAGCAGACAGGCATCCAGGTCCCCCACTTTTGTTTTTTTGTTTTGTTTTGTTTTTGTTTTTGTTTTTGCTGTGAAAGAGCTCATTTATTGGGGTGGTGGACTCAGTGGATCCAAAGTGGAGAGCTGGTGAAGGGATCGGTGGCTTCCAGTTTCAAGCGCTGGTTCTCAGTCCTGCGGCACCTGTTTATGGATCGCTTCGGCGAGGCTGGGCCAGGTCAGGGCCGCACGCACTTTGGCATCCGGGCCAGGGATGCTCTCCAGGCCCCACAGGGTGAAACTGGCGGAGGCACGAATAAAGCGGTCGAAGTCCCACTCCAGCGCCTCCGGGGGTTCCACCAGCTCCTGCTCGTCCTTGTCGGATCCCGCTGAAAAGTCCTGCTTCCCCACCAACTTCTCTTCCATCACCATCACGTATCCCAGCAGGCCAGGCGGCACCTCCACCTCCTCGCCCCTCAGACTGCGGCCCGAAAGGACACTTCGAGTCCATCGGGACCCTGACGGATGGCCGGGGTGAAAAAGCACCCCACAGGGGCGGGCCGGTTAACCCGGACTTCACAGGGCAGGAGGTGCAGCGTGTGCGCAGAGTGATGGGGCGTAGGTGGATGCGGTGCTTCTCCATGTCTTCCTCGTCGCTGCTCTCCATCCTCTGCCGGGTTTCCGTGGCTCGCTGACTGAGGCCAGAGCTCGCTCCCCCACTTTTGATGGTCCGCGGCCGCTGAGGGGGGCTACCCTGCAGTTGAGAGGCGCAGGGGGAGGGACCCCCCTCAGCCACCCCGGATCTGGCCCTTGAGAGGTGCAGGGGTCGGGAGTCCCGCCCCCTGCGCCTCTCAACAGCAGCATAGCCCCGCTCAGTGGCAGCGGATCCGTGCCTCTCAATGGCAGGATAGGCCACTCCTAGTCCCACCCCCCAGCCTCCCGCCGCCCAATCGTGGGCATAGCGGAGTGATGGTAATTTACATGGTACGCTATTATTAGATAGGATATATATTAAAACTATTAAAAAGAGTTGGATTTTATTAATCAATAGATAAGTCTTCGTGTGTGTGTGTGTGTGTGTGTGTGTGTGTGTGTGTGTGTGGTGTGTTTGTGTGTGTGTATGTGTATTTTTTTTTACCAGTTCATTCTCTTTCAACAGGATAAAATACATATCTTATTTTCTACACGTTTGGCAATGCTTGCAAGAGACTCATATTTTGAAACTGTTGAAAGTCCTTTGTCTCTAGACTATGTAACACAGGCCTACATATCTGGTTACCTTTGTTATTTGAACTTAAATTGCTTTCTCAATATTCTTATTTTTATTTATTTATATTTTTACTATAGGTATAAAAAAGGTGTTTTACATATGTATTTGACATTTGGCTACTGTCCAAAGAATACCCTGATTCTACATCCTTTCCACTTGGAATGCATGCCAGAGTTTTCCACGATCTTACAACTTGCTTAATTGTGGCTTCTACGTATATTAAGCATATGATATCTTCACGGAAATGAGACTGGTGATCTGAATTCTTGTTTCTGAGAAGTCTGTAGTCTGAACTTAGTTTACTGTTATACATGCCAATTTGATAGTTGACTGTTGTCAGAACACATGCAAGAAAGTGTGCTGCTGAGATATATACAAAATGAAGCCATTAAAATGTATTAAACCATAATCAGTCATTACAATGGAAAGTTTTAGTACTTCAAACCGATGCAATTAGCCTAATTGGACTGGAAAATATTATATACTAGAGATATGTTAAACATTGACTTAGTGCAAAGTTCTGTTTCTTATTGAAGCTTACTTTGTTCTCAGGATATCCTGAGACTGTTAAGCAACCTCTTAAAAAAAAATAAAATAAAACACTAATGTTTATTGTGGATCTCTAAAGGAATTGTAACGAGTGAAGAATGGATCCCAGGATCTTTAGAAACTATACTTTGCTGAGTCATCAAAATTGTTTATCTGACTGACTACAAAGAGTACATGAATTAAAAAAAATTATTTAACTCTTATAAATTCAAATTTACTTGTTAAAATTACCATTCGTTCTAACATTTTTTTTTCAATAATATAATTTTTAACAAGAATATTTCTAAAGGATAATTCAAATATACACTGAGTGGCCAGATTATTATGATCTCGGAACACATAATAATCTGGCCACTCAGTGTATATCCTATATAATAAAAGGCTAATATGCAAATTGTCCCCTAGACCAAAAGTTTGACCAGCAGGCAGGCCGTCCAACTGCCCATGTCTCCTTCCCTTGGCCAGGCTGGCCAGATCCCACCCATGCACAAATTCATGCACCGGGCCTCTAATATATATATTGGCCTCTAATAATCTGGCCACTCAGTATATATAAATATATATTTATATATACTGAGTGGCCAGATTATTATGCATTCAGAGATCATAATAATCCGGCTACTCAGTGTATATTGCTTATGAAAATTATATAGATAGGTTGTTTTATTATTGGACTAGAGGTCCGGCACATGAAATTTGTGCACGGGTACAGTCCCTAGGCCTGGCCTGCAATCAGGGCCAGCTTCCCTGGCTGCAGTCGGCCCCGCTCCCTGCAGCCACCCATCCTGGTTCCCCATTCGCCATTGGGCGATCAGAGCCTAACGTTCAGGGAAGGGACCAAGAGGTAGGCTGTTCCCACCCGCTCGCCAACCCCGTCCCCACTATGGGTGGCCCTCTCTGTGTGGGGCAACTGGAGGGGTGGGGGCCTTGTCCTGGCATCACCCATGTCATCTGTCACCCACCTGCCGGCTGCAGAAAGGGACCGCAAGGTGGTCAGTGCACCTCATAATGACTGGTCGAGTGGTCGTTCTGGTCATTCTGCCATTAGAGTCAATTTGCATATTACCCTTTTAGTATATAGGATAGAGGCCCAGTGCATGGGTGGGGGCCAGCAGGCCTCCCCTGATGGGGGCCCTAGAACAGGGTTTGGGTCCCTGCTGGGGGTGGGCCGGCCAGGGCGAGGGGCTGCAGTCATTCTGGTCTCTGGTCATTCTGGTTGTTCTGCTGTTTTGGTCGCTGGGCTTTTATTATATAGGATTATTATGAATTCAGCGAATTATATTTGTTTATAAAGAAAAATGTTTTCCAATTAAGTCTAACTTTAAAGACATTTTAAGTTGTATATACTATATATATATATATATATATATATATATATATATATATATAATAGGTAATTAGTATTATATATATTCAATATATTTAGAGCATTGTTTTTCAAATGTTTAGGTGGCTTTTCATACTTTTTTCACTTAACTATAAGATGTAATATTGATAATGCTATCAGTAATGTCTTATTATAATTTCTATTATTGAACTTTTGAGAGTTCTTTATTAATAATTAATTTATGTATCTGATAGGCTTCATCCAGTTTCCAAATTCAGTATTTTGAATATTTTCAATACAACATAAATATTTTTATGGTAACAATTATACATATAATACAGGCTATCTGAGAAAACAGAACTTACTAAAAAAACATGTTCCCTATAGTTAAACTATCAATAATAGGCTATATTATAGTTTTTAAAAATATCCTTTTTAGACAAAAAATAATTAAAACAATTTTAAAATAAAAAATTGGGATTGGATTTTAGTTTCCACATTTTAGAAATTCTGATATTTGAATTTCCAATTAAAAAATACTGAGTTAAATAAATGATGGTAAGATAATTTACAATTAAACTCTTCTATGTTTTCATTCATTTTTTAATTGTTTACCTATGTCATTAACAGAAAAAAACGTCTGGCCCCTTAGCTATGTTATATTGCACAGTATTAAAGATAATAAAGTTTACCACTCTAACCCTAGCTCGTTTGGCTCAGTGGATGAAGTGTCAGCCTGTGGACTAAAGGGTTCTGAGTTCAATTCTAGTCAAGGGCACATGCCTGGGTTGTGGGCTTGATCTCCAGTAGGGGGCATGTTGGAGGCAGCTGATCAATGATTCTCATCATTGATGTTTCTATCTCTCTGTCTCCCTTCCTCTCTGAAATCAATCAAATTATGTTTGGAAAAAAAAGTTTTAAAATTTATCATTTTAATAATAATAATTTATCATAATAATTTTCATATATTTTTTCAATAATATTATTTATTTCAAATATATAATAAAGCACCAACAAATATCTCTTAACATATTATAAATACGTGTATTTAAAGGTGATATGCATACTTTACTTTTATGCACCATTGGAATTACCCATTGCTAAGGACATGCAAATTCAGAAATAATTGAATGATATTAATATACTAGAGGCCCAGTGCATGATTGAATCATGCATGTCTAGGGTCCCCTACATGCTTTCGCTTTTCGCGGTGGAGCTGGGTGCCTGTCTGCTGGTGCACCAAGCCTTTCAGAAGCCTCCGGCTAGCTTCTGAAAGGCCTGGTGCCAGAGCAGACAGTCACCCAGCTCCCCCACTTTTGATGGTCCGCGGCGGCTGAGGGGGGCTACCCTGCTGTTGAGAGGCGCAGCTGGCCGGCAGGGATGTACAGCCCTGCCCCATCTCCTCTGGTACATCTGCCACCGGCTGTTTCTGGTTGAGCTTCCGGATCATTAAACCACAGAGAGCTTCCAGAGGTGACGTCACAGCAGCACCCCCAGGACCACCTCGGCGTGCAGCGACGCCGTGGCCCCCTGGCGGGTGGGAGCGGGTCTGTTAAGGCCACGCTTCCTCTTACCAGGGGGCTCCGCGGCCTCCCAGCTGGTGTGAGGACAGCGCATGTTCCGCAGGCCCGTCCCTGTGCCAGCAGCCAGCAGCCACCCGAGTCCGGGACGTTCCGGGCCCCGTACCTGAGCAGTCGGTGTGTGAATTAACGCACCCGGTTCTCACCCGCCTGTCCCGGGGACGTTGGGTTTCTGTTCCGGCTCCTGTGGGCGCTGCCTGGAGCATCCGTGTTCCGGCTCCCATGGGCGCTGCCTGGAGCGGCCTTGTGCACGCTTTCGTGACGCACGTTTGCAGTTCTGTTCCAAGGGTTGACTTCCTGGCTCTTGGGGCGACTAACTTCGTGGACTGGCCGACGCTGGCTCAGCGGGTCTGTTAAGGCCATGCTTCCTCTGACCAGGGGGCTCCGCGGCCTCCCAGCTGGTGTGAGGACAGCGGCATGTTCTGCAGGCCCATCCCTGTGCCAGCAGCCAGCACCCTGCCATTGAGAGGCGCCGCTGGGTGTCCACGGCAGGCTCCCTCAGCGGCCGTGGATCTGGCCGTTGAGAGGCACAGGGGGCGGGAGTCCCGCCCCCTGCGCCTCTCAACAGCAGGGTAGCCCCCCTCAGTGGCAGCGGATCCGTGCCTCTCAATGGCCGGATAGGCCACCCCGAGTCCCGCCCCCAGCCTCCCGCCACCCAATCGTGGGCGTAGCGGAGTGATGGTAATTTACATGGTACTCTATTATTAGATAGGATGCTTATAGAAAATATATCTATATTATAATGCATATAAAAAAGGAATATATAGTTTCAGATTTGGTAATTTTGTTTGTCTCTTTTGCTTTACCTATAATTTAACATTGATCCTGCATACACATAATTGGACTTACAATAATTGTTATGACCTAAAATATTAATTAGAACTTGCATATTCTTTTCTCCTTGATTAGATAATTCACTTTCTAGTATTATAATAATCATAATGTTATTATAATAAACATCTGTGAAACAACCACACAAAAGAAGAAGATAACTGAGAGTAATAAATCTGTCTAAATGCTTCTCTTCTACCTCTTTCCTACTTCTCCCCATAAAGGCCTACATGATTCAAAATTGTGTGCTTATTATTTCTTTTATGTATGTACAGATACAACTTTAATTGTGTTAAAATATATGATTAAGCTTTATTTTTCCCTTCAACAAAAGTTTGATATATATATATATGTATATATATATATATATATTATATATATATATGTGTGTGTGTGTGTGTGTGTGTGTGTGTGTGTGTATTTGCTAATATGCATATCCTAATTTTATATATTTTATATTATATATACTACTAGAGGCCTGGTGCACAAAATTCATGCATGGGGGGAGGGGTGTACCTCAGCCCAGCCTGCACCCTCTCCAATCTGGGACCCCTCAAGGGATGTCCGACTGCCCATTCAAGCCCGATCCTACAGGATCGGGCCTGAATGGGCAGTCGGACATCCCTCTAACAATCCAGGACTACTGACTCCCAACTGCTCGCCTGCCTGCCTTCCTGATTGACCCTAACCACTCCCCTGCCAGCCTGATTGATGCCTAACTGCTCCCCTGCCAGCCTGATTGCTCCTAACTGCCCTCCCCTACAGGCCTTGTCATCCCTAACTGCCCTCCCCTGCAGGCCTGGTCCCCCCCAACTTCCTTCCTCTGCCAGCCTGGTCACCCCTAACTTCCCTCCCCTGCAGGCTTGATTGCCCCCAACTGCCCTCCCTTGTAGGCCTGGTCCCTCCCAACTGCCCTCCCTTGCTGGCCTGATTGCCAACAACTGCCCTCCCTTGCAGGCTTGGTCCCTCCCTTGCAGGCCTGGTCCCTCCCAACTGCCCTCCCCTGGTGGCCATTTTGTAGTGGCCATATTGTGTCCACATGGGGGCAGCCATCTTGTGTGTTGGAGTGACGGTCAATTTGCATATTACTCTTTTATTAGATAGGATATATTATTATATATGGTAATGTATGCTCTCTATATGCTAATTTTTACCCAGTATTATGTTAAATGTCTATCTATGTTTGATATAGCTATCATTTATTTTATTGGTGAGTATGGCAAAACATATTTTTCTATACTTTCTAGAGTGGCATATATTTTCTCTTTCTTTTGTGGGTTCCAATTTCTCCACATTTTTGCCAGTAGCTATTATCTATTAAGTAATAGTCATCCTAGTATGTGTGAAGTGGTATCTCATTGTGGTTTAGATTTACATTTTTCTGGTGACTAATCTGGAGCATTTTTTATTGGATTATTTGTCTTTTTCTCATTAATATGTAAGAGTTTTTATATATTCTAGATGCAAGTCTTTTATCAGATATATAATTTACAAATAATTTCTCCCATTTCTGGGTTGTCTTTTCAATTCCTTCATGGTGATCTTTAAAGCATGAAATTTTTTTATTTGGATGAAGTCCTGTTTATCTAAGTTTGATTTTGTTTCTTCTGTTTTGGGTGTCATTTCAAATATAACTTTGCCAAATCATTATAAATGTCCCTACTTACCTGTATTAACATTTGTTCATTTACAAATTTATTTTTATCTGATATTAGCCTAATCCCTCCAGCTTTTGTGTGCTTGCTATTTGTATGATTTATCTTTTTCCAGCTTATAGTCTAGATTTTATCTCATTAGATATACACAGTTTCTCAAAATGGCCTTCACCATAATCTCCACTTTTCTTAAGAGTTTCCTTACACTTAAACTTTCCACAATCGGTTAAAATTGAAGTCAATCTGAAATCATTTCATTTGAAAAAGGTTAGGAGATATTTATTTTAGGGCCTGCTTCTCCTCCTAGGAAAAATCACTGAACAAGGGCTCTGGAGCTAGAGGTGTGGACAAGGGTAAGCTTCTCTGTGAGGGACATGTCCCTCTAAGAGCTGAGCACTTGGTGGAGGGAGTTGGCAGCAACCTGGCATGCTTTCGGCTAGCCACTACTGGTGTGGAACCACTCCATCACAAGCTGGGGAAGGACTATCGGGTCTCTATTGTTCTCAGCATGCCACATCTAAAACAGAGCCTCTATTCTACACATGGGGGCTGGGTGGAAGAAATAGGCCCCACACCTTGAACTCATTTACAGGGACTTACCCTCATAAACAGACACCTAAGGGCAAGATGAGAAATGCTGACATCTTGCTCCTCCTGGGAAGAAAGTTCTCTGGCACAGAGTTGGGGAAAGGAACCCTTTGGTTTTAGTAGCAACAGGCTGGAGAGGAGAGTCTAAGACACTGGGCTGATAAAGGAGAGGCAGGCAGTGGACTTAGTTCAATCATAAAAATTTGCCTTCCTAACTAAATTTTCTAGAATAGACGTTTTGTTGTTTGTTTTATTTATTTTTTTCTTGTGACCCTTCTAGATTTTGAATGTTGTTTTGTTATTCTGTATGGTATTTACCAGTTCCACTGTGGAATAGGTTAGTGAAACTCCTCACACTCACATGGTGGAAGCATATTTCCAAGGTGTAAGTCTTCCCTCCCTCCCACTGATGGCAGTGGATTTTCACTGGTTCCTTCAAACTAAGTGTTGATGTTCTCCCTGAAGAACAGGAGAAAGGGGAGTCTGTGTATATCTTCTCATGCTACAAGGGGTTTCAACCAGTGCCTTTATGCAACAGGTTTTCAGGATCTTCTCTCCCAGATACCAATGTTTTAGTTCTATTGGGGAATTAGGGAATCCAATTAGGTGCGGATTTGGCAATGGCTGTATTCTTCTTGCTCAGGCACCACAACCGGAGAAGTGCAATCAGAATTTTCCCTGATATTCTCTGTGTTCAACTGGTGAAATTTTTGAAGGAAAATCCTGCAGGAGGGTGATGCATTTCCTATGTCTGCATTCCTTAGGACTCTATTCTCTCACATTAATCCACATTGAACTATAGTAATTTGTTCAAATATACTGGATTAATTGTTTTACCTGCATATTTGACATCTAGTGGCCTGGGTAGCAGGTAGGCAAATTATGAGGTCATGTTTCTCTCTAGTTTCCTGTCTCTCTCAAGATTTAAAGTTAATTATTTTCCCTGTGACCTAAGTTGTTTGATGGGATGAAAAAAGTCATATGTTTGCTGTTAATCTAGCTTTTAAAATTTTTGTGTCACTCTTTTCAGTTAGACATCTTCAGATTAAAACTGTACCTTTCTAATTCCTTTTTAATTGACACCACTACACTAATAAGATATGTAAACATTTACAGTAATCTGATGTCTAATTCTTGAAGTGAAATTGAAACAGAATAAGAAGAGGGACTTTTGTTTTTTATATTCACTTTCTGATCTCCTAAAATAATTTCTCAGAAGCAGTAGGCATTCAATTAATATTTGAGTATGAGAATAAAGTTATTACAATGCAGATTAGGTAATCAATGCTATATGATAGCCATGATAGCTAGCATATGATAGAGAATTAGACTGATCAGAGACAGAGATAATGTTTAATCTATGGGGAACACAGGCATTAAACAAATACTGAGTAGAGTGGTGTCATCATCATCATGGCAAAAATAAGAGTTTTTTAGCACCCCCCCAAGAAAGATCACCAATTCCCAGAATCACCCACATGAGAGAGACTTTTTGGAAATGAAGCAATCGAGCTGAGATGTTCCAACATACTACTAGAGCAAAAAATAAATAGTGAAACTCCTCACACTCACATGGTAAATATCAAATTAGATGCATTGAATAGAGTAAAAGGAAGAGTTTCACCCTACCTGCATCACCCTCCCCCAAAGCTGCACAACTCAATGTCAAGAGAGACCTTCTTACCCTTATTTCTCCCACAGAAGAAAGAGAAAGCATGCAAATGAGTGTACAGCTTTTCTTTCTGTACGGAATGCTGCTACAGAGTCCCACTTTTTTCTCACCCTACCCAGAACACTAAGGTGTGCGGTACAACTGAGTGTGTGTGTGTGTGGGGGGGGGGCGGTGGTAAGCAGAAAGGATAGGGATTTTGATAGGGCATTAAAATTATTAGATCCATGAGAAGAGAAGGAGAAAGAGACAGAAAGCTGATTTTTAAAAAATAATGGCTGGTAATTTCAAACTCTGAGTAATTTGGATATCAATCATGTAGCTAAAAGGGCATCCCAAATTTAAACCCAAGACAAATTATAATAAAATTATCTCAAATAAAAGACAAAGAGAGAATTTTAAAAGCAGCAAGCAAAAAATAAATCCTCACATACGAGGGAAATTCCATTAGGTTATCAGATGATTTCTCATCAAAAACTTTACAGACAAGAAGAGAATAGAATAATATATCCAAAATTCTGAAAGAAAAACAAACAAAAACCCCACTGTGAACCAAGAAAACTACAGCCATTAAAGTTGTCCCTGAAAAATAAAGGCAATATAAGGACTTCTAAATTATAAAACTTGTATGGAACAACAAATAGTCAAAGAAATACTGGAAAAGATGAAGGCATCACACTTCTAGATTTTGAAATATATTAGAAAGTTATCTATAATAATAAAAGCATAATATGCTAATTAGACCAGATGTCCTTCTGGACAACCTTCCGGACTAAGCCGGCGCTGCGAGGGAAGCCCGGGTTCCTGGTGTCTGCCGTCTGTGGCAGCCAGAGGGAAGCTCGGATCCCTGGTGCCGGAGGGAAGCCTGGGTCCTGGGTGCCAGAGAGAAGCTGGTGCCGGCAGCTGGGGAAAGAAAGGCCTACTCTTGCATGAATTTCATGCATTGGGCCTCTAGTAGTAATTAAAATAGTATGTTACTAAAATAAAAATAGACACATAAAGCAGTGAAACAGAATAAAGAGCATAGACGTAAACTTATGTACATACTAGGAGCCCAGCGCGCGATTCAAAATCGTGCGGTGCTGCCCACCCTCAAGTCGCCAGTCCAGCCCTGCCTCCCTCCCTGGGCCCTGCAGCAGCAGCAGCCACTGCCAGTCTTGCCCTGCCTCCCTCTCCAGCCCTTGAAGCAGCTGCAGCCACTGCTGATCAGGCCCTCCCCCAGAGCAGGTGGGCGGAGGCCCCTGCCCCCCCGCCTCCAACGCTGCGCTCACAAACTCCTCCTGTCCAGTGGACCCGTTATGGCATCCTGGTTAATTAGCATAGTTCTCTATTATATATATATATATATATATATATATATATATATATATATATACATGCTCAAGTAGTATTTGACAAGGGAGCCAAGAATACTCAGAGAAAGGATAGAGTCATCAATAAATGGTAGTGGGGAAACTGGTTATTCACCTGCAAAAAAATTACCCTGATTTTCTTTTTTTACACCATTCACAAAAATAAAATTTAAATTGATTAAAGACTTAAATGTAAGACCTGAAACAATAAAGCTCCTATACAAAATAACATATGAAAAAATTTTTTACATTTTTCTTAGATACAACATTGAATGCACAAACAACAAAAACAAAAATAAATAAGTGGAACTATTTATTATCAATCTAAAAGCTTTTGTACAATAAAAGAAGCTATCAACAAAATGAATAGACAACCTACAGAATAAAGAAAATATTTGCAAACAATATAGCAAATATGGTGTTAATATCCAAAGTATATAAGACACTTATACACCCTAGTAGAAATAATAATAATTATCATAATTTTCATAATAATCTAATTAAAGCATTGGCAGAGGACCTAGTAAAATATGTTTCCAAAGAAAACATACAGATCACCAACATTTACATGAAAATTTGCTGAATTTCCAAGTAAATCCTAATCCAAATCCCAGTGAAATATTACTTCACACCTGTTAGAATGGCTATAATAAAAAAAGACAAGAGATATCAAATATTGAGTAGGATGTGAACAAAAGGGACTTTTAATGGGAGTGTAAATTGTTGCAACCACTATGGAAAACAGTATAAAGTTCCCTCAAAAAATTAAAAATAGAACTACCATGTCCCTGCAATCCCATTTCTGAGTATATATTTGAGGAAAGTAAATCATCATCTAGAAGAGATATTTACATTTTAATTTTCACTGAAGCAATATTCACAATGACCAACATATAAATAACCCTAATGTCCCTCAATAAATAAATGGATAAAGAAAATATATATATGCACAATGGAATATTATTAGGCCATAAAAATTACATCTTGCCGTTGGTGACAGCATGGATGTACTATGTGAAATAAGTAAATCAGAAAGACTAGAGAGACAAATACTATATAATCTCACTTATATGTGGAATCTAAAAAATCTTATTTTATAGAAACAGAGAGTAGAAAAGTTGATGTCAGAAGCTAGAGGGTGAGAGAAATGTTGAGATATTGATTAAAGGGTATATATAATTATAAGATGTTCTGGGTATCTAATGCAGAGCATGATGACTCTATTTAATCATACTGTATTATATACTTGAAAATTGCTAAAAGATTGGACCTTAAATATTCTCATCACACACAAAAAATAGTAATTATATAAAGTGATGTAGGTATTAGCTAGTATTTTGTAATCAGTTCCCACAATATATTTATTTATCAAATCATCATGTTGTACATCTTAAACATATACAATGCTATTTGTCAATATCTCAGTAAAGCAATATAAATAATAAGCATTTAATAAAAAGAAAGCAACGATACCATGAGGTTCAGTTAGAATCTGGTATGATAAGTACTATAGCAAAAAAGTACCCAGAAGTATGAAAGTTTATCAGTGGAGAATGTGGTTCAAATCAATCCAGGGTGATATCCAGGTAGCCATCAATTTCATCTCTGAGGAGAGTTGGAGGAATCAGTGCAAGGTGCGAGTTTGTAGACATAGTTCCTATGCAGAGAAGAACTTTGTCTGTTTGAATAACATTAAATAATCACTGTGTGGCTTGGGGTGAATTAGGCAAAGAAGGAGGGACACAGTTGAAGCTACAAAGGTCTGTGACTGCCAGAATATTTAGGGTCTTTTAGGCCAAGGTAAGAATTTTAGAATTTATTCTGATAGCACAGAAAATACATTTCATTAGGCATCACTGATTTGAAATATTGTCCTATCTGAAAAATGTGGGTTTTTTTATTTTGTTTTTAATTTAATTTAATTTAATTTAATTTAATTTAATTTTAAAATTGAATTTCTTTGGGTTGTACTGGTTAATAAAATTATATAGGTTTTAGGTGTACAATTCTATAATACATCATCTGCATATTGTATTGTGTGCTCACCACCCTATGTTAGTCTCCTTCCAACGCCATTTACCTCCCTATACCTTCTTCTAGCTTCCCCAGCCCCCTTTTCTCTCTTGAAACCACCCTACTGTTTTCTGTGCCTATTAAAGTTTTTTTGGTCTTTTTTATTTGTTTATTTTTTTGTATATGGATGTGAATGTAGTGAGGACTGAGAAGACGCAGTTATTCAATGAAGACATGAATGTGGCCTGTACAAGGGTAAGTTAGTGGACCTGTTGAAATGGAGATTTAAAGATTATTTAGAATGTATATTTTTTATAAAACCCGTTAAATTATATTCAAGATGTATCATAAGGTATATACCTTTTAAAATATATTGAGCAATAGCTTATCTATCATGAACATACAAAGTAAAAAATTAAAATTACTGCATGATGAGTTTTAATAGTTTTATACATTCATGAAATTTACTACCATAATCAAGTTAAAGATTGTTTTCATTCCTTCTAAAAATTATTTGTGTCCATAGACAATCCATTCCTCCTCCTACCTTCTGATATCATGGGCAATGGGCATGTGTCCATGGGCAATCCATTCCGTCTCCTACCTTTTGATATCCTTCTGAAATCAAGCAAATTGTGATCTACTTCTATCAGTATAGCTTAGTTTGCATTTATATATATATATATATATATATATATATATATATATATATATATAAAAGCCTAAGAAACCTGAATGATGGAATTGACTAGAACAAGCAGTTGCTATGACACACACTTACCATCAGGGGGCAGGTGCTCAATGCAGGAGCTTCCCCCTGGTGGTCAGTGCAATCCCACAGCCAACCTCCCCCGGCCGGAAAACTTCCCATGTCCCTCCTCCTGGCCGGTAGGCCCTGATTGCCTCACCGGGGCTGGGCCCTGGATTGGAACAGGGAGGTGGCTGATGTGGCCCCTTTCCCAGGGGGACCAAGGGCCGGCTCCCTCCTTGAGGCCAGTGGCCAACCTCCTGTGCCCTGTCCCTCCCCCTGGCCAGCAGGCCCCGATTGGCCCACCGCCCACTCACCATGGTGGTGGTACAGTGGCAAAGGAAAGAGGAGCGGGGGAGGCGAGGAACTGTGCAGTGGCAGGGCACCATCGATGGTGGCGTCGGTGTCTGGCATTCGTTACTTCTGTGTCCGGTCCTGATCGACCCTGATTTCCAGCCAGGCCTAGGGACCCCACACATGCATGAATTTCATGCACCAGGCCTCTAGTTTTAATATAAAGAGAATCACACAGAAGGTACCATTTTGTGTCCATCATCTTTTATTTTGCACGTAGCTTTTAACACTTATCCACTTCATTGCATGAATCAGTATTTTGTTGGATACATATATACACTCATGTATGTGTATATATATAATGAAATATATATCATATAATAACTTAGGAATATGAATTGAATATTACACAATATATGTTTCTTTAAAAAGTTGACACATATAATTTCTCAGAAGTCTAAGACGAAATAAAATTGATTAATAGACCTTGTGTACTACATATGCTCATGAGCTACATGTTTATAAACTTTCTAAAAGCTATATATTTTTATAAAATACTCTCCATATATTTTCTCCCATGCCTATAATGTTAAGAGGTCAGATAATTCTTAGCACAATAAGTCACATAATCTTCTCTAATAAAATGGTAATATGCAAATTAACCATCACTCCGCTACATAAGCCATGCCCACCATCCAAGCCACGCCCACCAGCCAATCAGGGCGAGTATGCAAATTAACCCCCATCCAAGATGGCTACAAGGTTACCCAGGTAACAGAGCAAGCCAAGCTTTCCATAGCCTTTGCAGGCCTAAGCCTCCACTCAAGCTACAAAGTTTCAATTATAGAAGGTAAACAAATTCAAACAAATGGCAGCAGAATGGAGCTTGAGAGAGCAGGCCAGGGTTGCCGGCGGCAACAGGGGAAGCAAAGTTTTCCGCATACCCTGGCCGGGCTCACCTGCTTAAGGCTACAAAGTTTCAATTGTAGAAGGTGAATTAACTGCCACAAAAATGGCTGCCGCCCTGGAGGGAGCAGCAGGCTTGGCTCCGCTCCAGGATACAAAGTTTCAATTGTAGAAGGAAAATCAATTCCAGATACCAGGCCTCTGCTTGGGTTGCCAGGGGGCGTGGCCAGCCTGCAAACCACCACAGGCCCCTCGCTCAGGCCGCCCCACGCCCCAAGGGAACCCCACCCTGATCCGGGACAACCTTCAGGGCAAACCAGCTGGCCCCCACCCGTGCACCAGGCCTCTATCCTATCTAATAAAAGAATAATATACAGATTGATCATAACTGCAACACACAATATAGCTGTCCCCATGTGGTCAAAGATCCTGCCCCCATGTGGACACAAGATGGCCACTACAAGATGGCCAGCAGGGGAGGGCAGTTGGGAGGCACCCGGCCTGCAAAGGAGGGCAGTTGAGAGGGACCAGGCTTGCAAGGGAGGGCAGTTGGAGGTGATCAACCCTGCAGGAGAGGGCAGTTAGGGGTGACCAGGCCGGCAGAGGAGGGAAGTTCAAAATCCATATAAATATTATATAAATATATTATATATAGTTATATATGGAATTTACATATTTATATATGTATATTATATATATATATACATACATATACATATATATATTTTTTTTACCAGTAGAAAACAGGCTGGCAGCAGAGTGGTTAGGGGGTGATCAGGCTGGCAGGCAGAAGTGGTTAGGGGCAATCAGGAAGGCAGGCAGGCAAGCAGTTGGGAGCCAGCAGTCCTGGATTGTGAGAGGGATGTCCAACTGCCCATTTAGGCCCGATCCCACCAGGATCGGGCCTAAATGGGCAGTTGGACATCCCTCCAGGAGTCCCATATTGGAGAGGGTGTAGGCTGGGCTGAGGGACAACCCCCCGCCGTGCACGAATTTCGTGCACCAGGCTTCTAGTATAATAATAAATAGTGACCTAGTCATGAAGTAGGTTAATGAAGCTTTAAGGAGAGTCCATCAAATCTAAGAAAGATAGTCATTATTTACCCAATTACTAGAAGCTTCAAAAATATATGGCAAAAACTTAAGAATGAGGGCATTTTAATGTGAGTGATAAAATTATTTTGGCAGATGTAATAAGCCTTATCATCAGAATTTTATACCTAAAACATTGTAGTAATTGGAAATTTTAAGCATAAGATTAAAGTGCTATTTTTGAAGAGGAATTCCATCAGAAAATATTACAGTCATATACAGACAGAAAATATTCTAGCAATTTATCAACAAATATTCTGAGCTGACAACTAGATGAAATAAATGAACAAAATATAACAGGTTGGAGACAAGCCATCATGAAAAGAAACCTGCTAACTGAAGCTGAAATAATGCCACTAAACATGATGTTGCAGAAGATTTTAGATTTAGCCAAATAACAAATAAAAACTCCCTGCAGTTGATGTATCAGAAGATGGAGATTAAATGGATAGAAAAAAAAAAAAAAGTGAAAAAATGATGAACTTGAAATATGTCTGAATTAAGTATATGGTAGATATATACATATATACACATAAATAAATATGTATATTTTATGCATACATTGGTATATATAAAATATGTATTAATTTACATATACTTGATATTATACTCTATGCATAAATATTTGTATATATAAATATATATTTAACCTACATACATATATTTATATATAGGTATATAGTATACAGTATGTACATACTATATGTATACATATTCAAAATCCATGTAAATATTATATAAATATATTATATATAGTTATATATGGAATTTACATATTTATATATGTATATTATATATATATACATACATATACATATATATATATTTTTTTACCAGTAGAAAATGAAGATTCTTTACTCAAAGAACTATAATCTCTTATAATTCAAAAGTAAGTAAGAAATATCAAGTAATAAAGTTGAGATTCTAAAGTGGCAGTGGAGTAAATGGAAGCTACACCAACCTGCTCCAAGGACCAAACTGGAATTACAACTAAAATACAGAAAAACAATCCTGATTAATCAACTGATGACTAGCTGGAGAGAACCTTGATAGCCAAGAATGAAAAGTAGAGACCACTTAGAGACTGGTAGGAAGTATGGAAGCAGGAAAGGGCTGGCCAGGCTCCCACAGAAAGCAGCTAAAGAACCAGAGAGATAGAACTCTTGGGTCTAAACCCTAAGCCGGGCCCCCAGCCCAGAGCAGCAGAACTGAGATATGGCTGTGAAATGCAACAGGGAGAGATGGCTAGAAAACCAGGCACCGTTTTAGAGGGCCAATGCAAAATTTTCCTGTGCAGCCACTTACCTTGGGCTCTAGCAGAGGGAAGGCAGAGTGGACTGGGGCTTTGTGAACAAAAACCAGGGTTTGGGACTCTGGGTTTAGAGCTCTGAAGGCAGCCATCCAGGTTCCCTGTGCTAATTCTTTCCCTCATACTGCAGAGGATATATTTCTCAGGCAGACTTTTACCATCCAGGTGGTTTTTGCCTGGGTAAAGCAATTCCCATATCCTATTGGAAAATCTCTTGCCCTACACTGTGGTTGATAGCCTGAGGCTCATCAAGACTGAATAACAATCAGGCTGCAGGCAGAGGCAGTTCTCTGGAGGCTTTGAGTCTTTACATCATCTAATTTGGGGCTGAAGGCTAGGAAACGCAAACCTGGAAGCACATCTTGGTTCTTTCCAAAGGCACCCAGCCCTAGCAGAGGGAGCCATAAGCTATACATTGCTGATAGCTCTAAACAAGGTTTTCAGGGCCAGTCACAAGCAGTGTCTGACATTGTTCTGCACTAGAGACTGGGATTCATAGCAGATCTACTGAATGCATAGACATATACCCAAACAGGCAGCCAAAATGGGTAGACAAAAAAAAAAATCTCCAAAGGAAAGAAAAAGAAAATTATCCAAAGGAAGAGCTAAATGCAATGGAGATAAGAAATTTATCAGATATAGAGTTTAGAATAATGATGGCAAGGATGCTCAATAGTATGAGAAAAGATAAAATAACTATGAAAAAAAAAACAGTTGAATATAAAGAATGACATAGCACTAATAAAGAACACAGTAGAAGGAATACACAGCAGATTAGGTGAAGCTGAGGATCAGATCAGTAATAAAAAACAGCGTTGAAAAAATTACTCAATAAAAGAACCAAAAAGGAAAACAAAATAAATAAACAAAAAACAATTAAAAAAAAGAAGGACAGCATAAGGGAACAGTGGGACAAAATGAATCATAACAATATATGCATCATAGGAAAGCCAGAAGTGAATAAAGTGAGGAAGGGATAGAGAAACTTTTGAAAAAATAATGGCAGAAAACTCCCATAACCTCGTGAAGGAAAAAGTTGCACAAGTTGAACAGTCACAGAATGTCCCAAGCAAGAAGAACCCAAACGCATCATATTAAAATGCCCAAAAATAAAGACAATGAGAAAATCTTAAAGGTTATGAGAGAAAACCAATTTATTAGCTACAAAGGAGCTCCCATAGGCTGTCAGCTAATTTTTCATCAAACCAACTCTACAGACTATATATTCAGGGTAATGAAAATCAAAGATCTGAAACCAAGACTACTATATCCAGCAAGACCATCATTCAAAATAGATGGTGAAATAAAGAGCTTCCAAGACACAAAAAAAACTAAAGTAGTTTATCACCACAAAACCAGCACTTCAAGAAATGCTAAAGAGACTGTTATAATAAGAAGTAAAAAAGAAACATAGGCATAAAGAATTCATATAGCAATAAATAAGTACCTATCAATAATAATCTTAAATATAAATGGATTAAATTCTCCAATCAAAAGACAAAGATAGATGAATGTTAATGAAAACATGACCCAACTATAAGCTGTCTACAAGACACCCACCTTAAAACAAAAGACTCACAAAGGATGAGAGTAAAAAGATGGAAAAAAACAATTTAATGCAAATGGAAATGGAAAAAAAACCTGGCATAGCAATACTAATTTCTGAAAGAATAGAGTTCAAAATGAAAACCATCACAAGAGACAATAAAGGTCACTATAAATACTAAAAGGATTGATCAAACCAGAGGCTATAACCCTGGTAAATATATATGCACCTAATATAAGAGCACCTAATATATAAAAATATTTCTAGAGGACGTTAAAGGAGAGATCCATAGTAATACATTCATAGTAGGGAATTTTAACACCCTGCTAACTTCATTGGGTAGATTTTCCAAACAAAAAATCAACATGAAAACAGAGACTCTAAATCACACACTGGATCAGTTGGATTTAATTGACATTTATAGAACATTTATCCCAAACCTGCAGAATATACATTCTTCTCAAGTGTACATGGGTCATTCTCAAAGATAGACCACATGTTAGGACACACACACACACAAAAAAAAATCTCTACAAGTGCAAAAATATTGACATCATATCTTCTCCGACTATAATGGCATAATACTAGTATTAGAAATCAACTACAATAAAAACTATCAAAAAATTCAAACACTTGGAAGCTGAATAGTGTGCTATTAAACAATGACTGGGTTACCAAAGAGATCAAAGAAGAAATTAAAAACATCCTGCAAATGAATGACAATGAAAACACAACAATTTAAAACCTATGGGGCACAGTGAAAGAAGTCCTGAGAGGGAAGTACATAGCATTACAGGCCTACTTCAAAAAATAAGACACGCTGGAAATAAATCATCTAACTCTACAACTTAAAGAATTAGAAAGAGAGCAGCAAGAAAAGTCCAGAGTGAGCCGAAGGAAGAAGATAATAAAGATCAGACCAGAAATAAATGAATTAGAGACCAACAACAACAACAAAAAAAAACAATACAAAATATCAATAAAACCCAGAGCTGGTTCTTTGAAAGGATACACAAGATCGATGGACCTCTAGCCAGGCTCACCAAGAAGCAAAGAGAGAGGACCTGAATAAACAAAATCAGAAATGAAAGAGGCAAAATAACAACAGACCCCACAGAAATACAAAAGATTGTAAAAAAATATTATGAACAACACAACTCCAACAAACTAAACAACCTAGAGGAAATGGACATATTCCTGAAAAAATACAACCTTCCAAAACTCAATCAAGAAGAGTAAAAAAAATCTCAACAGGCCAATAACGAAGGAGGAAATTGAAGCAGTCACCAAAAAACTTCCAGCAAACAAAAGCCCAGGGCCAGACAGATTCACAGGTGAGTTTTACCAAACAGTCAAAGAAGAACTAAAACCTATCCTTCTCAGACTATTCCAAAAAATTCAAGAGGAAGGCACACTTACAAGCTCTTTCTATGAAGCCAGCATTACCCTAATTCCAAAAGCAGATGAAGATATTACATAGAAAGAGAATTACAGGCCAACATCCCTGATGAACTTACATGCTAAAATCCTCAACAAAATTATAGTAAATTGGATCCAGCATCACATTAGAAAGATCATACACCATGACCAAGTGGGATTTGTTACAGGGATGCAAGGCTGGTACAATATCTGAAAATCAAGAAACATCAAACATCACATAAACAAATTGAGAGACAAAAATGACATAATCATATCAATTGATGCAGAAAAGGCATTTGATAAAATCCAACACCCTTTCCTTATAAAAACTCTCAGCAAAGTGGGAATAGAGAGATCAAACCTCAACATAATAAAAGCCTTATATGACAAAGCTACAGCCAACATCATATTCAGTGGGCAAAAACTAAAACCATTTCCCCTAAGAACAGAAACAAGACAGGAATGCCCACTTTCACCTCTCCTGTTCGACATAGTACTGGAAGTGCTAGCCATAGTGATCAGACAAGAAGAAGAAATAAAAGGCATCAAATTGGAAAAGAAGAAGTAAAATTGTCATTATTTGCAGGTGACATGATATTGTACGTAGAAAACACTAAAGACTATAAAAAAAACTACTAGAACTAATAAATGAATTTAGCAAAGTAGCAGGATACAAAATTAACACCCAGAAATCTATGGCTTTTTTTTATACACTAATAATGAACTCACAGAAAGAGGAACTAAAAAACAATCCCATTTACTATTGCAACAAAAAAATTAAGATACCTAGGTATACATTTAACCAAGGAGTTAAAGGACCTGTACTCAGAAAAGTACAGGTTGCTGAAAAAAGAAATAGAGGAAGACATAAACAAATGGAAGAATACACCGTGTTCATGGATTGGTAGAATCAACATCATTAAAATGTCCATACTACCCAAAGCAATCTATAGATTCAATGCACTCCCCATCAAAATACTAATGGCATATTTCAAAGACCTAGAACAAACTCTCCAAAAATTCATCTGGAATAAAAAAGACCCCGAATAACTGCAGTGAACTTGAGAAAGAAGAACAAAGTTGAAGTTATCACAAAACCAGATATTAATTTATACTACAAAGCTATTGTATTTAAAATAGCCTGATACTGGTACAAGAACAGGTATATAGATCATTGGAACAGAACATAGAACCCAGAAATTTACCCAAGCCATTACGTTCAATTTATATTTGAAGAAGGATGTAAAAACATACAATAGAGTCAAGACAGTCTCTTCAATAAATGGTGTTGGAAAAATTGGACAGATACATGCAAAAAAAATGAAATTAGACCACCAACTTACACCATTCACAAAAATAAACTCAAAATGGATAGAGGACTAAGATGGGAAATCATAAAAATCTTAGAAGAATTAATAGGCAGCAAACTCAGAAATCTCTTCTGGCAATATGTTTGTGGATACGTCTCCTTGGGCAAAAGAAACTAAGGAGAAATTTAAAAAATAGGACTATGTCAAAATAAAAAGCTTCTGCACAGCAAAATAAACCATCAACAAAATGAAAAGGAAGCTCACTGTAATGGAGAACATATTTGGTAATAATAAATCTGATAAAGTATTAATCTCCAAAATATATAAGGCACTAATGCAATTTAACAAATAACAAAGGCCAAATATGACAACAATTCAATAAAAAATTGGCAAAATACCTAAATAGACACTTCTCCAAAGTGGACATAGAAATGGCCAAGAGATATATGAAAAAATGCTCGAAGTCACTGATCATCAGAGAGATGAAAATTAAAATAACAACGAGGTATTAACTCATTGTCAAAATGGCCACCTTCAACAAATCAACAAATTATAAGAGTTAGGGAGGATGTATAGAAAAGGGAACATTAGTACACTGCTGGTAGGAATGCAGACTGGTGCAGCCATTATGGAAAACAGTATGGAGTTATCTAAGAAAATTAAATATGGAACTGCCATCTGACCCAATGGTTCCACTTCTAGGAATATATCCTAAGAAACTTGAAATACCAATCAGAAAGACTGTATGCACCCCTATGTCCATAGAAGCACAATTTACAATAGCTAAGATCTGGAAACAGGCCAAGTGCCCATGAGTAGATGAGTGAATAAAAAAGCTATGGTACATTTACACCATGGAATGCTATGCAGCAGTAGAAAAGAAGGTATCTCACTCTTGGAGACAGCAGGGAGGGACCCAAAGAGTATTATGCTAAACTAATTAAGCCAGTCAGAGAAATAAAGTATCACTCTTATGTGAAATGTAAGGAATAAAATAAATGGATAAACAGAATAGATCCAGGCACATAGAATCATAGAACAAACTGTTGAATCTCAGAGGGAAGGTGGGGATGGTTGGGTGGGAAGGTATCAGCCAAAGAACTTGTATGCATATATGCATAAATCATGGACACAGGTAATAGGGTGGTGAAGGCCTGTTGTTTAGGTCAGGGGCAAGCTAGAAGGGGTCAATGGGAGAAAAAGGGGGACATATAATACTCTCAACAATAAAAATTTTAAAATAACAAAACAGCAACAAAAAAAGAAGTAATGAAGTTAATGATCCTATTAAACCTTTGAGACCACTTAATAGGAGCATGGGATATATATAAAAATTGGAATATTTTAACCAATGGTCATAGGCCATTAACATTTAAATATTTATTTTGTACTTTTCTCTGATCTCCCATCAATTAACATCTTCCAAAGTGAACACAGACACAAATGTGCTTGCACAAACGTGCCCCTGACACACACGACCAGAAAATCAATTGTGAAATATTTTCCTCTTTTATTTCAATTAAAAATGGCACCACTAATAATTTTTTCATTTATAATTTAATTATATATTATATATTTAGTGGTGTACTATGCTTAAAACATTTCCAACTGGCATATTTCCTACATTGAAAAGTGAACATTTCACTGATTTACATCTTCCGCCAAAACGGCTAAAGAGTACTGTAAAATGAACCATAAGAGTACAAAATGTGTACGAAGACAGATTGTAGTAATCAGTTTGTAATAATGAAAATATTTTATGGAAAACAAATCACTAAGTACCAGGGAGATATATCAACTGTTTTGGAGGATTTGGAGAGCAAATATTATCTGTTAAGTGTTCTATCATTAGTTTAGTCTATCTTACTTGCAGTGTTATATAGCTAACATTTATCAGTACATTAAAATGGATATATTTAGTCACATGAGTCTTACATAATGCCACAAATATACCCCAAACAATCCCATCATACTGAACTGCATAAATTGTTCACCATCATAGTAATTTTGATAGAAATAAAATTTCTTTTAAAAAAAATATATTTTATTGATTTTTTACAGAGAGGAAGGGAGAGGGATAGAGAGTTAGAAATATCGATGAGAGAGAAACATCAATTCAGCTGCCTCCTGCACACTCCCCACTGGGGATGTGCCCACAACCAAGGTACATGCCCTTGACTGGAATCGATCCTGGGACCCTTCAGTACGCAGGCCGACGCTCTATCCACTGAGACAAACTGGTTAGGGCTAGAAATAAAATTTCAATTAGTGATTACACAACATGTTATTTTTTAATATAATAAATAAACATTAGAGGGCACATGGGATGCCTGGCACTCTTCTAGATGCAACACAAGAGAGAGAAATATAAAATATCTTTCCATATGTTGCTTACAAAGTGGAGAGTCAGTAAGTAAATAAGTAAATTAATTAATGGTTAATATATATTGAGTCTGAGTCTACCTCCTTAGAGGGATCTTTACTGATGAAGCTCATATCAGTATGATTAAAATATAACCTTAAGTTTTAAAGTTCTATGGTGTTCACATTTACCACAATTAGATCTTAGCACAGAAGTAATAATCCTATATAATAAAAGGCTAATATGCAAATTGACCAAACAGTGGAACAACTGGTCGCTATGATGCGCACTGACCACCAGGGGGCAGATGCTCAACACAGGAGCTGCCCCCCAGTGGTCAGTGTGCTCCCACGGGGGGAGCACCACTGAGCCACCAGCCAGGCTGACAGCTGGTGCATGCAGCAGCCCGCCTCTGCAGCAGCGCTAAGGATATCCAACTGATGGCTCCCCTGGGGAGCAGGCCTAAGCCATCAGTCAGACATCCCCTGAGGGCTCCTGGACTGCCAAAAGGCGCTGGCTGGGCTGAGGGACCACCCCCACCCCTGAGTGCACAAATGTTGTGCACCAGGCCTCTAGTACATCTATAAATTTATTTGCTCTGGTGACTTAACAAAAATTAGTTGAAAGTAAATAAATAATAAATTTGACCAATATTGCCTATATAATCTTCCCACTAGTTAATGCAATTTTAATTATATTTTTCTTTCATAATATTTTATTACATAGCAATATTTATTTCTTAAGATAAATACTTCTACAATCAGGCATGAGTTACTGAATACTTATTTAGATGTTAGTTAAGTTTATTCTTAGGTACCTTAATCTTTTGGCGCAATGGTAGAAATCTCAGTACCATATATCAAGCTGTATTACAAAGCCACTGTTCTCAAAACTGCCTGTTAATGACAGTGTTACTTAACTAAGGAGGTAAAAGACCTGTATTCGGAAAACTACAGGACACTGAAAAGTGAGATAGAAGAAGACATAAACAGATGGAAAAACATACCGTGTTCATGGATTGGTAGAAAACATTATTAAAATGTCCATACTACCCAAAGCAATCTATAGATTCAATGCACTCCGCATTAAAATACCAACGGCATATTTCACAACTGCTTTTTCTGCATCAATTGATATGACTGTGATTTTTCTCTCTCAATTTGTTTCCAAATCTTAGCAATTTACAATAGCTAAGATTTGGAAACAGCCTAAGTGCCCATCAGCAGATGAGTGGATTAGAAGACGGTGGTACATCTACACAATGGAATACTATGCTGCTATGCAACAGTATGGGTGGACCTGTAGGGCATTATGCTAAGCAAAATAAGTCAGTCAGAAAAAAAAACAAAACACATGATCCCACTCATTTGTGGAATATCAGGTATAATGAACAACATAAACTGATGAACAAAAACAGATCCAGAGACAGAGAAGCATTGATCAGACCATCAAACCTCAGAGGGAAGGCAGGATAAGGTTGGGGGCAGGGAGAGAGGTCAACCAAAGGACTTGTATGCATGCATATAAGCACACCCAATGGACCCAGACACTAGGGGGGTGAGAGCATGAGCAGGGGGGTTGGGAGGGCAATAGATTCATAAGAACCCATATGTAATACCTTAAATAATAAAGAAAATAAATTATTTTAAAAAGTGGTCAAGCAATTAAAAAATAATAAATAATTAACACTAATCAGAAAACGAGAAAAAATAATAAGTTGGAAGCATCACAATAGATATATTTTTGTGTCTAAATTACTCAGGAGTCTAGAGAATTGAGTGTGACATATAAAAAAATTTCTCAGTTTACAAATTTGGTGATTAGAAAGAAGCAGGAGAGTGGGAAGATAAGAGGGTATAAAGCTGACCAGAACTTTGCTCAACTACAAATTTGAAAACAGTCAAGTTTAGGCCTGAAAAGGAGGAGAGACCTTATTAAGTATCTAAGGCTTTCAGAAAGGTCCTCAAAGAGCTTCACCTTAGAAGTAAAGTACATCAACAATAGAATAAAAATATACCACCCAACTTAAAGGCCTAAACTAAGTTTTAGATTATTAAGCCCTAATTGTATTTAAAAATTGCTTCATATCACAATTGCTTAATGTATATTAAATCCTTAGAGGAAGGACTGCAGAATGTGGTCTAACTGCAGATTCTGAAATGGCCTTGTAACTGGGTTTAGGCCCTCGCCAGTCCAGGAACCTGGTGAAATGCATTCTCCTCTACACCCCCAGAAATTCTGAAATGGCCTTATACTTGGCTTCAGTCACTCCCAGCCATAGACTATGAGCAGTCCTGCCAGTTTAGGGTCCCACCAGGAAACATAGTCACAAGTAGGCCAACCAATCTTGATAGGACAGCAGATCCTTAAAAATTCCTGTAACAAAGCTCTAGCCTTTCCCAGCCACAGCTAGGGAGCAGTCCTGTTTCCTCAGGAACCTGGATGGAGACACACCTATCATTTTCTCCAGAACTAGATCTGTAGACCTTAATGTGAAACTGGGGGGGGGGGGGGGGGAGGTGCAGTTGTAGGGTGGAGGGGTTCAATGGAGGAAAAGGGGATATCTCTAATATTTTCACCAATAAAGATAAATTAAAAATAAATAAATATAATAAAAATACAATAAAATATTAGTAAATTAAATTCAGAAATATAAGTATGGCAAATCGTTACTAAATATATTTGGATCAGCAATGTAAGAATAGTTCAACATCAGGAACTATATTAATGTAAATATGTACATTAAATAAAACATGTACAGATTTTAAAACAGCAAACTAAGACAAATTGTTTCTTACCTTTAAGCCGTATATCACATAGTAAACTAATTAAAGCATTACCTTAAAACAAAGAATAAAATAAGTTTACTTAAAGTTACTATTTAACATTGACTGGCAGTGGTAGCCAATTCATTAAGTTATGAAAAAATTATAAAGGTAAAAAGATCACAAGGAAGAAACAAATTATTTATTATTTGTAGAAATATATTATCGCCTACCTGGTAATCTCAAAGAATAAATTGACAAGCCATTTTAATTAATCAGTCTTTTGTAAAAGGTGGCTAAATGCAAGACCAATGTTAAAAATAAGACCTTTTCTGACTACCAATAATCCAGAAACTTCTAATGTCCTTTAATTATATTTTATCCTGTTTTTCTTGAGGCACATAAGTCTTATTTTATAGTAGCAACTTCCTACTATATTTTAAGCCTTATTTGTAACTAGTTTTTGGCCATGTGACAAATTTCTGACTAATGAACTGTGAACAGAGGATTCGTGGCTGATTTCAGGAAGACCCTTTAAATAGAGGACACATGCCCTTTCTGCCTTCTTTCCTGCTCACTGTCTGGAATGCAAACACAATGCCTGGAACTGCAAAACCATAGATTTCGTGGAGATAACCTTGAGAATGAAAGGAACAGATAGTAGAGAAACAATCCAGAACAGCCCAAAGTTCCTGCTCTTGGAAATATTATCCAGGAACTGCCTACTTGTGGAATTCTTTTACATGCTCCATTTTCCTTTTTTTTTTTTTGTACCACTATTTTCTCAAGCTCAGTTTTGTAAATCTGAATTCAGTCAGAATAATTTTAAAACAGCACCATATAATTAGAAAATAAACAGAAAATGGATTTTGTCCACAGCAGAAATTTATATTATAGTAAATAATGGCTGAGAAAGGAATACATGAAATTTTGCTTATTTGCTTATACAAATTAATAAAAATGTTACAGTTGCTTTTACACTATTAGTGGCCATTTTGCCTCAGTGTTCCATTCTGTACACCTGTTAATCATATGATTGAAGCACTGAAATTAGTTGAATTAATTATTGACATCTAAAATCTGGCATATTATTGACTAGAGGTATTATCTATACACAGCCTTGGGGAAGATGTAGAATTCATATGCTTCTCATTGTAGTTTTAAAAAAAATTACAAAAGCTTAGTAGGTTATATAACCTGAATACTTTTTTGTTACCATATCTGTCCAATGAAAGAAGATTTAGTTTATACTAAAAAATGTAACATAAATCCAGAACAAGCTTGAAAATACAAAATCCTTCCTTTTTTATTTATTTTTATTTATTTATTTTAAAATATATTTTTACTAGAGGCCTGGTGCACAAAATTCAAGTGTGAGTATAGTCCCTATGCCTGGCCTGTGATCAGGGCCATCTTCCCTGGCTGCTGGAAGCCAGCTCCGTCCCCCTCCGCCACCTACCCCCGGTTCTCCATTTGCCATTGGGGTATCGGAGCCTGCTGGCCAGAGGGAGGGATCGAGATGTGGTCAGTGTGCCTCATAACGACTGGTTGAGCAGTCATTCTGGTTGTTCTGCCATTTGGTCAATTTGCATATTACTCTTTTATATATATACTAAAGGACTGGTGAATGAAATTCAAGCACGGTTAGGGTCGCTAGGCCTGGCCGGCAATCAGGGCTGATTGGGGTCTTCTGGCTACCGGCCAGGGACTCCCTTCCCCAGCTGCCAGCCGAGGCCTTCCTTCATTCCATACCGATCCCTGGTGGTCAGCAGATGTCATAGCAAGCGATCGAACTCCCGGTTGAACTCCCGAGGGGACACTTTGCATATGACCCTTTTATATATATAGACTAGAGGCCCGGTGCACAAAATTTGTTCACTGGGGGGGGGTGTCCCTCAGCCCAGCCTGCACCCTTGCCAATCTGAGAGCTCTCGGGGGATGTCCAACTGCCGGCTTAGGCCTGTGGGTTTGGGCCTAAACCAGCAGTCAGACATCCCTCTCACAATTGGTGACTGCTGGCTCCTAACAACTCACCTGCCTGCCTGCCTGATTGCCCCTAACCACTTCTGCCTGCCAGGCTGATAGCCCCCTAACTGTGCCCCTGCTGGCATAATTGACACCTAACTGCTCCCTTGCTGGTCTGATCGCCCCCAATTGCCCTCCCCTGCAGGCCTAGTTCCCCCCAAATGCCCTCCCCTGCAGGCCTGGTTTCCCCCAACTGCCCTCCCCTTCCGGCCATCTTGTGACAATGTGGGGGTGGCCGTCTTGTGACAACATGGGGGCAGCCATCTTGTGATGACATGGGGACGGCCATCTTGTGACACAAGGGCATGAGGGTCAATTTTCATATTACCTCTTTATTATATAGGATATAGATGTCCTCCAATCCTTCCACTTCCAGGGAAAGGGACAAAGGAGAGTTGCTCAAAGTGATAAGGAAGGCAGCAGTGTGAACTTTTTTATTGGGGGGGGGGGAGAGATCCTCCTGATGAGGGGTTTCAAAGGACAGCAGCCTACCCTCTGTCTCCAGAGACACAATTTCTGATTGGCATCTGGCAGGACAGAGCAGTTGCAGGTACAAGACTGGGAGCACCTTTCTACATGCAGCTCCCTGGAGAGTCTCTTCCGGCCAAGGAAAGCTTTGTTCTAACCATCTCTCCTGGAGCCAGGGCTGCTGGTGGTCTGGGGCAGGAGGGCAGAATGGAGGTGGGGCAGGGCAGGGCAGGGAAGGAAGAAGTATGGGGTAGAAGACTGGGGGGTGGAGGAGGGAGAGGGTGAAATCTCTGTGTGTTGGCGGGGAGGGCTGGTGCAGAAGGAGAATTGGGGTCAGCATAGGAAGGTTTGGAGGTACTGGGGGAGTAAGAGGGACCAGCAGATGCCAGAACAGGGGAAGCATCTACGGAATCAGGTGGGGGTCCACGAGGGTGAGCATAGACTAAGTCTCTTCCCCAGACCCTGCCATCCCAGGTGGCTAGTGGGAGGGGTCCATAGCAAGGTGTTGAGCCCCCTACACTTTGTGTCTGAGGGTCCAGAACATGTGGCCAACACACCCCACCCCTGCCCCCCTCACCGAAGTACTGCCATTTGGAACGCATTTTCAGACACATGGATTGTTTTTAAGTTAATGCTTTTTAATTCACTCTGTTTCCCACTTGCCATTTTTTATTGAAAAGGCAGATTCTGCTGGTGTGTTCCTTTAGGGTGGAGTGGTGGCAGGGGTGTTCTCCACGGGCAGAGATCCGATGAGAGACAGAGACAAAAGGCCAGCAAGACAAGGGGAATGAGTAAACAGGATCAGAGAGCAAGCAACAGGGAGAGAGGTGCACAGGGCAAGACAGACACATGACACAGGGTGCTGTGGATGGGGATAGAGCTTCCTGGCCCAGTGAGAGGACTCATTTGGCAGAGCAGCAGTCTGTGTGTGCATTCACCCTGGGCGCAGCTCCCAGGCCCGGAGTCAACAAACTGAAAGCCCAGGATAATTATAGATAACTAGAGGCCCGGTGCACAAAACTTGTGCATGGGGGGCAGTCCCCTCAGCCCAGCCTGCACCCTGTTCAATTCGGAACACCTCAGGGATGTCTGACTGCCTTTTTAGGCCAGATTCCCTGGGATCGGGCCTAAACCGGCAGTTGGACATCCCTCTCACAATCCAGGACCGCTGGCTCCTCACTGCTCACCTGCCTGCCAGCCTGATCTCCCCTAACCGCCTCTGACTGCTGGCCTGATTTCCCTAACTGCCCACCTTGCTGGCCTGGTCGCCCCCAACTGCCCCCTGCTGGACTGGTAGCCCCACACAGCCTGATGTTCAGTCGTTTGGTTGTCCCTCACTAACGCCCCTCCTGACCTGGTTGCCCCACACAGCCTGATATTCAGTCGTTTGGTTGTCCCTCACTACCCCCCTGCTGGCCTGGTTGCCCCACATAGCCTGCTATTCAGTCGTTTGGTGTTTGCTCACTAACCCCCCTGCAGGCCTGGGTCCCCCCCAACTGCCATCCCCTGCAGGCCTGATTCCTCCCAACTGCTCTCCCCTGCAGGCCTGGTCCCCCACAACTGCCCTCCCCTGCAGGCCAGGGTTCCCACCAACTGCCCTCCCCTGCATGCTTGGTCCCCACAACTGCCCTCCCCTGCAGGCCTGGGTCCCCCCCAACTGCCCTCCCCTGCAGGCCTGGGTCCCCCCCAACTGCCCTCCCCTGCATGCCTGGTCCCCCCAACTGCCCTCCCCTGCAGGCCTGGGTCCCTCCCAACTTCTCTCCCCTGCATGCCTGGTTCACCCCAACTGCTCTCCCCTGCAGGCCTGGGTCCCTCCCAACTGCCCTCTCTTTGCTGGCCTGGTCTCCCCCAACTGCCCTCCTCTGCTGGCCTGGTCACCCCTAACTTCCCACAACTGCCCTCCCCTTCAGGCCATCTTGTGACAGCCATCTTGTGGTGGCCATCTTGTGGTGGCCATCTTGTGTCCACATGGGGGCAGCCATCTTTGACCACATGGGGGTGTCCATCTTGTGTCTTGGTGTGAGGGTCAATTTGCATATTACTCTTTTATTGGATAGTATATTAGATAGGATGGCATCTTCTCTAATGTCAGGAAACAGGGTTATGTATCTCACTTGTTCTCCAATGACATTTTCATATTATTCTACATTCTTGTTATATGCTTCTTTTTTAAATTAAATGTATTGCGTGACATTAACAGTATCATGTTATCTGCTTCTTTAAGCCTTATTACATTCATCTCACCATCCATATATTTATATATATAATAGAGAAATATGCTAATTAACTTGGACATCATAATGGGCCGGCCGGACAGGAGGAGGTTGCACGCACAGCATCGGGGGCAGGGCAGCAGGGGCCTCCATGTGCCTGTGCTGGGGGAGGGCCTGATCAGCAGCGGTTGTGGCTGTTGCGTGGCCCGTAGAGCAAGGCAGGGCCGGACTGGTGACTGGAGGGTGGGTGGTGCCATGCGATTTCAAATCGTGCGCTGGGCTTCTTGTTAGTATATAATTCACTGCCCTCTAAGAAGTCCCCCCTAGTTCACTGAAAACTCTCCCTCTTACGTATGATTTTTCTACCCAATTAAAATGCTGTCAATATTGTGACTTCACTCTTCTTATGGAAAGCACATCCAATCCTTTACTCACTCAGTTCCTTGACTTCCTCAATAATTCCATTCATTACTTCATCTCACCAACAGCTTCTCCAGTCACTTTAATTTTTGAACACAAGAAATGGTTCTCTTTTCTAAATTACTTTGTCAAACATTCATTAAAATACTCCAACTGTAATTTTTCTTGATATTTCTCCTCATTCATCATTCTTTTTCTTTTCTTTTTTTTTAAAAGCTTTACAAATTATTTAGATTTCATGATACACTATCATTTACCTTAATTAAAGTATGTGAGGATTCCTCAACACTGGTCCCTTAAGTTACACCAAATTGATAAGATCCTAGCACTGATGGATGCAAATATTGTCATCCATATATGTGTGCACAGATATGTCATTAATATTAGTGAAAATAACACAATATGGAAGTGTTAGAGCAATTATAAATTTATTATTTGCAAGTGAGCTCTCAAAACTCCCAGAAATATACCTCATTTATTGAATCAGATCGGTCTCTCATTCTTACCAAAGAACATTGAAACATTTTCCTCTTCACCCCTGACCCATGCACTCCCCTTTCCCTGTCCGTTCCAAAGTAAAATGTAGTCAAATTATATGAACTCTCAATTTTCATCAACTTAAAACTAGCTGCTTTGAATCCACTGTTACTGTTGAAATGATGAGACCTACCTAGGGTCTTGTCTTCTTGAAGGAAAGATTTCAACCAAGATACCAAGTGTAGCAAAGTAAATAAAAATTTATTGGCTGCAGCAAAACTATACTTAGGACAGACAAAAAGGAAGGGCATAGAAGAAGCAGCAGGAGAGCCTAGGCTGGGCTGCTGGGCCCCTTTTCTCTGACTTCTCAGTGAGCCAAGGCTTTCCAGATGTGTTCTTTCAGGATCGTGGTCTCCACTAATTGGCCGGTGCCAGGGCAGGGTGTCTTTCGTCAATGCAGCTGACCCTGAGAAAGCCATGGCTCACTTGTGTGGTTTTGCTAAGTTTCTGGGCCTGGAGCTGAAATACAACTGAGGCCTAGATATTATCTTTAGGAATGAAAAGATCAGGGGGCCCAAACCTCATGAATAGCAATATGGAAAGTCAGGGAATCCACTCTGCGTGACCAGCAATATGCTAGGAGAGAAAAGGTCACCCTGGGGGTGAGGTTCTTGTTTTCCCAACCAACCAATGAACCAACCCAGCAACCTACCACCCAACCAACTAACCAAAGCTTTACAAAAGCTTCCTGTCCTCTGAATATACAGAAGTAGTTATTTATACTTGCTTTCTCTTCCTCATCCCCTTATTATTAATTATGTCACTATAGTATAGCCTTAGAACTCCAACTTGCATGCAATTGTAAAAGTCATGCATGGGTTGTTAAATGCAAGGAATACAGTTTTGTCTTCATTTTACTTCACTTTTCAGAGTACTTTACTTCAGGTGGTTAATCACTCCTTTCTGAAACATTGTCCTCTTTTGATTTCTGTGATGCCAAATTAAAATACATAGCATGTAATTAGACTTAAAATAGAAAAATATAGAACGCATTAAAATAAAATACATATTTTCAAAGCAAAAGTAGTCATTTTAAAATAAAAATCATTATAACATAAAATTAATTCCACAAAATTATTTTTAAATCCAAGACAGTACTGAAACATCTAAAAATAAAATAAAAATCTATAATAACACTTCCCTAAGAGTAATCACTATTATGAATTCATTTTATATATTTTTATGCACATTAATGCAAACACATCTATAACAAAAATGGCACCATGCTGTTTTGTAATATGCTTATTTTACTCGATAACATATTTGTAGATGTAGATAAGTACTATTTTAATGACTTCATGGTATTTTATACTTAAGCTATATTAAAATGTATTTAATCAGTTTCCAAATTGATGAGTATTAAAATTAAATCAATTTTTTTTCAAGTATTGTAAGCTTTGATTCAATTATCCTACCTGCACATACACAGACATAGGCAACAGTATGGTGCTTACCAGAGGAAAGGAGGGTGGTGGTTTAGTAAATGCTAAAAGAGGTCAAATATCTGTTGACAGAAGATTTGGCTTTGGGTGATGGGCACACAATGTAATACACAGATGATATGTCATAGAAGTGTACACTTGAGACCTATATGATCTTATTAAGGCCACTCAATAAATTCAATAAAAATAAACTTCCGTTTCTCAAACTTATGAAAAAATATTATCAATGTAAAATAGTTTTCACATTGCAAAATAAAGATTTCAAAATTTATTTTGATTGGTTTTACTTACAAAAAATTACCTAAAATAACTGGCTAATTTAAAATAAAATACATATTAAATGCATTAATATGGCATCCTATGAGGGGAATTGAATGTGAATAGTAAATTAATATAAAAGAACATACACATGTACATATATATAATTAAAAAGAAGGAGCTAAAAGGGCTAATGTACTGACACTAAAATGATTATACATTGTTATCTACACTAATAAAAGAGAAAAATGCTAATTGACCATACCTTCGCTACGCCCACAGCCAATCAGAGCGAGTATGCAAATTAACCCAACAAAGATGGTGGTTAATTTGCATACGCTGAGGGAAGGAGGAGTGAAGACTGAAGACAGCATAGAAGGAAAAGGGAGGGAAAGCGGAAAGCAAGGCGGCTGCCAGAGGGAAAGCATGGGTGGGGCGGGGGGCGGCGCGCACGGCCACGGTGGCTGCAATGGTGGCAGTGGCGGCAGTGGTATGCGAGGCGGCTGCGGGCAGGATGGGGCGGGGCGGCTGCGGTGGGCAGGGCAGGGTGGGGCGGAGCAGCCGCTTGCAGAAATCTTCCTGCAACGGGCTCCTAATCTCTATATATAAAAGCCTAAGTGACCGGTTGACCAATCGGGACTGGGTGAGATGGGCCAGACACAACTTGGAGCCCTCCCTGGCCCCTATCGTGCACCAGTGGGGTCCTGGATTGTGAGAGGGCACAGGCCAGGCCAAGAGACCCCACCGGTGCATGAATCCATGCACCTCCTCTAGTATTAAATAAAATAACTGTGAGTATAATGATGATTAACAATTCATAAAAATAAGTTAACGTATGTTTCAGGAATGACATTTTTTAGAAAGATCTAAAATGAACCTTACTGATCTCTTTAGTCAGTATTAAGTAACTTAGAAAGTTACTTTAATTCTGAGAACAAGTTAATTCATGTACTTTTAAAATGTTAATGCTTTTATAACTGAATTTTCATAAAAGTCAGAAATAGATACATATATTATAGTTATTAAGTTATCAGTTAAGGGGTATAGGAATGTTCAAAACCTAAAAATTACTCACATAAATGTATGGAAATTATACATATTAAACTTATAAAATGTAGAAATTAAGAAGCAAAAATTGCTTAATCATTAATTATGAATTTTTATTAGATATGAAATTGACTTCAGTTGAGATAAATTTTTAAGTGAGTTGTGAACTTAAAAGTAAATACTTTAAAAGAATGTAAAAAAAATTCTTTACTGTTTGTTCTATGTATTTTCATTCTCATTGCAAATGTGATCTTCACAGGGCCTACATGGAAGGTTTTGTTTTGTGATGGCAGTCCCTTGATAAATTCATTATCGTAACTTCCATATGAAAAACACAAAATCAGAGTATTGGATAGATTCTTAAACCAAACAAACACCAAAAGTGAGTCTAGGGTGACACTGTAATCTGGGAGTAGAGATACTTTTGTTGTTGTTGAATTATGATAATAACTGTAATTCCCACTGCTAAATGAAATATAACTCACATATGATATCTCCACATAAGTATTACATGTTTTAATTCATTTATATCTTAAAATAACCCAATGATATACTTCCTCTTCCTTTTCTTCAGCTGCTGTTTCGTATTTCCAATTTACATTGAAACCAACAAGTTACCCAATGCAACTTTTCTTTTTTTTAAATTTATCGTTATTGTTGAGAGTATTACATATGTCCCCCATTGTCCCCCCATTGCCACCCCAATACCCAAAGATTAGGTAATCCAAGTTTGTACAATTAGTATGTCGTATGGTAGTTCATGTAGGGCTCTAGCTTCAGAGCACATATATTTAGCCACTGTGCTAACTGAATATTCAGGGAATACAGAGATCTGAAAATATTCTCAGTACAAATGTAAATTTAATATACAAAACATTTATTTAATAGCATGTTAGAGAGATTTTACTTTTAATAAAAATTTTGCCCAACACCATAACTGTTATTATTTTAGAAGGAAATAATTTATTTAAAATATAAATTCATCTGTAACTATATTTATATCAGAGAAAATATGTCAGGGTGTAGGATAAGATGGTAATAAGAACAGATGAAGTATTAAAACAGAATTTGCAAATTTGTTTTTTTCAGGTATTCTTATTCATTATAGCGGTAAGATTTACATTATAATTATTTTATAGTTAACTTTGAAATAATAGTTATGCAAAAATTCCCTCTCTCATATAATATGTGTGTCCAAACTGCAAGAAGTATTGATGCAAGATCAATTATCTATCTTAGGACTTTTAAGATTTGGAGTTCATTCTAAATGAAATCTATAAACATGTTATAAAATTTTTGAGTTTTCTCAGTTTTCATCATGCTTTTATAGTGGGGTCTCTAAACAGCAAAGGATAAAACCAATGTTCACTAGCCTAAATAACAGGACTTATTAGTTGAATGGTCTCCAAAGAGTTGTTTTTTTTGTGTGTGTTTTTTTTTGTGATGTTCATTTAATGTGTGAACATATAGATACTAGCGTATCTTGATTGCACTAAGCCTAGCCAAATTGCTAGAACTTTTTGAATCTCAAGAAATGACAGGTGAATAAAGACACAATTTGCTTATTTAATATAGAAATAATCAAGTCACTTGAGCTGTTTTAGCTCAAAGCTAAAATGACTAGATTTGATAAGGTCAGCTCCTATATAGATTGATGTGGGTTACTAAGAAATCAATGGTACAAAACTTATTGAGCAAGTTAGTGAGTAATCAATAATGTTAGCCATGATATAGAACCTAAGACAGTTTTGTGTGAGATGGGAAATATTCCAGACTCAACAACATTAATATTCTACAATTGTAGTTTAATTTGACCAATATTTTCAATTACTGTCCTGTATATATGCTTTCATTTATTTAATTTTCTTCAAGCTTTTGATATAAAAATATATGGATAATTACAAAGTTTTAATGTAAGCCCGACATGATTCTAAGTGCTTTACCTGTGGAAACATTTATGATGTAAGCACCACCACTATTTTCAGTTTCAAAAAGAAGAAAGAGTCATGTTTGGAATCTATCTGTCTACATTTATTTCTTCTATTTTATGAAGAATTTTAATGAAAAATAATTTCTCTGATTTTCAAACATCTGTTTATGAAATATGTAGCCCTGATTTTAAAGGATATTTGCATATACCAAATTATCAAACTTCGTGAATATGGCCAAAATAACAGTTTATGTGGGTATAACAGTAATAACAACTATATTTCACATAAGAGCAATATTAATGATTATCTCAATCTTACATATTTTAAACAAAAGGTATGTTTTAAAAACTGGAATAGTGTGATAGCTTGGCCAAATCTTTCTTAAGTCACTTTTAACCATATATGGCAATTTAACACAAAAAAAGTTAATTTTTGTGTGTGATTTAAAGTGTTTGCCTAAGAATTTTACTACAGTATAAATCAGGCAGGTTGGCATTTTAATTAGGAAGGGCGAGGTGATGTCAATGTTTGCTCAGATGACCCAAGGGAAATGGGAATATTCCTTACCCAGGACACAATTATTGCCCTAGCATTTGGAAATCAAACACTATACTTCTACTTTTTTTGTCAGCTTATTAAAATGTAAATTATTAAAATGTAAATTAATATTGTAATTTAATTTTGTTTTGATTTTCACTTTTTTAAGTGGGGGGTAAATTTTGCAACAGTTGCCAAATCATGTGTCACAGTGAAAGAGTCAAGAAACTTTGCTTTCAAATTATAGAAACCATGGTTTTCAGATGAACAGGTGAGAACAGAAGAGAACAAAGGTACTTTTGTGGGGATCTGTTTTAGAGTCATCACCAAATTAAATCAACAGCAATTTACTCAGCAATGTAGAAAACCAAAAGCAACAACTTTTTATTCCAAATGTTAAGTTGTATTTTATTGGTGTAATTTTACTTGAGAGGGAGAGCATATTTACTTGAAAAGTTAATTCTATTTAGCTAAACCCAAGGGAATCTACTTTAAATGTTTATTTTATGAGAGGTCTTTTAAAGCTGAATACAATTGTTACTGGAAGACTCAAGATCTGTAACTGTATGGTGCGATGCCTCCAGAAATGCATTTACCTACACATGCATAACAGCCTCTGCAGATGCAGGTTCTACTTGCATTCTACATGTAGAAATGTGGTTTTGTTTGCTTGCTTGCTTTAATTTTAATGGGATGTATCTAATTCAAAAGACTTATTTTACCTTATAAAATAGTAATATGCAAATTGACCGCACCTTCGCTACACCAAGCCACGCCCACCAGCCAAAGCCACGCCCACCAGCCAATCAGGGCGAGTATGCAAACTACCCAACAAAGATGGCGGTTAATTTGCATACACTGAGGGAGGGAGGAGTGAAGACTGAAGACAACTTAGAAGGAAGAGGGAGGAAAAGCAGAAAGCAAGGTGGCTGCCAGAGGGAAAGCATGGGCGGGGCGGGGCGGAGTGCGGCGGGGCGGGGCGTGGCGGGGTGGGGCGCGGCAGAGCGCGGCGGGGTGGGGCGGGGCGGGGCGGAGCGCGGCGGGGCGGGGCACGGCAGAGCGCGATGGGGTGGGGCGGGGCAGGGCGGAGCGCGGTGGGGCGGGGCGTGGCGGGCGGCAGCGGCGCGGGTGCAGGTGTGGTGGCCACAATGGCTGCGGCAGCGGCAGTGCACGCGGCCGAAGTGGCCGCTTGCAGGATTGAATCCTGCAAATGGGCTACTAGTGATAATATAAAGTTTATGACTAAAATAAAGGCACCAACCCTGGCTAGTTTGGCTCAGTGGATAGAGAGTCGGCCTGTGGACTGAGTGGTCCTGGTGTCGGAAACCGAACATTGAGACATTGGAAGTTAAATGTGAAAAGGGAATCCGGAATGCTTTGGTCAACCTTAATCGCTCTGAATGGTCAGAGCTAGTCACTCATTGTTTAGTTGAGACATTGGTAGTTAAAGCAACTCTCACCTGTTAATCATATGTAAATTTTTGCTGATTGTCTATTATTGGAATTTCCTGCCTAAAGGATATGGGTGTATCTCAGAACCCCAATAAAAGGGATGGCAAAGGCCAGAGCAGGGAGTAGTCCTCCCACTAGAGGTGGGCTCCCGCCTGGCCCCCATTTACCCAAATTGATTCTTTTCTAGCTTCTTTTCATTTTGATTGCAGCCTTCTCCAGAAACTGGACCTGAACGGGAACCCTGAAACACGCGGGATGTGATAAGGGATTCAACATCCTGGTTCAGTTCTGATCAAGGGCACATGCCTAGGTTGTGGGCTCCATCCACAGTAGGGGGCGTGCAGGAGGCAGCCAATCAAGGATTCTCTCTCATCATTGATGTTTCTTTCTCTCTCTCCCTCTCCTTTACTCTCTGAAATCAATAAAAAAAAATATATTAAAAAATAATAAAGCTCCTTTAAAAAAATAAAGGCACCATGTGTGACTTATGAAAAAATTAAAATGTTGACAATACATAGAGTTGTTTTTGTTTGTTTGATTGTTTGTTTTAATTGAGCCATAATAACATTGCTAATTTTCTATAAATAGTGCTCCCTAAAAGCAAACGTAGTTAATCAGAAAAAAAAATATTTAAAACCTTACCTTAATAATAAATGAATAATACTCTAGGTTCATTATGTTGTTCATGGAACTACATTTTCACTTTTTTTTTCATTAAAAATACACAGAATAGGAATGGCAAAAAATAAAATAATAATTTCATTTATTAAAGTAATTAGTTTCTCATTTTTTATGGCTTCATTCAAGAAATGCCGCAATTACACTGTGAAATTCCACTTTCTTAAGGAGAGTTGTTATGATTGCCTATAATGTTGATTTCAGAACTCAATTTTTACATTCTGCTCATGGATTTCATTATCTATAAATGTAATATGTAGAACAACATATTCTGAACATAAAACATTCTATATTATGTAAAAGCAACTCACATTCAATTAACATTTTAATTTAAAATCTATCTACCTACCATATATTTTTATAACCCAATGATTTTCTATTTGGAATCTATGTGAAATAAAAAAAAATTAAAGTATAATACTTATAAAAATTAATTTTTGGCATTAATACAAGTTCGTATCCACATGGTTCAAATTCATAGAATATCCTTATAAACATAAGCTAATCTAAAATATGCAAAAATGTTTCAAAATTATCCTTTCCTGTTAAAGCTAATCTAAAATATGCAAAAATGTTTCAAAATTATCCTTTCCTGTTAATGACCTCAACTCATCTACCTGTGCAATAATAACTCCCTTCCACAGGTAAAAATGTAATTTGATTTAAAATATGTTTGGCTTGTTATAAGTAAGATGTAGAAACTAAAAGAATAAACTTGTTGAAAATCAATAAGGATACTTTGTTCCAAAATTTCATAAATTTTTATAGGAATGCCATTGAAGTTTTAGTTATTTATACTATGTCTTTTACTGTTCCTGTAAGAATAATGCTGATTTCTCCTAAAAGTCATTCTAAAAACAATAATATGTTTTATTAATAGAGAATCTCAATTTACTATTGAAAAGTAGTAATAAATATTAATCAAGTCTAATATATTTATTTCACCCATTTTCTTACTTATTTTAGTTGAAATAAACCCAGGAGAGAATAAAAACTTAATGTAGTGTATCTTTTAACTTCTAGTAACTAAATTATGGTATAGAGTTTGGGCTGTATTTTTTTAGACCAAAACTATTTCCCATTTTAATCATGTTCCCTTTGCAAAATCACTGTTTCCTTGGATTTTGAATTGTGTTCTGCAATGTAAATTTATTCTCCTGTCAAAGGGAGTCAGCTTTCTTCAACTTAAAACCATGTGTATTTGTGCATGAGGCAGAAGATCAGAATTCCTAATTGAATAATTAGTCTGGAGCTTTTAATAAATCCTCAATACCTTGGGTTCAAGAACAAATGAAACTTCCATTATACCAGGATTGAAACAGAATTATTCTTACTTAGAGACACCCTTTCACAACAGCTACCCATACACTCCTGAAATTAGAATTAATAGGCAATATATTTGTCTGGAAAGAGGCATTTATTATGTACTTCATGGATGCATGAATTTGGGTATAAATAAGTAAAAGAAAGAAAATAAGCTAAGTCTTGGTATATTACACAATGTAATCGTTTCACTTGTCATTGTTTCCAGAGGAATGGAAATAGCAATTTTTATATACAAATTCAAACAAAATGTCACAAAGATTGCATTTCACAACAAGCCATAAACAATAGTGTATATCATTATAGTTATAAGTTCTACTTAAGCATCCTAAACATACTTTATGAGCTATGCAGCTGTTTTAAAATAACAAAAAACAATAATTAGTTACATAATTAAAAATAAAATGCCAAATACTTTAAGAGAGCAGTGATCTCATAAGTGGATATCCTGAAAGTGTCAACCAATCTAATAATTAGGTCTACTCTTAATTATGCAGGTGTTCTTAGATGATTACTTAAGACTTTTTTTGCAGCAAGCCCTTAGAAATATAATTTCTGAGGTTAATTGTTCCCAAGGATTTCCTTTGATCATACTTGCCATATGAATACACTTGTAGATTAACTTTGGTTTATAGTCTACCCACAGGTAGTAAATGTCTATAGAATTGCCCTAAGCATCATAGCACATTTATCAACATTATACTGATATCTCCCTGTTACCTCATTGAAACAATGCTTTATTATAAGCACCATGGTCATATTCTTCTATTGTAAGTTATCATTTGGATTCTGAGGAATTAGGTCATCACATGAACTCAGTGAATACCAAGAGCCCATGCACATTCAGGCTTCGCTCGCACATGCTGGTAGCAACACTGCAGCCTGGACACCTAGTCAGCAGAGTTAACTACACAGACTATAGCCTCCATGACTTTACATCCTAATGCTGATATAGATGCACAGTTTTAAAAAATGATACCGAATTTTGTTTTAAGATTATATACAATTTAAACTCTGCTACATATTAAAATTGGGGTATATATTTGAATTTTTAAAATTGGGGATGGAACTGAAATCAATAAAATATCCTACCTCTAACGGAGGCAGCATATACAAGTTAAGAGTACAGACTCTGGAGCCTCTCTCCAAATCCTGTGTCTACCAATTACTAGCTGTGGTTATTGGAAAAGTTACTTCACCTCTTTAGGTTCAGTTTCCTTACCTATATATGGAGATAACATAAGTAACTAATTAATTATAAATTGTTATAATTTGAGTTATTATTAGAAAAGCATTTAGAACATGGCATAGAATTTTGTAAATTGAGCTTTAAAACAGGTTTCATGCTAAATAGTCTGCCTGACTAGTACTGCTCAGTAGTTGAGCAATGATCCATGAACCAAGGGTTCACAGGTTCAAATCCCGGTCAGGGCACATGCCCAGGTTGAGGGCACCATCCTCACTAGGGGACATGCTGGAGGCAACCAATCAATGTTTTTATCTCTCTATCCCTGTCCTTCATCTCTTTAAGATCAATTTAAAAACAAAAAGGAATAAACAGTAAGGAATATTTCTGACTCATAAGGATAATTGAGAAAATTTATTTAAAAAGGATATAAGGATATAACAATGATGCAGGCTATGTAACAAAGCAACTAACTGATGACATAAAACAAAATTACAAAACAGATAAACTCATCTATCTTTTTCTATTATTTACTATCTATATAGATCTAAATATATATCCTTATTAGACAAGATCTAATTCATTTTACATTGATATATTAAAGTAAAATTTAAGTTGTCTATTTTTTTAAATCCTCACCTGAGGATCTGTATTTATTGATTTGAGAGAGAGAGAATGGGAAAGAGAGAAAGAGACATCTATGTGAGAGAAAAACATCAATCTGCTGCCTCCCATATGCTCCCAGACCAGGATGGAACCCATAACCTAAGTATGTGCCTTAACCTAAGTATGTGCCATAACCGGAAATCAAACCTGCCACCTTCTGGTGTACAGGACCACTCTCTGACCAAATTGAGCCATACTGGCCAGGGCTAAGTTGTCTTTTAAAACTAACTTTGCTTAATTATTTCATTTTTCATTGTCAACAGAGAGGGACTGCATATTACTATACATGAGATAAATGGAGCAGACTTCCTAGCTATGTGAAATAAATTATAATGATAATCTATACATATATATATAAAGGCTAATATGCTAAGTGTCTGACCTTTTGACTGTTCAACCAGTAACTATGATGCACAATGACCACCAGGGGGCAGACACTCAATGCACAGGCATGGAAACTTGGAACAAACTGATGAACTTCAGAGGGAAAGGGGGAGGGGGGAGGGTGGGAAGAGATTAATCAAAGATCTTATATGCATACTAGAGGCTTGGTGCAAGGATTTGTGCACCGGTGGGGTCCCTCGGCCTTGCCTGCAAGGATTGGGACGAAACCAGAAGTTCAACATCCCCCAAGGGGTTCTGGATTGCGAGAGGGTGCGGGCCAGGCCGAGGGATCCCACCAATGCATGAGTCTGTGCACTGGGCTTCTATTCTCTACATAATGGAAAATACATAAAAAGGAGAAGCTATTATGACCTTAAAAACAGTGAAAGTTATCCCCCAAAATACACTAGGTGCCAGATTCATGGTGAGAGATAACTGTGAATGTCTTGATTTAAAAAATAATTTAGATTCTGTAAAATAGCATATCTTAAAAAGATTGCTTTGTCATAAAATCTAGCCTATTTTACCAAAATGGTATATATATATATATATATATATATATATATATATATATATATATATATATTGCTTTTAGGAAACTTTACAATACTCCTTATTAACATGAAAATAAATCAGAGATCTTACTTGTGATTGATTTTTCACATTACTAAAATTACATATTTAGAATATCCTTAAGTTTATGTAACATTTTAAAATAATGTAATGTTTTAATCATTATTTATAAGGGCTTATTAAAATAGGTTATTCATAAATACATTTACTCAACCAATGAATATTAGTTACTGATAATATTGCATACACCATTTTCCTATATTCATAGACTAGGGGCCCAGTGCATGAATTCGTGTACCTCGAAAGGAACTGTGGGCCGCAAGGCTGCCGATGGGCACAGGGGCGAGTCTCGGCCCATCCTCCATGCCCCCGCTCAGTCCCTCCCGCAGCGGCCCCCGGTTCCCTGTCTGCTGGCAGCCCCGCTCTCACCGCTGCTGGTCCCATGTGCTGATAGCACTGGGCCCACTCGCACCTGCTGATGGCACAGAGCAATTGTGGCCAGTGACAGCAGTGGGTGTGAGCAGGGCCAGCACCGTCAGCGGGTGCATGAGGCAGCTGCTGGCCCGATTGCCCCTCAGGAGCAGGGGGAGGTGTAGAAGCCCTGAGGAGCGATCAGGGCTGGCAGCTGCTGCTCGCACCCCCTGAAAGCACCGAGCCATCATGGCTGGCGCCAGGTGCCGGCAGCGGGTGTGAGTGGCATCTCAGGCACTGGCAGCAGGTGAAAGTTCCAGGCAGGACCACGGGGTGCGGGAACAATGTTCAATAACCACCAGAGGTTTGCCCTGTTGACAGCGACCGGCATCCCATCTTGGTCTGGTGTCCCCACTCACCCACTCCACCATCCCACTGCGCTGATGCCCACCATGTTCTGTGCACACCCCAGTTGGTCAGTGCACATCATAGCGATCAGTTGTTAGGTTGTTCTGCCATTTGGTCTATTTGCATATTAGCCTTTTATTATATAGGATGTCTCCTGCAGGTAAGCTCTCAGTCTATTAAGTTGATGGTAATGTCAATAAAATATGGCCATACATTTGAAGATTGCAATATGCATTATTGCAGGAGCAATATGCATGGAGGGTGTGGGCAAGTCTCATTAATTAAACTCCCAGATAAAAATAAGTGTTTTGAAATGAAGATAGTCAATTCAATGAAGAAATCTGGTCATTTCTTTTTACCGTTATATCCCAAGTTCCTAGATAGTATTCAGTTCATATTTGGGGCTCAAAAATGCTTTGAATGAATGGATAAGGGAAATAATGAATAGATGAACAAAAGTAGTGGCCAGGATCAGTATATTTCACTTAAACTGTACACCATGGTTACATGTGAAAAGAAACCCTAACAATATCTTAGGATATTCAAGAAACCACTCATGGAATATCATAGTTTAAATTTATATTACTGTTGAAGAAGCAGAGGAGTTAAGTAGGTGTAAAGGATGATATTGTGAGTGACACTTTACATATTTTGCAAGAGTCTAGATTTTGAATAATTCCATAATATCTTTATTTAAGAAAGAAAATGTATGAAGCAGTAAGTGGAAATTTGAAATTAGTATTTCAGAATGTGACCGTATTTGGAAATAGGACATTTAAATAGGTAATTAAGGTTAAATAAAATTCTATGAGTGGGCTCTAATCCAGTATGACTTGTGTTCTTTTTTTATTTTGTAGATATATTTTTATTGATTTCAGAGAGGAAGGGAGAAGGAGAGAGAGATAGAAACATCAAAGATGAGAGGGAATCATTGATCGGCTGCCTCCGGCACACCCCCTACTGGGGATTAAGCCCGCAACCCGGGCATGTGCCCTTGACCAGAATCAAACCTGGGTCCCTTCATTCTGCAGGCCGACACTCTATTCACTGAGCAAAACCAGCTAGGGCTGAGTTGTGTTCTTTTCACAACACAGGGAGAGATACCAGGACACTCATACACAGAAAACAGGCCATTTGAGGACACAGTATGTTAGCAGCCATCTGAAAACCAATGATAGAAGACAGGAGAAACCAAACTTGCCAACACTTGATCTTACAGCCTCTAGAACTGCAAGAAAATAACTTTGTTTAAGCCGCCCAATCTGTGCTATTGTTATGTCAGCCCTAGAAAACTAATGCAGATGCTGATTGATTATATCACCAAGTGAACTGGTATAGATAGAAAGGAGAAAATGTCTTCTTATAAACATTTAGACATTTGATTAGTGAGATACAAAAACAAAAATCGGGGGGATTGTGTAATGATATAATAGTAGAAAAAGGGAAATATGGTGTATAAAGAAAATATGTTATCCTAATGCTTTTATTTTGAAAATGAAAGAAATAAACTACTTAACTGGGCTTTGCAGAAGATAAAATAAAATGCCAATTCCATTTCATCGCTGACCACTATTTCTTTCTTGAGGGGTGGGCTAAAAGAATCTTCCTCTCTCCCACTATTGAAGCCATTACCCTTTTTTATTCTTTACTCACCTCTTGGGGCATGTGGAAACTATGCAATAGTATACCAGATGCTCAAGGCCAATTGGAATATTGAAGCCTTGTTTGGAGTACACCGGATGACCAAGGCTACTCTGAGCCCGGGAATCTTAATCAGGGTGTCCAAGGACTATTCAGGTGCACAGTAAGGTCACTATTTGGCAAAAAGCCTCTTTTGTCTAAGTAGTACAATACATGTTACTGACCAGCCAGTGTGCTAGGGAGAGGCTACTGAGGCTGCTTAGGAAAGCTCAGAGCTCAGGTACTGCTGCTCTGTGAAGCTTGAGAGAGAGGCTACTGGGGCAGAGAGAGCTCAGGTGCTGCTGCTATGTAAGGCTGTGGGTACAGAGACTGCTGCTGCTGTGTGGGGAAAATGATTTGTTAACTAGCTGGTGTGCCGCTACCTATTGTATGGGACTTTGCTTTGTGAAGAACTGTTTTGTCCAGTGGCTGTGGCTCCTTATTATCAATGGCTATATTGGCTTCTACAATAAAGACTTTCTTATACACCCAAAACTTCTCATGGCTTCTCTGTCTACCACCCACTGTCTACGAAGGTCCAGCCCCTGGCAGAGGGGCCCCAACATTTAGTGCAGTAGGGCAGGATTCTGAAGACAATGTGTACTCAGAGCAGCTGTGCTCTGACAGGGCGAAAGTAATTATTTACATATTCAAAGAAAAGAATTTCAGAAAAAGGTATGGAAGATGGGCTCATAATATATGGTTATCACTCAATCACTTTTTTTTAATGGCAAAATACATAGTTACTTATAGAAAAAGCAATATTGACTGGTTATTGTCTCTTGATGTTATTTGTCTCCACGGTATTCTGAGTGAGAAGGATAGGAAAACATAATACATTAATTAATGTGGATAATTATGTACCTCACTTTACTGTATTACTCCTGATAAACTGATTATAAAACAGTCTTTCAAACACATGTAAACATGTTGAAATATTTTACAGCATACATTATGCACATAATTCTGCATAATTTGATAGATTTTGGCTTGTAGTCTTTGAACTTCTACCTCCTACAATTTTACCTGTCACCTCTGACTTATGTTTAAAGTGAATATTTGATAAAATATTCGATAAAAAATGACTCAACTCACAGATCTAGTTATTTTAAATATAAACTTCATTATAGGGTTAATTTAAAACTTACAGGAACAAATAAAATATATCTCAGGTAAGTGAAGCTTTGAGTACCTATCGATATATTCAACTATATAAGCATGTATCTTACATATACACTAGAGGCCCATTACACGAAGATTCGTGCAATAGGCCTTCCTTCCCCTTGCTGCCAGCACCAGTTTTCCTCTGGCACCCAGGACCCAGGCCTTTGCTCCAGCTGCAGCGGAGAAGCCAAGTCTTCAGTCATCTTTAGTATTTAGTCATCTTCAGTCTCAGTCTTCAGTCTTTAGTCTTAGCTCAGGCCGGAGCCTTCAGTCTTTGCTCAGTGCCTGTGTATGCAAATTAACCCACCATCTTTGTTGGGTTAATTAGCATACTCATTCCTGATGGGCTGGTGGGCATTGCGGAGGTACAGTCAATTTGCATCTTTCTCTTTTATTATTGTAGACTAGAGGCCCAGTACATGAACCTCGTGCACTGGGGGGGTGTCCCTCAGCCCAGCTTGCACCCTCTCCAATCTGGGACCCCTCAGGGGATGTCCTACTGCCGGTTTAGGCCCGATCCTGCAGGATCGGGCCTAAACCGGCAGTCGAACATCCCTCTCACAATCCGGGACTGCTAGCTCCTAACCACTCGCCTGCCTGCCTGATTGCCTCATAACCAATCCCCTGCCGGCCAGATCGATGCCTAACTGCTTGCCTGCCGGCCCGATCACCCCCAACTGCCCTCCCCTGCTGGCCATCTTGTGGAGGCTATCTTGTGATGATGTGGGGGCAACCATCTTGTGATGGCGTGAGGGTGTCGTTCAAGGGCACGAGGGCGCGATGGCCACCTAGGCTTTTATTAGTATAGATGTACATATAAGCATATATACATGAGTGTATATTAGCATGTACTTTATACTAGTATACTCTTTTCAGCTCATATTATTTTAACATTCTACCTATATTTGATTGTGGTGTTTCAGATTGAAAACATTATAGTCAATAATATTTTATATTTAATATATCCCTGATTTTAATGCGTTAAAAACATACAGACACTATTAAACTTATTCACTTTTCATATGGAGGGCATGAATACAATTCCTGAGTTGTTGGGTAGTATTTGTAACTGATTTTCTTATTCTCTGTCAGAGTGTCTTTATTCTTATATTCATTCATCCATTCATTCATTCATTTAATCTTTCTTCCTTTCTTCCCCCTCCCCCCCCCCCCGCTCTCCTTCTTTTCCTCTTCTTTTCTATCCCCTTCCCTCTGATGCTATTCACTCAATATCTGTCATCCAATTTGAAGGCCCTGGGGGGAGTGTGTTGGGAGGGGTGAATGGGGGTAAAGAGAAGCATCTATATACTTTCAACAATAAAGATAAATTTTAAAAATAAAATAACAAATCAGTATTCCTCATGGGAGATTAAAAATGAAGAACAACTTCTTCTACCATTTTCCTCTGGAGGAAGAGATAACAGATGTAGGTCAATAAGAATGCTCCACCCCCAGGCCATGGTGTTTGTTCCAAGAATGTCCACATGATTCCAACTGGGTTAATTTAAAGTCTGTTCTAGGAATTTTTGCCACATCTATACAAAAAGATTGTCTCTTTCCACTAGGGTGACTAAACTGAAAATCATATGTATGGGGTTCCTATGGCCATTGTAACAATTTCCCACCAACTTAATACTTAAAACAGCACATATTTATTATTTCAAACATTTGGAGTTTAGAAACCTAAACTCACGTTATTAGCAAGGCTGTGTTCCATACCAAGACGTCAAGGGACATTCTGTGGCCTTGTCCTTTTCAGGTTCTGGAGGTTACTTGTATTTCTCGCCTCTTACCCCTCCACCCTTTCTTTCCGACTCTGATCCTCCTGGATCCCCCTTAGTAGTACCCTTTTGATTATATCAGGCATATCCAGATATGCCAGGGAAAACTCCATCTCAAGATTCTTAACTTATTTTCTTTTTATTCTTAATGTATTTTTATCACTTTATTATCTTTAAGTGAATTTATTTGGGTGAGAATGGTTAATAAAATTATATAGGTTCCAGGTATACAGTACCATAATACATTTGTATATTATATTGTGTTTACCACCCCAAGTCAAGTCCACGTTCATCAACATTTATGCTCCCAAGATCCTTAATTTAATTACATCTGCAAAGTTCCTGTTACCATACAAATAATGTATACAGAGGTTCTGGAGATTAAAAGTGAACATGTTTGGCAGAGGGAAGGTAGTGACATCAGAAGGATGTAGGAGGAATATGTTATTTAGCATAGCTTATTAAGAAAGGGATATTATGCCTTACAGGAGGAGATAATTCATCTGAGAAATAGGATGACAGAGTTCAAATAATGTTATTTGAGTCACTGAATTGAGCTATATGTGAAGCTAGCACCACACCTGGACCTTCACTTAAATGAATTAATATTTTCATCTTCTTCCCCCAACTTAAGTTAAAATTTATTGCACTTTAAATATAAACTGTCTCACTTAACACTCTGAATAATCATTTCCCTACCCATATTTTAGTCTCAACTTTTGCTTCTGTTACTTTTCAAATTCAATTACATTTGCCTCTTCCCCATTCCAGCGAGCATACTTCACCCTTTCACCCCAGAACCTTGTGCAGTTTTTTTCCACCTAGTTTTCTCTTTCTCCCACTTTCTCTAAACATTTCCTTGTTGTTATTCATCTTTCACTCTAAATATCACTTCCATAGGAAAGACTTCATTGAATGTGTAAATTGGAGAAATACTGGTATATGCTTTTGGAGCACCTTACATTTATTTTCAATAGCACCACAATTACAGTAAATTAGTATTGGAATATTTTATAAACTAACTTTGCTACTAAACTAAAATTTGAATAAATGCACATTACCATGAGTGTAATTACAATGCTGTATCTTCTGCACCTGGCACACAAGGGTACTCAATACAGTAAATAGTTGAAAGCAAAATGAAATCGTATGATGGTCAGAACTTTGCTCTTGAGTTGAATGCATAGAACGTAAATAAATTCAGAATTTCAGAGTTAACTTAAATATATGGCTAACATTTAGACTGAAGTGCCTGAAACAATAATATTATTATTACTTATTCTACATTTTGTTAACCATTAGCAAACTGAACAATCCAAATATATACTCAATATCCCATGCCAATGGCTCTTTCTAAAATGAAGGAAAATTCTTAACAATCTCGTAAAGTGCTATTTATATCTTTAAAGCTAACCAAAAACAGTAAGATTAGTAGTAGAATTGTAATTCGCCTCCTGAGTAAACCAAGTAAATACACATTTCTCCTTTTTTTTCCATAGTTGATTTGCACATTTGGATTCCCTGAATTCTGAAAAGCAGGAAATACCAAAAATATAAACTAAAATGTTTGCAATAGTAAGTTTTTTCATTGATAACTTACTGTGGCAAATATGGTTTTTTTTTTAGAAAATTGTAATTGTTGTAGTCTGTTGGGTGTCCCAGAGGGCAACTAAACAAGAGAACGAGCTGTGCTAAGATTATTTTTTCATTGGGGTAAAGGAGGATTTCAATTTGGTGACAGGAGCCACAATGGTAGTCATTCAAGGTTCTCAGGATATTTCAGTCCTCAATTAACTTTCACCTTGACTATTAACCCTTCCTCTCTCTGGTTCTAATTTTATCTAACAAAAATGTCATTAAATTTGATCTCACTTAGAATTCAGGTTTTAAATGTTAACATAAAGGACAAAATAAAATACCTCTTTTTTGAAGGCCTGTTGTAATACTGTCTAAAGCTCTGGTATGAACTAAAATTTCCTAGTGCATATGCTCTTGACACACTAATTAGAGATGTGAATTCCTAAAACACCTTAATTATTTCTTTACCTTGTAATCACCATTTCAATACTTAAAAGCATTTTTTTTTCAAAGACCAGTTGAAATTCATATAGGTGTGTTAGCTGATGTCCTCAAATTAAGGTAATGATTTGATCCTTTGGCTTCTTTCTAACCCATTAATGTACACTAGTGGAAAAACAGATATTTTAGCCACAAATTTACTTACAATGCCCTTCATTGGGATTAGAATAGAGTTGGCCTCCAGTAACTATTTTGCTGGGTAAACAAATGCTTGCAACAGGGAATGAGTGAATAAATGATTAATGAATTAGTTTTTCATTGTTTGTATAAAAATGAAAGCTTTAAAAATAACACCAAATCAAGCCAAGTAAGTGTTTGATTTAGATACAAAATACCAGTGCACTCTTGGAAGTAAGTTAAATTTTTTGGTCAATTATTTCTTTTTTATTTAAAGGAGTTGAGTTATTTAATATTAATATATTACAACTTTATAAATGCTGATATAAATATTAAAAAGATATTTATACCACTATCCCAGTAAAATCTCTACTTCACAACATGGACATTTTTTATAAGACTTCTTACAAGAGTTTGAAAAATCATATAAAGTCGAAGCCAGCAAAGATCAACTTGGTGGATGATTTAATTCAGGCATTTCCTAACTAATAGTATATTCTGGTAAATTAAGGCTAAGAAGAGTTTGTGCCTGACAATATTTTTTTCTTAAATATTTCCTAAAACTCTGGATGAAAGAAAACTATGTCTACCAATGGAGTAATCCTACCTAATAAAATAGTAATATGCAAATTGACCACACCTTCGCCACGCCCAAGCCACGCCTACCAGCCAAAGCCACGCCCACCAGCCAATCAGGGCGAGTATGCAAATTACCCAACAAAGATGGCAGTTAATTTGCATACACTGAGGGAGGGAGGAGTGAAGACTGAAGACAACATAGAAGGAAGAGGGAGGAAAAGCGGAAAGCAAGGTGGCTGCCAGAGGGAAAGCCCGGGCGGGGCGGAGCAGGGCGGAGCGGGGCGGGCGGCAGCTGCACACGGGTGCAGGCGCGGCCGCACGGCAGCAGCGCACGTGGCCACAGTGGCCGCTTGCAGGATTCTTCCTGCAAATGGGCTACTAGTCCTATATAATAAAGAGGTAATATGCAAATTGACCTTCATGCCCTTACACAAGATGGCCGCCCTCATATGGTCAAAAGATGGCTGCCACAAGATGGCCGGCAGGGGAGGGCAGTTGTGGAGGGACCAGACCTTCAGGGGAGGGGAGTTAGGGGTGGTCAGGCTGGCGGGGGAAGGCAGTTGGGGGTGACTGGGCTGGCAGGGGAGGTCAGTTAGGGGCAACCAGGCCAGCAGGGGAGAGCAGTTGGGGGCGAGATCAGGCTGGCAGGGGAGGGTCATTGGGGGCAAGATCAGGCTGGCAGGGGAGGGCAGTTGGGGTCAACCAGGCCAGCAGGGGAGGGAAGTTGGGGGCAAGAGCAGGCTGGCAGGAGAGGGCTGTTGGGGGCAAGATCAGGCTGGCAGGGGAGGGCAGTTGGGGGCAACCAGGCCCGCAGGGGAGGGCAGTTGGGGGCGAGATCAGGCCGGTAGGGGAGGTCAGATAGGGGTAATCAAGCAGGCAGGCAGAGAGGTAGATGATCAGGCAGACAGACAGGGGGTTAGGGGCAATCAAGCAGGCAGAGGCAGTTCGGGGTGATCAGGCAGGCAGGCAGGTGAGTGGTTAGGAACCAGCAGTCCCAGATTGTGAGAGCGATGTCTGACTGCCAGTTTAGGCCTGATCCCACCCCAAGGGGTTTCTGATTGGAAAGGATGCAGGCTGGGCTGAGGGAACCCCCCCATGCATGAATTTTGTGCACCAGTCCACTAGTAATATAAATAATGATCATTCCTTACCTTGTAACATTAATTATTGTACCTCTGAGCCACCGACATCTGATTTTTCTCTAGATGTGGGCAATGTAAGGTTCATGCTGAAATATTCTTAACATAGCATTGCAATTTTATTGCCATAATTCAGAAATATATAATAGATGCACATTATATACAGGGTATTCCCCAAAATGTATACACACTTTGAATAATTATTAATTCCAATGGGTTAAATCTGAAATGAAAGAAACATCAATTGAGCTTCCAGTGTGTATACATTTTTTGGGACACCCTGTATTTGAATAGCTTTATAATAAATGCATTCTTCTGTGTTTTTTTAAAAAATATATTTTTATTGATTTGGGAGAGGAAGGGAGAGGGAGAGAGATATAGAAACATCAATGATGAGAGAGACTCAAGGCATGCCCCCTACTGGGGATCGAGCCTGCAACTCAGGCATGTGACCTTGACTGGAATCAAACCTGGGACCCTTCAGTCCACAGGCTAATGCTCTATCCACTGAGCCAAACCAGCTAGGGCTAAATGCACTCTTCTGGAATAATTTTAAGATGATATTAAAATAGAAAATTTCTGTCTAACCAAAATTGATGTGCAGTTTCCCAAACCACTTATTACATTTTAATTATTTCCTATAACATTAAAGCTTCTGTTCCATATAATAACTCTGGCAAAATGAATTTTATTGTCACAATGTTTATCTATTACAATAATGGACAACATCTTTATTTTTAGAAAGATGCATTTAAGCATATCCTATTGCACCAGAATTGAAAAGGGAACTTCTCAACTCTCATTGCATTTTAAAAACTAATATATTATGCCTTAAAATATACTACAACAAAAAGGGGGATGGAAGCTAGAAAAGAAAAATGAATTTAAATATTTTTTTTTAACTTGAGTGTTTTCTTAGGTAAAAGCCTATTTAGAGAATAAAGTGTATATACTCACATTGAAGAACTTTAGTTTTTGCTATAAAATAATTATTCATGAAAGATGTATCATTGCATTGTTTATGTAATATTTTTTAATTTATCTTTTGTATCTCTTTTGAAATGCCTCTATATTTTTTCCAGACATCCTTCCTGTTAAGACAATATTATATGAAAAAGGAAAAGGAGATCATATCTAACATTGAACATTTTACTTAATTAAACATCAGTTATGATTAATAAGTTGTTAAAATGTAGGAAATATAGTCATTAATGTTATAATTGTGTATGATGTAATTTGAGTTTTAAACTTATTGAGGTAATCACTTCATAAGTTATATAAATATCTAATCATGATGTTGTACACTTATACTGATATAATACAGTATGTCAACTGTAATTAATAATTAAATTTAAAAAAATAAAATAAATAAATTGGTAGATTGTTCATGAAACCAAAAATAGAATGTGGCATAGTATAATAAAACAGTAAGTATAAACTATCAATAAGGTGACAATCTGTGTTTTTTAAATCAAGGATTTTTCTGGAAAACAAAAAAAGATAGGCTAACAAAGAATTGTAATTCTAATCCACTCAGAATCACTTACCTTCATAAAACATTTCTAATTCTGTTGTTTGGTTACTTGCTTCATTGGAAAAAGAGAAACATTATTAGATCACCAGTCAAATATTCTCATTTGTAGTTCATAAGGGATATGTTATAGATAAGAGATTCATTTTCTTTATTATATTTCTCTTTAAATCTAATATTTGTTAGGGGATTGAATCACCATTGAATGATTTATATAATAAAATGTGTATTTCTTATTACAAGCTTTTATTGATAAAAATTTAAACTCAATTTGTATTGCTCATATATTAGGAAAAGAAAAAACAACAACTGTGTTATAATGTTAGTGTTTCTTTATTATCTTCAAAAGTTTAGTGGTTGTCTGATTCCTAACTCAGAAAGACATGACTTAGAAAGGGAAGAAAATAACTCTCCTCTTTCAGTTTGAGAACCAGTAATTAAGATTTCATTAAATATAATATTTATATATATATATTCTTCATTTTGTTAGTAAATCTGTATTCAGAATAATAAGATATGAACAGCATATTTTAGAACATGTGCATTCTCTAAAGAAATGGGATTTTTAAAATCCATCTGATAAAATATATAATATTAACTGAATCATGTATATTTTTTAAAATGAAGCCACTTTGGAATTTGTATAACATTTATTATTAATGTTTATCTTAGTAACTAATAATGACATTTAAACAGTACTCTCTAATATGAAAGTTTACATTATGTGTACCAAATTATGTATTTGTATGATTTATTTTTATGTACATAGTTAAGTATGTGGATAAAAATTTGAGTATATTATATTTATAGTTCAGATTCCATGAAAATTAAGTTCATTAAAGCACAGCAATTATAAAATAATTTGATTTTATCAAGATTGTTTATTAAATATTAGTTCTAGTCTCAAAATATTCCTAGAAAAAATAGTGGAAATTATTTTGACATTTAAGTATGCCATCTCATTTGACTAGATCTGGAAACAATTAGGATAATAATCACAAACAAAATTATTAAAATATTTAAGTTCATTTAACAAAACATTTTTGACCACCCAATGAGAAAGTGTTTAACTGATACCATCCCAGAGGATGTGAAGATTTGAATGTTTTGTTATCTCTCTCTCTCTCTCTCTCTCTCTCTCTCTCTCTCTCTCTCTCTCTCTCTTCCACTTTTACTCAGACTGCCCTGCTTACTAGTGCCCTCAACTACCCTGTAAACCACATCAAAATGATCCCTATTGTTGTACAATTATCTTCCAGAGAATGATTCGTGAGAAAAACTCTGACTTATTTTTATAAAAGTCAGAATAAAATAGAAAGTAAATTTTTCAGAGAGAAAAAAAAATTACATGCCAATCTCTGTCAAATTTTAATGCAATAGTCCTGGGCAAAATAGTTACCCCCAAAATAAATTTATGTAAAAAAATAAAGGAAAATTGCAGGAACAGAAGTCATCTCTCTGTCAGTGAGGCATTGATCTCTCTACTTTTTGCCAACACTGGTAAGACTGGGATGACTTTAGTATAATGCACTATTGAGGGTTGTAGGGGCTCTTGGCTAAGGTGGCACTCTGCCATGGCTTGGAGAAGCTTTTGGATACCATGGAATCTTGTGACTCAGGGTATTACTGGGCCAAAGGCAGTAGATTCCTGTCTGGAATCTAACTCACTGCATGAGTTGGCAGTGCCCGTCTGAGAAAATTGTCAAGTTATCAAGCTATTGGCTGACATTAAATACAATAAGATTTAAAAAATAAGTCTATCTTTGGGAAAATTGTCAGATTTCTCAATGTTGCATAAGGAAAGTATAAGTATGAAGAGGGGAAATTACAATAAGATATCTCTATATATATAAACCTAAGTGACCATCTGACTGTTCGACCATCCCACTGGTAGCTATGACACGCACTGACCACCAGGGGGCAGATGCTCAACGCAGGAACTGCCAAGCTGTGGTGACTTGGCAGCTGCATTTCTCGGATGATGCACCCAGAACCAGAGAGGAGGGAGCCCGATTCTGGGGTGCATCAACTGAGAATCATCCTCTCACAATCTAGGACCCTTTGGGGGACGTTGGAGAGCCGGTTTCATACTGACCCCTGCAGACCAGGCTGAGGGACCCCACCAGTGCATGAATCCATGCACTGGACCTCTAGTGTGACATTAAATAATAATTGGAAGTATAAGTTTGAACTCATATAAGATAGGTAGTTAAGTAGCTAGATTAATCAATGGATAAAAAGAAATAGATATGTGTTGGTATGTATGTGTGCACGTATATATATGTGTATTTGTTTAGACTTCTAATAAGAGGGTCTAGGAAACAGTGCCCAAATAACAATGAGCACATCTAGTGTTTATAAGTTGGATTTCAAGTATCATTTCCCACAAAAAGTTTCTATAGTTCATTGGATTCTGGGACTGAACAAAGGAATGTACAAGATGATTCTGGAATATCTTGAGCTAGAGATAGGAAGTACTCAAAAAATAATAGAGACATAATTCAGTTCAACTATACTCAAAATCATTGCCTGGTGTGTGTATGTGTGTGTGTGTGTGTGTGTGTGTGTGTGTGTGTGTGTGTGAAAAGTGACAATCTGATTTTTAACAGCTTTATTTTTTTTTTAAGGCTAAAATAATCCCATTATAAGTTAGATTTTTCTCTATCCATTCACCTGTTAATGGGAATTTGAGTTGTTTTTTATAACCTGGCTATTGGGAATGATGTTGCAATGAATATTAAAGTATAGATATGTCTTCAACATCCTAATTTCAATTCTTTTTATATATACCCAGAAGTAAGATAGCTAAATCAGAAGGTAGTTTTATTTTGAATTGTTTGAGGATCCTCCACATTATTTTATATGGCTACTGTACCATTTTACATTCCTACAAAGTGTTTAAATGTACCAATTTTTCCATAACTTTGTCAACATTTGTAATATTTTATTTTGATAATAGCCATCCTACTAGATACATACATGAGATATACTATAGATGTGTACCCAAATTTATATGGAAAAATGATAATTTATATATATAAAAGCCTAAGTGACCATTTGACCATTTGACCATTCAACCAGTAGCTATGACACACACTGACCACCAGGGGGCAGATGCTCAATACACAGGCATGGAAACACGGAACAGACTGATGAATCGGTCTGTTTAGATTCATCTGAACAGATTCATCTCAGAGGGAAGTGGGGAGGGGGATCTTAACCAAAGATCTTATATGCATACTAGAGGCCCAGGGCATGGATTCGTGAACTGGTGGGGTCCCTCGTCCTGGCTTGCGTGGACTGGGTCGAAATCAGCAGTCCAACATCCCCCGAGGGGTCCTGGATTGCAAGAAGGTGCAGGCCAGGCCGAGGGACCCCACCGGTGCACGAATCCATGCTCCGGTCCTCTAGTTCTATTATAATAGCAGAAACCTAGAAATACCTCAAATTTCCACTAACAGAATACATATATTAATTGTCACTTGTCTGATCACATAATCTGTTCTTACCTTTCCTCCACTCTTCCTTGTAGACTCATTACTTCCATCCATATTCCTATGAAAGAAAAGCCTTTCTGCCTAACCTTTGAGACATATAACACTGTTGGAGCCTTCTTCCTATTGCAATAGTTTTCCTCCCCCTTCTGCTATATATCTGTAATAAAGTCTATATTTATTTTAATTGAGATATAAATGTATTATAACATTTTATCAGTTTCTGTTGTACAATATAACAATTCAATATTTGTAGATATTATGATATCATCACTACTATAAGTCTAGTTAACATCATTGTCACACATACATTTTTTTTCTTGTGATAAGAATATCTACTTGTAACCTCAAGATCTACTTATCAAATTTCAAGTTCTCAATACAGTATTATTAACTATCTTCATCATGCTGTGTATTACATCCCCATGACTTATTTATTTTATAATTGGAAATTTGTGCCCTTTAACCAACTTCTCCCATTTAACTCCCTCTGCCTCTGGCAACCACTAATCTATTACATCTATCTATGAATTCAATTGTTTGTTTGTTTGTTTGTTTGTTTTTTTAGAGTCCACATATAAGTGAGTTCAGATGGTATTTGTATTTCTCTGTCTTACTTGTTTTACTTAGCATAATGCCCTTAAGGTCCACCTATGTTATCCCAATAATCAATGGAACAATAGAGAGAGAACAAAAATATGGCCAATTAATTAATGACAGAGGAGCCAAAAATATGTAATTGGGAAAGGATCATCTCTTCAATAAATGCTTTTGGGAAAACTGGGGAGCCACACGCAAAAGACTAAAATGAGACCATTATTTTATACTATACACAAAAATGAACTCAAAGTAGATTTAAGATTGAATTAAAAACCTGGAACCAAAACCTCCTAGAAGAAATCATAAATGGTAAGCTTCTTGATACCAGTCTTGGCAATGTTTTTACTTGTTTATTTGTTTTCGTGTGTGTGTTTTTTTCTGTTTTTTTTTTTTTTCTTGCAACTAAAAGCAAAGAAAACATGTAAAAATAAACGTATGACTACATCAAGCTAAAAAGCTTCTGCACAGCAAAGGAAACCATCAGCAAATTTAAAAGGTAACTTATTGAATATAGGTAAATATCTGTAAATAACATATCTTATAGATATGTATATAATATACAAAATACATAAAGAACTTATCACTTAATAGCAAAAAACACAATTTTATTTAAAAACTAGAGGCCCGGTGCACGAATTCATGCATGGGTAGGATCTGGCCGGCCTGCCCCAATGAGGGTCCATCAGGCCGGGCCAGTGGGGGGGGTGTGGGGTGTGGATGGTAGGCTGGCACACCCCACCCTCAATCAGGGTGTTGGGGGCCAATCGAGGGGTAGGCTGGTGGGAAGGGGGGCAATCAGGGCCCAGATCAGGCTGGTTGGCTGCCACAGCGTGCATCACAGCCACCAGTCATTCTAGTTGTTCTGGTCATTCCACCATTCCGGCTGCTGGGCTTTTATATATAGAGATTGGAAGAGGACCTAATCAGACAATTTTTCTCAAAAAGTCATACAAATGGCCAAAAGAGACATACGTAGAAAGATGTTCAACATCACTAATGGCTATTACAAAAAACATTAAAAAACACACACAAGTGTTGGCAAAGATGCAGAGAAAAGGGATCACTTATGTACTGTTGATGGTGGGAATTTAAATTGGCACAGCTATTATGGAAACCAGTATAGAAGTTTCTCAAAAAATTAAAAGTAGAACTACCATATGATTTAGCAATTTCACTTCTGGGTATTTAAAAGAAAAAAGTACTAACTCTGGAAGATATCTGTATCCCATGTTTCTTGCAGTATTATCTACAATACTCAGCTTTTTGAAGCAACTTAACCACACAGTCTTGAACCAAATAGTTTACTTGTAATCTGCACAAATGAAAGATACATCTATAAATCTTTTCAACAGGCAGTGGTAAATTTTTCTTATCAGAGCATAGGACCAATATATTATATAATGCAACATAATGGCATAAAGCCCACAATGATGGAGCAGTATCTGACTAAACATTTAAAGGTACATGTGCTTATGTGTAGATGACTAAATTGCTAAATAAAGATTCTAGACGATGACAGCAGATTAAATGAAAATGCAGATAAGAAGTGAAAGTTTTATCAGTAAACTAACATATTTTCTGATAATGAAGGTTCACTGATCTTTTCTACACAGTATTAAAGTGCAGGTGCAGTGAAGGCTCTGGCTTTTTGGAAAGGTCACTGAAATAAAAATAAGTCTAAAAAAATACAGAAATTTATACTTAACAACTTGCATAATGTGTGCAGAGACTAACACTGAGAGATTTGTAAATCAACTAAAACACTTAAAAAGATTAACAAAATTGTTATATAGAACTTACAAAGTAATTAAAAAATATATCAGCATCTTTGATCTTTATATTAAACTAGAGGCCTGATGCACAAAATTTGTGCAAGAGTAGGCCTTCCTTCCCCCAGCTGCTGGCACTGGCTTCCCTCTGGCACCTGGGACCTGGGCTTCCCTCACAACCCCAGCTTCATCTGGAAGATTGTCTGGAAGGACATCCGGAAGGTTGTTCGGCTGTCCAGTCTAATTAGCATATTATGCTTTTATTATTATAGATTTATAAACTCAAAATAAATCATGTTATAGATGGGTGATAATTTTATAGCATAAAATTGATTCTACAACATTCAATTTTATATTTCCAATAGTTTTAAGTTTTTATTAAAATCTTAGAATTTTAATATTTAATACCACAAAATTACATTTTGTTATGGTGTATATATGAACACACAGAGAAAGAAATGTGTAGAATACCAATATTTTATGAAATCAGTACTTTTAACACTGTCCTTTGAAAAATACTTCTATGGTGTGCTTTTTAATTTTTTTTCAGGCCAACATTTACCACTATTGAAAGATAAAAAAAAAAAAGGCTGGATGATGCAATATATACTGTTTTTTCCCTCAAATATATGGATATAAAATAACATAAACAAATAAGAAAATGATTCCATTTAATTAAGCTCAACAGTGGCAAGAAATCAAGAAATAATTATTTGATTTAATTTGACATTTTTCTCCAGGAAATTCCTTCCCAAATGTCAATCCTATCTAGTAAGGGATTTTCATAATGGCATTTCCAAAGTAATGATTATTCCTAGAGAATTTTTACAAGCATTTCTTTAAAAATGTGGAATTAGCCTGGTTGGTGTGGCTCAGTTGGTTGAGCGTCATCCCATGCACCAAGAGTTCAAGATTTGATTCCAGGTCAGGCTACATGCCCAGGGCTCAATCCCCAGTGGGAGGCAGCCAATCAATGTTTCTCTCTCATCAATGTTTCTATCTCTAACTCTCTCTCCCTTATATCAATAAAAAACATATTTAAATAAATTAATAACAAAATGTGGAATTTCTGATTCATATTGTTTTAAGCAGCAGATTAAATATGTAGTAAACACAATGTGTCAGATGGAGATAGCATTCTTTCTGAATTGTGAATTTCCCAGTGTTACCTTCTGGTTAAACACACAAGTTATTTTTAATTCTTCAGGAAGAATTAAACCTTTTTATTTATTACAAATTTTAAATGCATGTTTTTAGTCCTGGAAAGTAACAAGGGAGTTAGATTAGTTCTATTTCTGAAATAATTTTATTTCTAGTATTTCAAGATTTGTTAATATTTCACCACCAGTTCAGGGACAAAATTTCTTTATTGAAATATTGACAATTATACCAGTTGAATTTTCTATATTAAAGAATTTGGTAACTGACTTGCTAGTGTAATACTTGGACAAGGGAAATACAAACTTCTCTGTATGAAAAGAATAATTTACTATTCCGTTTCCCATTTTTTTGCATACTCTTTACCTTTTACTTATGTTTATAAAGTATCAAGCAGTACCCTAGAGATACTGATCTGGAAGATCTAAAATACTTACTGCTTTCATAGACTAACATAAGCATGGAGATGATAGACATAAAGTCAATTCAGATCACGTGCAATCCTCTGAGGGAAAGATCGTTCAGTAAATATTTATTGAATGGCTATTTTACGTTAGTAGCTATTTTAGACTTCAGGAAATCAAAGCCCAGACCTCAAAAACTTCGGGGAAGAGTAGCACAGCCAGGCAGGTAAACAGGCAATTCCTGTTAATAGTAATATGGCATTTTTTTGTTGTTGTTGTTGTGTTCTAAATACAAACCTTTTCCCATCTTCCTTTAAAGGATTCTAGAAAATACAAATAACTCAAAGTTTGGCAATAGCAATGAATGTTTCCTATTGCCTGAGAAAGTTTTCAACTAAATAAATGATAGAGAATATTTAATTTAGAATACAGTCTTGATTACTCTTTGCATGCTAGATGTTAACCAGAATAGGCAGACAGTACCAAGAAAAGTTTGACATAAATTACTGCACAACCATCTCTGCATAAATCCATGGTGCAGAGGCTGCAATGATGAAATTGAAACCATAATTATCTCTTAAGAAACGTATAGAAAAAAGAAGCAACAGGTGAATTTGCTTCTAAAATAAGAGAAAAATATATTTTGAGGCTGTCAGAGACAGTGTAGTGAACTCATTCCTTATTAGCCACTCCTGTGGTAAAAATAGTCAAACAAAACAGCTCTCTGCATGTAAGCAATAGAGAGAAAGAGGTTAAGAAAATGAAGGGAGACCATAGATCAGGCGTCCTCAAACTACAGCCCGTGGGCCACATGCGGGTGTTTTTGCCGTTTTGTTTTTTTACTTCAAAATAAGATATGTGCAGTGTGCATAGGAATTTGTTCATAGTTTTTTTTTTAAACTATAGTCCGGCCCTCCAACGGTCTGAGGGACAGTGAACTGGCCCCCTGTTTAAAAAGTTTGAGGACCCCTGCCATAGATGATGTGTAACTGTTTAAGGAGGGGTTTGCTCCAGGGCAGTAGGCTTCCTATATTTGCCTTTGGGGCACAGTTTGGAACTTTACTATCTCTCTATATATAAAAGCCTAAGTGACCAGATGACTGGGAGACTGGATGACCAGAGGAACAGATGACCAGATGACTGAACAACCAGGAGACCGGCTGGTAGCTATGACACACACTGACCACCAAGGGACAGATGATCAATGCAGGAGCTGGCCCCTGATGGTCAGTGTGCTCCCACAGCGGGAGCACTGACAGATGGGCGTCAGATGCTGGTGCAGTGGGGCTGGGGTGAGTGGGAGCGGTATGGCACCCAGTCTAGGCTCGGGTTCCTTCCTGGCCGCCTGCTGCTTTGTGCACTACTTCATGCTGTGTGAGATTGACTAGGACAGTGGGCTGGAGCCTGATGAGCTGGCAGGTAAGGCTGGGCTGCGGCAACACAGAGGTCCACTGATCCCCGCAGGCCAGGCTGAGGGACCCCACCGGTGCACAAATCCGTGCACCAGGCCTCTAGTTCCTATATAATAAAAGCTTAATATTCTAAGTGTCCAGTTGTCCGTTCAACCAATCAAAGTGTAATATGCTAATGATATGCTAAGGCCACTCAACCACTCGCTATGATGTGTACTGACCATCAGGGAACAGACAGTCAACCGGTCAACCAGTCGCTATGATGTGAATTGACCACCAGGGAGCAGATGCTCCGACCTATAAGTTAGCTTGCTGCTGGGGTCCAGCCAATCGGGACTGAGCAAGATGGGCTGGACACTCCCTGGAGCCCTCCTGTGGTCCCTCCCCGGCTGGCCAACTTCCCGTGTCCCTCCCTGGCCCCGATTGTGCACTGGTGGGTGTCCCTCGGCTTGTTCCCTCTCGCAACCTGGGACCCCTTGGGGGATGTCAGAGAGCTGGTTTCAGCCTGATCCAACAGGCCAAGCCAAGGGACCCCACTGGTGCACAAATTTGTGCACCAGGCCTCTAGTAGGATAATAATTTTTATATTATAACAAGACTATTAAAATATAAAGAAAATAAAATGTAAAGAATTTATATTTAATCCTCACAGAAACATACCTTAAGAAATAGAGGCATATAAATGTTAAATAATATACCTTAAGAAAGGTATATTATATAAATAATATACCTTAAGAAATGTTAAATAATATACCTTAATAAAATGTAAAGAATTTATATTTAATCCTCACAGAAACATACTAAGAAATAGAGGCATATAAATGTTAAGTAATTGCTAATGCCACCTGCATAGTAAGAGTAGAAGACTTGGACCATATCTGACTTTAATTCTTAGTCATAGATACCTGTGATGTAGGTCCAAGTCCCAAATAATCCCTGTTGTCTGGCTAGATATAATATATGTATTAATTATCAGGAACTAAGTTCTGTATACAGGAATTTGCTTTATTTTTAGATCTTAGTCAAAAATCCCAGTGACCAAGTGAATAGCCAGGATGCTTAAAGACATCCTACCTATCTACTTATCTATTATTTAAAACTAAGTCTAAATAGACCTATCATTTGACATACACACATTGATAGCAAATATTTAGTGGCATTGAAAATATATTTTTAAATAAATAACTTTTCTTCAAACACAGAAACAAATTATTAGAAAATGTATATTTTCTGGAAAGATATATAAGTACAAACATACATAAATAAAAGAAGCCAGATACAAAAAACTCATACTGAATAACTCCATTTATATGACATTTTGAGAAAGGCAAAACTATAGTAACTAACAACATATATATATATATATATATATATATATATATATATATATATATATATATATATATATATCAGAAGGTTCCAGGAGCTTGGCATGAGTCAAGGGTAAATTTTGGGGAGTGATGGAAGGAATCTGTATCTTAATTTTGAGATCCATTCCACAGAAAGAGTAATTTTGTGCTTATATTAAAACTAGAGGCCCAGAGCATGAAATTCGTGCATGGGCGGGTGGTAGTCCCTCAGCCCAACCTGCACCCTCACCAATCTGGGAGCCCTGGGGGGATGTCCAACTGCCAGTTTAAGACCAAACCCTGCGGGATCGGGCCTAAACTGGCAGTTGGATATCCCTCTTGCAATCTGGGACCTCTGGCTCCTAACCACTCACCTGCCTGTCTGCCCTAACCACTCTGCATGCCTGCCTGATACCCCTAACTGCTCTCCCCTGCTGGCCTGGTCACCCCTAACTGCCCTCTTCTGCCTGCCTGGTCATCCCTATTAACTTTTTTTTTTTTTTTAATCTTATCCCCTTCACACACAATTGTATTTGACTTTCTTATTGGCTTCTCCCTCTCACACAATTTTTCTCTCTCCTTTATGTAACACTTTTCCTACTGACTCATCATTTATAAACTTTTCTTTCCTCCTTATTTCCTACTTCTGTTCCATCATCCTTCTTCTCATCTTTCTCTTACCCTCCCTCCCCACATTCCTCTTTCCTTTATCTTTACCCTTTCCCTCCCTCTCCTTGTCCTTCCTTCACACCTTAATTTTTTTCTTCACTTCCTCCCTCGGACCTGCTTTGCTCCCTCCCCCATTTATTCCTTCTTCCCATTCTCCTTTTAAGCTCTACCAGCTCCCTGTTAAAACTTTTCTTCCCTCCCTTTCTCTTTCATCCTATCTTTCCCATACATTCTTCTCTACTTACTGCCACTGTTTTAACATCTATCTACTTACCTGCCTAATTATTCACTATCACTTATCTTTTTTCTTTCCTTACTCCTACTTTTAAAATCTGTCCCCAGTACACAACTATACTTGATTTTCATTATGGCTCCTAGAGTTCACTCATACATCCTCTTTCCTTCTTTAACTCTTCTCTCTACTGACTCCTTTATAAAGCTCTTCCCTCCCTCCCTTTTTAAAGCTTCCGTTCGGACAGTTGTTAGCCCCCAGCCCAGGGCTCAGCCCCAGCCAGGTGTTTGCCGCCCCCCCCTTCCCTGGCCTGGCCTCCATGCTGCTGTCTTGCTCCCATTCCCTGCCCTGGACTCCTGGCCCAGCAAGGGTGGCCGAGGCCTGCCCGGCCCGGGTGCTGCTGCTGCTGCGAAGCAGGAGCGCCTCCACCCAGAAGGCCTCGGTTCATCTACCATTCCATCCTGGACCCCTGGGCGCCTCCCTGCCAACAGCTGTCACCGCCCTCCTCCCACATCTGGGAGGGGCTCTCACCCCGCCCTTCACTGGGCGCACCTACTCCCTCCCCACCACCCCACCCCTCCCTCCCCGGTCATCACCTCCTCCCACATGCAGTCCTGCGTTTCCTTCCCTTTTCCATTCCTGCATCTTTTTCTTGTTCCCTCTCTGTATTTCTGTTTCTCCTCTAGGCCTGTCTGCTTGCAGGCCTGCCTTCCTCTCCTTCTCCTTTCTTATCCCCTCCTATCGTATCCTATCCTATCCCAGGCCTTGCAACTGCCTGAGCAGAGGGCGGGGTCGCAGCCTGGTGACCCGGTCATGACAAGACACTGTAATGGATAATTTGCATATTTCTCTATTATTAGTATAGATACTTTAGAAAGAAATTCTAATCACTTTCTATGCAATTAAATTCTGAATGATTTATGTGCCAGTTCAGAAACTCCATGGTCTAGGTCCTGCCTACTGCCCCAACCTGGTCTCTCACCCCCGTACCTTGGTCCCTTTGTTACAGCTGCTGTGTGTTCTTTCTGTTCCTTTAAAGTCATAACTACCTTAGAACCTAGAAGAAACTGCTCACAGAATTTCAAAAAACTATGTGATTCCTATCTTTGAATTTTCATCAGCCTCTCTTCATAGAGGCTAGGGTGAACACTTCCCAACTAAGCACAGTTATTTTATTTCATCCTCTTTTAGTTTACTTGTTGTTTATTTAGTTTATTAACTTGTTTATTTATAAACAAAACATAAAATATTCCAAAGAATTTTTGTGATAACACAAGATAGTTTCAATTAAAGAAAATAATAAAAATAATACCTTTGATGAATTCTTTATTTCCTTAATTGCTTTTGCTTGTTCCATTAGGTTTTGTCTGTGTACCAGAAAAAGAAACTGGATTTCATAGGAATAGTATCTTTACTGTTATGGATACTATGATGCACTTTATATATTATACATTCTATTATTGTAGATCATATGTGCATTATATACCACATATGTTATACATTATACAATTATATTATTTATATGTTGTATACTATATAATAAAACACAAACATCACATATCATATATTTTATAATTATGTATTTATCATGTATTTTATAATTATGTATTTTATAAACTATATTTAATTTAGTCTTATTCATCAAATTATAAATTACATATATTATATTCTGTAGTAGTAATTGGCAAGCTTTAGGTAAATCTGGCTTGTCAGCAGTTTTGTAAATACATTTTTATTGGATTTACACCCATTCATTTATGTATAGTCTATGCCTGTTTGCATGCTACAAAGGCAGAGTTGATTAGGTGCAAAGAGATCATATGGCCAGTAAACCTAAAATATTTACTACCCAGGCTTTTACAGAAAAACTCTTGTCCTAGAGTATGAATATGTATTACATATTTTTCTCTCTCTCTTTCTCTCTCAGTCTTCCTTTTCCTATCTCTACCTATCCATCCATCAATCCATCCATCCATCCATCCATCCTTCTTTCCATCTATCCATCCACTGCATATTTTGTCATTTCTAATGGTATGGTGAGGCATATTTACAATTGCTTTATACAGATATGACAAGTAATTAATACATGTATCTTTTTTTAATTACGACACTATTATTTCTAAAATGGCTTATTACATAAAAATGAAAACAAATCAAACCAACAACAACAAAAGCCTCCTCTTTGACATCCTTAAGTCCATTTTATCTTCAAAATACCAGACTCCAAAATAAAGACAGAAATCATGTCAATTAACCTACTTAAAATCTTCCAAATGTTTCTCTGTATGTTTAGAATAAATGAATATTCTTTATCCTGATTGCAATCCTATACAATCTGGCTTCCACAATGCTATTCCCAAACCTACCTTTTCCTTAAGACTCCATTCCTCATGCATGCCAAATTTCTTTTTCTTTGCTGGAATACTCTTCCCACAGCCACATTTTTTTGCCATTAGATCTGAGCATAAAAGTTATCTTCTCCACCCAATTTGAAGTATGTTTCTTGTTCATATGTTTAGTTTCTTTCATTTATCCCAACATTGAAATAAAAGTCTCATGGGATTAATTTTTTCTCTTTCTTGTTCTCTGCTACATCACCAGTACCAGATTAGTTATTGGTCCTTACTGTATAAAAACTCAATTTTGAAGAAAAACATACAATTAATAGTTGTACGCTAATATTATATACATATAATTAATAATTCAATAATTATCAATAATACAATATAGTAATTCAATAATGAATAATTATGAAAATAAAAGAAAACTTATTCAATAATTTTAGAGGTGAAGCCTAAGAACTCTTCTCTTGAATATAGGCTAACTTAGTGACTTTTTTCTGTCAAATAGAATAAAGTGAAAATTACCTTGTGTTATTAAGAAAAAAATACATTCAACATTTTTGTTATTTCAAAAATTATGTAATACAACTTTATGAAACATCAGTTCTATAATTTGATCAATGTTTCATGCCTAAAAATATTAGTTTTTTTCAGAAAGTTAAATGTCCTGTGTATTCTTCCATAATTTAGATATCTGTTAATTTTTAAAGTCACAATAAATAACAGTCAGAAAGAATATGGTTATTGAGAAATCATTTTTGTAGTAATGAGACTGTATTAGTTTAAGAGGAGGTCAAATTTTTTCTGCTTATATATTCAATGATACTGTTGTATTTATAGTGAGTTCAAAGTTACTGAAAAGATGGAGAAATGTTATTCTTTAGTAAACAACATCTTGGCAGACTGGTAGGCTAACAAATATTTTTAGTATCAGATTTAGTGGAAAGAGGGTCAGTACCTAATCAAATACAGCTACAACTCAAATTTTTAAACAATGAAACATTGTCATTTACCAAAAATTTATTTTAAATCACTGTGCTAGATTAGAAATATATATTTATACTTTCATGAGCAATTGCCATATATATATATATATATATATATATATATATATATATCCTCACCCAAGGATCTATTTTACATATATATACATATATATATATATATATATATATATATATATATATATATATAGAGAGAGAGAGAGAGAGAGAGAGAGAGAGATTGATTGCCTCCTGTGTGCCCTCACCATGGATCAACCAGCAACCTAGGTTTGTGTGCAGACCTGGATCACACCCCCAATCTTTTGGTGCATGGGATGACACTCCAACCAACTGAGTCACTTGGCCAGGGCTAGAAATATTTCTTAAACTAGTAAAATTAAGTTTACTAGTAAAATTACTTTTGCTGTTATGAAGTATTTTTCCATTAAAAATAAGAGAATCCAGGTATGTATATACGTACTATCTAATCATGGAAAAGCTTTAGGGTATATATAAATATAACCTTTAAAGCATCATAAAGAATTAACAACATGGACTTCTTTAATCCAGATTTTAACTCTCTATGATAGGCACTTTTACATTTAAATCATACTATCTATATATTTCTTTTTATTTTATATATTTTGAGGAGGATTATGGGGGACAAGTAAATGCTCTAAAAGATATTAAATCCCTTTCCATTGAATAATGAAAAGGCTTTTTTGTGTTTTATTGCATGTGAACTCATAATTCATATTCCAATTTCAACTTTACTTTCATATTTGGATGACTTACATATGAATTTATTTTTTATTTGCATTATATTATTATTATATACAAATGCTGCTTTTATGAAAATAAGTACAATCATTTAGCATTTTTGTAATTTGATTAGGGACCCCTCCCATTTTTACATCTTTAATTTACGTTTGGATATAGTAACTATAGCAAAGATCAGTCAATAGATGCTTCATAGCTACAAATATGATAAAATAACTTGCTTACTGGGCAATATATTTATTTCTAATTTTATATACAAGTTATGCCTTATTTTGAGGGGATTACTTTCCAAAATATCATCTCATACATCTTACAAGTTCCTACCACATGGAGCTGGATTTAATCCTTAACTTAGGGATTTATTAAAAGTTTAGGAGAAGACATATAATGTAAATTAAAGCTGCTATGGTCATCGAATACTACAGTAAACTTCCAGGGGAGAAAGTGCTTTACATGAAATACCTTAAAAGAAAAAAATAAACATAAAATGATATTTGAAAATATAAAATTATGAAACTTCTTGCTGCACAAAACTCTATAATAAAGGATAAATTATGGTCCTCTGAAAATTCAGTTACACAATTATCATAAAATAATATAAACCAGAGAAAACTCAAAGCAAAAATTGGATTCTTGTGCAATAGAATTTGAATCCAATCATATGAGGGCATAGTCACCTATCTAAATCATGTCTCTAAATGAATGAGGAAAAATAAAAAAGTAAGGTTAAGTATTATTTAGCCAATAAATGATTTAAAATTAAGTTTCTAAAAACAAACGACAATAACAACAAAAACACCACAAAACTTTAAATATCCAATCACGCATTTTACACAAAACGAGCCAACATAATGCCCATTCATCCATTATTAGATAGATTTATAAACATAGCATCTCGGTCTCTTGCCATTAAATATTTATTTATACAATTTCTTTTTTTCTGATTCTATGTTCATAAAGCAAATTGATAAATCCAATTGCCTGGATTTACATTGACATAACATAAAAAGAAAATGGATATTAGAAGATTAAAAGCCGTCAGTGAACGGCAAGCTAATAAACACAAAAATGTTAAATTGCATGAACAAGAAGGTCTGTGTATAGACATGATGTCTACATATGATAACCAGCCCTATAAACAGTCTCGAAGAAAAAGTAAAATGAAGCAGGATATTAATAATTTACCTTGGAATAAGAAGTATTTTTATTTCAGGATAAATTAGTAAGTTTTCAATGTGATATTTCAACTCACTTTACATTTTAAAATGCCAATCATAAATCCCCTGTGAATCATTAAAGAAAAACTTAAGTGTTGGAGAGGTTGTGGAGAAAAAGGAACACTTGTATACTGCTGGAGGGAATGTAAACTGGTACAGCCACTATGAAAAACAGTATGGAGGCTTCTCAAAAAATTGAGAACAGAGTTACCATATCACCCAGCAACCTCTCTTCTGGGTACTAACCTGAAATTTTTGAAAACATTTATTTACAAAGACATATGCACCCTTATGTTCATTTCAGCATTATTAATGACTAGAGGCCTGGTGCATGAAATTCGTGCATGGGTAGGGTCCCTAGGCCTGTCCGGAGATCAGGGCTGGCAGGAGCCTTCCTTTCCCCAGCTGCCAGCTGGGGCCTTCCTTTGTTCCGTGCCTCCCCCTGGTGGTCAGAACACATCATAGTTAGCAGTCGAACTCCCGAGGGGGCTATTTGCATATTAGCCTTTTATTATATAGAATGGCCAAGGCATGAGAACAACAGAAGTGTCTCTCAACAGATGATTGGATAAAGAAGATGTGGTACATATTTCCACATTCCATATGGGTGAGGAATACTACTCACCCATAAGGAAAGGTGAAATATTGCCATTTGCAACATAGATGGATCTTGAGAATATCATACTAAGCAAAATATGTCAGAGAGAAAAAATCAAGATCTTATGATTTCACATATATGTGGGATATAAAACTGCAAGCAACAAATGAACATACAAAAAACAAACAAAAGCTCATAAAAAGAGACAACAGTATAGTATTTAGCAGAAGGAAGGGAGGTGAGTGGGTAGTAAAGGGTAAAGGGGGTCAAATATATGGTGACAGAAAAACATTTGAGTTTTGGTGGTAAATACATAATGCAATATACAGATAATATATCATAGAATTTTACACTTGAAACCTATATAATTTTGTTATCCAACTAGAGGCCCTGTGCACAAAATTTGTGCACGGGGGGGGGGGGGGGGGGTTATGCCTCAGCCCAGTCTGCACCCTCTCCAATATGGGACCCCTCGAGGGATGTCCGTATGCCCGTTTAGGCCCAGTAGGATCGGGCCTAAACGGGCAGTTGGACATCCCATTCACAATCTAGGACTGCTGGCTCCCAATTGCTCGCCTGCCTGCTTTCCTGATTGCCCCTAACCGCTTCTGCCTGCCAGCCTGATCACCACCTAACCACTCCTCTGCCAGCCAGATTGATGCCTAACTGCTCCTCTGCCAGCCTGGTCACCCCTAACTGCCCTCCCCTGATGACCTGATAGCCCACAATTGCCCTCCCTTGCAGGCCTGGTCCCTCCCAACTGCCCTCGCCTGCTGGCCATCGTGTGGTGGCCATCTTGTGTCCACTTGGGGGCTGCCATCTTTAACTACATGGGGGCAGCCATCTTGTGTGTTGGAGTGATGGTCAATTTGCATATTATTATTTTATTAGATAGGATAGAGGCCTGGTGCATGGGTGGGGGCTGGCTGGTTTGCCCTGAAGGGTGTCCCAGATCAGGGTGGTGGTACCCTTGGGATGTGAGGCAGCCTGGGCGAGGGGCCTGTGGTGGTTTACAGGCCGGCCATGCCCCCCAGCGACCCAAGCGGAGGCCCTGGTATCTGGGATTTATTTATCTTCTATAATTGAAACTTTGTAGCCTTGAGCGGAGCCAAGCCTCCTGTTCGCTCTGTGGACGCAGTCATCTTGGTTTGGTTAATTTGCATACTCACTCCTGATTGGCTGGTAGGCATGTCTTGTGGGTGTAGTGGAGTTATGGTTAATTTGAATATTACTCTTTTATTAGATAGGATGTCACCCAATAAATGAAAAAAAGGAATGTAAAGGAGTAGGAAAGAAGTCCAGAAAGAGGCTCTTCCATATGTGCAATAAACAAATATATAAGTCAAGTTTTAGAAGCTGTGGTGTCCTCATCTCCCTCTTCTCAGTTCTTTCATGAGCTCTTCCAAAGGCATATCATGTGTAAGTCACTATGAAAGTCTCCTATCTCAAACTGATAACAGTTGAAAGTAGTAGAGAATGCATAAAATGAATGAGTACAGCCAAAGTGAATATAAAGTGCTTGCTAAAGGCTTTTCTGATAGCCTAGACATTAATAAATTAGAATATTACTAATAAAATTAAATGTCTTTCTTTGGAATTCATTTGGTATGGTGAAATAAAGCATATTAAAAGTACTAAAAAGTACATTTTCTTACTTTAAAGATATCATATATAACAAAGATTCAAAAAGGTTGGCAGAGAGGAGTAAAACAAAAAAAAGTTAATAGCAGAATCAAAAAGGATAAGCACAGCCTCAGAAGCATTACCAATAAATTATATGAAACATGAATTCCAAAGGAAAGATTAAAACATTCATATTGAGTTAATGTGGGTAAGGTTGTCTTACTAAACTGGCATCATAAAGTGTAATGATGGTAGCAGATAGAGGTCTACTTTGGTCATCATGTCCATGAGCTGTGTAATCATCTAGCATCATCATAATGAGTGTTAAAATTGCTTAATACATTAGTCTGTATACAGCCAGTTTAGATCTGTTTCTGCTTCATCTTTCCATAAATTAAAAAAATATATATACACACACATCCTACCTAATAAAAGGGTAATATGCAAATTGACCGCACCTTCGCTACGCCCAAGCCATGCCCACCAGCCCAAGCCACGCCCGCCAGCCAATCAGGGCAAGTATGCAAATAAACCCAACCAAGATGGCTACAGCCACAGAGAGCAAGGTTTCCCAGGCAATAGAGAAAGCCAAGCTTTCCGCATGCCCTTGCCAGGCCTAAGCCTCCACTCAAGCTACAAAGTTTCAATTATAGAAGGTAAACAAATTCAAACAGAATGGCAGCAGCCACGGAGCTGGAGAGACCAGGCCAGGGTTGCCTGCGGCAACAAAGAAAGCAAAGCTTTCCGCACACCCTGGCCGGGCCCAGGCCTCCACTTAAGGCTACAAAGTTTCAATTATAGAAGGTGAATTAACCCAAACTGAAATGGCTGCTGGCCGTGGAGCATGCAGGAGGCTTGGCTCTGCTCCAGGCTACAAAGTTTCAATTGTAGAAGGTAAATAAATTCCAGATACCAGGGCCTCCGCTTGGGTTACCAGGGGGCGTGGCCGGCCTGCAAACCACCACAGGCCCCTTGCTCAGGCCGCCCCATGCCCCAAGGGAACCCCACCCTGATCTGGGACACCCTTCAGGGCAAACCAGCTGGCCCCCACCCATGCACTAGGCCTCTATCCTATCTAATAAAAGAGTAATATGCAGATTGACCATCACTCCAACACACAAGATGGCTGCCCCCATGTGGACACAAGATGGCCACCACAAGATGGCCAGCAGGGGAGGGCAGTTGGGAGGCACCTGGCCTGCAAGGGAGGGCAGTTGGAAGCAATCAGCCCTGCAGGGGAAGGCAGTTAGGGGTGACTGGGCTGGCAGAGCACGGAAGTTGGGGACAAACAGGCTGGCAGGGGAGCAGTTAGGCATCAATCAGGCTGGCAGCGGAGTGGTTAGGGGGTGATCAGGCTGGCAGGCAGAAGCAGTTAGGGGCAATCATGAAGGCAGGCAGGCGAGCAGTTGGGAGCCAGCAGTCCTGGATTGTGATGGGATGTCCGACTGCCCGTTTAGGCCCGGTACCAAACGGGCAGTCAGATATCCCTTGAGGGGTCCCAGGTTGGAGAGGGTACTGGGCTGAGGGACACCCCTGCCCCCTCCTTGCACGAATTTCGTGCACCGGGCCTCTAGTATATAAGTATATATGTACATACAAATGTATACACACACACATACACACATATATATATTATTTTTTGAGTCAATGTGAGAATGGAAGAGTTTCCACTGTCAAAGTCAATCTTCCCAACCTCCCTTTTTCACCTTTTGCAGCAGGATAATTGTTATATTAAACCAAAGTATCTGTTTATAAAATTTTATAGCCACTCTTCACTCACAATCTAAATTATCTTATTCATTCAACAGTATCTGGAATTAGCAATATGATCTGCTAATTTTTATTGCTAAATCCATGTCAATAATGACTCAGCAGATTCTGCTTCCATTTGTTCATGAAAGGTCTTAATTCTAGAATGTTGTCTTTACTTCTATATATCTATATAGTTTTCTGAGTTTTAATTTATTTCAGGTAGTTTCAATTGCATTACTTTGTGAGATAATGTAAGATCTGTAAAGGTAGCCAATACTTAAAGAACATTCCAGAGAGAATATTTTTTTCTGGAATTACAATAGCCTCTTCTTCTAGAAGTCTATCTTTTCACCAGGACTCTTAACAAGTATTAGGAAATGTTTTTTTCTTTATTATTCATCTTTCATGTATTCCACTTAGCATCTCTGCCAGGTCTGGTTCTATTTCTTCCAAGTTCTTTTCATAAGACTTCTCATCCATAATCTTCCCCAAGCCTTTGCCATTTTGTATAGGGAATGAGTAAGCAGTTAGTCTACAATCAGGTCCTCATGATGCTTTTCCTTTTTTTTTTAACAGAAAATAATTCAGCCATTATGGTTGATAAGTCTGAGCTATATGGTCTGAATGCCCCACCCCCAAAAAAACCTTATGTTGAAACCACCCCTCTAAGGTTATGGTATTAGATGGTAAGGACTTTGGGATTTGATTAGGTTATGAGGACAGAGCCCTCTTGAATGAAATTGGTGCCTTTATAAAAGGCCAAAGAGAGTTCCCGCCCCGTCTTTCCCCAAGTGAAGACACAGCATCATCTATGAACCAGAAAGTGGGCCCTGAACAGGCACTGAATTGGCTGATGTCTTGATCTTAGACTTCTAGCCTCCAGAGCTGTGAAAATGAATGTTTCTTGTTTATAAGCCACCCAGTCTATAGCATTCTGTTACAGCAGCCAAAAGGGACTAAGACCATCTCAAAGACAATGCTGCTAACAATGGCAGTGGGAGACAGCACAAGGAGCAGATGGTCACTTCAGCCTGGAGAAAGATGACAAGCAAAAATACAGGACAATTAGAATTCTGTGAACTTTGTTTGAAAACTGCAATGATTTATTATTTCAAGAATTTAATAAGGCCAGCCTGTGTGGTTCAGCATTGACCTATGGACAAGGAGGTCACAGTTTGATTCCCAGTCAGGGCACATGCCCGGGATGCGAACATGATCCCCAGTGTGGGGTGCGTAAAAGGCAGCTCAATGATTCTTTCTCATCACTGACTTTTCTATCTCTCTCTCCCTCTCCCTTCCTCTCTGAAATCAAGAAAAATATTTTTAAAAAAGAATGTAATAACATATTCCTAATTTGGAAATATTAAATAAGAGGACATTGAAATTTGAATAAGAGGCTATAATAATATATATTAACAAATAGAATATAGGATGCTGAAAATTACAAATAGAATATAGGATGCTGAAAATTACTATCCAAATAAATGATCAAAATTATTTATCAAAAAAAGTCTTATTCACACATTTTGTGTCCATTATTATACACATTTTAAAAATGGAGAACCTTTTTAAAAATGATTAAAAAGTAAACATTTTTCTTTTGTCTAGATATAATTATAATTTTGAAAATAATATTGGTAAATATAACAATTATTAAATAAAGTTACTTACCAAATACATTATTATTAATACTGTTATCTTATAAGGGCACTCAGTATATGCCAAATACTGTGTTAAGGTTTCTGTTTCTTCATCTCTATTTCTCTGTGTATCTCTGTCTCTATCTCTATCATATATATGAATTAATCATCAAACAAGTATTTGGAGACATAATTCAAAGGTAAAAGATATTGCTTGCAATCATAGCCAGTAAGTGATAGAAGTCTAAAACAAATCCTCATACTGCAAAGCAAATTTGTCAGTTCTTCTTTTTTAGCACATTAGCAGGATATTAGACAGAATCAAATTTATGCTAGTCTCAAAAAAGTTGGAAGTAACATTTATTTTTTATTATTCTTTGTATGACTTTGAATACAATAGAATTAAGATTAAGGTTAAAATTAAATATTTAGCAGAATTCCCTAATGAGGCCAGCGGCAAGGTGAGCCTGGGAAGTCTTTGTCAAATGTTTTTTTAATAAATGATTCAGTTTTTGCTAAAGATATACTACTCAAACTTTCTAATTGTATTATAACTTTCTATTTCCATTATATTTGGTAATTTTTATATTTTGAGGAGTTTGTCCACTCACCAGAATTGTCAAATTTTTAAGTATAAAATCAATTTCCACAAGATTAGTGTTTGATGCCCTGCCAAACTGGAAAAATAACTATATTTTTGCAATTTGAAAAATTATTATGTTATTTAAAGAGATATTTGAAATGTAAGCAATGTTTGAATCACATAAAAATATCTTCATTTTTTAAAATTGCTAGAGCAGTAAGAATTATCTCTTCATCATATAACCTACCTTTTAAAATACTAATAAAATTGCCAATTATAAAAAGTGTATTTACATGTAAGCAATAGGACTGTTTGTATTTACAAGAGGCAACTTTACTTAGGATAAAAACATATTTAAACCATGAATTAGTATGTGAAGTAACTGGAACCCTCATGCATTGATGGTTGGAAAGTAACATGGTATATACCTTCTCTGGAAAACAGTTTGGTAGTTTCTTATGAAGTTAAATATATACTTACCAAATGACCCAGCAATCCTATTTCTGGGTATTTAACCCAGAGAAATAAAAAAAAAAAAATTGGGTATACTTAAGAATATATACATAATTTATAGCAACACTATTCATAATTGCCAAAACTGGATCAACTCAATTGTTTTCAATCGATGAAAATATAAACAAATTGTGATACATCCAAAACATAGTATATCCTCTATGATAAAAGGCTAATATACAAATTGACCCAACGGTGGAACGACTGGTCTCTATGATGCGCACTGACCACCAGGGGCAGATGCTCAATGCACGAGCTGCCTCCTGGTGGTTGGTGTGTTCCCAGGGGGAGTGCCACTCAGCCAGAAGCCGGGCTCATGGCTGGCGAGTGCAGCGGTCCTGGCAGGAGTCTCTCCCACCTTTGTGGCAGCACTAAGGATGTCCAACTGGGCCTAAACCAGCAGTCATACATACCCCCTGAAGGGTCCCGGACTGCAAGAGGGTGCAGGCTGGGCTGAGGGACTCCACCCCCAGTGCATGTATATTGCGCACTGGGCTTCTAGTTACTCAATGATAAAAGGAAATAAACTATTGACATATGCAAAATTTGGATAAATCTCAAAGGATTATGTCTAATGAAAGGGGCCAATCAAATGGCTTCAGATTTTATGATGATGTTTAAATGCTGCTCTTGAAAATAAAATAAAAACTATTGCACTGTAGAAGTATATAGTGTTGTACATCAGTGATTGTAAGGACTAGGGTTGAGGGCAAATTGTCACAAAATAAATAGCACAAGAAAGTTTTTTAAAGTGATGCAACAGTTCTTATCTGACTATGGTATTACTAAACAAAATTAAATTAATATATCGCAATATTTATAAAACTACAGTAAAAGAAAAAATAAATTTTATTATATAATAAGATTTAAATCATAGTTTTAAATATAGTAGTTTAAAAATAATAATAATAAAAAGTAAACATGATTTTGTTTTATTATAGATATTACAACTAGCAATTTGTAATGTTTCTACTCTTTATAGAATATCTTATTTTCCCACCTATAGATTTTTTTATAAAAGTATACATAAAGATAAATGTCATATTTATCTATTTAATTGGGAAGTAATGTATAATTATTTTTAGCTTATTATGATATAAGTGAGGTGCAATTTAAAAATAAAATTCTAAGATTTTAAAGCATATAACATGATGGTTTAATATAAGTATGCATCATGAAAAGATTCCTCTTCTCATTGAGTTAATTAACACATCCATCATCTCACATGTTAACCTTTTTTTCTTTTTTCCTTTTGGTTTATATATTTAAGTTCTAGTTATGGAAAATTTCAATTATACAATACAATATTATTAACTATAGTCACAATGTTATATATTATATCCTCAGACTTTATTTACCTTATAACTGAAAGTTTGTATCATGAACTAAACTCTCCCTGTTTCACTCATCCCACAGCCCTGACAACCACTTTTCTCCTCTTTTTATGTCTGTGGTTTTTAATATATATATATTTAATATATATTAGTGATGTGCACTTGCCTTTCTCTGTCTGGCTTATTTCACTGAGCATATTGCCTCCAGTTTCATTCATGTTGTCACAAATAATAGGATTTTCTTATTTTTAAGGCTGGATAATATTCTATTGTATATATACCACATTATTATTTCCTTTCATTCATCAACAGACACTTAGATAGTTTCTATACCTTGGCTATTATGAATAATGCTGCAATAAACATGGGAGTGCAGATCTCTCTTTGAAATAAGGATTTATCAGTTATCCTTTTCTTTGGATATATACCCAGAAGTTGAATTGCTGGATCACATGGTAGTTCTACTTCTAGTTTCTTGAGGAGCCTCCATAATGTTTTCTATAGTGGCTATACAAGTTTACATTCCCACCAACAATGTGCAAAGGTTCTCTTTTGTACACATTCTCACCAGCAATTTTTACCTTTGTCTTTTTGATAATAGGCATTCTAACAGGTGTGAGATTATATCTCAAAGCTATGTCATAAAAAAAATGGCATTGACATAAAATCAGGCACAAAAATGAATGGATTGGAATAGAGAGCCCAGAAATAAACTCTTGTGTATAGATAAGAATATAAAATGGGGAAGAAAACATAAGAGTTAAGTTCCTTGACACTAATCTTGGTGATTTTTTTTTAATTTGATACTAAAATCAAAGGCAACAAAAAGCAAAAAATAAACAAGTGTAATTACATAAAACTAAAAAGCTTCTGCACAGCAAAGTTAATAATCAACAAAATGAAAAGGCAACCTATGGAATGGTAGCACGTATTTGCAAAACACACATCCATGAGAGTTTAATACAAAAATGTTATCTATATAATTTTACATTAAAACTAGAGGCCCAGTGCGCGAAATTCATGCATGGGTAGGGTCCCTAGGCCTGGCTGGCATTTTATTACTAGGATTAACTTTTCATTTAAAAAATCAAGAAAATATTTTTATTTTATCCTATTTCACAATAATCTATGAATAACAAATGGTTTTATTATGTTATGTTTGCTTTAATTAATAATGGATAATTTAAGAATATCATACACAGCTAAAATGATATGGTTAGAGATATTACACTACAAGATTGCAGTCAATTGCTCATGAACTGTCATAATTATCTCCTTAGAGAAGTCTATCTTCCTATGCTCTGCTCCCCACTCCCCACCTTAGTGATAGAAAGAGATAATGTGGAGGATATTTTATTCTCTGGCTTAAAGACAATCCTATCTAATAATAGAAAAATATGCAAATTGACCATACCGCCAACACACCCACAAGCCACGCCCACCATCCAATCAGAGCAAGTATGCAAATTAACCCAAACCAAGATGGCTACAGCCACAGAGAGCAAGGTTTCCTAGGTAACAGAGCAAGCCAAGCTTTCCGCCTGCCCTTGCCAGGCCTAAGCCTCCAATCAAGCTACAAAGTTTCAATTATAGAAGGTAAACAAATTCAAACAAATGGTGGCAGAATGGAGCTTGAGAGAGCAGGCCAGGGTTGCCGCCGGCAACAGGGGAAGCAAAGCTTTCCACACACCCTGGCCGGGCCCACCCGCTTAAGGCAACAAAGTTTCAATTATAACCCCAACACAAATGGCTGTGGGGCTTGGAGGGAGCCCCAGGCTTGGCTCCGCTCCAGGCTACAAAGTTTCAATTGTAGAAGGAAAATAAATTCCAGATACCAGGGCCTCTGCTTGGGTTGCCAGGGGGCGTGGCCGGCCTGCAAACCACCACAGGCCCCTCGCTCAGGCCGCCCCACACCCCAAGGGAACCCCCACCTGATCCGGGACGCCCTTCAGGGTAAACCAGCTGGCCCCCACCCCTGTACCAGGCCTCTATCCTATCTAATAAAAGAGTAATATGCAGATTGATCATCACTGCAACACACAATATAGCTGCCCCCATGTGGTCAAAGATCCTGCCCCCTTGTGGACACAAGATGGCCACCACAAGATGGCCAGCAGGAGAGGGCAGTTGGGAGGCACCCGGCCTGCAAGGGAGGGCAGTTGAGAAGGACCAGGCCTGCAAGGGAGGGCAGTTGGAGGTGATCAACCCTGCAGGAGAGGGCAGTTAGGGGTGACCAGGCCGGCAGAGGAGAGAAGTTGGGGGCAAACAGGCTGGCAGCAGAGTGGTTAGGGGGTGATCAGGCTGGTAGGCAGAAGCGGTTAGGGGCAATCAGGCAAGCAGGCAGGCGAGCAGTTGGGAGCCAGCAGTCCTGGATTGTGAGAGGGATGTCCGACTGCCCGTTTAGGCCCAATCCCACCAAGATCGGCCCTAAACGGGCAGTCAGACATCCCTCAAGGGGTCCCATATTGGAGATGGTACAGGCTGGGCTGAGGGACAACCCCCTTCCGTGCACGAATTTCGTGCACGGGGCCTCTAGTAATATATAAAATAAGGGTCATGCATTTTTTTTTTTTGAGCTCTTATAGTTTCTTTTTTTTTTTTTTGCTTTCAATTTAAATAAAGCCTGCCCATAGAGAGTATAATTAAGTAGGCAAGTATTTCATTAGTGATGAATTAAATCTGCCAATTTAAACAGTTTTATTTCCTCTGAGCCATTGATTTGAGTGATTGTCATCTTGAAATGTTATTTTCATGTGTATTATATAAAGCTGCACACGGTCATGACTATTATCTAAATATGGACAAATGTCTCCTTGATGAAATATATCAAAGCCTTCCTTCCTCCCTTCCTTCCTCCCTTCTTTCCTTCCTTCCTTCCCTACCTTCCTTCTTCTTCTTCTTTTTTCCTTTTTTGTTTTTATTCATTCCTTTACTTGTTCAACAAGATAATAGGACCCTTTGACTTCTGGTTTGATTCAAAATACTGTAAGATAACAAATACTTAGCCAATACTTTATTTGCAGCTAAGTTTATTTGACTTGCTATTTTTATTTATAGCTTTGCTAATGTTTATGTGGTATTCTTATGAATTATATAAAAGATGAATTAGAGGCCCTGGTCAAGATGGCAGTACAAATAAATTCCATACTCAAATTCTCCTACAACCACATCAAAATTACAACTAAACTACAGAACAACCGTCGTGGAGAACCTCCTGAAATCTAGCAGAACAAAAGTTCTACAGCTAATGATTTAAGAAGAAGCCACATCGAGACTGGTAGAAGGGGTGGAGATGCAAAATGGGCTGGTCCCACACACACGTGTGGTGGTTAAAAACCGGGAGGTATATCTTGGCTATAGAGGTAGCACCTAAGGAATGAGGGGTCCCGGCCACACACCAGGCCTCTCAGTCAAGGATTCCAGAGGCAGGAAGACAAGTCCCCATAACTTTTGGCTGTGAAAAACAGGTCAGATTGTGGCTGAGTTAGACTTACTCAGACTCACTCACCCCCAGCATGGGCACCAGGGACGTATGGGGAGAAAATGAGTTGTCTGGCATCAGGGTGAGAGTTGGAGGGGAGCTTTCTCCCAGACAGAAGTGCTGGCAGAGTCCATTATTCTTTTCTGGGGCCTTCCCCCTACAGAGCTCCACCTAACTTGGGGGCCCGACCCAAGCCATTTCCAATGACCTTTGCTGTCTTGTCGCATGCTTCTGACTTTCCTAAAATTCCTCAAACAAGTAGCATCTGCCCTCTGTGTGCCACATACCTCTCACCAAGAAGCCCCATGCCCAGAACTGAGGCAGGCAGCCTTGGTAACTCCAAGCTCAGCACAAATAGTATCCATTTGCATATCACTTTGTAGCTCATGCTGGGTGGTCCCCAGCAGGACACAGGTAATGACTGACCTTGGCTTGCACTTCCTTAGAGGCCCCAGAGCCAGCACACCCAGTAGGCAGCTTCAGGCAACACGGAAGCACCACCAATGTACTCCACAAGGAACACACTTAGGGGCAGACTCAGCAAGCACCAGAGTCCCATTAAAGAAAGTCCTGCTCTATGGGCTCAACCCCTGCACAGCCAGTACTCAGCAAATTGGCCTGTGGGTAATCTCTTCCATTGAGGTGCTAACAGCAATCAAGGTTCAACTACAGCAGGAGGGTGTACACAGCCCACATGGGGGAACACCTGGAGTGCCCAGCTCAACTGATTGGGGAGGCTGTGTCACTGGATCCTGAAGGACACCTAGTAAATAAGGCCACTTTACCAAGCCCAAGAGATGTAGCAGCTTTACTTAGTACATCGAAACAAACACAGGGAGTCACCCAAAATAAGAAGACAAAGAAATGTGGCTCATATGAAAGCACAAAACAAAACTCCGGAAGAAGAACTAAACAAAATGGAGACAAGCAATGTACTGGATTCAGTGTTCAAAACACTAATTATAAGGATGCTCAATGAATGTAGTGAGAACTTCAACAAAGAGATAGAAAACACACAAGAAAAGCCAGTCAGAAATGAAGAATACAGCAACTGAAGTGAAGAATATATTACAGGGAATATTACAAGGAATCAACAGTAGAGTAGATGAAGCAAAAAACTGAGTCAGCAATTTGAAATATAAAGAAGCAGAAAACACCCAATCAGAACAGAAAAAAAAAAATATCTATATATATATATATATATATATATATATATATATATATATATATGGATAGTATAAGGAGTCTCTGGGACATCTTCAAGCATACCAACATTTGCATCATGGGAGTGTCAGAGGAGAGAAGAGAAAGCAAGGAATTGAAAACTATGTGAGCAAATAATGATGGAAAACTTCCCTAGTGAAGGAAATAGACATACAAGTGCAGGAAGCTCAGAGAGTCTCAAACAAGTTGAACACAAAGAAGCCCAATTTAAGATACATCATAATTACAATGTCAAAGGTTAAGGACAAAAAGAATCTTAAAAGTAGCAAGAGAAAATCAGTTAGTTACCTATAAGGGTACTTCCATATGACTGTCAGCCAACATCTCAACAGAAACTTTGCAGGCCAGAAGGGGGTGGCAAGAAATAATCAAAGTGATGAAAAACAAGGACCTACAACCAAGCTTATATTATTTAGCAAAGGTATCATTCAGGATTGAAAGACTGATAAAGATTTCCTAGAGAAGAAAAAGCTAAAGGAGTTCATCACCATCAAATTATTATTACAAGAAAAGTTAAAGTGTCTTTTTTTTTTTTTTAAGATGGGAGGGGAGTTGGGGAAATGGGTGAAAAAGATGAAGGGAATAAGAAGTACCAATTGTTAGTTACAGAATAGTCATTGGGATGTAAATTACAGCATAGGAAACATAGTCAATCATATTTTAATAAATATGTATGATATCAGATGGATACTAGATTTATTGGGGGGATCACTTAGTAAGTTATACGATGTCTAACTAATCTCTGGGATGTACACCTGAAGCTAATATAATATTGTATGTTAACTGTAAATAAAAAAAAGTAAAGAGAAGTAAAATTAAATGCATCATATGTATCTTATTGGTTCAGTTTGTTAATATTTTTATTTTATTTTATTTTTTTAAATTTCTTTATTGATTAAGGTATCACATATTTGTCCTCATCCCCCCATTCCCATCCCACACCCCTCCCCACACATGCCCCCACCCCCCTGTTGTCCTTAACTGCTGGTTAGGCTCATATGCTTGCACACAAGTCCTTTGGTTGATCTCTCCCTTTTACCCCCACCCTCCCCTACCCTCCCTCTGAGGCCCGACAGTCTAATCTATGTCTCCTTGTTTCTGGGTCTGTTCTTGTTCATCCATCTATGTTGTTCATTATTTCCCCTAGATGAGTGAGATCATGTGCTATTAGAAATACACTTATAAGAACCGAAAATGAACAAGCAATAATGGTTATGGTGACAGGCAAATGAATCAGTCTGTAGTGAGTTTCTTTCTGGGCCAACAGTTCTTTTGAGACCCAATTTCAATGTCCAACAGTTCCTTATGTGTGCATGTCAGCACTGACATTACAGTTCTGGATGGTGGACAAATGGTGGTAATGCAGGTCCGACTCTCTCTGGTTTGGTCCTGGGCAACCTGCAGTGATGGGAAGGACATACTAGCAGGACTAACTGCTAGTATGGGAAGGCCACATCAGCATCTTCCATCTCTGGACTGCTTCTCTTCTGTCTTCATAGCTGGAGTAGTCCTGTCGATTCATCTCTGTTGCTAGAATCCACATGGTCTCGGAGTCAGTTTGTTAATATTTTTAAAAGCTATTTATTTGTGGAAAAGTATATGATAGGCTGGAAGCTGAGCACTTTACATGGATTATCTTAAGATCATTAGAGATATTATAAATGAGGCTTAGAGATGTTAAATGATTTTCTCTGTCACCCAACTAGTGAAGGATCAAAATCAGTAACGTAACCATCTTCAAACACTGGACAAATGCTCTATTTAACTTTTCTATACTTAATTTTTAATTACATTATCATGGCCCCCAAATAATTTTTCTCATATATTGTTTTAAACACTTACTTTATTTTTCTTTACTAGTATGAAGATCTTACTAAAGTGAAGTAAAATCTGTTCATTTTTATTTCAAGGGTTATACCTAGGAAATGGGTAGGCATTGGGAATGCTGGGCCTTGGCATCAAAGTAGTTTATAAGACAAGATCCTAAAACTAAATACATAAGAGAGACCAAAACTGGATATATGGATTGTGTGTCATTGAATCAGCAAGATAAAACATAACCTGTGATCATGGTATAAAAATGGTATACTGGCAGACATAGGTGGAGATATACAACCCCAAGTTAGGGCCAAAGCAAAAAGCTTTTTAAATTGAAGGAAAATCCACATACATAAGTTGGGAATAGTGATAAGTATAGGAATTAACTAATTTTGGTTTGCTTTGATATTTTTTTCCCTTAGAAGCATTTCTTTCACTTACATATATTTTGAATCATTCCTATAACCACAAACATGCAGCTTTCTACCTAACCTTGTATGTGCAAATGAATATGCATGTATCCATATAATCTTTAGAAAGTACATATGAAACATAAAACACTATAATCTGTTTACATTAACAGATATCTCCTTCATTAAAATGCCATTCTTAGTTTAAAATGTAAATATACACATATGATTTTTTGTTTTTGCTTACAATTTCCAATGTACTGTGAAGTAATATAGCTTTATAATTACTTTTTTTTATAGAGCAGCTACCTTTCTTTAGCTACCTTTTCCAAATCTAACTTTTATTTCTCCATCAGTATACTGATATCAGTTAAAAACTCCTCACATTTTTCCACACCCAGTTTAAACAAAGCTAATAACTTATTTATACCCATTTCAATGTAGTAAAACATTAATTATGTTCTCTAGAGGATATTTGTTCTCCATGTGTCTTTAAAAGTGTTCTGAGAAGTGATTAACTGCTTAAGGTGACTTTAAAATAAAATTTAGAATGTAGAACTGGAAAGAAAAAAAAGACATACATTTAAAAAAATGGCTATAGCTAAATATTAAGTTTTTGAATAAACATTTTAATTTTCAATATTTTCCTAATGCTTTTGCTTTGATATTTAATATTTAAGAATTAATTTTATGACTGAGTTTAAAACTGTCAAAAGCATAAGTAAGCTATTCTCATAATTGAAGAAATTTCTTCTAAAATATTTAAGAACTTAAAATAGGATTATTTATGACAATAATATTAAAAAGTTTAAAAGTTTAGGCTCTTATCTAACATTAAACAAAAGTAATAGTCATATGTGAAAGATAATTTTGAAACATAAAGGAAGTGAATTAGAAAGCTTGTATGCATAAATGTATGGGAATTTTTTTCTAAATATTTTAAGCTGCAATGTCCTCCATTTCCTCTCCCTTAGCCCCCTCCATCCAACCCCCACCCCACCCCAGGCCTTCCCCACACTATTGTCTGTGTCCATGAGTTATGAATATATGGCTATATGTTCATTGGTTAATCTCTTCCCATCCCCTCCACCAGCCTCCTCACTGAGCTCTGTTATTCTGTTTGAGGCCTCCATGCTTCTGGATGGACCTATTTTGTTTGTCAGTTTATTTTGTTCATTAGATTCCACATATAAGTGAAATAATGTGACATTTGTCTTTCTCTGATTGGTATATTTCACTTAGCATAATACTCTTTATGCATAAGCCATGGACATAGACAATAGTGTGGTGAAGGCCAGGAGTAGGGCAAGAGGGCAGGGGGAATGGTGGACATCGGCATATATATCAGATGACAAACACGTACCAACAAAAGTTGAGTTGATACAACATTTCTAGCTTGGAAACAGATTGATTTATTACTGCATCAAACTCTGCTAATAATTGAGGAACCAAATACTGGAATACTAGGGATACATCTTATCAGTGGAATCTGGATAACCCAGGCTCTTTCCCGGATAATTGAAAAATGGGATGATCCAGGATAGGGTATATATATTTATTTATTCATACCTTGATCACTAAGAATGTCTTTATAAAACTGAGTTGCTTTAGGGAAAAGGAAAGAATTGAGAGGCTTTAAAAAGCAAAAAAGCTCCAAGGCTTGTGTACAAAACAGAAAAAAAAAGTCACACTGTAAACATGAAGCCCAGGGAGAAATTTTTAACAATATCGTATTTAATGGTACTTTCACTTAGGTGTGACCACTGATAATTAAACCATCATTCAAGGTTCTGATTGTAGCAAGCAGGTGACAAAGTGGTTTTAGTGTAAATGAGCTGGGTAATTTTGCTGTGATTAGGTTAATCTAGAGAAATCTAAAATAATTAATAATAATTTATTCTTGGACATTGGAAAATGCCCAGAAATGTTTATTAGCAGTGCCAACCCAGAATTGAAGAATTACTTGCAGTGTAGTATCAATGTCCCTTTTGGAGTGGATGAAGGCTGGAGTAAGGAGAATCAATGCTAAGAAAGGAAAGTGCTTCCTCCCTTTGTTGTGAAATAAAATCCCTCCTGAGAAGCAAGAGGAGTGAATGGCAGTAGCCACCTGGGATTGGTCATCTAATAATCAGAGATAAAACTCCCTCATGTACATGCCTCTGACTCAAGCTGTCATAGGCACTGTGAGCAAGGAATCTATTCAGGCCTGGATCCCCATATACATAACTCTCCTGATGGCAAACTAACTTATTATAGCAGGAGAAGCAAGCCTGGTACGTGCTATGAGAAATCATGCTGGTAAATGTATAAATAAAGACTTTCAAACAAAATAAATAATAATAGTAGACATTAAAAGTCAGGCAGATCCAAAATAGCTTAAATACTGAGAAGAATTACATACCATTATGAAGCAGAACACGGATGGAATTTTTCAACTTATTAGTTGAAGGACTTTAGAATTTATTTGCTAATTTAACACTTTGATAAGAGCCCAGGAAAACAAATGTTTGTGAGTCCTTAAAATAGGTGAAATGTGATCTGGAAAGACTCCCTTAAAAAAAGAAAAATAATTTTAAAATATGATTGAGAAGTAGAGAAGAGAAACAATGGGGCCAACTTTACAATTGTTACAGACTCGGCTAGATTCTAAAAGAGAGAGAGAGGGAAAATCACACAAACACACAGCCATGTCCCAATGCTGCAGTAGAGTATATATAAGAAAGAGATTGCTTCTGCTGCCAGTACGAAAAGCATGAAAAATTTATAAGCATCAAAAAGCATATTTTTGGTAGTTCCACATGTTAGAGTACATGCTGGGTTCTTACAGAGCCCCTCAGAGCACAGGGTTGTAATATATATGGCAATTTTAGTTCAGGAATGTGTTATTTTCCAGCAGAGGCATATGAAGGAAAAGGAAAAAACATTATCCAGTAGGCAGATTTCATAAACCGAAGAGATTCCGGGTCAGGAGGCTGTATTGTGCCTTAGGGTTAAAATAGTGTTGGGGAAATTTTTGTGGATAGTGCAATACAGAAAGAGGAACAGGAGCCACAAGGAGCAAATAGAGAAAACAAAATTAAGATACTTAAATACACATGTGCTTGTATGAACTAAGGGACCCTCTGGGTAGATCTGGAGAAAAGTACGGCAACAAAATAAATTTTAAAAATACAGGAAGACTCTTTATTTTATTCTCTGTGGGAGAGAATGGTATAACTAAGTGAAATTTCCCCCCTGACAATGGAACAGTCCAGTGCCACAAATTCATGTTAAATGAGTCCTCCCAAGTAATTAAAGTTGATAAAGCTTTGACACCTCTTATGCTGATGAAATGAGTGATGAATTGAAAAGAAATCAATATTTCCATATCTTCCCTTACTAATCTAGCCTATCATTATTCCACAAGATAATGTTAAATTTTACTAAGAAACAATTATAGTTGTAATAGCTGTTGAAATTGTATTTATTCAATGGCTTGTGGAAATGAGATGGCTATAGCAATATTCTTAAGTTCCCCAAATCGTTCTTTGACTTTTTGGAAGAGTAGAATGCATTAGTTTTTGGAATTTGAAATGATTCTGGAGAAGCTGTGGTAGCTTTGTCCCCGTCTGAGGAAAACATCTCAGGCTGAGTGCTTCCAGAAGGATGCATGTTTCTTCTTCGAGGGACAAATCCCATACACTCAGAGATTGGTTAACTGAGTAAGGTAAGTGAAAAGAGACTGAAAATCTGGGAATAGTTCAGATTTTTTTTTTTTCTTTCAGTGGGTCAACAAAGGGAAACATCTAAGACACAGCACACAGTGCTAATAACAAAATAGTAAGTTGTACTCAAATTGATTTCATTTTTAAGTTTTTTACAGACAATCATCATACCCTATCGTCTCTACCCCCTTTTGATATGCTACTCTTCCCTTCACTCACATTTTGATTCTGGATCCTTTGCCCAGATTTTCTTCTCCTTATCCTTATATTCTTCTCCTACTCTGTGTCTAATGTGTTTGTTCAGAATCTCATATATGTTGGGAAATATTTCATAAAGGTAGGGGGACCTACAATAATAGCTCTGCATGTAGTTTATACATTACTTTTCTATGATTATTTAGGTAAAGCATTTTGTCAATCTCTCTCAATTGCACAATTTGATTCATGCAGTTTATGTAAGTGACCTTTGGACATAGTAACATCTTGTAGGTCTTCAAAGACAGCCTGTAAAATCAGAAAGAATAATGGCCTCACCTTGAATTTCTATTACCATTACAATAGTCCTTAGATTATTTCTTTTTCAATATCTATCTTTTCTTTCTTCCTCCTACTCAACTCAAATTTCTTTTTGGGCAACTCGTTGATTTGTTATAGAGGTTTCACTCTTTTGAGTAGGACAGAAAATTATTGCAAAAGTGGGCACCTGTTATAAACTGAATGTTTGTGTCCTTCCAAAATTTATATGTTGAAATCTAATCCCCAATATGATGGTAGTAATAGGTAGGGTCCTGGATTATACAAGAAGTTGACAGTCTGCAACCTAGAGGTTCCTCACCAGAACTCAACCACATCAGCAACCTGACCTCAGGCCTCCAGAACTAAGAGAAATAAATTTATGTTGCTTATAAGCCACTCAGTCTAAAGCAGTGTGTTATAGAAGCCTAAACTGATCAAGAGCGTGCAACATAAATTTTATTGAGTGAGTCAATTTTTTTCTGGAGAATGCAGACTAACAGACATTTGTTTTTTCTTTTCCTAGATATGATATTGAAAATGTACACACTTTAAAACTCTTGCCAGTCACTTTGTCATCAAGAATTGCTTAAAAGTTATCTTGGTTTCATTTTTTTGTCTACCTATGAGGGTGGGTTTCATCTATAATTCACCCAAATATTCCCCTTGTGGAGTAATTTCACACTGTTATAAGGTAGACTGGTCTCAGAAATGCAGTACAATCATCACTATTTCTGTCTTTTTCTTTGGTTACTTTTCCTTAGTGTCACCAAATTATTCAATTAAAGGCAGCTTTGGCTCTCAAGCACTGTGAAATTAGCCTTTTACAGTTTCATGGATACCAACAAAGTACACCAGACATCTGAGTAACAGCAAAGGACTTTACAACTAACCAATAACCATAAAGTGTGTTAATATTTTTACCAGTTCCTGGAGCTCTAATTTCCACAAGACAACGTGATAAAAAGGTTATCCCTGCACAGACCTCCTATAATGTCTGGGTGCATTATAGGAGAGGAACCCTGAGCATAAGCTGAATATTCTATAACAGTCAACAAGTAGCAAGATGCCTAACTTTTGACCTGGACACTGACACTATCTGTGTTATTCTGAACAGCAAATGAATCTGTCCTTTTCCCGAAAGGGAAATACTATTTCTCTCTTCTAAGACTGTTAGCTATACAAACATATTTGAAAGGGCAGTTCACAACAAAGATGGTCAGAGACCTACTCACATGACGTACAGAAATGTAGAAGATGCACAGAAAATCATCTCACAACATGGGATGGTTTTCCAGTATTTTTCCTTGGCCAGACCATGTCTTAATTTTCATTAGACCATTACACTGCTTTCTTGGAGGCAGATGAGGGATTCAATCATGACACTTCAGAGTTGGCCTCATATCAACAGTCTGGCAGAATTCACTCAACATTCATTGTGTGTTACTTCATTCAAGTTTTCAAGTAAAAAAAGTGGGAAAATGACATAACTCCAGGATATATGAAATATCCTAAAATTAATTTTTGGAGAACTTTTCCACCTTACTTTAAAAACACTGAAAAAAATCTTACTTAAAATCAGATGAATCTTTGTAATACTTTATTTAATAAAGACCCATTTACATTTTATTTCCTAGCAGCCTCTCAATTGTTAATGTGTTTAGCAGTAGTCAGAGTACAAGCACTTCTCTATTTTTCTTCCCTAAAGAGATTTATTTTTAACTTACATTTAGTATTATTCACTTTTTATATGACCTTGACATTTTTGTCCAAATTCAACATAAATAGTTGGAGTATTTTCTATAATACATGATTACTGGGACAAAGAAATATCCTACTTGATTATGATGGTATTAATTATTTTTCAAGTAATTTTGTTTCATTAGGGTAAAATTTGTTTTTCCCATGATCATTTAGCTATTTTTCTGTTCACAGATTATTGCTACTTATTTTGTGATCTGCACCCAATTAAAATGTGGGTATGGGGGGATTTCACAGCACCACTAGGTAATTCTTAGACACCAGCTGTGCACCCTATAATTCAACCCAATCATGACACTATCTACCCCGATTCAGATTCCACAAGGTAAGGGCTTGGTCCCACAAGACTGCCCCTCCCCATATTTCAGATGCCAGTTGCAAGGTCAGCTTGTCACCTGTGATTCTTACCAGATGGTTTTAGATTTCAGATCCCAATGATCCCCTCCTTGGGTTTAATTATTTGCTAGTGTGACCCACAGAACTCAGAAAAAAACATTTATCTTACTAGGTTACCAGTTTGTTATGAAATAACTCAGAAAGAGCCACATTGAAGAGATATATAGGGCAAGGTAAAGAGAAAGGGAGTGGAGCTTCTATGCTGTCTTCCCAAATCGCCATGTGTTCAATAACTCATAAGCCCTCCAAACCCACCCTTTTGGATTTTTATGGAGGCTTCATTACATAGACATAACTAATTAAATCACTGGTCATTGGTGATTGAATCAACTTCCAGCCCTCCCCAGAAGTATCAGGGGGGATCATTTTATAAAGTATATTATTGTCTAACTGCAATGCTATACATAGGAAACTAATAAAAATAATATTGAATGTAAAGTGCAATTAAAAAATAAAATTAAAAAAAATAAAGTAAATCTAAAGGACTTAGATTCACCTGACTTTACACCTGCCTGTTACTTTGTGTTCAAGGATACCCAATTTTCTCTTTCTATAGACCCTTCTCTTTTTACAAGTTCTTTTTGTCTTGGCTTACCTGTCTTCCATTCTACTCTGGACAGGCTCTCTCATGAGGTACAGGGAATAGCTGTTGTCAAGTCCTAGGACCGTGTTCCCTCCCCACAACTAGTGATACAAAAGAAAGAGAAACCATCGTTTACATATCTCTAGATATTATTTTATGGAGGATTTATTTATTGTTTTGTTTGGGGATTTGTGTGTGTGTGTGACTACTTAATTGCAGGTGATGAGGTAGGATTAGACTTTTCCAGTGGGAAAGATGGGTCCCCACAAGAAAAAGGTGCATTAAATAGACCGAAACACTCAGTTCTCACTACAGTGCCAATAAACATGCTGCATGCCGGCTCTTCTAGGTACCAGGGATACATTAGTGAAGAAAACAAACTAAAATTAGTGCCACCCTGGCCTGGTGGCTCAATTGATTGGAGTGTCATCCTGTACCCTAAAAGGTTGTGGGTTTGATTGCTGGTCATGGCACATAAGGGAGGTAACTGATGATGCTTCTCTCTCACATGATGTTCCTCTCTCCCTTTCTCTCTCTCTTAAATCAATTAAAAAAACACACATTAAAAAACATATAAAAATTTATAAAATTAGTGCTTGCTGAATCTTGCATTATAGTGTGTGTGTTAGGCATATGGGCAAAATAAATACAATAGACAAGTATATTTGGCCTGCAAATTTAAGATACTATAAAAATTCTGGCTAACCTAAAACAATGATAGGAAATAACTTCACAGCTATTAAATCTCTTTGTAAAATCAAAAAAAATTATGACTGAACATGTCAAAACTGCAAAAACAAAACAAAAAAACAACTGAATAGAAATCATAAAATATCTCAATATCACAAATATGAAGAAAAAAAGTAAAATCCAGAAAATTATTGCAGAAAATCAGGGAATACAATTTCTCACAAATAACTAAGTAACACCACTTCCTTAGGAGAGGAAGTAGAATTTACCCTGGGATGCAATGTTGCTTCAATATTAAGAAATCCACTAATACCATATGCCATGTTAATAAATCTAAGGAATAAAACTTTATGATTATCTTTATAAAGACTGATAAATCCTTTACCATAGTCAACAGTCATTCATGATAAAAACATCCAAGAAAATAGAAATGGAGACAATTATTCAATATGATTTTATATATATATACTAGAGACCCAGTGCAGAAAAATTCGTGCATTCAGGTCGGTTCCCTCAGCCCTGCCTGTACCCTCTCACAGTCCTGGAGCCCTCAGGGGATGTCCGACTGTCCATAGGGAGCAGGCCTAAGCCACAGTCTGGCCTCCCTCTCTGTGGGAGGCAACTGTGCAGGCCAATCAGGGGATGGTGCTAGCTGGGGAGCAGCCAGCCCTGCCCTTCCCTGACCACCCCTCCACCGCTGCTGGTTGCTGCCACCCCCCAATTGCCATCCCTTCCCACTGCCTGCTGGCATGTACCTTGGCTGGCCTGGCACCACCTGCTCGCTGGCCTTGCCCCCTGCCGACTGGTGGTTCTGCCGTTTGCTCAATTTGCATATTATGCTTTTATTATATATTATACTAGAGGCCCGGTGCATGAAATTCGTGCACGGGAGGGGAGGGTGTCCCTCAGCCCAGCCTGAACCCTCTCCAATCTGGGACCCCTCGAGGGATGTCCGACTGCCCACCGGGATCGGGCCTAAACGGGCAGTCGGACATCCCTCTCACAATCCAGGACTGCTGGCTCCCAACTGCTCGCCTGCCTGCCTTCCTGATTGCCCCTAACCGCTTCTGCCTGCCAGCCAGATCACCCCCTAACCACTCCCCTGCCAGCCTTATTGATGTCTAACTGCTCCCCTGCCAGCCTGTTTGCCCCAACTTCCCTTCTCTGCCAGCCTGGTCACCCCTAACTGCCCTCCCTTGCAGGCCTGGTCCCTCCCAACTGCCCTCCCTTGCAGGCCGGGTGCCTCCCAACTGCCCTCCTCTGCTGGCCATCTTGTGGTGGCCATCTTGTGTCCATATGGGGGCAGCCATCTTGTGTGTTGGAGTGATGGTCAATCTGCATATTACTCTTTTATTAGATAGGATAGAGGCCTGGTGCATGGGTGGGGGCCAGCTAGTTTGCCCTGAAGGGTGTCCCAGATCAGGGTGAGGGTTCCCTTGGGGTGTGTGGTGGCCTGGGTGAGGGGCCTGTGGTGGTTTGCAGGCCAGCCATGCCCCTGGTGACCCAAGCAGAGGCCCTGGTATCTGGGGTTTATTTATCTTCTATAATTGAAACTTTGAAGACTGGAGTGGAGCCAAGCCTCCTGCTCGCTCTGTGGATGCCACCATTTCTGATGGAATTTATTTATCTTCTATAATTGAAACTTTGTACCCTGAGTGGAGGCCTGGGCCCACCAGGGTATGTGGAAAGCTTGGCTTCCTCCATCACTAGGGAAACCCAAGCCTCCCTCCTGCTCTCTCTGTGGCCGTAGCCATCTTGGTTGGGGTTAATTTGCATATTCAATCATGATTGGCTGGTGGGCATGGTTGGTGGGTGTAGCAGAGTGATGGTTAATTTGCATATTGCTCTTTTATTAGATAGGATACACATACAAAATTATTTTACATATATTTTTAATACATGTATATCTTAGTCCTAAGGGCCTAACTATTATGGCAACACTAGAGACATTATAATAGAGGTTTTAGCCACTGCAGTTAGAATGAAAAATTCTAGGCATGAGAATGTATAAAAAAAGTTTTGTTTTTTTTAAATATATTTTTATTGATTTCAGAGAGAGGAAGGAAGAGGGAGAGAAAGATTGAAACATCAATGATGAGAAAGAATCATTGATGGACTGCTTCCTACAAGCCCCCTACTGGAGATCAAGCCCACAACCCGGGCATGTGCCCTTGACAGGAATTGAACTTGGGACCATTCAGTCTGTCTGCAGACTCTCTATCCATTAAGCCAAACTGGACAGGGCTAAAAAGGAGTTTTTTATTACCCCTTCATCTCATGTCAAAGAGAGGCACAACTATTTCTCTTCTCTTTTATTTTTCCCGCCCTTCCTATTTGTCCCTCTAATCTAACAGTGGACAAATCAGAACTCTTAACAGAGAAGGGCATTGGCCTCGACTTCATTATTGACATTAGGATCTCATATTTTACTATCACTTTCACAAATTTTATCATAGTTGCCTTCCTGAACAACATATTCCACTTTAAGAAGTTTGGTCCCAACTACTGAAAGTATACTTTTTTTGTACATGTAGTAATATTACTAAAAAAATAATAATCAAATTGTGCCCAGGGTCCTAGTTAATGGAATTTCTAAAACAAAGGACTTAGTGAAGTGATTTGATCAAATGTAAATCATAAAATTTTCTCCTAAACTGTTTCAGTATATCTTGTTCAAGAGAACACTAAATATGGTGATTGAGTAAACCACTGAAAAGATAATTGCCAACATAAATACAGAACATGAAAAAACTAGGGTGAAAACATACTTTTTTGAGACAGTGGGGGAAAATTACTATTGTGAATATGAATAAATAAAAAATAAATGGTATTATTGAGAAGGATATAATTATATTTTACTTTAAGTGCCCCTCATCATATCTGTGAGGTTTTTAAGGAAGGAAAGACATATCTCAAGATACTGCCTTTTCTTTTCTCGGGATTTATTACATTATGCAAACTGTTTTGTAGCTAAATATAAATGTTTAAATTCGCAACTCTATCTCTTTTATTTCTTCTCTTAAAAATTCACAGGTGGTTTTTAAACAATTTAAAAAACAGTGTAGAAACAGTTTATCTAGCCAAAACCGGTTTGGCTCAGTGGATAGAGCGTCGGCCTGCGGACTGAAAGGTCCCAGGTTCGATTCAGGTCAAGGACATGTACCTTGGTTGCAGGCACATCCCCAGTAGGGGGTGTGCAGGAGGCAGCTGGTCGATGTTTCTCTCCCATTGATGTTTCTAGCTTTCTATCCCTCTCCCTTCCTCTCTGTAAAAAAATCAATAAAATACATTTAAAAAAAAAACGTTTATCTAGTATTATGCACATTTTCTCCTTAAAAACATAGAATTTGAATTGCTGGCTATGCTAGTTCTCTTTTGTCTTCATTGTACCCTTGTTTCCCCTCTAATAATGATTTCTAACCGGATCACAGTACCTTCAGAGGGAGCCACCAAGATCATGCAGGTGTGTCCCTAGTAAATGCCGCCCTTCCACAATTTCACTTGTCGACTCCACGGGCTCCCACAGCACGGATGTAGAGTCTAAAGGCAACTACACATCTCCCTCCGGTGAGGCTCAGGCTGCACATTGTAGCAACTCTTTTTCTTCTTTTTATAACAACAACAAAAAGAGAATGCATTCATAAATGTTCACTAGGGGAGGAGGGTTAGCTACTTAATAAAATTAATACACTGGTGTGGCCCACTCCAAGCAACACCACTATCATAATGGTTCATTACTTTATGCCATATAAAAATAGTTGTGGGGGTGTTTGTTTGTTTGTTTACCCATCTAATCGGCATGTGTTTTTTTTTTTTTTTCTTGAAGTTTGTTGTCCTGTAATCTATACCCAATATGAAAGTTTTGTGGAGAATGGTCTATTAGTCTTATTCATAATTTAATGAAAACAATTTTAGTGTTTTAAAATTAAGCATGATTCTAGCTACCTAGCTTTTTGTGTATGAGTATGCATGCATTTTTGTGTGTACTGTATTTTCCTATTATTTCCATGTTTCCCTCACTTTGCAGCACCTGACAAATACTTTTCTACTATTTTTCTGAGTTTCACATATCTTTTAGAGTCCACATGTAAGGGAAATCATATGGTATTGGTCCTTGTCTCTCTAACTTATTTCACACTAGAGACCTGGTACATGACATTCATCATTCATGCACTGGGGGAGGGGTTCCCTCAGCCCGGCCTGCACCCTCTTGCAGTCCAGGACCCCTCTAGGGATGTCTGCCTGCCAGGGAGCGATCCTAAGCCGGCAGTAGGACATCCCCCGAGGGGTCATTAGCTCTGCTGCAGAGGCAGGAGAGGCTCCCACCACTGCCACTGTGCTCATCAGTCATGAGCCCAGCTTCTGCCTGAGCAGCGCTCCCCTGTGGGAGTACACTGACCACCAGGGTGCAGCTCCTGTGTTGAGTGTCTGCCCCCTGGTGGTCAGTGCGCATCATAGTGACTGGTCATTCTGCCATTTGGTCAATTTGCATATTAGGGTTTTATTATATAGGATAGCATAGTGTCCCCAATGTCTATTCACATTGCATTTTTCTCATAGTTGAATAATATTCATATATTTCTCACAAATCATCTTTATGCATTAATCCTGTGATTAACACAGGTTGTTTTCATATCTTGGTTATTGTGAATAATGCCAATGAGTATGGAAGTTCCAATAACTCTTCAATTTCCTGTTTTAATTTTCTTTAAATATATGCCAAGATGTGAGATTACTAGATCATATGATAGTTCTGTTTTTAATTTTTTTGAGGAACCTCCATGCTGTGTTCTACCAATTCACATTTCCACCAAGAGTGCACAAGTGTTCCATTATCGCCACATCTTTGCTAAAACTTATTATCTCTTATCTTACCTAATAATAGACAAATATGTAAATTGACCATACCTTCACTATGCCCACAGCCAATCAGAGTGAATGAGTATGCAAATTAACCCACCAAAGATGGCGGTTAATTTGCATACGAAGGCAGGGCAGGCAGCACCATGGCCTGCTTCCGGGGGTACGGGTCCATCGGGAGAGGAGGAGGCCCTGCGGGCAGCGCCAGACACCGTCCATAAGGTACCAGTCCATCGGCCGGGGAGGAGGTGGGTGGGCAGTGCCAGACGGCACAGGAGGGGTCCGGGTTCATCGCTGCCCTGGGGAAGTGAGGCCAGACCACCTAGCCACTCCATGGGGTCCCTGGGAGCATCGCCACCCCAGGGAGGTGAGGCCAGACCGCCTAGCTGCTCCCATGGGGCTTTGGAAGCATCGCCGCCCCGGGGAGGCAATGCCAGACCCTAGCTGCTCCCGGAGGTCCCTGGGAACATTGCAGGCATGGGGTTGCTGAGACCCAGACCTGGCCTCTGGCCACAGATTCATAGCTTCACAGAGACCAAAGGGATCTGCCTCATCTGCAGAGAGACAGAGGTTCTGCAGTGGCCCCAAGACATGGGTGGGCCCAGACAGGGATCAAGGGGCATGGAAGGACTCCCAAGCAGAGGGGCAAGGACCCTCACCCCTGAGGCGAGGGTTGAGGGGTGGTGCCACCTCAGTGGAGGGGTGCTGCACTGCAGGGTACTGGACTGACTGATGTGATTCAGAGAAGCTCCCAGTGCTAATGGGCCTCGCTCAGGCAGCCTTCACACTTCAGAGGCAGTGACTCCTGCTCCTGCCTTGACCCAAAAGCAAGCCCGCGGTGCCCTGCCCCATGGCAGAGCATGCCTAGGCAGTGAGTGCGAAGCCTTCCACCTGCTCCGGAGAAGGGGGGGCAGTAAAGAATGGGGGGCAAGGGACGGGGAGAGGAAAGAATGTGGAGCATCTGCAATGAAGAGGTGGTTGAGAAAGAGGCTCGGAAGCCTGACTGGAAGGTTCATTCTGTTTGCTGGGTGGATGCCCCTTAGGAAGCGCAAAGAGCATGGCTCTGAGGGCTTCCTGTGTGCTGAGTCCAGTTCCACAGCCAACTGGAACTGGCCTCAGTTTCCTGGTCTGTAAAATGGATGAAGCGTGTCCCAGTGCCTTCACTGAGCTTTGATGGCCAATTGCGATACTATATAAAGAAAATGAGGGAAGAAGTGAGAAAGAAAAGGAAGGACAAGCAACACAAAAGAAAGTCTGAAAGGAACCTGTAAACCCATTGTCACTTAAATAGGGAATACAGTCAATAGTGTTGTAATGATGGTATGATGCCAGGTGGGTACTAGAAATATCGGGGAACACTTTGTAAAGTACATGATTGTCTAACCACTATTCTGTAACTAATATAAAACCTGAAACCAATATAAAATAATGTTGAATGTAAAGAAATGAAAATTGGAGTGAAATTTTTATAAATTTCAAAGTTTAAATAAAAGCTGTAAAGGAAGGAAGGGGAGAATAAAAATAGTGTTTTTCATTTTAAAGAGATGTCTTTATATGGTGCTTTTATACTTTTATACTTTTCTAAGTCATTATCTCATTTTAATTTCTGGGCAACTTAAAGACAAAATAATTATTCCCTCCACTATTCAAAGAAAGGAAATCTTGGTGTCTGGTCCTAATGATTCAATCATCAAGCCCTTATTGTAAAGTAGGGTTAGTAAAATTTTCTGTGCAGGGTCATATCTATACTAATAAAAGCCTTGGGGGTGATCAGGCCAGCAGGGGAGGGTATTTGGGGGCAATTAGGCCGGCAGAGGAGCAGTTAGGTGTCAATCAGGCCAACAAGGGAGCAGTTAGGGGGCAATCAGGCAGGCAGGTGAGCGGTTAGGAGCCAGCGGTCCTGGATTGTGAGAGGGATGTCCAACTAAAGGTTTAGGCCTGATTCCACAGGGATCAGCCCTAAACCTGCAGTTGGACATCCCCTGAGGGGTCCCATATTGGAAAGGGTGCAGGCTGGGCTGAGGGACACCCTCCCCCAGTGCACGAATTTCATGCACCGGGCCTCTAGTCTTTTTGATAACAGACATTCAAACAGGTATGAAATGATATCTCATTGTGGTTTTAATTTGCATCTCTCTGATGATTAGTGACATTGAACATCTTTTCATATGTCTATTGGCAATCTGCATGTCCTTTCCCCATTTTTAAATTATTTTATTTATTTTTTAGGTGTTGTGTTTTATATATTCATTATTCATTTTGGATGTTAACACCTTATCAGATATATCATTGATGAGTATGTTCTCCCATTCAATTGGTTGCCTTTTAATGTTATTGGTGATTTCATTGTTGTGTAAAAAGGATTTAGTTTGATGTAGTCCCATATGCTTACTTATTTATTTATTTTGTTTTCTTTGTTGGATGAAATAGAAGAGAAAAAAATGTCGCTATGTGAAAATTCTGAGATTTTACTGCCTAACTTTTCTTCTAGAATTTTTCTTGTTCCTAGTCTAACATTTAAGTCTTCAATTTGTTTTTATTTTATTCTTGTATTTGACAAAAGAAAGTGATTGAGTTTCATTCTATTGTGCATATCCAATATTTCCAATACCATTTATTGAATAGACTATATTTACTCCATTGTATGGTTTTTAACTCTTTTGTCAAATATTAATGGCTTTGCAGTATAGTTTGATATCAGGTATTATGATCTCTCCAACTTTGATCTTCCTCTAAAGATTACTGAGGCTATTTGAGCTCTCTTTTGGTTCCATATAAATTTGTAGAATGTTCATTCTAGATATGTGAAGTATGTCATTGCATTTTATTAGAAATTGCATTGAATCTATAGATTTCTTTGGGTAGTATGGACATTTTAATGATGTCAGTTATTTCAAACCATGAACATGGTCTATGTTTCTACTTTATTATGTCTTCCTCTATTTCTTTCTTCAATCTCCTATAGTTTTCTGAGTATAGGTCTTTTACCTCCTGGGTTAAATTTATTTCCAGTTACTTTTTTCTTATTGTTTGTTTTGGGTAGTTCATTATAAGTGTATAAGACTATCACCAATTGCCCTAGCTGATTTGGCTCAGTGGATAGAGTATCAGCCTGCGAACCTAAGGGTCCCAGGTTTGCTTCCAGTCAAGGGCACATGCCTGGGTTGTGGGCTTAATTCCCAGTAAGAGGCATGTAGAAGGCAGCTGATCAGTGATTCTCATCATTGATCTTTCTATCTCCATCTCCCTTCCTCTTTGATATCAATTTAAAAAAATATATCACCAATTTCTGAATATTAATTTTTTATCCTGGTACTTTGCTGAACTTATTTATTAGATCCAGTAGACTTTTGGTGGAGTCTTTTGCTGTGCAGAAGCTTTTTATTTTGATGTAGTCTCATTTGTTTGTCTGTTTGTTTTGTTTTGTTTTCTTTGCCCTAACAGTGGTCGGCAAACTCATTAGTCAACAGAACCAAATATCAACAGTACAATGATTGAAATTTCTTTTGAGAGGCAATTTTTTTAAACTTGAACTTCTTCTAACGCCACTTCTTCAAAATAGACTTGCCCAGGCCGTGGTATTTTGTGGAAGAGCCACACTCAAGGGGCCAAAGAGCCACATGTGGCTTGTGAGCCACAGTTTGCCGACCACGGCCCTAAGAGATAATAATGGCAAAAATCTTGCTATGTGAAATGTCTTACTGTCTATGCTTTCTTCTAGGATTTTTATGGTTTTGCAGCATACATTCAAGTATTTTATTCATTTTCATTTAATTCTTATGTATGGTGGAACTTGGTGGTCTAGTTCCATTTTTTTTAAAATTTTTTCTTGTGCCTATCCATTTTTCTCAACACCATTTATTGAAGATACTATTTTTACTCCATTGTATGATCTTTCCTCCTCTGTCAAATATTAATTGACCATAAAGGCATGGGTTGATTTCTGGGCTCTCTATCTATTCCATCTATCTATCTATCTATCTATCTATCTATCTATCTATCTATCTATCATATATCTATCTATCATCTTATATATATAGATATATCTGTTTTTGTGCCAGCAGAGGCGGTTAGGGGAGATCAGGCAGGCAGGCAAGTGGCTAGGGGTGATCAGGCAGCCAGGCAGAGTGGTTAGGGGCAATCAGGCAGGCATGCAAAGTGGTTAGGGATGATCAGGCAGGCAGGCGAGCAGTTAGGGGTGATCAGGGAGGCAGGAAGATTGGTTAGTGGTGATCAGGCAGTAGGTGAGTGGTTAGGGGCAATGAGGCAGGCAGGAATAGTGGTTAGGGGTGATCAGGCAGGCAGATAGATGAACAGTTATGAGCCAGCGGTCCCGGATTACAAGAGGGATGTCTGACTGTCAGTTTAGGCCTGATCCTGCGGTATTGAGCCTAAACTGGCAGTTGGACATCCCCCAAGGGGTCCCGGATTGTGAGAGGGTACAGGCTGGGCTGAGGGACACACCCCACCCATGCATGAATTTCATGCACCGGGCCTCTAGTCCTATATAATAAAAGCCTAATATGCTAAGTGTTTGGTCGACTGGTCAGCCATTCAACCAATCAAAGCATAATATGCTAATGATATGCTAAGGCCTCTCAACTGCTTGCTACGATGTGCACTGACCACCAGGGGGCAGATGCTCTGAACAGAGGTTAGCTTGCTGCTAGGGTGGGCCGATCAGGACAGATCAAGATGGGCCAGACATGCCCTGGAATCCTCCCATTGTCCCTCCCCATCTGGCCAACTTCCTGAGTCCCTCCGTGGCCCTGATCGTGCACCAGTGGGGTTCCTCGACCTGGCCTGTGCCTTCTTGCAATCCGGGACCCTTCCGGGTATGTCAGAGATCTGGTTTTGGGCCAATCCTACAGGCCAGGCCTAGGGACCCCACTGGTGCTTGAATGCATGCACTGGGCCTCTAGTATACTAGTAGATAATAATAAAATTCCTTTAACTGAGGGAGAGTGGTGGCACATGTAGTTTGCAAGTAGCTCTTTTGAAAATTTTGTTACTAATTAATTAGTATAGTGTTTAAATACTTCATTACAGGTTTACACAATGAAAAGCAGATTGAATACTAAAAGTAGCGTGTTTTATACACAAAAAAAGAAAAGTTACATTTTTAAAATTAAACCCTTTTTAAGGTTCTTTTAAAATAAGGAAGAGACATTTCTAAAGAAATTGACTGACATTTAGTAAATTTCAAAGTGTGCAATATTTCAACTTATGCAATACCACTACAAATTAATTAATAAAAAAATAAAAGCAAATAGGAAAAATCAATCAATCAATTTAAAAAATCGACAGAACACATAAAAAAAAAGCATCGGCCTACAGAAATAGGTTAACTCTTTAATAAATCTTGAAGATGGAGACTAGTAATAATTGTCCCCCAAATATCACATGTATTATAATGAATATACATATAGGCAAGTATTAAACTTAAACCATTTTTTAAAATTAATAGAAAAACAACTGAGAAAATATTCTGGATAGAGAATTTTGAAAAATTTTTAAAAATATATTTTATTGATTTTTCACAGAGAGAAAGGGAAAGGGATAGAGACGTAGAAACATCAATGAGAGAGATACATCGACCAGCTGCCTCCTGCACACCCCGCCGGTGATGTGCCCGCAACCAATGTACATGCCCTTGACTGGAATCGAACCTAGGACCTTTCAGTCCACAGACCGACGCTCTATCCACTGAGCCAAACCGGTTTCGGCGAGAATTTTGAAATTGAGAATTGTTGTTCTGTTTATTTGTATAGCTGTTCAAATATAACCTTTTTCAAGTAGACAGTGACTTCCTATAACTTCTGGAAAATCAAATTTCAATTTGCATATTTATATTTAAAGTATTGTGCATCACTGAAGGTTGCCCAGGAACAAACCAGAGAGAGTCGGACCTGCATTACCACCATTTGTCCACCATCCAGAACTGTAATGTCAGTGCTGACATGTACACATAAGGAACTGGTGGACATTGAAATTGGGTCTCAAAAGAACTGTTGGCCCAGAAAGAAACTCACTACAGACTGATTCATTTGCCTGTCACCATAACCATTATTGCTTGTCTCATTTTCGGTTCTTATAAGTGTATTTCTAATAGCACATGATCTCACTCATCTAAGGGAAATAATGAACAACATAGATGGATGAACAAGAACAGACCCAGAACAAGGAGGCATGGATCAGACTGTCGGGCCTCAGAGGGAGGGTAGGGGAGGGTGGGAGTAAAGGGGAGAGATCAACCAAAGGACTTGTGTGCAAGCATATGAGCCTAACCAGCAGTTAAGGACAACAGGGGGGTGGGGGCATGTGTGGGGAGGGGTGTGGGATGGGAATGGGGGGATGAGGACAAATATGTGATACCTTAATCAATAAAGAAATTAAAAAATAATAATAATAAATAAAGTATCTAAAACAGTGTATAAAACTGTATAAAATGAAAGCATAATATGAAATAAAATAATGAACTAAATGAAAAAAAAATTAATATGTAGAACTTACAGAAGATGCTCAAATAAGATGTAGTTTTAAGTTCTCTTAAGAGAGATGAAAGGTACTTCCTTCCTAAAACGTTGTTAAGTAATGAAAAACATCAAGGATATTTTAAAATTCTGATGAGTAGAATCATGCTATTTTAAAAAACATAAATGCTTATAGAAAAAAATTAAAAAATAGATATTATTAGTTAAGATTTTAAACAAAATTATAATTACTATGTTGTAAAATTATTCATTTAGTTTAGGAGATTTCAAGTTACATGCTGTAATATTAGACAGAGGTACATTTTCAAAATTCATTCAGAGCCTCAGGATGAAATGGGCCATAACAAAAATGAGAGCTTGGCTCGCACACACACCCGCTTCCTCCAGAGTAACTACTTTTATCTGTTGAATTTAAACAAATTTAAAATGCCTTTAAATTAATACTGTAATTATCCAGTTAACTGCCAAGTGTCCAAAGCAGAAACCATCCCCAAATCTTCCCTATGCGCTGGAATATTTATGAATTTAAGTTACCATAATTTTCTTTACAAACCCAGAAATGTCATTAACAAGTCTGATTTTAAATTGGGCGACCAGAGTTGATATGCGATGTTTGTGGTTACAGATGCGCGTGGTGTGTGGGGAAGGTCCGCTGCTTGCATCTACAGACCTTGTATGGAGTACAAAGGGTTAATCAATTAAATAAAGCTCTACCTATGAGGACACTATCCATAACTACCCATATCTCCAAATACTTTTCCCCTCATTTCCTAATTTGTTTTTATGTCAATATAGTATTCTTTCTGCCTAGAAGCATAACACAGACATTGACAGGGAAAACAAATAACACAGAAATACAATGTAGGATTCTCTGTGCCTTAAAGTATAAGATTATTATATTATTTAGAATACCAACATGACTGAGCTCTTCTCTTTTGTCGTTCTAAATGGAAATTATCCTTCAGTAATCTGCATTTATTGATTCTACAAATAACTTAAAATGCTCTCAGCTTAGAAAGTATTGTTGATAATGTAATTGTTCTTTGGTCACATATAATAATACAGAGATAGAAGGCGTTTTATAAGAATCATTGTCAGCATTGAGAAAAATCTCTGAATATATATATTAGCATTTGCTAAAAGGAATAATGCCAATAAACTGCTTAAAATAAGGAAGGCCAGAGATCTATACATTATTGTTAGGTCTATGATGATGTGATACTTTATTCATGCATACACCTTTTTTTAAAATTTTGAATTTAATTATTAATAAAGTAAGAGAATGGTTCACATATAGAGTCAAATGGGTTTTGGTATTCTACAAATATTTATGTCTTTGTTTTAGCGTTTCCTTAAAGCCTAGATATGGATTAGAACCAAGAATAATTTTTAGGTCTCCTTGCACTGTGTGCCATTCCAGGGCTAATGCATATTTGAATTTGAAGTCATATTAAGCCTAGTATTAAAATTCTGAAAGCAGACATTTTCCAGATCTATAAATAACTCTATTACCCATGCCATGAACCTCTCTTCTAAAACACTATTCTCTTGTCCCGTAAAGGGCTAAGATTGGCATTTTTTACGCATTATTATTTTTCTTTCGGCAATTATTCTATGGATATTACAGAAGCCCTTTCCTGAGGTTAGATAAAAGAAAAACAACAAATGAATAAAGGAGTAGTGGTTAATTGGGAACAATTTTGTTCCCGTGGGGACATTTGGCAATGTCTAGAGGGATTTTTGTCACATATGAGAAGCTACTACTGGAATGTAATTAAAAGGGGGTATGGAGGCTGCTAAACATTCCACAATGCACAGGATAGTTCCCCACAATTACCAGTAGAGTTGTCTATCTAGTCCCAAATGTCAATTGTGCCGAGGTTGAGAAACCCTGGGCTAAAAGTGATGACAGTTTTTATCATAATTAATTTGCTTTACACCGCTAAATGACCTGATGACATATTGTAATAAGCTGATAAGTTTTTATTTAAAAGAGACAATAAAAATTATATTATTAGATAGTATGTTAATAACAATATGTAGCTGTAGATTTTACTTGTATATTTAAAAGTGCATAGTAATAGTTGCAATTATTTTGAAAGCTGTTTTATAGCTATTTTTCTTCTACCTTTCCACTTACATAGCAAATAATTTTTCCTCAGAATCTTCTCAATAAATAAGATTATATTGTATAAATTTAATCTTGCTATACTTATATTAATTATTCACATAATATGCATTTGAGGTAAATAATAGCATTAATAACATTATCCAAGTAAAAGAGGCAAAGAAAGTATCTTCCAAGGTAAGGTGGTATATGGGTGATTTGATTCCTGTCCACCTGACTTCACAAGCTGTGTGGTTTACTATAATCTTTATGGGAAGCAAACTGACAGCTTCTTGTGTTGCACGTGGCATCTTGACATGTTGGAGTAGAATGTATGTATGCATGAGGGGATCAGGGTATCTGACTCACTTGAGAAACTCTGGCCCACATTCTACAGAGCCAAAAGCTGTGGGAACTAGACTGTTGCCAGCCCTTTAGGTAGAATCATGTTCTTTATTCTCTGCAGTCACCACCATTCTTTATTGCATTATCTCTTGGCTATTTCACTCTTTTGAGCAACATATCTGGTCCTTTTAATACTTTAGCAATTGCTATTATGTCAATACACGTTTAGATAGTTCAAGAGTGAATCATAAAGCAAGTATCACAGACCTCATTCATTTGTGGAATACAATGATAAAAATAAACTGGTAAGCAAAATCAATCCAGAGACATAGAAGCATGGAACAGACTGATGAATCTTAGAGGGAAGGCTGGGCTAGGTGGGTGAGTAGGACGATCAACCAAAGAACTTATATGCATAACCCATGGGCACAGACATAGTGTGGTGGTGAAGGCCAGGGGTAGGGGTGGAGTGGAGGGAGTCAATGGGGGGAAAAAGGGAGATATCTGTAATACTTTCAACAATAAAAATACATTTAAAGAAAGAAATAAAGTCGCTTTATTTTTAAGTAAGAGAAATATACTTTTTCTGTTGACTTTATGTGATTGTTCCGGGGTTTAAGTTACACACCTTAGGTGAAAATTCTTGGAAACTTATAAAGCATTATATAAATATGTAAGGTAAATATTATTAATGTTTTGTTTTATGCACTTTTTATTTAAATAACTATGCAAATTTAAATATATTATACATTTATTCAAACAATAATACTAGGAAGTTACATTTTATCATTTGCCATGTCAGAAAATATTTCACCTTTGTTATCTATTAAGCAACTATAACCAAAAAATAAAAACTAAAAGAAAAAATCTGGTCTCTAAAAATGCTTTAGATAATAGGAGAGTGATGGCAAATATTCCAAAAGGAACTAAATTAAATGTTGTTTTTAAAAGTCAATGAAAAACAAAAGTTAGAAATATTTAGTCTTTTTTAAATTTTATTTTTTATCCTCACCTGTAATATGTGTTTATTGGCTTTAGGAAGAGAGGAAGGGAGAGAGACAGAGAGAAAATCATCAACAGGTTTGCCTCCCATAGGAACCCAATCAGGGATTGAACCCACAACCTAGGTATGTGCTCTGACCAGGAATCAAATCCAGAACCTTTTGGTGTACAAGACGATGCTCCAACCAACTAAGCCACTGACCAGGGCATTCATCAGATTTTTAGCATGTTCATAACCATGTTTAATTTTTTAAAAGTTTCCAAATGCAAGTTGATATAGATATATAAAAACAGGAATAAAACTTAAGTAGATATTAATTCAAATATCCATAATATTCATCCAATTGAAGACAACTATATGTCTTTAATCTTCTCTCAAAGAGAATTTGATGTGTGTGTTTTTTTCCCTCTCTTTAACATAACCAGTTGTTTTGGATATGTCTCCTATGGCAAGGCCAAAAAAGAAAAAAGAAACAAATGGAACTACATAAAACTAAAAAGTTTTGCACAGCAAAGGAAACCATCAACAACATGAAAAGACATCCTACCAAATGGAAGAAGATATTTCCAAATTACACATCTGATAAGGGGTTAATTTCCAAAATATATAAGGAACATACCCCTGTGAAAAAAAATCATGAACATTAAAAATGGGCAGAGGAACTGGGTAGACATTTCTCTAATAAGGACAGATGGCCAAAAGGCAGGAAAAAATGCTCAACATCACTAATTATTGATTATCAGTGAAATGCAAATTAGAATCAGCATGAGATATCTGACACAACTGTCAGAATGGCTATCACCTGTCAGAATGGCTATCATCAATGAATCCACAAATAGCAAGTGCTGGCCAAGATGTGGAGAAATAGGAACCCTCATACACTGTTAGTGGGGTTGTAAAGTAATGCAGACACTATGAAAAACAGTATGGAGATTTCTCAGAAAATTAAAAGTAGAGCTGCCACACAATCCAGCGATATTACTTTTGAGTATTTACCTGAAGTAAACAAAAACACTAATTCAAACATTTATATGCATCCCTATGTTCACTGCAGCATTACTAGTACTGGCCAAGATATGGAAGCAACCTAGATTTCTATCAGTAGATAAAAGGATAAAAATGTGTTACATATAAACAATGCAATATTACTCAGCACTAAAAAAATCTTGTCATTTGTGACAACAAAGATAGATAGAGAACAAGCATGTCAAACTCAAAGACTAACATGGGCCAAATAAACAAAGTTTAAGTTTATGTGAGCCACAAAAAAACAAAACCTTCAATTTTCATAGAAACCTAGGTTTATTTTAATAGAGACATGCTGAATACAAAGGGCTGAAATAAATGAGTAATCATTAACAAAAATAATAGAACATTTTAATAAAAATTAATATTTTCCTGAACATTAACTTACCAGACACTGAATAACTACACAAATTAATAAGCGTAACACAAATAAACCTATTTTCTTGTTCTCCGAAAGCAAAAATATTTCCTGTTGCGCACACCAAACAAGTCAGTCCAAGACTAATGATGTGGCAATCGGCTGCTAAAATATACGCTGCTAGTATTAGTGGAGAGAAATAGTGTGCCTTTGAGTAAGGTGTGTAAGGGAAATGAATGCAACATAATTATAGTAATCAGTCATTAGTGAACATTGTAGTTTGTTATTAATAATCTATATATATAGAAGCCTAAGTGACCAGCCGACCAGCCAATTGGCCAGTAGCTATGATGTGCAATGAGCATCAGGGGCAGATGCTCAATGCGCAGACATGGAAACATGGAACAGACTGATGAATCTCAGAAGGAAGTGGGGAGAGGGGAGAGCAGGAAGAGATTAACCAAAGATCTTACATGCATACTAAAGGCCCAGTGCATGGATTCATGCATTGTTGGGGTGCCTTGACCTGGTCTTTGGGGATTGGGCCAAAACTGACTCTCCAACATCCCCTGAGGGGTCCCGTATTGCAAGAGGGTGCAAGCCAGGCCGAGGTACCCCACCAGTGCATGGGTCCCTGCACCGGGTCTCTAGTTATGTATAATAGGATACTAGTATTGTAAAAATTAAGTTACAAAATTTTTATTAAAATGTTTCTTACATACCGTTATATTGGCTGGGCCACAAAAATATTCATTGTGGTCCAGAGATGGAAGACGCAGACGATGCCTTGCCATACTAGCAGTCAGCAGATATGCGTCACTGCAGATTGCCCAGGACCAAACCAGAGAGGGTCAGACCTGCATTACCACCATTTGTCCACCATCCAGAACTGAAATATCATTGCTGTTATGAACACATAAACAACTGTTGGACATAGAAACCGGGACTCAAAAGAACTGTTGGCCCAGAAAGAAACTCACTATAGACTGATTCATTTGCCTCTCAGCATAACTATTATTGCTTGTCTCATTTTCGGTTCCTATAAGTGTATTCCTAGTATCACATGAGCTCACTCATCTAGGGGAAAAGATGAACAACATAGACTGAAGAACAAGAACAGCATTGATCAGACTGTCAGACCTCAGAGGGAAGGTAGGGGAGGGTGGGGACAAGGGAGATAGATCAACCAAAGGACTTGTGTGCTTGCATATGAGCCTAACCAGTGATCATGGACAACAGGGGGAGGGGGGCATGCGTGTGTGGGGGTTTGGGAAGGGAACGGGGGGGGGAGGGTTGATGACAAATATGTGATACCTTAATCAATAAAGTAATTTAAAAAAAGGAAAAAAAAAATCATTGTGGTCCGCATGCAGCCAGCGGTCTGTGAGTTTGACATGTTTGATCTAGAGGGTATTATTCAAAGTGAATTAACTCACACATAAAAAGAAAAATGCTGCACGATTTCACTTAGATGTGGAATCTTAAAAAACAAACAAACAAAAAAAACAAATGAATAAACAAAACAAAACAGAAAAAGCCCCATAGATATTAAGCAAAATTGCACTACCAGTTCTCTTTGGGTGAACCACCTGTAATATATCACAAAATTAGAAGTAAATGCCATATCTTATGTTCCTGTTAATATTGTTTACTCCAAATATATTTCCCTAATACTTTGCACACCCAATGTTGATGGCTGACAGATACAATTTGTCACTACATTTAAATGTTGGTCTCTCTTTTTCACCACAGATTTCTTAAAGAGCTTGCTTGTTTAAAAAAAAAATGTTGATGTAAAATCATTGAAATTCTTGAAACTGATGGTAATTTATTTTAAAAAATTACAAGTTGTGCCTTTATAACCTGATCATAATCAAGAAAGATTTCAAAAGTATAGTTAAGAACAACCTATTAAAATGACTATGAAATAGTAATATACTATTTGATAATTCTACTAACTTATTAATAACATGTAAAAATGCTTCTCTTTGTATTATTTATTTTGTGTTGTAAGTAAACACTTACATTAAACTACCTTTCTCAAAATCAGAATAAGTTTATATTACTTTTAGAAACTCCATGAATAATATAGCATAGGCTTTCACCCATAGTTTATTTATGGATTTGAGTTAATATACAAAGTAGGACAAAAGTAGGTTTATAATTTGTGAGTATGCAAAACAAAGAGTTTATTTTTGTATTATTATTTATTAATTATTGTATTATTTTCCATATGAACAACTGCAAGCATATTTTCTCCAACTTGTCATAGATATAATATTAATATGCAATATTATATATACTTTTTAATATACTATGTAATATTTATTTAATAAAGAAAATACATAAACAAATTCATTTATACCTCTGTAATTTATATTTTTAGCGATGTTTGGCTGTAAAAGTTGGTTTTGAACATGTTCATCAAGATTTTTCAATTAGTTCATTCTTTGTTTACATATGATTTGGTATAGCTTCACATGAGAAGCAAAGAAGCAGAGAGAGAAACAATCACCCATTCAATAAATACAGAACAATTGAACTACTGGGTTAATTCAATTCAAAACACATTAAGGGTAGCAATATTGTTAAGGGGCAGAACTACCTTTAACCTTTTGCACTCGGATGTCGAGTGTGACTCGACACGGTTAGCATTAGAATAAAGGAATCTAGAAAAAAGCAAGCGAGTGCAAAGGGTTAAATCATTATTCAGTTATCAACAATCATCCTAAAATGACAAGTTCAAATATCTCTTTATTCACCCTAATTCAGAGTTTTCTTCAGTCTTTTTAAAAATTTCTCTCCTTATATATGTACTAGTGGCCCAGTGCATGAATTCATGCACCAGTGGGGTCTTTCAGCCTGGCCTGCAGAATGGGGCCAAAACCAGCTTTCTGACACCCCCAGAGGGGTTCCAGATTGTGAGAGGGCACAGGCCAGGCCAAGGGACACCCCCCCCCGTGCATGATCAGGGTCAGGGAGAAACATGGGATGTTGGCCAGCTGGGGAGGGACCATGGGAGAGCTCAGTCCCAATTGGCCAGACCCCAGGAGCAAGCAAACCTACTGGTCGGAGAGTCTGCCCCTGGTCAGTGTACGTCATAGCTAGAAGTTGAGTGGCCTTAGCATATCATTAGCATATTATGCTTTGATTGGTTGAACAGATGACCAGACAACCAGACACTTAGCGTATTATTAGGCTTTTATTATATAGGATTTTTTTTATGTCATTGTATATGTGTGTATTCTCTGTATGTTTTAAATTTTATTTACACAAATAAATGCTCTGATTTGAAATTTGATTCAGAATTATGCAACTGGTCAAGGAGGGGGGATTATTGGGTATATAGATAGAAAAAGTTCAGTCATGGTTGGTAATTACTGAAGGTAGGGGTTAATGATGACATAAAGGTTCTTTTAGATCAGTGGTTCTCAACCTTTCTAATGCCGCGACACTTTGATACAGTTCCTCATGTTGTAGTGACCCCCAACCATAAAATTATTTTCGTTGCTACTTCATAACTGTAATTTTGCTACTGTTAATGAACCGTAATGTAAATATCTGTGTTTTCTGATGGTCACAACCCACAGGTTGAGAACAGCTGCTGTAGAGCCTAAGACCATCAGAAAACACAGATAATTACATTACGATTCATTAACAGTAGCAAAATTGCAGTTATGAAGTAGCAACAAAAGTAATTTTATGGGTGGGGGTCACCACCACATGAGGAACTGTATCAAAGGGTCGCGGCATTAGGAAGGTTGAGAACCACTGGTTTAAATGCTTTCTCTGCTTTTATATATGTTTGAGATGTTTCCATTAGAAGATGTTAAAACACGTCAGTACAAATTAATACTAATTTTTTAAAATATCCTGATGTTTTTTTCTTCTTATATTCAAATGCCTTTATAGAATTTGAGCATGTTATATTTCAGGCTCATCTATTTCTTCCTTCGCTTGTACCAGTGTATGGGCATTTATTTGTTCCTGGAAGTCTGCAGAAGACTGAAGAAGAGTAGTAAAGACGTCTAAATTTTTACACTTTTCAATATGGTTAGAGTCATCCACATGACTTTTTCTGGTGCTTTGATAAAAGTAAATGAGGAATGGTGTAAGAAAACAAGATGAGTCTATCCTACCTCAGCTTCTCACTCTATCTGTCCAGAGCCCCTTTCAAGATAACAATATAACACAGAGGATTTATAGGACATGAGTTTGGGGCAAGTGCTAGTAAAGAGAACGGTGACAGGACTGAACAAGCTTAGAAAACACCCATTTTATTGGAGGGAAGTTAAGTGAGGAGGTGAAAACTGTCACTCAGCCTTTAATAGGGAATATAAATAAATGTAAAGCATTACTTTTTTAAAGTGATATGTGCAATCTAAGTAATTCAAAGCATGTTATTCTTTTAGAACTATTTGGTGACCTCTTTTGTTTTTGCTTCTTCAATTTAATAAAAGAAAATAAACCCTAAGTTATAATTTAATTTTAAAATGAAATTAATTGAGGAGTATAATAAGATATTGTCTATTAGGTGTTTAACTTGCTAATATGGAACTTCATTTATAATTTACATGTCTATTTTAATTTTAAATCCCAATGATATAGCAATGGAAATAAAGGGAGATAAATAAAGATGGAAAACAAATTGGAACTAGAAAAACAGACTAGAAAATAAAAGAAAAAAAAGAGAATGTATGTTATGGGTTTACTTAGAGACTTCTGAAATATTAGACAAATGACCCTTGGCACGCTCTGCTTTTTTCCTAGTTGAGAACTTGAGATTACTACTATCATACAGCTTTTGAAATGCTAAGGAGATGCTTTTCCTGGATGAAAAGAATATGTTTTGTTTGTTTTGTGTGTATGTGTGTGTGTGTGTGTGTGTGTGTGTGTGTGTGTGTTCCATCCAGGTCCCAGCACAGTGTGCTTCACACATAGTATAATTTATTGAAAAACTGTAGAAACTTATAACAGTTCATAGCTAGAGTTCCTATGCTTCACCATTCTCCATAGCTTTCATAGAATAACAATTAACTTTCTGGTCAAACACTAATATATGCAACAATAAAAACGAAAATAAAAACAAATATGAAACATATGTTAAAGCACAAAATCTACAATTATACAAATGACTGATTTTATCAGAGATCTTCCAATTTTCATTCTATGAAATGAGATAGGTAAAGTGCTTATTACTTTAATCTGTAAAGTGGGAACTTATTTAAAGTGCTTATTACTTTAATCTGTAAAGTGGGAACTTATTTATATACTAGCTGCCCATTACAGGAATACTCCTGCAAGAATAGGGTTTCCTGCAGCCTGAGCGAAGCTCCCACCCGTCTCTGCTGCCTCGCTCCCTCCCGTCTCCGCTGCCTTGCTCCCACCCATCTCCACTGCCTCGCTCCCACCTGTCTACCCTGCCTCGCTCCCTCCCTTCTCCGCTGCCTCGCTCCCACCCATCTACTCTGCCTTGCTCCCTCCCTTCTCTGCTGCCTCGCTCACTCCCTTCTCCCCGGCCCTGCCTGCTTCCCTCTTTTCTCCACTGCCCCGCTTGCTTACTTCTCTGCAGCTTTGCTCCCTTCTACAGGGCTTGGCTTCCTTCTCCACTGTCTTCAGTCTTCGCTCTTCGCCTGGATATGCAAGTTAACTGCCATCTTGGCTGGGTTAATTTGCATATCACTCTTGATTGGCTGGTGGGCGTAGCTGGTGGGTGTAGCGGAGTGATGGTTAATTTGCTTATTACTGCTTTATTAGATAGGATAGACTATTTATTGATGTCTTCCTATGCTAGACACTGTTCAAAGGGAATAAAACAAAGTCTTGTTCTTGTATAGCTTTTATACATATCTAGGGGGAAGAGACAGAAGGTAGACAGGTGAACAAGTGAAAAATTACTATGAGATCAGGTAATTATTAGGTGCTGCAAAGTCAATAAAATCATATGAGAGGAACAACAAGGAGATGGAGAGTAGAGATTACTGGTTGAACAGACATTAAATAAAAACCAGATGAACATTGGCAATCTCATATGGTTCAAGCTTGTATACTATACTGAGTATTCACTTAAGACCTTTCTTATGTGGTAAACCTAGAGTAGATAAAGAATAAGGGAGAAAGCAACATTAATTTCTCTAGAAGAGCATTCAGATGAAGGATTCTGAGTGTGGCCTGAATGCAACGGGAAGGAAGGGTTCTGAGAACTAATGTCAAGGGGCTCCCTGAGGACCTTTTAGGAAATTCTCTGTAAGGAATTAGATTATTATTCCAACTGGAATTGAAAGCCTTTGGAAACTTTTAAGTGAATATGTGAAGCAATATGTTATATATTTTTAAATAATGACTGTGGTCAAGGTGTTAGGTTACTAGTATTTCAGTGGTGCAGGTGAAAGATGATGGTGACTTGAACCAGAATATTAACAGAAGAGGTAAGAACTGAGGGAAGGGAGGTTTCATATTAGGTGGAATGGACAGAATTATTGTTGAATGGAATGTGCACAATGAGAGAAAGTGAAGAGTTAAAGGTGCCTCCAAGTATTGGGGTCTGAGTTTCTGAGTTAATGAAGGTAAAACTAAATTTGAAAATGCTGTTTATGAATCAGGTTTGGGAGGGAGATTGAGAATTATATTTTACATGTTAGGATTATGTGAGTCTTGAGATCATGGAGAAAATTTGAAACAGAGAGCTAAATATAGGTAGAGTCATCTTTGTCTAAATAGGACTTGAAGTTATTGGCTTGGGTGAGTGTGCCTGGGAAGTAAGTCTTGATAGAGAAGATGACTGGGCCTTATGGCTCAACAAGACAGAAGGAAGACAGGTGAGGATTGCTTAGCAAAGACTGCTTGAGGAGAAGCCAGACAGGATGGAGGAAAGCAAAGAGAGGCTCATTTGTTCAAATATATAAGTATGTATCATTTCATATTTATTGCTGAACTTAAAAAAATAGATATTTATATGTCTCAATATACATAGATGTTTTTTGCCATTTAAAAAAAGAATCTTAAATTCTAGGAATATCTATATACATTATGAAGTTATGCATTTATTTAAATGCAACTGGATGTAGAATTTATACAATGTGTATGTATTTGTATGATGTACTATAGAGTGGTACAAAGTATGGAGAGATTATCCTATTACACTACTAATCGAATTATTTTCACCCACATGGTTTGCCCTCTGGTTTTATTTTTAATTCTGATAGGAGAAATTGTCTTTATTTGGGCTTCCTCCCACCCTCCTCTTTTTATACAAACTTTAATGTATCTTAGAGCTGTTGTATCTCTTAAATCTTCACCAGTTAACAAACATGCTTCAAAATAGATCAGACAAAACTGCTCCTTTTATTACATGTCTGTGTTAATTCCAAGCTTATTTCAACCCATGTGACTTCATATTAAGGATATAATAGCAAAAGAAAATTACTTAATGGCTAGCATCACAGTGTTGAAATTAAAAGAAAAAATTAAAAATAGAATCCTGAGAAATGGTTCTGAATTACTTGGTTTGGATTCCAAGCACTTTTAGTGATATGCAAAATTATCTTTATTTGAATTGTATGATAGTGCTGTCTCAGATTTGCTATATGTTGTTTTGTTTTCAAAACTGTGAAATGAAGTGGTGAAAGGAAAGATAACTCGGACATGAGACCTGAATGAGAGGCATTGTTTTTCCTCATGCTAGCTATGTAAACTTGCTTACCTAGGAATTTGGCTTAATGGCTTTGAGATTCATTATGCTTAGTAATGAAAATTTAAAAAAAGTAAACAGGATTATATCTCTCTTTAAAATATAATGTAAGGGTATACAAAAATGGTCTGTAAACTCTATATTGCAGCAAAATATTGCTTTTATAACATTTACTAAATAAATTTGTATTTCAGGCACATGATTTAAACCATGCCTAGCTGATTTCCTATATTAATGAGCTAAATCCATTTAAAATTATATTTAAATAAGCCAGAAAAAGCATGACTTCTTTCTAGTTAGGTCTGCATTTCTTGGCAGTAGGTCATTGCTTACAATAGCACTTGCAGATCCCATAATGATGTCTTACAGCCTTTCTTGAAACAGACACTTTTCTTTTTATGCTCCTAATTTATAAAGCATGTAAAGTGCAAGTGAGTTCATTCTGATATTTGTTGTTATTGAGAACAGAATAGGCTTCTTTTCTACATAAGAGAGCTCTGAGAAAAGCCACTAAAACTCATTGCTAATTTCAGGATAATAGAAATGATCCATAAAGCAAACTAAAAGAAACAGAGAAACTGCATACATTTAAGTGATTCAAGTATATACTCAAGTTCCCTTGAAATATTGGATAATTTAAAAAATCAGTTGTTTTGATTTTATTTTATATATTAGTGACATCTCCTCAAAATGGAAGTCAATTATTTTACATAGAAAAAGTAACCACTGAGTATAAAAAGATACACTTGAAATTGCCAATGCTTACATGTATAATTTGGTACTGATAAAAATAGTGAATGTTAAAGGGATAATTAAAAAATAAATATGTTATTTTTCAGATTATATAGGTATTGGATATTATGCAGGCTTATCACCAGATCTAGTCCTCTACAGATAAAATATCTATATCAAAACTATATCTCTTCAAGTGAACAGACAATTGCTATACAGAAATATTAGACATATAAAATAAATATGCCTTAATTTATTTTAAATGGAAATTTAAAATGCTTTTATTAAAAGGAATAGTAATTTTGAATGAAATTGATTAAGATGTTGCAATTATATTTGTGGCAACTGTGAAAAACAGAGACACTTAGTTCTCAAAGTCATGAAACAAAAATAAGGAACTCTCATACAACAGTGACCTACATTATTTTCACCTCATATTCTTAGAGTTAGAAAAAAAAGTGAGTTGGTACCTTAATATGATTTTAAGCAAACGTGTATTTATAAATCATTGATGTTCTTGCTTTAATACTGTAAGTGTATTCAAAATAGCACTCTTAAAAAAGGTAAGGGAACCCTCATTCACTGCTGGTAGGAATGTAGACTGGTACAACCACTATGGAAAGCAGTCTGGCAATTCCTCAAAAAATTAAAAATAGAGCTACCATATGACTCAACAACCCAACTCCTGGGTATATCCCTGAAAAAAACTTGAAATCATTTATATGCGAAGATATAAGTACCATTATGTTCACTACAGCATTATTCATGGTGGCCAAAACATGGAAACAGCCAAAGTGCCCTGAGATAGAGGATTGGATAAAGAAGATGTGGTATATATACACAATGGGGTACTACATGGCCATAAGAAAGGATGAAATAGTGTCATTTACAACAACATGGATGGACCTTGAGAACATTATGTTAAGTGAAATAAGTCAGACAGAAAAAGCTAAGAACTATATGATTTCACTCATATCTACACTAATAAAAGAGAAATATGCAAATTGACTGTACCTTCACGATGCCCACCAGCCAATCAGGAGTAATATGCAAATTAATCAAACAAAGATGGCGGGTAAATTTGCATACGCAGGTGCCAAGCGGCCGGGAGCGGGGCAGGACGCTTGTGTCATCACCATGGCGACAATGCAGGTGTTCTGCACTGCCCCAGCAGCTGGACAGCGTGGGAAGGCAGAAAGGCAGCTCTGGCCGGAGAGAAGGCGGTGCTGGCAGCCAGAGCAAGGAAGGCCCATTCTTGCACAAATCTTCGTGCATTGGGCCTCTAGTGTGGAATATAAAACTGAAACTTATGAATACAAATAGCAGTGTGGTGGTTGCCTGAAGGAGGGGGGCTGGAGGAAAAAGGGGTCCTACTATAAGGTGACAGGAGATTTGACTTTGAGTAGTGAGTACATGGTGCTATATACAGATTTTGTAACTTAGTAATCCACATATTAAACCTAAATATTCATGTTGACTAATGTCACCTCAATAAAATTTAAATTAAAAAAGGTAAAAATGAGAATGAAAAACTATGATTATTATTTTACACTTATTATTATTTTACTTTCAATTAATTATTGTGATTTTATTTTAGCACATAATAAAGATACATTATTTCTGAATTTAATTATGTGTGATAGAACAAATCAAAGTCTAATTTTAACTTCTATTTATTTTTATAATTGGTTTTAATGGTGATCAGAGTAAAAAAGGATACACAGATGCAAATGAAAAAAAGGCATTTCTGAAAGCAAGAAAGTATTTAAAACACTCATTTTCAAAATTATCTATCTATACAACAATGCATTTATTTTAAAAGCAGCTCATCACTTTATATTAAGTCTCATTTAGCTTAAAGGTACATATTGCTCATCATTAAAAAAATCTGCTAGGCTGCATCTACTGATAGTTATTATGACTAAAGATGTCAGCAAATTTAGAAATGCGCTTCTATAAAACTACAGTTTAAGTTTAATGTAAGATTTCCAGTGAACTTCTCAATGACAGAAAAACTTGTCAGGTGTACTATGTAGCATATTACTGATACTGCAAGTAACCTCTTTTAATTTTTTTTATTTTTATAAAGGCAACCATATTGACTATATAGATTATATTCTAAAGTACATTTCAATAAAAACAAAGAGTAAGATAATCTCTATTCCTTGTTGTAGATTTTGCTATTTCTTTATTGAAAAAAGCAAAACGTGGCAGTAAGACATATTCACCCAGTGAGTGTGCTTTAGGGTTGCATAGTAAATGCAGAATTTGTTTAATTTTTCATACTTCATTTGAAATAATGAACATAATTAGGAGTTCTAGAATTTTTATTCCACATCCCAATGACACAGTACATAATTGCTGAGAACTATTATTTTTTTTATATTACTTATTATTCTCTGGACACATTTTTATTTTCTATTTTCAAAACAAAATTAATTTGGATTTCCATTTTCATACAGTGTACCAGATTCACCACTTTGCTGAAACAAAAAATAAAGGAAAACATATAGTAGACCTGGCTTATCCACAGTCCATATTTTCCAAGGTTCCAATAGATGCCTGAAACTACTTATAGTACCAAACCTTATATGTGCTATGCTTTTTCCCCTACATACACATACCTATGATAAAGTTTAATTTATAAATTTGGCACAGGGAGGGATTAACAACAATCTTCTATATATATACTAGGAGCCCATTGCACGAAGTTTCGTGCAATAGACTTTTCCTTCACCTGACTGCCGGCACCAGTTATCCGCCAGCAGCAGTTTTCCTCTGGCCACCCTCCGATCAGAGCGCCTCCCGCCAGCACGATCGGCCACCCTGAGAGGAACTCCGATTGGGAGGCGCTCTGATCGGGCGGGTGGCCAGAGGAAAACTGCTGCTGGCGGAAAACTGGTGCCAGCAGCCATGCAATAGGCCACCCCGAGTTCCGCCACCAGCGTCTTCCCCAGCGCTGGCCTAAGCAGCGCTGGCCGTTCCTACCGCCAGCCAATCGGCCACCCTGAGTCCCGCCCCCCGCGCCTCCAGCCGGCCCAATCGTGGGCATAGCGGAGTGATGGTAATTTGCATATTACCATTTTATTAGGTATGCTAGGATTTTATTATATAGGATAAAACCCTAAGCAACCCTTCGACCACTCAACGGGTCAACCATTTGACTGTTCGCTATGATGCACACTGACTACCGGGGGAAGATGCTCAACACAGGAGCTGCCCCCTGGCGGTCAGTGCGCTCCCACAGTGTGAGTGGTGCTCAGCTGACAGGAGGGTGCCAGACAACACCAGGTTCACAGCTGGCCAGCGCAGCTGTGGCTGTGCAAGCCTCTTCAGCCTCCACAGCAGCGCTACCAAGCAGTGGCCGAGGCAGGTGCCGTGGGGTTGGGATGAGAGGGAGCAGTGCAGTGCCTGGACTGGGCTCAGGCTCCTCCCTGGCTGCCTGCTGCTTCTTACACTACTACATCCTCCAAGGGGTCTCCGATTAGGAGAGGGCACAGGCCAATTGAGCGACCCCCCAGGTGCATGAATCCATGCACCAGGCCTCTAGTAAGTAATAATAAAATAGAACAATTATAACAATACACTAAAATAGAAGTTATATAAATGTGATCTCTCCCTCTCTCAAAATATCTTATTATATTGTACTCCCTTTTAAGGGAGCACTGTACAGCTTTTCTTTGGCATATTTGCGTCATCAACATCACTACTCTTGAACTTTGGGGATATTATTAAGTAAAATAAGGTTGATTTGAACATAAGCAATGTGATATTGTGACAGTCAATCTGGTTACTGAGATGGCTACTAAGTGTACTAAGTGTGGGTAGCATCTACAGCATGGAGACTCAGAACAAAGGGATGATTCATGTCGGGGTGGGACCAAGCAGGGAGGCAGGAGATTTCATCATGCTACTCAAAATGGTGTTAACTTAAAAGTTAGGAATTGTTTATTTTGGAATTTCCCATTTAATATTTTCAGACTAGGGCAAACCATGAGTAACGGAAAATGCGGAAAGCAAAACTGAGGATAAGGTTCGGGACCACAGTATATGAAACTCTGGGCATCAATAAAAAGAGAATGATCCCTGAAAGAGAAAAGAAAACATTGACCCTTATTGATGCCTCAGCTTACTGCAGAAAGAGCATTTCCTGGCTGCATTAATAGGAAGAGAAAGCCCGATAGAGTTCAGCATGCTCCTTTCATTGTATAGACTGGAGAAAACCAAGGGTATTTGAATGCATAAGATAAACTCAAGAGAAAGTTGCAGAGAGAGAGAACCCTGGATTATATGCCTCTCAAGTATTCAAGGGGGTACTAATGAGCAAATACTGTATATGTTAAAGAAACTATGTGACCTCTAATCTTTAAAAAAGATTAGAAGAAAGTACCTGATGCTCACACAAAGCTGAGGAGAGTGCCTATTCTTACCACCCAGACTAGGAAAAATCATAATTCTTAGGGCACTGCTTAGATGATTCCAAGAGAGTTGCCACAGCAATGGGACTAATGAACTATAGAACAGTTATTTTCAAGCAGAGTCTATTTTCCTCCAAAGAACATTTAGAAAATTCTGTAGACATTTTTGGTTGTCATAATTAAAAAGGGTTATTCTATGGGCATCTAGTAGGTATAAGCTAGGGATCCTAAATTATCTCAGACGACAGAGTAGTCCCCTATCCCCCCCACCACAACCACCCTACCACAAAAAAGTTTTACCTGCCTCAAAACATCAATAGTATTGAGATTAAGAAATTCTGTCCTGGGCTAAACACTACTCAGATCCTGCCAATCAAATTTTAAAGTGAACTGAAAAAATAACACTATTCCCTAGTCAATTAACCATGCCCCTGCACATCAAGGGGCATGTAGAAATACAAAATTAACCAGAATCCAACAAGGTAAAATACATAATATTTTGTATACAATAAAAATTACCATCATATAAAGTAGTCAAAAAATAAGACCCATAATGAAGAGAAAAAGAAAATCAATTCAAACCAAACCAGAACTGACACACATTTAAATTAGCAGCTAAAATTCAAGCAATTTTTATAACTGTATTCCATACATTCTAAAAATTAAGTAGAGACATGAAACTTATAAAAATTACCATACTGTTACTAGAAATTAAAACTATTAATATATAAGATAAAAATGTATTAAATGAGAAAAAACTAGTAGGTTAGCCATTATAGGAAAAAAGATTAGTCAATAAATTGCAACAGGAAGTATGCAAAATGAAATACAAAGAGAATGAAAAAAATGAGTAGATTCTTAATGATCTACAGCACATCTTCAAGTGATTCTTTTTGGATTAAATTGGTATTTCCAAAGAGAAAGACAAAATATATATTTATACTGTATACATTTAATATTTGAAGAAATGATAGCTGACATTCTTCAAATTCATAGAAAACTATAAATCCAGACATCCAAGGAGGTCAATAAAACCTAATCACAGAATGTATGAATAAAAAACCCTCAAGTACATCATAATTAAATTGTTTAAAAGCCAGTGATGATGAAAAAAATCTTAAAAGTAGCCAGAGAAAAATACATATTACATACCAAGAAACAAAGATGAAGGTGACAGCATCTTTTTCATGGGAAAATTATGCATCTGAGAAAGGAGCAATATCAGTGCTGAAAAAAATAGAGAATTTAAAATTCTGTATAAAATAACATATCTTTCAAAAATAAATATAAAATAAAGGCTTTTTAAACATATATAAACAGATTTTATTACCAATGAAGAGCAAAACTCCACAGCAAAATTCTATATGTGATTTTTCAGATCTGACCATAGACAATAATTATTTGGCAGTCTTATTATGGAAAACTGTCCTGCCCACACAAGGCATAATGAATTTAAAAAGTTAACTCCAATGAATCATAGACCTAAATGTAACATCTAAAACTATCTCACTTCTAGGGAACACATAGGGTAAAATCTGCACAATCTTAAAAGTATGTTAAAAAATCTTACATGTTATAACAGGATAGCCTGTAAAGGCAAAATATTCATAAAAGTAATGTTGTCAAATTTAAAGTTTCTCTGTTTGAAAGACACTGTTAAGAGAATGAAAAGATAGGTCCACAAACCATAAACCCGATAAAGGACTTGTATCCACAATCTATGAAGGTCATTCTAAACTTCAAAATCAGAAAAAAAGTGTATTATGGAGGTATGCGTGTGTGGACTTTGTTGTTGTTACTTTTTTACTTTGGATCACTTTTATCTTTGTGCTTATTTGAGATCTGCTTCTCAACACACACTGGGGAAGCCCATCCTCATAAATCTCCCTTCAGTATTACGTATCTGTCAGTTTTACACAGTTGAAGTTTGGAAATTTTAACTATTTCTCATTTTTGGATTATTTGAAAGAGGGGAAGAAGAAAATATCATATTCCCCAGATATTTTGAGATAGTAGATCTCAAAATAAGACCTTAACATTTAAGGACATAGACATTTAAGTAGAGGAATTTAAGGTATAGTCAGTTAGGTTCAGGGCTGCACAAGAGAAGAGAGTACTGAAGAGATATGGGATCAAAAGTCATTAAATTCAGCCTGGCAGGTGTGGCTCAATGGTTGAGCATCGACCTGTGAACCAGGAGGTCAAGGTTCGATTCCAGGTCAGGGCACATGCCCAGGTTGTGGGCTCGGTCCACCTTGGGGGATGTGCAAGAGGCAGCCAATCGATGATTCCCTCTCATCATTGATGTTTCTCTCCCTCTCCTTTCCTCTCTGAATTCAATCTACATTAATAAAAGCCTAGGTGGTCCTCGCACCCTTGCATGCGACGTTGTCACAAGATGGCTGCCACAAAGATGGCCACCACAAGATGGCCACCATAAGATGGCCACCACAAGATGGCCACGTACACAGAGGAGGCAGGGCCTGGCAGCCACTCCGCATGGTGAGGCCTGGGGACCCCAGGGCTCCATGCGATGTGGCAGGGAGGCGGGTCCCAGGGGGAGGTGGCAGGTCACAGCAGGGGAGGACAGTTGGGGGTGATCAGGCCGACAGGGTAGCAGTTAGGCATCAATCAGGCCAGCAGAGGAGTGGTTAGGGGCAATCAGGCAGGCAGGCAGGTGAGTGTTAGGAGCCAGTGGTAAACCAGCAGTTGGACATCCCCTGAGGGGTCCCAGATTGGAGAGGGTACAGGCCGAGCTGAGGGACACTCCCCTCCCCATGCACAAATTTTGTGCACTGGGCCTCTGGTAAAATACATATCTTAAAAAATTCATTAAATTTGGCCCGAGTCAGTTTAGCTTAGTGGTTAGAGCTTTGGTCCAGTTCCTGTCATGGGCACATACCTGGGTTGCAGGCTTGATCCCTGGCATCCTGTGTCCCTCAGGGTCAGTGTGGGTAGCAACCAATCATATCAATGTCTCTCTCTCTCTGTCTCTTCCCCCTCCTTCCACTCTCTCTAAAAAACAATGAAAAAAATATCCTCAGGTGAGGATTAACCAAAAATAAATAAATGAATGAATAATAAAAAAATAAAATAAATAAATGTCATTAAATTCAGTCTGCAAAAGAAAAGTTTTTTTTCTAAACAATAACAACAACAAACATCATATTTTATATAATCTTACATATATTCAGGTATTTTATATTCTTCTAAACATTTGTAATATACTAGAGGCCTTGTGCATGAAATCGTGCACGAATTCGTGCACCAGTGGGTTCCCTCAGCCTGACCTGTGGAATCAGGCCAAAACCGGCTCTCTGACATCCCCCAAGGGGTCCCAGATTGCAAGATGGCACAGGCCAGGCCAAGGGACCCCACTGATGTATGATCAGGCTGGGGAGGGATGCGGGAGGTTGGCCAGCCGGGGAGGAACCATGGGAGGGCTCCAGGGTGTGTCCAGCCCATCCGTCTCGCTCAGTCCTGATCGGCCAGACCCCAGCAGCAAGCTAACCCACCGGTTGGAGCTTTGCCCCCTGGTGGTCAATGCACATTATAGTGACTGTCGACCAGTTGACTGTCTGCCCCCTGGTGGTCAGTGGATGTCATAGCGAGCAATTGAGCGGCCTTAGCATATCATTAGCATATGGGGTCCGGCCTGTTGGCCCCAATTGGGGCAGATTGGGGCTGGGCCTGTCAGGAAGAGGAGACAACAGGAGGTTGGCCGGCTGGCCCGCACCTAATCGGGGCCTGATCAGGGCCGAGCCAGCTAGGGTGAGGTGTCGTGGGAGATTGGCTAGTGGGCCCCGCCACCAATTGGAGTGGGGTGGCCGATCGGGGGCGGAGCTGGCTTGGGCGATGGGCATGGGTCGATTGGAGTACTGGGGGCTTATAGGGGTTGGTCCAGCTGGGGGAGGGGCTGCAGGATGTTGGCTGGCCCCGCCCCCTATTGGTGTGGTAGAGGCCAATCAGGGGTGGGGCTGGCCCTTGGAGGGGCCTTGGGAGGTTGGCCCCCAGATAGGTCCGGTTCGCTGGTCATAGTGGGCATCATAGCAACTGCTTGCTTCCCTGTGCCTGCCTTATAGCACCCCTAACTGCCTGCTCCTCCGCACTGGCCTGATCACCCCTAACTGCTTGCTCCCCCACGATGGCTTGATCTTGCCTGATCATGCCCCTAACTGCCTGCTCCCCCATGCCAGCCTGATCGTGCCACTAACTGCTTGCTCCCCTGCTGGCCTGATGGCCCCTAATCACCTCTGCCTCGGCCCTGCCACCATGCCTAACCATCTCTGCCTCAGCCCCCTGCTGGAGGAAGTGGGACGTCTGGAAGACATCTGGTCGACCTGGTCAAATTAGCATATTGCCCTTTTATTAGTATAGATTACACTTTAATCGGTTGAACAGTCGACTGGTCAACCAGACACTTAGCATATTAAGCTTTTATTATATAGGATATCCCTCCTTCACCAAGCTTTCAACTAAGAATTTATCTTGTTCAAAAGTTAAGTTAGAAAGAAAATCAAACTTTTTTATAAACTTAATTTTTTTCTCTCCTTTAATAGCTCCTCTGTACTTGCAGTCAAAAACTTTGACTTTATGTCCTTTGCTAAAGACACTTCATTGGTTTTACCATTGTTTATAAAATTCTTAAAGTTATAATGTACAATTTAAGATATTTACCAAACTACCTTTTAAGACCTCCTTCTTCTATTGACTCACTGATGACCATCCCTACAACAAAATACTTGCAGATCCTGGAATATCGCCCCTAACGCTATATCTCTTTGCCTTTAATTATGGATTTTTTCTGCTTCAATTCCTGCCAAATATTCTTCTTCTCTTACTTATACATTCATGACTAATTTCAGGCTTCACTGTTTCTTGAAAATCTTGTCTAAATGCTCTTCTTGTTATCATTGCATACCCATGTATTTCTCCATATTAATAGGGTATTGGTACAATTATCTGTCAATATTTCTGTCTTAATAGATGCCTCATTTCTGAGTTTAGAAAGTGTACATACAGTGTTTTCCCCTCTGCATCTGGAGTATGATAAATAAGCAATAACATGATTTTGATATAAACCGATTCCATAATATTGGCAAGAAATTCTGTTAACAGGTTGGACATAGGGAAATAAATAATGGGATGTATTGATTAGAAGACAAATATGCTCTATTAGAAAAGCACAGTTATATCATAGTATGTAGTGTAAATACTGTGGATTAAGTGTGACTTAGGAGAATATTTGGAGAAATACCTAATTAGATAAATTGGTGATGGCGAATGGATGTTTATATGCTTGTGTCTGCAGAAGTGAGATAAGCCAAGATTAGAGTTTTACTTCTACTCATGAAAACACCAAAAGACAACTACAATCTTGTCAATACCATTTGCACCTTATGGTGCCTTCAAAAGGGCAATGATGATGCTGGAGTATCAATAATTTGGCAAATATCATAAAAGCAGTTTCTTTTATGTTTTCCAAATAATAAAATAAAACAAGTGTTTTATTGTTTCCCAAATAATAAGTCTTGGATTTAGTTATTATTAGCAAAAGGAGGTATAATCAACCTATAATTTCTGAGAAAAATTAGTATGGGAGACATTTCTATATCAGTCAGATAAGAACCCACAGTAAACAGTAAAAATGCAAATGCACGTTTTTCTTCTGTCATAATTGGTGCTCATGGCTGAGTGGAAGGAAACCCATAACCCAGGAAAGGTTAACTCTGCCATCCCCATTTCGTTTTTTTATCCTCACCAAGGATATTTTTTACATTGATTACAGTTGAGAGTGGAAGGGAAGAAGGAGGGAAAAAAAGGAGAGAGAAAGAGAGAGAGAGAGAGAGAGAGAGAGAGAGAGAGAGAGAGAGAGAGATGGATAATAGATAGATGATAGATAGATAGATAGATAGATAGATAGATAGATAGATAGATGATGGATAGATAGATAGATGATAGATAGGTAGATAGATAGATAGATAGATAGATAGATAGATAGATAGATGATGGATAGATAGATAGATGATAGATGATAGATAGATAGATAGATAGATAGATAGATAGATAGATAGATAGATGATGGATAGATAGATAGATGATAGATGATAGATAGATAGATAGATAGATAGATAGATAGATAGATAGATGATGGATAGATAGATAGATGATAGATAGATAGATAGATAGATGATAGATAGATAGATAGATAGATGATAGATAGATGATAGATAGATAGATAGATAGATAGATAGATAGATAGATAGATAAAAAGAAAGAAAGAAACATTCACCAGAGAGAGACACATCAATTGGTTGCTTCCCGCTGGTGTCCTGACCAGAGTTGGGAATGGAACCTGAAACTTAGGCACGTGCCCATGGCCTTGACCGGGAGTCCAAGCCAGGACGCCTCAGTACGGAGGCCTACATTCCAACCACTGAGCTAAGCCAGCCAAGGCTACCTCTTTATTTTTGCACTTTGATTTAGGTCATGGACTTTTTCAGTGATTGCTTTTCTTGATGAGTATCTTTAAAAAGAGCTATTGGGGAACCAAGCTCACTCTAGAGTTGACATCAGCCATGAACCAATGAAACCTATACTCAAGTTAAATAAAACAAAGGCCTCAACACAAAGATTTGAAAGTTGTTTAGTATCAACAGATAGCATTTTAATTATCTTTTAATAATTATTGGGAAGTTTTAGATGTTAGTAACAGTTTTTATATCAAGGAGTGTTTAAAACACTATATATAAATGATAAATATAGCATTCAGCTTAATAATTCAGTAAGCAGGAATCATCATCATCATCAATTAAGAAATAATTTATTTCCAATAAAGTGAACAAACCAGCATATTATTATCATTACTGGTTTTAGTTTTCTCTTAAGGGAAAGGTAGTTTATTTAAAATTATAGTGAGATTTGAAAGATAGTTGGTTTAATGTCCTTAGTCTAGCACTTGTTTTAGTAAATGAATATTTTAGGACAAGTTTATTAACTACTCTAAAACCCCATTTCCTCAGTTATGCAATATGAATAAAAATGTCTATCATAATTTTCCCAATTATTAGATATTACTAATTTTTATATCAAGAACATAGAAAGTGTTTTATTGTTTCTGTAGTATTTCCATAGTCTTTATGCTTTATAGTCTTTGTTCTTGTATATAGAAGGCAAATATCTTAAAATATATAATAGCTAAATTTTCAGGTAAATATTATACACATTAAAAGTTAAGAATGTGCAACTGCTGAAGATGGAAGTTCTTTAATTTTTAAAATTAGAAGTTGGGACACAAAGAGATGATCATGCTTCATCATCACTTGTCTAACTGTGTAACTCAGAAGTTAACTTCAACTATTGACTTTTGGTCAGAAGCCTATAATCCTCACACTTCACTCTGAAGTGAAATTTGTAAATGTCAATAAGCCAATTTTTATTGTTGGTTCTATTGTTTAAATATAGATTGAGCCCTGGTGATCACACGTTGGTGCCATCTGGCAGCTGTGCGCCAGCCTTTGTGAGCTAATTTTTTCATCAGTTCAAGTTTTAAGTAGACAGATGGCCAAATTAAAAGATGACCACAATGTTTGTACCTAATTGATATCCTTTCTGGGAGATTCAGCTGAGAAACCAACGACCAAATGTATTCTGAGACAGAATTCTCTGTCCATCCAGGAAGAAGCAAATGGCTATGCATAAGAAACTGTCTACATCTGTAACTTTGCTGAGAGCTAAGGAAGGTAACTCCAGTGTGTAAGGTATATATATATATATATATAATCTTGTACTACCATTACAGTGATAAATAATAATAATTCAAAAGGTTATTATTTTATTCTGTCTTTCTAAATGGATGTACATGCTGGAGCAAATTAGGTTTACAATTATGAGTACACAATACACAGTTTATTCTTGTATTGTTATTTATTAATTATTATATTATTTTCCATAAAAGTGACTGTAATCCAACATTTGCCTCACTTTGTATTACTAGCATAATTATAATAATTCATTATAACTTACTTGACTTAGTCAAATTTGTTTTTTGACTCTAGCATTAAAGTTTTTAAAATACTAAATTGTTGTAATTAAATAAACTTTCATTTTTTCTTAACATCTTAGTATCCTTGTAAATAAACAACTAGTTCTGTTGTCAACACCAAGTTCTCAGTTACATGATAAGAAGAATGTATTCTGTAGTTCCCTGAAGACACTAAATCAAATTCAGTGCATAAGTCTTCTGTCTTCACAATTTGGTCTACAACCATTTATCTCAGAAAACATTGGAAGCTGCTTGCACATAACAAATGATTATGGATCCAAATTTCATATGATGATTCTAAATAGCAGTACATCTATATTCTTCAGGAGAACTATTACATTTGGAAAACTAAGTATGATTTACTATCATATATAGCATTTATTTATTAAAGAAAATTATTTTATCTTTTAAAATTACATATCTATATTTCTTATAAATAAATAAGAATTAAATAAAATCTAAGCACACTTAGTTTATTTGAACTCTTCCACATATTACCTAATAATGACTTTTTAAAAGGTGATCTTCTTATAGAAATTACCTTTGGTGAATTAATAGATTATGACACATCTTCTATTAAGCTTTTCTGTCACCTCAAATAATTGGAAAGTTTGGCAACAATATATTTGTATCAAATACCTTAATGATTCTTTTGAATAATTGAATTTAGTTTCATTGTCACTAAGAAACTTATGTCAGAAACTTATAAACATAGGTTTATATACATGTACAAACTATACGCATTCTAATATTTTACGTAGTATTAATTGTTCTATAAATAAGTGCTATTTTAACTGAGATCAGAATATTCTACTATTAGGAAGTGTTTAGTCTATCATCATGTAAAGATTTAAATATACTAAAGTTACATTTTAGTAATTACTATGCCTCCAATTTTCCCATATAAAAGGCAAACAGAATGATGATTCCTCAGTAAGTGTTTACTCTGGATCAGATATTATGCTAGATATTTTACATATCAAAAGATATTTATTCCTAATAGGAAAATAGTAAGGTATATTTTATTACTGCCAATAAAATATGACAGAGATATTAGGCAAATATTCAAAATAAAATACTTAATGAATAGCAAAACCTTGCCTGGAAAACAACAATAACTCATTTTTACTTCAAAGTACCCTTCCCATGATTCTAACAACCCCTAGATTTTCTTTTATTTTTTTAAATATATTTTATTGATTTTTTTGCAGAGAGGAAGGGAGAAGCATAGAGAGTTAGCAACATCAATGAGAGAGGAACATCGATCAGCTGCCTCCTTCACACTCCCTACTGGGTATCAAAACCCCTAGATTTTCTACAAGTAGGCTACCAAAGAATTACTGGCACTTTGTTTTCAGTGATGCCAAAACCAAAAATCCATTATAGAATTTACAGGGAAGTTATAAAACAATATCTCTCATGGGTGTAAATATAAAAAGGACAAACCAAATATCAGCAACTCAAATCCAAGAATTTATGGAAATAATGGTATGTCCTGAACAGATAGGATTTGTTTCAGGTTGCAAGACTGGTTAAACTTTTAAAAAATCAATCATTGTCATCCACCACATAAAACAACAACAACAAAACAAAAACAATGAAGAAAACTCATGTGATCTTATAAATTAATTCAGAAAAAGCACTTGATAAAATATACTATTTCTATTTAAAAAGAACTTTCAGCAAACTAAGCATATAAGGGACCATCTTCATCTTGCTAAAAAAATCTACAAAAACACTTAGAGCTAACTCCTGCTTAATTGTGAGAAAATGGACACTTTTACACTAAGATCTAGAAAAAGGTAAAGGTGTTGTTTCTCACCACTTCTATTTAACAGCATATCAGAATAACCAAAACAATACTGAAGAAGTGCAATATTGAAGGACTGATCCTACCTATTTCAAGACTTACTCTAGGATGATATAAATCAGGACAGGCTAGTATTGGTTAAAGAACAGACATGTTGATCAAAGAAATGGAATGTAGAAGTTACAAATAAGCAATATAAATATACCTAGAAGCCTGGTGAATGAAAATTCATGCACTGGAGGGGGGGGGGGGGTCCCTCAGCCCGGCTTGCCCCACTCACAGTCCAGGAGCCCTCAGGGGTGGGAGACAACCCGGTGATGAGGGGAAGGCAACGTCCCCATCACACCTCTGCTGCTGCCACTACCAGCAGCGCAAGCCTCGGCCGGCCCTGGTTACCTGAGCCTCGGGCGGCCCTGGGCAGCTGGGCAGCCTCCATCTGAGGCTTGCCTGCCCCTTGGGCATTGGCTGGGCAGCCGCTATCTGAGGCTTGCTTGCGCCTCAGGCATTGGCTGGGCAGTCAACGTCAGAGGCTTACCTGCACCTTGGGCCGGCCCTAGGCGGCCGGGGGGCTGAGGGCGGGTCCGCCCGCACCGTGGACCTCCCACCCCCCTCGGCTGGGCTAAAAGGACTGTGGGACTCCAGCGGGGCTGAGGGGACTGGGCACCGGCATCTTGTGGCTATGGGCGCCGCCATCTTTGTAAGGTTTTGATGGTCAATTTTCATATTCCCTCTTTATTAAATAGGATAAACAAAGGCAATTCAATAGAGAAAGGAAAATATTTTCAAGAAATCATGCTGGGAAAATGGACAACTTATATACCCAAAAGGGAATTTAGATATAGCCCTATATCTTATACAAAAATTAACTCAAAATATATTTAGATCTAATGAAAATGCAAAACTAAAATACTGTAAGAAGAAAATATAGAGCAAAATCTATAAGCTCTTCAGTTTGGTGATACATTTATAACAATAACAACATTATTCATGAATGAAAAAAATATAATTTTACTTTATTAAAATTATAACCTTCTATGAAATACACTGTTAATAGAATTAAAAAACAACAACTTCAAACTGGGAAAATATACATATGAAAGAGGAAAGTAGTTCAAAATATGCAAAAAACACATAAAACTCATCCATTTAAAAATGGACAAGGAATCTGAACTGGTACCTAACCATGAAGACATATATAGAAAACAATTATATAAATGTTCAATATAATTAGCAGACTTAAAATTAAAAGGAGGAGGTACTATGCATCCATTACTATGTTCAAAACCCAAACCTGACAATACCAACTAGTTGTGAGGATCCAGAGCAATAAGGATTATTATTCTTTGTAGATGGTAACACAAAAAGGTACAGCCACTTTGTAAGATAATTTCTTTTTTTTCTAAATTAAACATAATTTTCCCATATAACCCAGTAATTTTACTCCTAGCTAAGTTTTAAAACATGTCCATTGAAAAACCTGCGCATCAATATTTATAGAAGTTTTATTTAGAATCAACCAAACTAAATGCAATTATCTTTCAATAGGTGAATAAACAAATTTTTGTATGCATGCAATATAGTATTATTCAGCAAAAAAATATGTCTCAAGTAGCAAAAATACAAGTATAAATCTTAAAAGTACTTACATCTTTATCTGAAAGAAGCCAGTCTAAAAAGTCTACACACTGTGATGATTACTCTTATATGATATTCTGGAAAATTATAAACTATAGAGGTAGTAAACAGATCAGTGGTTGCAGACAGATTGGATAAATGAAAGAAATGCAGTTTTTATTGTTTACTTTAGGGTAGTGACATATTCTGTACAGTACTAAAAGGAAAATACAAAGCATTAAACATATATCAAAATTTAGAGAATTTTACATCTCAGTAAATTTTAAGCATGCAAACAAATAAAAAAAAATATAATTTAGGAAGCCAGCAGATTTCAGATGGAATGTAAATGTGGCAAAATAATCTAAGTACAGTATATTACAAGTGTATGAAACAACTTCACTTAAAATAATGCCAAATAAAGCAGTAACTTGAGAAAATTTCAAAATAAGTGGAGCCTGTAAGGTTAAAGGAAAAAGGAATTATATAAAGACACTGCATATTTATTGAAAAAGCCCCCTACCCATGGGGACAGAGGTTCATAATCCTTAAACTACTATACATGTGTAACAGATCCTATATAATAAAAGGGTAATATGCAAATCGACCGAACATTGGAATGACCGGTCTCTATGACATGCACTGACCACCACGGGGCAGACTCTCAATGCAGGAGCTTCCCCCTGGTGGTCAGTGTGCTTCCACAGGGGGAGCGCCACTCAGCCAGAAGCCAGGCTAACGGCTGGCGAGCCTTTCCTGCCTCCGTGGCAGTGCTAAGGATGTCTGACTGAGGGTTAAGCCATGAGCCGGACATCCCCCAAGGGCTCCTGGACTGCTAGAGGGCACAGGCCGGGCTGAGGGACTGCTCCCACCTCCCCGAGTGCACGAATGTTGTGCACCAGGCCTCTAGTATAATAATAAAGTAAATGAATGGGACTTGCTTGGAACCAGGATTTTCACTGTTGGAGTACAATGTTGCACACAGATAAAGGGAAGAGGCTAGATTAATCTTTGTGGTAAAAGATTAGTATAGGACAGTGGTCGGCAAACTCATTAGTCAACAGAGCCAAATATCAACAGTACAACGATTGAAATTTCTTTTGAGAGCCAAATTTTTTAAACTTAAACTTCTTCTAATGTCACTTCTTCAAAATAGACTCGCCCAGGCCGTGGTATTTTGTGGAAGAGCCACACTCAAGGGGCCAAAGAGCCGCATGTGGCTCACGAGCCACCGTTTGCCGACCAAGGGTATAGGAGATTCTGTATAAATTGACACTTAACTTAATATTGATATTGACATTTGGAATAATTAACAGATATGTTTATATACACAAATTAAACACAAATAAGCATACAAACATATGTATCCTTGCTTTGTCAGTGAGGGCCCTTGAACCAACAACATTATAATAGCCTTGAGCATGTCAATCACCCAGAAATAGCTTTTTCATACCATCCTATTTAATAAAAGCCTCATATGCAAATAGACTGAATGGCAGAACGAATGGCAGAACGACCAGTTGCTATGATGCGCACTGGCCACCAGGGGGCATATGCTCAATGCAGGAGTTGCCCCCAGACTGCAGGCCCTGACCCGTGGTGGCAGGGGGTAGGGCTGGCAAGTGGGCAGCACCAGGTGGATGCCTGTGGGGGACCCCCAATCGCTCCACCAGTCACCTTGAAGAGGGAGGCAACCAGCGGTGGGGGGTTGTGCCAGCAAGTGGATGGCGCCAGGCCAGCCAAAGTGGTGCCACTGGGGACCCTGATCACCCCGCCAGTTGCCCCACAGATCAGCCCTGATCGCCAACTAGGCCTAGGGACTCTACCCATGCACAGATTTCATGCACCAGGCCTCTAATCCTATCTAATAAAGAGGGAATATGCAAATTGACCATCACATCATCACAAAGATGGAGGCGCCAACAGTAGAGGCAGGGTTTCCGTAACACAAGATGACTGCACCCACAGCGGAGGTCGAGTTCCCGTAATAAGCCTTAAGAAGCAATCAGCAGAGACCTGAGGCTGTTTGGCACTGGGCTGGGGCAAGAGATCTGAGCCTGTTCCCCCTGCCTGGTGGGGCTTGACAGGGGACCTCAGGCATCAGGCCAGGGGACCTTAGGCTGTGCCCCCCGCCTGGCAGAGTTTGACAGGGGACCTCAGGTCATGCCCCCCACCCAGCAGGGCTTGATTGAGGTGTGGCTGGCTGGGTCTGGATCTCATGTAATTTTGAGGCACCGCGGGTGGGCAGGGACTTGACTCTGGGTCCTGTGGTGGGCCCCAGACTCTGATAGGAGGAAGATTTTTATATACATTTTACTAATTTTCTTTCATCTCTGACACTTCTATTATAGAGAAAGGGCAAATAGCAATATTAAAATATTTCCTCTAATTAATCCCCATTTAATGTGCACAAATTTCATGTACCAGGCCACTAGTTTTCTATAAAAAAGAATGAATGATTCTAGGACTGTAGCTGGAAATATACAGACTGAGTGTAAAACAACTTGTACCAGAATAAATAGAAAACAAAAAATAAAAAATAAAAACCCCTATATTAATGGAGGTATGTCAAAGGGACACAGAATTTGACTGAAAAAGTCCCAATGCCAAATCTGAATGACTTGAGCAATAAAGTAATATTATATTACAACCAAAAATATCATATAAATATTTATGAGTCCACACTGATATAAATAAATAACTTAGGGGAAAAAGACAAATATCCCTTGCAGAAGAATTCCAAATATTTTATGAGGGTATGTCTACCATTAAAAGGTGGAGCATAATCCCCTCTCCTTAATTGTGGACTATACATAATGACTTCCTTATAAAAAGGATAGAATGAAAAAGGAATAAAAAGTAGCATATTTATAGTATGTACTGTATAGTATATATGCCTCCCCAAGAATTTGATGTCCCAGTCAAATCATGTGAAAAAATGATATAAATATACCAACTGAAGGATATTCTACAAAGTACTTGAAGAGCACTACTCAAAATGTCAAGAACATAAAAAACAAGGAATGTAAGAGATCCTAAGAAGACATCCTATATAATAAAAGGGTAATATGCAAATTGACCCTAATGGGGGAATGCCCAAGAATGACTGGTCGCTATGCCATGCATTGAGCACCAGGGGGCAGATGCTCACGCAGGAGTTGGCCTCTGGTGATCAATGTGCTCCCACATAGGGAGCTCCGCTCACCCACAAGCTGATGGCTGTGAGTGCAGCGGCAGTGGCGGGAGCCTCTCCTGCCTCCTTGGCAACGCTAAGTATGTCCAACTGTGGCTTAGGCCTGCTCCACATGGGCCTAAGCCATCAGTTGGAAATCCTCCAAGATCTCCCAGCTGCCAGAGGGATGTCTGAGTTCCAGCTTAGGCCCATACCCTGGGGTGTGGGCCTAAACTGGCAGGTGGACATCCCCTGACGGGTCCTGGACTGTGAGAGGGCACAGGCCGGGCTGAGGGACCCCTCTGAGTGCATGAATTTTCATGCACTGGGCTTCTAGTGAATAAAAAAAACTTATGTAGTATCCTCAGTGGGATGTTGGAACAGATAAGAAATTATGGAGAAACTAAATATATAAATAATGCATCAGCTTTAATTAATGAGCAATATCATTTTTTCTAGCTTTGATATATGTACCATGCTGAAGTAAGATGTTAAAAATAAGTAAAACGAAGTAAGTATACAAGAAGTTTGTATTATCTTTGCAATAATTATATAAATCTAAAGCTGTTATATAAAAATAAATACTAGTATGTGTATTGATGCTATTGTTAGGGTTACCAATATATAGCTATAGGATATGATTATTAAAGTAAAAACTTAGATATTTAAAAAGTATCTAATAAAATAAAATATAGTTCTCTTGGATTAAAGTGATTCCCATTTTAGAGGGGAAAAAATAAATGAACAAAAAGTGATATGTATTTCACCTCTGAAATGAAAGCAGAGCAAGATTAAATATTTATTTGATTGCTCTAAAGGCTGGAGTAGCAATATGTATAATGGATAAAATTGACTTCAACACAAAGGCCTTAAAAGAGAAAAAGAAGGTCACTATATAATACTACAGGGAATTCTCGAACAAGAAGATATTTACCCTTGTAAATATATATGTACCAATATAGGAGCACCTCAGTATATATAAACTATTGGTGGACTTTAAGGGAAAGATCAACAGCAATACATTCATAGTAGGGCACTTTAACACCCCACTGTCATCGCTGGATAGATCTCCCAGACAAATAATCAACAAGGAAACAGCAACCTTAAGTGACAAACTAGATCAGATAGATTTAATTGACATTTACAGAACATTCCACCCTGAAGCTATAGAATATAGATTCTTCTCAAGTGAACATGAAACATTCACAAAGATAGACCACATGTTAGGATACAAAATAAGTATTAAAAAATTTAAAAAGACTGAAATCATATCAAGATTCTTCTCAGATCACAATGGCATGAAACTAGAAATCAACTAAAAAACTCAAAAAATTCAAACACATGGAGGCTAAATAGCATGTATTAAACAACTAGAGGCTGATGCATGAAATTCGTGCAAGGGGCTCGGCTCTCGCAGCTCTGGCTGCCTCGGCCCTGGCTGCCTCCTGGCCCCAGCTGCCTCATGACCCCACAGCCCCATCCCCCACCCACTGGTCATTCCAGAAGGTCGTTCTGCCATCCAGTCTAATTAGCATATTAGCTCTTTATTATATAGGATGATGCAGAAAAAACTTTGAATAAAATTCAGCACCATTTATGACAAAAACTCTCAGAAAAGTGGGAAAAGAGGCATCATACCGCAACATAATATAAGCCATATATGAAAATATACAGTCAACATCATATTCAAAGGGCAAAAACTATGTGTTTCCCTTAAGATCAGGAACAAGACAGGGATGTCCACTTTCACCAATCCGATTCAACCAAGTACCAGAAGTGCTAGCCACAGTGATCAGACAAGAAGAAGAAATAAAAGTCATCCAAATTGCAAAGTATAAAATAAAACTGTCATTATTCACAGATGATATGATATTGTACATAGAAAACCCTAAAGACTCCTCCAAAAAAACTACTAGATTTAATAAATAAATTCAGCAAAGTAGGAGGATACAAAATTGTGGTTAAGGACACAGACTTGACTTGGGGTGATGAACACACAATTCAGTGTACAGATAATATGTTGTAGACTTGTATACCTGAAATGGTACAATTTCATTAAAGAGTGTCACCCCAATAAATTCAATAAAAAGGGAAAAATTTTTTAAAATGTATGGTGTTGTTGACTGACCACAATGGCTCAGAGATTGAGCATTGACCTAGGAGATAACGGTTCAATTCCTGGTCAGGGTACATGTCCTGGGTTGCGGGTTCTATCCCCAGTGGGAGGCTTGCAGGAGGGAGCCAATCAATTATTTTCTCTCATCATTGATGTTTCTATCTCCTCTCCCTCTCCCTTCTTCTCTGAAATTAACAAAAATATATTTTTAAAAAATGTATATTGTTTGAAAAAAATTGGACAGGTACATGAAGAAAAATAAACCTAGACCATCAACATCTACCATACATAAGAATAAACTCAAAATGGATAAAAGACTTAATTATAAGTCATAAAACCATAAATATCCTAGGATAAAACATTGGCAGTAAAATCTCAGACATCTCTTATAGAAATATTTTTGCCAACCTATCTCCTAGCACAAGGGAAACAAAGGAAAAAATAAACCAATGGGACTACATTAAACTAAAAAGCTTCTGCACAGCAAAAGAAACTATCAACAAAATGAAAAAGGAACCCACTATAGGGGAGACCATATTTGTCAGTGATACATCTGATAAGGGATTAATTTCCAAAATATATAAAAAACTTATACAATTCAATACCAACAATCCAATTAAAAATGGGCAAAGGACCTGAATATACACTTCACCAAAGAGGACACAGAGATGGCCAATTGATATATTAAAAAAAAAATGCTCACCATCACTAATCATCAGAGAGAAGCAAATTGAAACTACAATGAAATAGCACCTCACACCTGCCTGAATGGCTACCATCAATAAATGAACAAACAAGTGCTGGGGAGGCTGTGGAAAAAAGGAACCCTCATGCACTATTGGTGAGAATGCAGACAAGTGAAGTCACTGTGGAAAACAGTATGGGGTTTCTTCAAAATAAATAAAAATGGAACTGTCTTTTGATCCAGGAATCCCACTTCTGGGAATATCTCCTAAGAATCCCATAACACCAATTTGAAAGCATATATGAACCCCTATGTTCACAGTAGCATGATTTACAATAGCCAAGATCTGGAAACAGGCCAGATGCCCATCAGTAGGTGAATGGCTCAAACAGTTATATTACATTTACACAAGAAATACTACGTGATTATAAAAAAGAAAGAACTCTTACCCTTTGACAGCATGGATGGACCTGGAAAGTATTATGCAAAGCAAAAGAAGACAAAGACAAATACCATATGACCTCATTATATGTGGAATCTAATGAACAAAATAAACTGATGAACAAAACAGAACCAGAGGCATGGATACATGGGACAGACTGACAGCTGTCAGAATGGAGAGAGGTGGGGGAGACTGGATGAAAGAAGATGAAGAGATTAGCCAAAGAGGGTATATGCATAGCCCATGGATACCGACAGCAGTGTGGTGAGGGCTAGAGGTGTGTGTATACAGGGACGTGGAGAGGGGGAGCATGGGCTGGATGAAGGTGGGCAAAAGGTGGATAAATGGAGAACATCTGCAATAATGTCAACAATTTTTAAAAAAATTTAAATATATATATGACATTGCTTCAATGTGCAGTTCAGCCAAACTAATTAAACCAGCAATCAATAAAAATCAGACTATTTACTTTACATGACTTGGATGAATCTAGCAATAGATGTTAGAGTATCAGAAAATATGGCTGGATTTAATGTTTCAGGTAATCCTTTATAAATACTAGTTCTCTCAGAAGTGCTTTTGTAAGACATTAGAAGACAGTAATTAAGAGACTATATATCTGACAAGTACTGAGAATGCAACTAGTTGATATTTTTATTTCATAGAATAATCAGGTACTAAAAATGCATTGTGAATTTACTTTCAAGTTAAGACATGTGGGATGCTAGCATCCTTGTTTTCTATACCATAAAGCATGGGGGACGAATTTATTCTGGAAGTATAATAAAACATATATGAAAACAACAAACTCAGACATTAATAATTCTCACAAGTGTCCATGAAACATGATCCTGTGATCAATGTTATACTTCATTGTATTTTTAAAATAAAAGAGTATTTGGAAAATATTCATCAAGATTAGCAAATAAATTTTGTTTTCTCTATGGTGTTCTTAACTGTTATCTCATTATATATTGATAGATACTTACCAAAAATTTATGACAATAATTTTAGAATAGCATAGACCCACTAGTAGATGATGTTAATGAAGTGTGCTGGTTGTCCAGAAACATAATTTGTGATGAAAAAATGTCATGTACTTATAACTATTTTTCATATGGGAAGATCATACTAACAGTTCATCCTAAAATGGTAGCACATTTTTTAGGAATTTATGGTAAATAATAGGAAATTACTCTCTGATTTTTCAAGAGAAAATTACTTCCAACTCTGATTCTTGCCGATTCCTGTCTCTGTTAATGTGACACCATCATGCCTAAGACTCAATCAGTAACTTGATTGGCACACTTAAATTATCCTTCCCAACATATATAATGACAGAAACCACAAATGAACATTTATTAGTCTTCCTCTGATATACAATGTAAAACTGCTCTTAGAGCTTTTTCCTTACTATCGTGTGTTTGTGCTTCTCCCTGGATTAGGGGTTCTGTAAGACAAGAGACCATATATTTTTCATTACACTTCTGGGCACTTGGCATAAAATCTAACAATTTGTAGTCCTCTGTAAATACATTCTGAATTAAAAAAAATATTGTGTCCATCATATTCCAATTATTTACCATATTATAATGGGTTTGCCTTTCTCCACATCTATTACAACAGTCTCCATTATGATTTTGCCAGTTCTCGTCTTCTTTTCTGTATTGCCAGATTAATTTTCTAACCAACATCTCTTATCTTCTAACACTATAGGTAAGGGACCTCAATGACTCACTCATGCTCTTGGGACACAGTTAATTTTTAAAAATCATAATATATTATTCTTTGTCTTGCCACCTGGCTAATATTGCCAGTTGAATCTTCTCATACCTACTATTGCAGCTCTATACCCCATACATATCCAACCACCTTCATGTTCTTGAATCTGTCATTCCATTTATTTATATCTAAACTTTGTACTAACATTTCTGCCTGAAACAACCTTCCCTTAAAGTGTACCTGGCTAACATCAAACTATTCTCCAAGACTCAGGCTGGAAACTTGAAACTATAAATTTCACACTGCAGACATGTTAACAGCAAACCACAGTTTTTGATATATTGTGTTTCATTATTATTCAGTTCAAAATACTTTCTGTTTTCCCTTGTGATTAATTATTTGACACAAGTTTTCTTTCAGGATTGTTTCTTTCTAGATGTCTTCATTTATAATTTAGCCATATTATGGCCCAAATAAATAAATTTGGAGCATTTTGATCCTGTGAAAAAAATTATTGAGAGTATGTTTTGGACTATGACTTACCTTAGCAAATGTCCCGTGTATACTTGAAAAGAATGTGTGTATTTCATTTATTGAAGGATTTATTCTATAATTAGTATTAGGTAAATTCAGATGATGTTATTTAGATTTGCTATCTCTTTCCTGTTTGTTTTATTTAAATTGTTTAATATTCTTTTCTGAGAAAGGGGTGATAAACTTTTACATAGTTTTGGATTTTTCTATTTATCCCTTTTGCTAGGTACATTTATATTTATTATCACAATGTCTTTTTTTTAATTGGTTTCAGAGAGGAAGGAAGAGGGAGAGAGAGATGAAACATCAATGATGAGAGAGAATCATTGATTGGCTGCCTCCTGCACACCCCACACTGGGGATCGAGCCCGAAACCTGAGCATATGCCCTGACTGGGAATTGAACCATGACCTCCTGGTTCATAGGTTGATGCTCAAACACTGAGCCACACCAGCCGGCTGCAATGTCTTTTTGAATTGATAATTTTATCAAGTTTAATTGTCATTTTATATCACAGATAATACTCTTTGTCTTGAAGTCTACTCGGTGGAACATTAATAAAACCACACCTGACTTTTTATGCATAATTCAGCCATGGTAAGTGGTTGGCCAATTTCTTACTTTGAACCAGCCTCTTTTTATATTTACAGTACTTTTATTATTAGCAGGATCCATTTGATTCTTTAAAAAATTCCACGTGGACAATCTCTTCTTTGTAATTAGTGTTTAGTTCATTACATGTAATTATTGATGAAATTGGTTTTAAGTCTTTCATTTTGTTATTTGTTTTTTACTTGTCCCCTGTTCTTTCCTGCTATTGAGATAGTCTAAATTTTTAGGACTCCATTACATCTCTTCTATTAGCTGTATGATTATACCTCTTTGTATATTATTGTGGTTGCTCTTGACAGCACAATGTGTATCCTAAACATATCTCAATCTACCTTGAATTAACATTATTATTTCACATATGATGTGGTAAATCACATTATAATGTCATTTACTCACCTTTCTATGTCCCACTGGTTTTATTATCTGCATTTTTTTTGAAATCAAGGAAAATATATTCCTATAGCAAGTTAGAAGCAAGGAAATATAGGCAATGAAGCCTTATATTAATGCATACATTTTTGGCAGTGGCTATCTCTGCCAGATAAATATGATTACAGAAGGGAATTATGGGCTTTGTATAAGTAAGAGCTTATTTATTTAGTAATGTGGGGTTTTAAAAATTATTTAAAATATTGAATATATTAAAAAGAGTAATGACAGAAAAATGAGTCATATCTAGTTTTACAGATATAGAAAAAAAAATTGTCCAGTATATATTATGTACTAAAATACCTTACAATAAATATGCATTCCTTGTTTGAATATGCACAAAAAGGAAATGCATGCCAAATGATTTATTACAATTATTATTAATATAATTTTAAGAAATTCTTACTTTCAAATAACATATTTATGTATTTTTTTTATTTTCTACCTTTGAATTAATAAAAATATAGAAGATTTGAAAAACTTGATAAACAGGTAATAAAAACATAGAGAAAAAAAGGACAGAAATACAACCCAAACTATCACAAATATATTTTAGGATATTGAGAGTTTTTAATGTTTTTGTAACCTGAGCTTATTTATTTAGTAGTGTGATGTTTTTTATGAAGTAGGCTTACTACATTTTTGACTGGAAGTAGAGGACATAGGAATGTTATTTATTTATTTATTTATTTATTTATTTATTTATTTATTTGTAAATTAGGGTATGGAGAAAAGGAAAAATCAGGGAAGCCTCACTTAATGGCTTCTACTTTGTTAATGATATTCTAGTGTACCTACAGAAGCTGAATTTAATTTGATAGAAGATTTAATGAAATAGATGGAGATATAGCATAATTAATAAGAAGGAATAGAAAAGTAAAATAGCAAGTATCAATGAGTCAGTTTTGAATCTGACATTGCACTTTTAAATTACTTTTTTTTTCTGGTGTATTCTCTGGATACATAAAGTACATTGCTATTCCAACTTCTTTATTTTCAGCCTTTATATATCACTCTGTTTTCTCTTTCTATTACCTGTACTAGTTTCTACCCTCCTCTGTTTAGACATTCTGGGTTAACATTTGTCAATATGAATCTCCTACTAAAATGTTTTTATTTTTTAAAAAAAGACAAAATTGAAATACTGTACTGTGGCCAATATGTCAGTATTGGCAAGTTATATGTACATTTCTCAGGAACATAACTTACAGATACTGTGATCAAGAGAATATGTATTGCTTCCTTATTTGCTTACTTTTCAGATATTGTTAGAGAGCAGAGAGTGTCCTGTCCTTTGAACCTCCTTCAAATTGACTGGCTGTTATCAAGGCTTATTACTATCTCACAAGGAATGTAATAAAGTTACTTATAACATTTGTTCTATTAAACATAGTTGCCCTCAGTGTATCTAAAATATGCCAATAATCTACAAGAACAGTTTAGAAGAAGAATTGTATTGAAAAAAATTATCTCACCAGTTTAACAAATTATTATTAATATTTTATTAATATTTATATTGTTCTGGACAGAGAAAAAAGTGTCAGGAAAAATATCCATTATTCAGTCTCAATATTCTAGCATCCTGACTACTCTCTAGAGGCAAAAGTAGTTCTAGCCAAATATGTTAGTCTTCCCTGATTAAGGTAAGATTCCAAATTCTCAGCATCCTCCTCCTTGATTTATCTAAGTACCTTCATTTAAAATTTCAAACTAACCCTTTCAATTAAAAACATAAACCTGTCCCAGCCAACGTGGCTCAGCAGTTGAGTGTTGACCCATGAACCAGGAAGTCACAGTTCGATTCTGGTCAGGGCACATGCCCTGGTTGCAGCCTCGACCTCCAGTGTGGGACATGCAGTTTGTATTTAAAGCAATAACAACACACACACACACACACACACACACACACACACACACACACACAAACACATAGATCTGAACTAATTTTTCTTTTTTTAAAATATAATTTTATTGATTTCAGAGAGGAAGGGAGAGGGAGAGAGAAATAGAAACATCAATTATGAGAACCCCACATTGGTGATCGAACCCGCAACTGCACACCCTGACTGGGGAATTGAACTGTGACCTCCTGGTTTATAGGTCAAAGCTCAACCCAGTTGGACTGAATTAATTTCTCTGATTTTGACCTAATCACTGCCACCAGGAGGCAACTTTTGAGTTTCACCTCTTGCTGGAAATTGGCCAATATCTAATAGTGGGGAAGTAAGCCATCATGAGATACAGTCTTAGACCTTGAGTAAATGACTGAGGCAAAACCAGGTGAGGTCTCAGGGCAAGCTCAATTGTTTTATGAAGGAGGAAGCACACAAAAAAAGGATTCCTTTTATAACTACCTTCTCTAAATGCTTTGCCATCTAACCTTGTGACCTCATATATTCATTTATTTTACTAATATTTAAGAGTAACTTTTCTGTGCTTTGCAGCTTTCTAAGACATGCAAATTCCCTTCTTTTATAAACAAGTAAACAAATACATAATGTACTTAATATCAGGTTGTAAAAACTGTTGAAATACAATTAAAGTTGCATAATTGGTTACATATATCTTTTTTAAATATGAATTTACTCTGATTTAAAAACTCTCATACAGTATATTAAGTTAAAAATAGGCAACATTTTTAGATAATTTGGTCAGCTAGATCATTTGACCCTAGTGATAGGGGGGGACTTATAATCTAATAGATAGAGCACCTGAATTAATCTTAAAAATAATCATATTATTTTAAATCTTAGAACACATATACTTATCTGAATAGGTGGTTAAGTTTCTTATAAATGAACTAGAGACTCAGTGCACGAAATTTGTGCATGGGTAGTGTCCCTAGTGGCTGCTGGCTGTCAGCCAGGGCCTTCCCTCATTCTGCACAGCCCCCTGGTGGTCCGTGCACACAATAGTGAGCAATCAAACTCCCATTTGGTCAACTCCTGAGGAGACACTTTGCATATTAGGCTTTTATATAGATAGGAGGTTAAGGTTTTCTTAAGTTTTCTTTACAAGGCTTGTGCGAAATGATTGAGGAGGTGACTCAGCTGTGAATCCAACAAGCAGAACTGATAAGCATGGTCAGGCTGACCCACCAGGAATCAAACCATCATCTCATCAACATCATCTCATTGCTTGATGACTAAGGATAATAGCTGATGTCCATTCCTGGGCCTTACCCTAGCCCCTTCCCCTTTATGATCCTGTCCCCTACTCCTTGCTGTAAGACAGGATATAAATGCTTGTAAGTGCCTTGTCTTCTTGGTTGGCTGGGCTTCTCAATAAAGGCCTAATATGATTCAACCCTGACTTTGTTATTGGACACAGGGACAGGCAGCCTGAATCCAAATAAGGGTTTCCCGGTAACACTGGGAATATCAGTGCATCTACCCAAAGCCAAGGTCCTTAAGTTTGCATGCCCACCTCTATCCCAATTAAAAAGATCAAGTATGAATTTGGATCCATCCATTTAATTTATTTTTATTTTTTAAATTTTTAATGGATTTATTTGGGTTACATCGATTAATTAAATAGGTTTTAAGTGTACAATTCAATAATATATCATCTTTATATTGTATTCTGTGTTATCAATAAATAGTATAGTCTCCTTCTGTCACCTTTTATCCCCCCTTTACCCTCTTCTACCCAACCCCCTTCCCTCTGGTAATCACCATATTGATGTCTGTCTTTATAAATTGTGCTTTGTTTTTGCTTAATCCCTTTATCTAGTTCAATAGTCATCAAAACCCTCCCCAAGAGCTGTGTGTTCTCATATCTATGGGTCTGTTTCTATTTTGTTTGTTTGCTCTATTCATTAGATTCCACATATAAGTGAAATCCTATGGCATCTGTCTTTCTCAGAGAAGCTTATTTCACTTAACATAATACTCTCTACGTCCATCCACACTGCCATGAAATATAAGGGGTGAGTAGTATTTCATTGTGTAAATGTAGCAAAACATTTTTATCTACTCATCTAGTGATGGACTGTTTCCAAATCTTGGCTATTGTAAATAGCATTAAAATGAATAGGGGTGCATATATTCTTTCAAATCATTGATTTATGTTTCTTCAAATATATTCCCAGAAGTTGAATTGCTGTTTCATAAAGCAATTCAAACTAAAAGTTTTTGCACAGCAAAGGAAACCATAAAATATGAAAAAACAACCCTCGAAATGGGAGAACATATTTGCCCATGATGTATCTTAAAAGGGATTAATATTCAAAATATATAAAGATCTCAAACTCAACACCAAAAAACAAACAATCCAATTAAAAATGGGTAAAAGACCTGAATAGACTCTTCTCCAAAGAAGACATACAGATTGTCAGTAGACATATGAAAAGATGCCCAACACCACTAATCATCAGAAAAATGCAAATTAAAACTACAATGAGATATCACCTCACACCTGGCTGATTGGCTATTATCATCAAATCAACAAACACATGTTGGCAAGGATATAGAGAAAAGGGAACCCTTGTGCACTATTGGTGGGAATGCAGATTGATGCAGCCACTATGCAAAATATTATGAATTTACCTCCAAAAAATAAAAATGGATACATCAGTTTTAGATAGCAGCCTAAAACAAATCTCATTACTACATGGAAATCCTGATTATAATGATAATAGTGACACTTCCCCAAATTAAATAAGATTACATTTAGTTTGCTTTTTGGCATATTACCTTGGCTATCTCTCTTCATCTAACACAGGTTATGTAGCCAATGTTCAATTGATGACCAGTCTATATTAGAATAGTCACTTCCCTTAATATGAACTGAAAAATTACTTTATGCAGCTAAAAATCATTCAGAAACCTTACCATACTCTTCTTGATATTATGTTTATTATAAATACCTTCAAATATACATTGGTAACTTTAAATTTCTAGTTTTTTTGTTTGTTTTCCAACTGAAATCCTGCCAAGTTACTCAAAATACAAAATAAAAAAAAAGGTTATATAAACTATGCTTTTTTATTGCTAATTTTGGCTTCAAATTTCAAAATACTGAGATGCCTTTAATGCTTGAAACTGTTATGTTGAATACTATTTACTATTTTGGCATTTTTATCATATTTAAATAACCAGTATTTAAATTTATTGAGAAATCATCAGATGGCAAATTTCACAAATAGAATCCTGAACTCCTTCACCAGATGTCATCTTAAATTATGTCATTTAAGAAATTATTGCTTTATATTAGCTTTGAAGTAATTACTAGGTATCATGAATCCATAGAAAACTGCTAACTAGCATGAGTAATGGTATTAGTCACTGTGCGTTGTAGGATGTATGGCAGGGTAAACTTTTTAAAAACTTTTTATTTATTTAAGTATAGTTGGTATACAATATTATATTAAATTCAGTTGTACAATATAGTGATTCAACATTTATATATCTTACAATGTATTTGCTACACTGTCTAGAAATTAACTATCATTGTGCAAAATTATTATTATGTTATTAACTATATTTACCTTCACTCATTTCATCCATCCCCTACACCCACCCCTATGGAAAACATCAGTTTGATCTCTATTTCTAGGAATCTGTTGTTGTTTTTTTTAATTGTTTGTTTATTTGTTTTTGCTTTTATTTCTAGTTTCCACATATAAGTAAAATTATATGGTATTTAGGGTTAAGTTTTAGTATAATAAGTCTCAGAGAGACTATCTAAAGAAACACCAATTAACCAAGTTCCAAATAGCTCAGATGAATGAAGCCCTCTCCTAATGAAGTGGTCTGTGGATTTGTAATGGCAGCTGAAGACCAGGGATCCTGAAAAGAGCTTAATGGCAGTGTGACTGGTATGGAATGGTGCCAATTGTTTAGACATCCAGGCCCTTGAGAGTATATGGTTTGCTATATAATATAACAACTGTTTTGTTGGGGAAATGTTGAAAAACATTGGTCAATATTAGGTCACAAGGCCTGTCAGTGGGAGAGCCAGAAATAAAATCCAGTCATTTTAAAATTTCCAACCCCAATGGTTAAAGCCCCATCTACCTATAATCTACACTAATAAAAGAGAAACCTGCAAATTGACCATACCTCCTCTTTGCCCACAAGCCATGCCCAACAGCCAATCAGGAGTGAGTATGCAAATTAACCCAACCAAGATGGCCGCAGCCACAGAGCTGGAGTGAGCAGGAGGCTTAAGTTGCCCCGGTTATGGAGGAAGCCAAGCTTCTGGCCTGCCCTGGCCAGCCCTGGCCTCCGCACAAGGGTACAAAGTTTCAATTATAGAAGATAAATAAATCCCAGATACCTGCTTCCAGTGGCCCTGGCCTTCGCTCAAGGAGGCGCTGGAAAAAAAAAAGAAAAAGAAAGAAAAACAGGAGGGGCTGGGAGCTTGGGTTGCCAGGGGATGATCAGGCCAGGATGGGATGGCAGTTGTGGGTGATCAGGCTAGTGGGGGGCAGGGCCATTGGGGGTAAGCATACCAGCAGGGGGGCCAGGTGGGGGTGAGCAGGCCATCAGTGGGGGTCAGTTGGAGGTGATCAGGACAGCGGGGGGCAGTTTGGAGTGAGCAGGCTAGCAGGGGGCAGTTGGGGGCGAGCATGCCAATGGGGAGGGAAGGTGGGGATGAGCAGGCCAGCAGGGGGTGCAGATGGGGGTGAGCAGGCTGGCATGGGGGGGCAGTTAGGAGTGAGAAGGCTGACGGGGGGGTGGCAAGGGGCAGTTGGGGGTGAGCAGGACGGCAGGCAGAGTGGTTAGGACAATCAGGCAAGCAGGCATGCAGGTGAGCAGCTGGAGCCAGCAGTTCTGGATTGTAAGAGGTATGTCCAACTGCTGGTTTAGGCCCAATCCCTGTAAACCGGCAGTAGGACATCCTTCTAGGGGTCCCAGATTGGAGAGGGTGCAGGCTGGGCTAAGGAACACCCCCCACCCCTTGCACGAATTTTGTGCACCAGGCCACTAGTAATCTATAATAATAAATGTGTAATATGCTAATTAGACCGGATGTCCTTGTGGACAACCTTCCGGATGAAGCTGGAGCTGTGAGAGAAGCCCAGGTCCTAGGTGCCAGAGGGAAGCCAGTGCTGGCAGCTGGGGGAAGGAAGGCCTACTCTTGCACAAATTTCCTGCATCAGGCCTCTAGCTAATATATATATATATATATATATATATATATATATATATATATATATGGCTAATATATATATATGGCTAATATATATATATATGGCTAATATATATATTTATATATATATATATATATATATATATATATATATATATATATGGCTAATATACTAAGTGTCCAACTGTCTGACCAGTTGCTATGACACACAGTGACCACAGGGGGCAGATGTTCAACACAGGAGCTGTCATGCCATTTACAGAGAAACGGCACTGCGGACCAAGCACCTACAAAGCAATACTCAGCTTCCCCCAAATGGGACACAGGCCCTGCCACTACCCTGAAACGATAGCCCATCAAATTGGAGCCAATACTGCCAAGACCCCATGGAGCAAAATGTGGCCCACAGCACAGCACAGCCCGGAAACAGTGGCTGTGGGCACTGAGTAATGATGTCACGTAGCAACGCCCAGGTTCCCCTCCCTAGTGACAGGCCATTTAACAATAAATGGCACTGTGGAGATGGCGCCCACAAAGCAACACTCGGCTTTCCCCAAGTGGGACACAGGCCCTGCCACCACCCCAGAGCGACACCCCACCAAATCACAGCCGACACTGCGGATATCCCATGGTGCAAAATGCAACCCACAGCCCAGCCCAGCCTGGAAACGGAGGCTGTGGGCGCCCGATAATGATGTCACGTAGCAACGCCCAGCTTCCTCTCCCTAGAGACTAGCCTCCTTTGAGTTTTTTCAGCCCAAGAACACGACTTGTTTTATAGCCAGGTGGAAACGTTTTACACTTTAACCAAATGTCTGTGAAGCATTTTCCTGTGCCTCATCTCATTTGATCTTCACAGAAGTCCTGGAGTAGGTTGATAGGAGACTCAGTGGAATCCTATTTTCTTTTCATTAGCTGGAAAACAGAGTTACAAAGCTTAGAAACTTGACCCGACTGAAAAGAAGTAAGAAATGGTGGACCTTGGAAATGACTTCAGGTTTTCTCACTGCACAGAGTATAGTCAAACACTGCTACAGTTAAATATTTTACCCTTTGTTCTCCCTGCATGATCTACAATAATAATCTGCTTTGTGTTGTTATTTACTGCTGTGTTGCTGACAATTACCTGAAAGAGAAGTTGGGGTGCTTCACTGGGCTAGAAAAAGTTTAGATAAATCAGAAAGCAGGTCTAATTAAGCAAGTTTATCTATATATATATAAAGTTTTCACTGGCTTCAATCACATGTGTGTGTTTCGATCTGTCATTGTAGATCGTGAATTTAGTTGACACTTCAATTATAGAGAAAGGGCGAATAGCGATATTAAAATATTTCTTCTAATTAATTTCCTGTCAATATGCACAAATTTGTGAACTGGGTCACTAGTTTAAATATTATCTTAAAATATAAATACAACACATTAATTTTAAATATTGAGATAAAATTTACAGAAAATTAACAATTACAATTTTAAAATTCATTGGCATTTACAATGTTGTGCAACCACCATCCATATCAACTTCAAAATCACTTTTGTCACTCCAAAAGAAAACCCACAGCCATTAAGCAAATGGTAGACCTAACTATCTTCTCCTCAGCACCTGGTAACCATCTAGTTGCTTCTGTCTCTAAGGAATTACCTAGTCTGTATGTTTTATATAATTGGAATCATACAATATCTGACTGTTCAAGTCTAGCTTTCTTTTTCTTCATATTCTTTTAAGGGAAAGACTCTGCCTATTATTTTCCTTTGCCTATTCTTTTAAGATTCTTCTACATTGTAGCATCATCATTCCATTCTTGTATAAGGCTGAGTATTATTCCAGTTTATGGACATACTACTTATTGTTTGACCATGATCTATTAATGGATATTTGAATTATTTCTAACTTTGTGCTATTGTAAACAGCTGATGTTTATTGGTAAATGTGTTTTGGTTTAAACACCTATTTTCAATTATTTGGGTCCTATGATCATTCTATGTTTAACTATTTGAGAAACCACAAAACAATTTTTCACACTAACTACACTTTTCCCCCATCATCAATTTATGAGGGTTACAATGTCAAAACGTCTTACTTTCTTATGTGTGTGTGTGTTTTTAATGTATTATTGTTATTAAGCAATTTTAGTAGATATTTTTGTAGGCTTGATGGTGTCCCATTTAAAAAAAAAAAAGGTTTTCTTTCTGCTCTTCTGACTGGATAATTTCAATCATCCTACTGTAATTTTGCTAATTCTTTCTTCTTTCTACTCAAATCAGTTATTGATACTACCTGGTAAAATTTTCATTTAATTTGTATTTCTTAGCCCCAGAATTTCTATTTGGTACCTTTTAATAATTTATGTATCTTTACCAGTATTCTTTGTTTATTAAGACATCATTATCCTAACTTTCTTTAGTTCTTTGCTCATGTTTTTTGTTAGATCCTCAGGTATATTTTATACAGTTGACTTGCAGTCTTTATTTAGTAAGTCCAATATCTGTGCTTTCCCAAGAACATTTTCTGTGTGTTTCTTCTATGAAAAGATGTACATTATTATTTCTTTATTTGCTTTTTGTTTTTGGTTAAAAATATACATTTTGAATATTGTAAAATTGTAACTTTAAAAATCAGATTTCCACCACCTCATTGGGGTTTAATTCCTTTCTTGCTGTGGGTTGAGATTTTTTTGTTTGGTACTCTCTAAAATAATTTTAGGTCTGTATTATTTGTAATGTGTTGTCCCAGACTTCCCTATTTGTAGATGGTGGTCAGATAGTATTTTGAGATATTTCTTTAAATGCCTTAATAATAAAAACAAAACAAAACAAACAAATAAAACATAAAAGAAAAGAAAACCAACATCTCCATGTCTCTGCAAATTGGCTTTCTGCAGGAATACTCCCTAGACTTAGATGTCTGCCACAACCTGCATGGCTGGGTTTAGGATTGGAAGGAGGGGCTGATGCATATATGAAAATGCTATATAAGAAATATGAATTTAGAAGTCATTGGGGGCCAGAGGGAGCCTCTTTCTTGAAGAGACACAATGACTTCTGACCTGGTCTGCTATTTATTTACTTGAATACACATTTTCCCTTTAGCAATGCATACAGGCATATCAAAGGTAAAGCTTGGTAAAAGAATTATCAGGTTAGGGCAATGGTCATAAAACTGCGGCTCGCGGGCCACATGCGGCTCACGGGCCACATGCGGCTCGCAAGCTGCAGTTTGCTGCTCTGTTGACTAATGAGTTTGCTGACCACTGACCTAGACTCTGGATTCCAATAATTACAGGCTGTTATTGTTCCTTGTGATTAAGCCCCTATCCAGTGGTCGGCAAACTCATTAGTCAACAGAGTGGCAAACCACGGCTCACAAGCCCCATGTGGCTCGTGAGCCGCAGTGTGCCGAACACTGGGTTAGGGAATTGCCTTGAGTCACCATTATCTCAACAATTGGGTTCTTTAGCGTTGGCCCTGCTAATGCCCAAGGTCCATCAGCCTTCTGCATTCCTTAGTGCACTCTCATGATAGTATCAGCAGTGGGTGACTTCCCACAGCTGGCTATTACAACTCTGCCTTAGTCTTTGTTTCCTGTTCATACTAATGTTATAGGCAGTTAGACAAACATGAACAGACAATGTACAGAAACTCACCAGGGCAGAGAGCTCTGGATGCCTACCAAGGTACAAAACTGGAAAACAAGAACCTCATTCCCAGGGTAACCTTTCCTTCCCTATCACTGGTCATGTGGTTTGGACCCCCTGACTTTTCCTCCCTAGTAGCATCTAGGCCTCAGCTGTATTTCAGCTCCAGCGTCAGAAAGACAGCAAAACCAGACAAGTGATGCCTGGACCAGCTGCACTGACTAATGACTCCCTGCCCTGATAGAACATGACCCTGATAGAACACACCAGAAAAGCTGATGAATATTCTATTGAGACCCTCCCCTGAGACCTGCCCTACGCTTTCCACCTGCAAGAGAGAAATAAATATGCTCAGGATGAAAGACCTAATGTGCACTCTCCCCACAGAGAGCATGCCCAAGCCACTCCGTTCCCCCTTCTCTCTAAGGGGCCCCAGGAGACCTGCAATCAGGGGAGCAGTGGGCAGTGGCAGCTGGTCTTGGGCTAACCCCCTGATCCTGTCTCCAAGGCCCCCTTTTCTCTGACTTCTCAATGAGTCAAAGCAGCCCCACCTGGGCTCTCCTGTTACTTCTATGCCCTTCCTTGTTTCACTGTCCTAAGTATACTTTTTCTGTGGCCAATCAATTCTAACTTTGCTACACTTTGTCTCTTCATCGAAATCTTTCCTTCAAGAAGACAAGAACCAAGGTCTTGTCATCTCCCCGTTAATAATTAGTCTAAATATAAGTCAGAGGTAAAAGCTTAGGGATTTTTCAGGCCTTTTCTGAGTATGTGTCCTGCCTTATACATGGCCATCATTTCCTAAATTCCCCTATATATGTGGGCATTTAAATACCTTAGTTTCCAAAGAAAACCTCTCTCCAGTTTTTCCTCCTAAACATTTTGTTTGCTTATTGTTTGTGTCAACTATAATCTTTCACCTTAGACAGCAGTTGTTTGTTTACTTGACTTACAATGTTTTCAAGACATGCCTCGTTTTAAAACAGCCATTTTACTCCGGGCGGAGGGGGCCAATGGGGAACATCTGTAATACTCTCAACAATAAAGACCTTTTAAAAATGTTATAGGGCCCTAACCGGTTTGGCTCAGTGGATAGAGTGTCGGCCTGTGGACTGAAAGGTCCCAGGTTCGATTCTGGTCAAGGGCATGTTTGGTTGCGGGCACAAACAGCTGATCGATGTTTCTAACTCTCTATCCCTCTCTCTTCCACTCTGTAAAAAATCAATAAAATATATTTAGAAAAATAAAAATAAAAATGTTATAGGAAAGAAAGGAGCCTAGGCAGGGCTGCTTTGGCTCACTGAGCAGTCAGGGGAAAGGAGGCCTGGGAGACAGGGTCAGGGGGTAACACAGGAAGCGCTGCTGCTGTCATTGCTCCCTGGTTGCATGTCTCGTGGGCACCCGCCCTGGGGAGGGAGAGTGTTCCCCAAATCAACTGTATATACTTCATGTTTCCATGTTGTTATTCTTTGAAATAATTAGTTTTCTGTCTAATACATGGCTGATAACATGTCATAATGTAGCTAGACCAGTGCCAAATGACTCTGCAAATCAGCCAAACGTTAGAAGGAAATGAAATCATACATCTAGATACAATTTTATAAAATCAAGCTCAAGAACTCCAAGAATAAATTTAGTGTTAATGAAGGCCATGTATAAAGGCAATACCTAATAGTGACATTTTTGTTAGTCTGTCCATATTAATAGAGATCAGTTTTTTTAAGTTACAAGTATTCAACAAGAAGGAAAAAAGTAGAATTTTCTTATATAAACACAAAATTTCAGTTTTTGTCATTAACTTATATTCTTTATTATTCTGTCATTATGTGTTGTTGCTAACCATTGATTTGCCCTTCATTTAAATAAAATTTGTTTTTTAGAGTAGTTTCAGTTTCACAGAAAAAATTGAGCAGAAAGTACAGAGTTCCCATATATATCACTCCCCCTCTGCCCAAACACTCATACAGTAACACAATCTACCCTACAATCAACAATGTACCACTCTATTGCAGGATGTTGCTAGTGGGGGAGGCTGTGTGTGTGTGTGGGGGGGGGGGGGGGGGCGGGCGGAGGGCAGGAGTATATGGAAACTTGATTGTGATGAATTATATTTATACACAACAAGGTAACTTCTTATCCACAACAACTTCCACATGGATGCAGAATGCACCACTTAATGGAAGCTTTAAATGAAATTTTAGTCTCACATACATATTTATTTTCTTTATGTCAAAGTAGAAAATTAACAATGCTTAGAGTTCATATAAATTTTGTTCAAAAATGTATGACAAATATAATTTCCCTCCAAAGTAATTTTGTTACATTTTATTTTTCTCTTCTCAATAAAATACTTTTTAAAGTCTGGAAAACTAATAAATGCAATCTTAATTACTCTATTAAATATAATATTTAGAATTATGACATTTTCTTCAGAAATGAATTTCCTTCATGTTTTAAAGGCGCAGAGATTTTAATCACATAAATAGCATACTGTATATTATAACAAAATATAATGAATATTTTTTACAAAAGAGGTAAATGTAATAACAATGCTTATAGTTTGTAATTTAATTAAAATTAATGCTTTCCTTGTCTTATAGGATTTTTGTCTACAAAATATCCAGTAAGTTTTTGCTCTATGTAGTAATGTCTTTCACAACAGCATTAAAAAATTAAAGTACACTTTATGTTCTTGAGATTTCATAGTTTGATATTAAGGTAATGCAAAGGCTTTTATCTACTCTCTATTCTTTAATTTAGCAGACAAGGTTATTATAATTTTCTTATAAATTATACATCAAAACTCAATGCTTCAGATAGAAAGTTCCACTGACTTGAGCACTAACACTTGTTTCTGTCAGAAAGCCATTCTTGCTCAATTCTTTCATTTTACTTTGACCTGAAGGGTTATTCACATTTGCCTTGGGATAATGTTAACAGAAACATACTTCATATTTGAACATTTTATTAAAACAAGCAAAATATTTGTAGGAAAATGTTCATGTGTAAGAAATGCCTATCTTTGTCAGTGTTCAGAAGTAATATTAACTATCACAACCTGACTGATTTCAGATTTATGTTGAGATGGCCTAGGTGAGCAGTTGTGGTTTTCAGAATCACTGAGTTTCAATATTAATATGATGGTGTAGAAGTCATCATTACATAATTTTATTAGCTTGTTTTCATGTTCATAATTTGATGATAATTCTGTCATCAAAATTATGCTTAAAGATTTTATTGTGGAAGTATTTAAACATTTATTAAGATTATTTTAAATTTTACCAAAATTTTTAAATATATTATATATTTTTTTATATTTGTTACTCTATTCAATACATACTCAATAAGCACCAGCTGTTTTACCAGTACTTTTCTAACAATTAGAAATATAGCAACGACCCCCCTACCCCCCCCAAAAAAAAGTCCAGGAATTCAAGGAGTTTGCTTTCTAGAGTAAGGTCTGCAAAATTAGCATGTTAGATGATGAAATGTGTGAAGGACATAGATAGTCAGAGAATTAACAAGCAGTTATGAGCAATTTTGGTGTTTGGTGGTCACTTTTGTTAGGGGGCCCAGATTATATCACATGAGAAGCATGTTATATTTGAATAAAGATCTGAACAGAAGGGTGAATAAGTTGTGAATATCAGGGATACATTTCTGGAGAAAAGAACTTCAGGGTTTTTTTAAGAGTCCCTGAAGTATGAACATACCTGCTATGTTTGTGAAAAATGAAAAAGAAGGCAAATTTTTTGCTGAACGGGATATTATTAGGAAGCTACATCTGAGAGACAACTGGTTGGATAGAAGAAGAAAAAGAGGGTCATTGTAAATAATTTATTTTACTATGAGTGAGATGGGGCCCAGAGCAGAATTTTGAGTAGAGGAATAACATTATCTAAGTAACTCAGATTGCTTGATGGGCTGAAATTAAGCATGCAATGGGAAGGCAAAGGTAAAAGTAAAAAGAAAGGTTAGGAGGATATTCCAATAATCCTGGAAGAGATGATGGAGCTCAGCCCAGCATAGTATGGGTATAATCAATGGGGGGAGGGGATTAATTTATAAGAATGGGTTGAGCAGTATTATAGAAGCAAATATATGTGCATAATATATTTTATGGCACATGTTAAAAACTAAAATAACACATGGACCATAGACCTATAATTAATTGCAATTATTACTTTTTGAATGAATAAAACTTTTTCTCCATTGCTTTTCAGGTAAAGTGGAAGGGAGGGAGGGAGGGGGAGAGAGAGGAACATTTATGTGAGACAGACACATGGACTGGTTGCCTCCCATATGTGCCTTGAGGAGGGATCGAACCCATGACCTTTCAGTGTAAGGGACGATGCTCCAACCAACAAAGCCACACCAGCCAGGGCATGGTTATATTTTTCAAATTACTACTGGTTTGGTTCTGTCTCTAGGCCATTATTATCCCATATTAGTGGGCTGCAATAATTCATATAAAATCTTATCTTTGATTAAAACTTTTAAAGGAAGGAAAACGTGTGTGTAGTTTTTTACTCATAATCCATATAATTCAGTTTATGCTTATGTAATTACTAAAAATAAAATAATTTTCAGTCTTTTTACTTTAAGATAGGTTTGCCTGTACCAATATCCTAAGTAGAACAAATGTCTTTTATTTATTTATTTTTAATGGATAACTATTGCTTTACCAAAGTATGCACTTGTGGGTATTGTATTTTTTATAATTTTGAGAAAAGATGTTTCTTAAGATTATTTTAGGAGAGAGTAACTTCCTTTTTTTTTTCTCTCTCTCTCTCTCTCATTCTGTTCAGATTGCCATGATAAGAAAGATGATTCCTGCTCTTAGTAAAATGTGTTGGATAGCAAGTTGTCAGCTTGCACTACTGTCTCCATCAGAGGCTGGTAAATTGTTTCACATAAAATCCTCCTTATTTGTTCCAGATGTTTAGACTGGGACAAGAAACCAACCCAGCCATACTTGTAAGGCAGAAAGGAAGCACCAAATCATTATTTTTGGTAGGTTGTGGCAGACATGTTGTTGACCATCACTCTGAACCTTGGACTTCCCAGAGCTCCATTTCTCAGCTCCCCCTACGTTTATTTAAGTTCTGATTTCCACACGGAATTCCTCAATACTTCTATTGATCAATACACATGATTATAGACCCCTTCTGACTGAATCAGCTGGTATGAAAGTGTTTTTAAGCATTTCACAGTCTGTGTTATGTAAACTATAGAAGCATATGTAGAAAGTATATGTGTGTCAATTCAAGTTTATTTAAAAAAGCATATAAAAAAGAAAAATAGCCATTTAGCATTGTCCTTCAAGATATCATTTACTCATATTTGATTCAAAGTCTTTATGTGCAAATGAAACACAGAATTGAATGTAAATAAAGAAGGAAACACTTTTAAAACAGAAAAGCTCATTTATTGACTGGCATATCTAATACCACTATGGTTAACATTTTCTGAGTAGTAGCTATGAATGAGATTTAAAACTCACCATGAGCCTACATGGTGGATATAGTCATGTCTTTATTACAAGTGAAGAGAATTAGGCTTAAAGATGTTAAGGCCCCAGAGAAGGTGCAAAATATAAATCCAAATAGAATTATTCTGTACACTATACTATATTATAGACATATAAAGTAAACTAATTTACAAGAAAAAACCCACAAGTAACCTAGAGGAAGAGACATACTGTTTTGTACATTTGAATCATTCTCCTATTTTTAGCTGAATAATTGAGCAGTATTATATCCTGGCTTAATATAACATGTTTAGGTTTGCAAAAATTTTCAATGTGAAAAATCACCTGTGTTAACCAGAGGACATATTTATATCAGAAGTCAAGACCACTCCTGTATATCTCAGACTCTCTGCTGAGAAAGTGGGCTGAAATGAAAAATCCTGCTCTGATGTATAAAGAATAATCTATTTTAGGATGAAAACAGATTTTCTTTTCCCAATAGGAAATTGAGGCATAGGAAGAAAGGAAACCCTAGTAAATTCATTCTTTTTCCAGACTTATTAACAAAATGCCATAGATTTCTCTTGAAAGTGAGCTCACTTCCCCCAATAGATTATCCCATTCTTGTGTCCAGAATAATGCTTTAAGTGACAAACTGTAGGATTTAGTAACTGAAGGAACTATAAAATTCTGAATTTGCCCAAACTGTGGAATGAAATTATCAATAGCAGTAAAAGAATCTGTCTCATTTACCAAATCATATAAAAACACTAATTATTGGCACTCAAATAAAATGATCTTCTGTCATATTTATTGGTTAATTATGGATTAAATTAGAAATTACTATTGTAAAGCATTTCTACATTTATCATTAAGGGAAGCTGATTGTACTCATTCCATAAACTAATATATTTATATATCTATTGATAAGTATAGTGGAAATAGAACTACATAACATAACTTGTTTTTCTTAGTATGTCCAACCTGTAAAAGAATTTTTTACTGTACAATATTTAATTATGTGATGAAGTCATTGTGATAGATATTCATTTGATAACTGGCCTACAAGGCTATATAAAGGCATATGAAATACGACTTAGACAATTTCCTTTGTTCTTCAGGAAATAAAATATAGTATTAATATGTATGTGTCTATTTGTCATTTTCCAATAGAGAAATCTACTACTAAAATAAACCTAAATTAAATAGATAGATAATGAGTATACTTTTTCAAAAATTATGAGCAATGTCACCTATGCAAAAATGTATCTTAAAATAAATTTTAAATGAAGTTACTTATTGTACTCCTGATTATTATGACCATACATTTCATCCCATAGATGTATCAAACCTGTTCTCTATTTTCTCTGATATTACACTTAAGCCTTTGAGTGATAGTTGAGCTAATCCCACGATCATGCAGAAATGAACAAGAAAAATAAGCAAATAAAAACTCATAGACACAGATAACAGTATGTTGGTTATCAGAGGAAAGGGAAGGCTGGGTAGTAAAGAATAAAGGGAGGTCAAATATATGTTGACAGAAGAAGATTTTACTTTGGGTAATAGACACAATGTAATAGATGGTGTATCATAGAATTGTACACTTGAAACCTATGTAATTTTATTAACCAGTGTCATTTAAATAAATTTAATTTAAACATAAATAAGACCTGGCCAGTGTGGTTCAGTTAGTTGGAGTGTTATACCCCAAAATGTGGTGGGTTCAATTCCAGGTAAGAGCACATATTCAGCTTTTAGGTTCATTCTCCAGTTGGTGTATATTTGGGAGACAATAGAGTGATGTTTATCTCTCACATTAATATTTCTCTTTCTCCATCCCTTCCTCTCTCTAAAATCAATATAAATAAATAAATAGATAAATCAATAAAATAAAAACAAAAGGTTTACTGAATACTACATATGGAAAAATTATCTCATTATTTAGAAAAGTGACACAGAAGGCCAACAATAAGAAATACAATGGTAAAATTATTGAAGTTACAAAAATTTTTTTCTTTCACCTCCAAGTAAGCATATCAAGTTAAATATAAAAGAGAGAAATTAAAATCATTTTCATAATTTTGATAACTTTCTTTTATCCCAGAAGATAGCAATTTTATAGACATTCAAAGAAGATAAATGTAAGCTGCAGGTGGGCGGTAAGGAGGGAAGGGTCCCAGACTACAAGACATCATCCAAGGGGTCCTGGAATGCAAGAGGGTGCAGGCTAGGCTGAGGGCCCCACCCCCAGTGCACAAATCTTGTGCACCAGGCCTCTAGTCCTATATAATAAAAGGGTAATATGCAAATTGTCCCCTCGACCAGGAGTTTGACTGGGATTTCAACCAGGAGTTCAACCAGGATGAGGGGCTGGCCAGCCAACCGTGCATGAATTCATGCACCGGGACTCTAGTATATATATGTGTACAGATTCAAAATCAAGACATGAAATAACTCATTCTTACTATCCTGACTGAATTTTGAATGCATAAATATATAGATAAAATTTACAACATATTTATACTAAAAATATTGTTTCTTAATCTACTTTCAATCACAAAACTATATGTTAGTATTTTCCTTAACAAGCATGTATAGAATAAGATTAGAAAAACCACATACTAGTCTATAGTATGAATGTGCCATTTTTAATCAACTAAACACCAAATTAATCAAGTAAAATACTTAGTGTTAATAAACTTTTGCAAAACTTACTTAGACTCAACAGCAACAAAAAGCACAATTAGGGCCCTGGCCAGTTTTGCTCAGTGGATAGAGCTTTGGCCGGTGTACTGAAGGGTCCCGGGTTTGATTCCAGTCATGGGCATATGCCTGGGTTGTGGGCTTGATCCCCAGTGTGGAGCATGCAGGAGGCAGCCAATCAATGATTCTCTTCATCATTGATCTTTCTAGCTCTCTCTCCCTCTCCTTTCCTCTCTGAAATTAATAAAAATATATTTTCAAGAAAGAAAAAAATGTACAATTAGGACTTGAAATGCTGTCTGTATGCTTCTGCAGCCTTTGATAAAAATAGAGGATTTTTTCTTTAAGTGACTCAAGTGTCTCCCTTGTAAGGTCTTTTATTTTTGGTTGGACTTTAGAGATACTTTATATTTATTTTACTTATCTAACTTGATAGAAATGTAGAAGGTAAGTCTCAAAAAATGTAATGGACAATGATGTGTGATAAAGCAGACAGTGATGATTTCAGTTGTGCTTCTCAGTCTTCAAAGTGTCTTAATATACATTATGCAATTTTATCAATCATGCTTACTAACAGGTATTGTTATCCCACTATTGATTTGATGTTTAGATTACATGGTTTTCATTCACTAATATAGGAAGTATGTCCTGGGATCGCAGAAATGACCAGCAACAAACTCACTGGCCTCTAAATATATTATTAAACTCTATACCACACAGGGTTTGCCCAAAGAAGAAACAAACGTATGTATTAAAATAAAATGACTTTCTTGAGGAAAAGTTAAAGGTAACGTGTCATATAGGGTTCAAGAATATATTTTTATATTATTTATTTTATATTTATTTTATTATGTATTAAAGCCACAAAACAAAGGCATTTCCATTTTTTAAATCCACCTGAGCAGAAAGAAAACAATAAAAAAATCATTTCAGTCATATTTTAAAGAGAAATAAGTGTTTGGAGAGAATTGTAGAGTGGGTGAAAGGTTAATGTGGTGGTATGCAGACAGTGATTTAAGAAAAATGGAATTTATTTAAGGAAAAGGGGTGGGGGGATTGGATATCCAAAGGGAAGGGTATTGAGCCAAGGGGATATTATGTTGATGATGGCAACCTCCAGGAGCTGGAGTTTCATCCTTACATGCAGTCACTGGCGGGAAGCTGTGCTCCTCAGTGTGTCTGGGCTGAGTTGGTGGGTTTGGGATGTGGATGGAGTGCCAATGTGCTGTCAGGTGTCCTTAGGACGGTGTTAAGTCCTTATATGGTCTGATCCCTGGTCTTTGTCCTCCTGTGGTGGGAAGCTTACAAATGGTCATTAAGGATTATATTTCCCTATGTCTCTAACAGTCGGGGATTGGAAGATGGAAATTAACAAAAAGAATTTTGGCAAAGATGGAAGAATCAATATTGCAATGCAAAACCTAATGGGCTAAGATTGGAGAAGTAGTCAATAGGACAGATAAAGTGGAATGTGTAAGATTTAACCCTTTCATTCCATGCAACATCACTGGAGAGAATCATGCCTTGCAAAATAATATTGTATATTATGTTTATATATTAGTCAGAGAAGATATGGATAATCATGAATATTTGTATTTGCAAGCCGCTTCTGTTATTTGCACAAAGTGATTGTAAAGGGTTTATTTTCCTCCTGCTTGCAAATTCTGAAATGATTTCTACATGAGCAGAAGAAGCATCATCTCCCCCAAAACTCAGTTCTATTATTAGTTTCAATAGTTTTAAAGGACCCTTTTGTTTTTTTCCTTCTTTTCAAGATTTCTAAAAATGTCAAAAAAAAGGTGTTTTAGCTTTTAGCTTTTCTCCATCAACACATTGTCATTACAACTGGTGATACTGTGAATAACTACAGAACAAAACTGAACACAAATAACATTTAATTATTCACGTTTATTAAAATGGTTTCATCAGATTTTTCTTCTTTATTATACTAGAAACTATTTCTATTGTTCAGAAAAATACATCTCTGACAGGGTAAGCAGCTAATAGCATTCAGATGTCAGTGCTCCAAAAAGCCACTTCTTTTAGCATAGGAGAAAACCTGCTTTTCTAGGAAACAGACCCACTATTGCAGTGTGTGCGGGGCGGGGGAAGGGAGGTGGGAAGGGTCGGGGGGTGTGAGGGGAGAGGTTGCATGAGTGTATGTGTATATTTATGGTTTACCATGGAAAATAGGTTGTCTTGTGATTTAAACCTCAGGAGGAGTTTATTTCAAGAGGAACAGTTTAGAGGTGCTGGGACCAAGTGTAGCAGGTTTCATGCATGCTCATATGCTTCTTTGTCTCGCTGATTTTCACAATTAGCCCCAGGATTAGTTTGACTTGTAAAAGTCCTGAACTAAAGAAGTTCCTTTTGAGATAACAATGTCTTTGTGTGTGTTTTCTTTTATTTTAAAGACCTGATTATTCCCAATTACCGTTCATTTAAGATTAATGAACAATAATTAATTATTAATTACTTGAGGAATGATTACATGCATTTGCCTTGGGCCTGACAAGCTGTCAAGGATTCCTGCCAAGGCTGCCAGGCTCAGTGAGTTCCAGAGAAGAGGGGGGAGTGGGGACACTGAACACTAAAAGTTAAGTGACATTTCTAAGAACTAGAGAAAGAGCATGTGGCCAACAACAACAAAATGTCCCTACGTTTGTCTTTGTCTTTTGCGTTTGAAAAAGAGCAGAAAGATATAGGTTTTTTTCTCTGCTTAAATAGTCCATATTAACTGTATAGCACGTAAGAATTCTTTGTAACAGTGCCCACCAAGAAATGATTTCTAAGAGCAATAATCAGAAAAGGATCGTTAAGTATTCTTATTTTAAAATATTTTCTAGTAAATGAAAAAAAATGTTTCCATAAATAATAATAATGAATTTAAAGCTATATTTAGATATAGAAAATATCAAATCCACTGATGAAAATTGTGTCTGATACACAGAGTTGTGACTCTATTGCATTAGTCACACTTTAAAATTTAATTTCTATATTCGAGATTTGCTAAGCTGAATTGAAAATGAGATATTATCTCATATGTTCTGAGCAGGATTCCAGATTAACTAAAATATTTTTCATGGTAAAAATATGTGTATAGTTGACTATAAAAATGCACTTATTTGAACTATATTCTATATTGTTTTGAGGAAATCTTTGCAGATCACAGCAAAATATTGCAGTTCACCGTGTTCACATTTTTACTCTTTAGAATGAGAGATGTTTTATTATGAGTTGCAAATTTTTACCAAAAGTATTTCATGAATCAATATTTCTTGAATATGTTTATTTATTCCTGTGTCCATTAAATTTACCATATGGTTAGCATACTATTATTCTTAAAGAGGAAAACAGATTAACACAAACTTTGCGACATGAGAAATGTAACAATGAATATTTTAACATATTATAAGTATTATTTTTTTATTCTCATTGGCCTTTTGTATTATAAATAATGGGATACAATGTTAAAAAGTGCCAAAAAGATAAATCATAAGTAGTTATAAATTTTGTTTAAAAATACATATAGATGTTATGTTTAACTGATATTTAGGTAGCATATAATTTTTATCAGGATGGGCAATTTTTCAGGAGAAAAATTCAGAAAAACTAACAAAAATAATGGGCCAATTTTTTGCCATCACCAATTTCTAAAACAAATTCATCTAAAGTTGAGCTTATCATTATTTCCAATTAAACATCCAAATTTATTAAACTATGCTCCTGCAACACAGATAGTTTTTCTGTTTGCCTTTGAATATTTCCAACTATTTTATACTCTCTACTAGAGGCCCGGTGCATGAAATTCGTGAACGGGGGGTGGGGGTGTCCCTCAGCCCAGCCTGCACCCTCTCCAATCTGGGACCCCTCAAGGGATCGGGTCTAAACGGGAAGTAGGACATCCCTCTCACAATCCACGACAGCTGGCTCCCAACTGCTTGCCTGCCTGCCTTCCTGATTGCCCCTAACCGTTTCTGCCTGCCAGCCTGATCACTCCCTAACCACTCCCCTGCCACCCTGACTGATGCCTAACTGCTCCCCTGCCAGCCTGTTTGCCCCTAACTGCCATCTCTTGCAGGCCTGGTAACCCCTAATTGGTGTCCCCTGCAGGCCTGGTCACCCTAACTGCCCTCCCCTGCAGGCTTGGTCCCCCTCAACTTCCCTCCTCTGCCAGCCTGGTCCCTACCAACGCCCTCCCCTGCTGGCCATCTTGTGGCGACCATCTTGTGTCCACATGGGGGCAGGATCTTTGACCACATGGGGGCAGCAATCTTGTGTGTTGGAGTGATGGTCAATCTGTATATTACTCTTTTATTAGATAGGATAGAGGCCTGGTACACGGGTGGGGGCCAGCTGGTTTGCCCTGAAGTGTGTCCTGGATCAGGGTGGGGGTTCCCTTGGGGCGTGGGGCGCCCTGGGCGAGGGGCCTGTGGTGTTTTGCAGACCGGTCATGCCCCCTGGCAACCCAAGCAGAGGCCCTGGTATCTGGTGTTTATTTATCTTCTACAATTGAAACGTTGTAGACTGGAGTGGAGCCAAGCTTTCTGTTTGCTCTGTGCCAGCAGCCATTTCTGTTGGGGTTTATGTATCTTCTATAATTGAAACTTTGTAGCCTTAAGCAGAGGCCTGGGCAGGCCAGGGTGTGTGGAAAGCCTGGCTTCCTCCATTGCAGGGGGCAACACTAGCCTCCCGCTCTTTTCAGCTCTGTGGCTTCTGCCATTTCTGTTTGGATTTGTTTACCTTCTATAATTGAAACTTTGTAGCCTTGAGTGGAGGTGTAGGCCGGCAAGGGCAGGCAGAAAGCTTGGTTTCCTCCATTGCCTGGGAAACCCAAGCCTCCCTCCTGCTCTCTGTGGCGTAGCCATCTTGGTTGGGTTTATTTGCATATTCGCTCCTGATTGGCTTGTGAGCGTGGCTTGTGGGCGTGGCTTATGGGTATAGTGGAGTGATGGTTAATTTGTATATTGCTCTTTTATTAGATAGGATTTTACTCTATCACTACCCTTGTGGACAAAAAAGAAGTCACATACTAAACCTGGAAAGCTCAGGGGAGGCCTGTGTGGTGGCCTTACAAACTCAGAGACCTAAAGTAATCATATAGGATAGTCTGAAATGAAAATTTTTTTGTCCAACTGGTTGTCAGTGGTTGAGCATCCACCTATGAACCAGGATTCCTGGTTAGGGCATATGCCCATGTTGAGGGCTCGATCCCCAGTGTGGGGTGTGCAGGAGGCAGCTGATCAATGATTCTCTCTTGTCATTGATGATTCTCTCTCTCTCTCTCTCCCTCTCCCTTTCTCTCTGAAATCAATAAATCTTTCTAAATAAAAGTGAGTCTTAGCAGGTAGTCATGTCCTAGCCAGATGTCTTTCCTGACAAAGGTCAATCTTTACCTTAACTGAGCCGGCCTATTTTCTTTTCTTTCTTTCTTTTTTAAAATTTGATTTCAGCTTAATGCTAAACTGGACCCAGCTTCACCAGGGAACAGAAACGTTGGACACTGGCTTTGCTTCTAGTTCTGCTGAATCCCCAGCTGTACTTTTCCTAGCATGGATAAAAAAATAAAATGGGACTTTGGAAATCGAGGATTGTAACTCCACACAAATAAAGCCTTCTAGCACATCTCATCCTCCCTGGGGGGCCTCTGGAAATCCTTATTCCAGCATTGCAATGGAGAAAGAATATCCATACATTTCTCCGATAACAATACCAAACATATTCTCTGACCACAATGTTTTAAAATTTGAAACCAACTGCAAAAAGGAAGTAAGGAATCCACAAATATGTGGACATTAAACAACATACTACTTAATATGTGGGTTATAAAACTGAAACTCATAGATGACAACAACAATATGGTGGTTACCAGAGGGAAGGGGTTAGGGGTAGTAAAGGAGGCCAAATATATGGTGACAAAAGATGGTTACAGGAAATTCATTAGTGATAGATTAGGGAGACGGGAGAAGCCAAGAAGGAAAATCTGTGGGATTGGATAAAAAGTAAAACAAATTGACACATACTTCCTTTACATTTCTGTGTATAGGTTAGTTAACAGTCATCAATTAACATGATAAAAATAACAATAACATTGAGGTATTTTGGTATTTGTGGTCTCTGCTCTGGTGTTTTGGTTGTTCCCTGAGGGGTCTGTAAAATAAAACAGGAAATGACCCTGACATTTCAAAGGTATGTTATCCTAGATGCAACAAGAAAATAAGCAGGCCCTGTGGCATGGCTCAGTGGTAGTGTGGACCTATGAGCCAGGAGGTCATGGTTCGATTCCCAGTCAGGGCACATGCTGAAGTCCATTGGTCCATTATGCCTAGGGTCCACATGACAGTGGGCCTTTTGGACTAAGGCAGAATTGTGAAAGGCCTGTGGGCCAGAAGTGCAAACCAAGAAAGCAAGACAGTAATTCCTTTGTTTAGTAGAGAAAGGAATTTTGGAGACAGTATAGGCAGTTTTAGGGAAGAAAGAGGTCCATGGGAGAGGAATGCATATGTGATGGGAAGGAGACAGCTCCAAGATGCCAAAATGCTTATCTTACTTTCACAGAGAATAGAGAAATGTTACAAGAGGAAGGCATACATTCACAGAGGACAGAGGAATGTTGCAAGACAAGGGGAGAGAAAGAGGAGGGCACTAGGTGGGCTTTGACCTTTGAAACTTATTATACTCTGAAGAATGACCAATTAGGAAAGCCTGGGTGTCATAAATTAAGGAAGGATCCACTTGGAAAGGGTCATGTTAATACAAAGAGCTCCCAGCATTTATAAACAGGAGGCAAAGAGACTCAAGAGAGAAGGATTTAGATTTTTTCCCCACTTTATAGAGAGAGAGAGTAGGCTTTTCCCATTTGGGTTCCCCTACCCACGGGGAGTTTGTATATGCTTCCAATAAACTTCCACATTTTTACTTAAAATATTTTAGTCTGCAAATTTATTCTTCAAACTTCCTAGAATAAGAACCCACAAGGAGAGTCTGCATGTATCAAGAGTCTAAGATCTTATCTTTCTGCCTTGCAGTGGCCACACCCACTCTGGCCAATGACCTGTTCTCAGATGTGACACAGGCAAGTACCTTCCCTCTGTGGCCGTGACTTTACTGGGCATGCGTCTAAACTGCAGCTTCCTGGCAGAACTGCACAAATGGCATACCTTTGTTACTTTGCTGCTACTTAATAACTGGGTTCATTACAATGGTATCAATATAATTTCAATCTTCTGGAATTTATTGAGGCTAGTTTTGTGCAACATATGATCTTTCTTTGTGCACTGGAGAAGAATGTATAATCTGATGTTCTGCATGAATGGCTCTGTAAATGTCAATCATGTCCCATTTGGTCTAATGTGTCTTAAGGCCGATATTACTTTGTTGATGCTCTGTTTGGATAATTTGTCTATAGCTGTCAAATGAGTATTTAGGTCCCCTATTATGGGTCAGAGAAGTTATCAAAGTTTCCATAAAACATTTAAAGTCACGAGAATGTAAACATATGCATTCAATTAAACTGACTTACAAAAATAAATATCTACATCAAACTGATTATTTTTGGTTAAGTTAGCTACTTGAAGAGCTGTCTCTATAAAACTGTACAAACAAAAATATATACAGGGATTGTGATGTGCTAAAATGTTAAGTTCAAATATAATTTTTAGATTTTTTAACCACTTTGAAGATCTGGGGTTATTATTTGAAATGAATTAATTAACAAATGATCATTGGTTCAGTAAAAATCATTAAAAAAAACCCTAAAATTATAGATAAGGAGAAAAGAATAATAGGTCACTGTTATTAAGTGCCTTTACTTGTTTTTATAAATGATACACATATTTTAAAAAATTCATTTTTTTGTATTATAGTATAAGGTTAATTATATTTTGAAACTAAGTTTGGAACATTTAAAAATCATTGCCATCTCATATATATTTATTCATTTTCATATTCATTTTTATGCATGTATTTATAAATATGTTTGTAGATATGTACTTATATAAGTATGCACATACATATGTTTAAAATAATATTGTAAAATTTAATGATTTTTAATATTTTATATTAAATAGTAAAATGAGGATGGATAGTTCAAACTTGACATTAGAATACTTAATATGCTGTTAATAAGTGGTAGTAAAAAGTTCTGATTACATCAATGAGATACCACCTCATACCCCCTAGGATAGTTACTATTAAAAAAAGTAGCAAAGAACAAGTGTCAGTAAGGATGTGGAGAAAATGGAACCTTTATGCACTTTGTTGAGAATGTAATTGTGTGACTGCTATGGAAAACAATATGTTGGTTACTCAAGAACATAAAAATAAAATTACTACATGGTCTTGCAATTTCACTTCTAGGTGTATACCAAAAATATTGGAAGCAGGGTCTTGAATAAATATTTGTACACGCATGATCATAACAGCAATATTTACTATAGCCAAAAGTTCAAAGCAAGCCAGAATGAATAAACACAATATACTTCATAGGCAAAGTGAAATAAGTAATTCACCAAAAGATAAGTACTGTATAATCACACTTATTTGAGGTACCTAGAGTAATAATAGAGACAGAAAGTAGAATGCCAGTTGCTAAGGATTGTGGGTAATTGGTAATGGGGATCTGTTATTTGGTAGTATAGAGTTTCAGGTTAGCAAAATGAAAAACTTCTGGAGATCTGTTTCACAATTTTATGAATATACTTAATACTACTGAACAGTTATGACGGTATATTTTACCAAAATTAAAAAAATAATAATTATTATTTACCTTTGTATAATTTGCCCAAATAGAAGTTTCTTTTCTCGTTATATTTTATTTCAAAATCCTATTGACTTTAAGTTGATATTTATCATGTTTTTAAATTACTTTTTGAAAATTCTGAACACATGTTTCTCATGTCTGTAGGAGCTGATGTTACTTTTAATAAGACTACTCAACCAAACCATTCACCTGTGCTCCACCTCAATCTTTTTCTCTGTTTCTGTTGAAAAATCTTTTTCTTTTTGCTTTATCTGATATTCAGAAAAATAAAACTGCGGAGGCGTTTTTACACCAAATGTAATATTTTGTTCTCACAAATTTCCACAGGACAAAAGCCTTATTGTTTCAACCTGTAAACCTTGGTTTTACCCTGAGAAGCAAGAGAAAAATTAGTGAGATTTGTGTGTAATTCCTAACTCTTTTTAACCATGCTGTCTATTTAACCCATAATGGGATAAATTTTATCAAAAAAATCCAGAAACTGATCATATAAGATGAATCTGTTTTATACAAAAAAAATTAAAAATGCAACTTCCATTCGACCCAGCAATCCCACATCTGGGAATATAACCTAAAAAAAAAACACCAAACTCCAATCAGAAAGAATACTACTAAATGAACTTCTATGTTCATAGCAGCATTATTTATAATAGTTAAGATTTGGAAACAGCCCAAGAGCCCATCAGTAGATGAATAGATAAAAAAATCTGTGGGACATTTACACAATAGAATACTATGCAGCTGTAAATAAGAGGGATCTCTTACCCTTTGGATCAGCATGGATGGACCTGAAAAATATTGCTGCTATGATCATGTATGTACAAATATTTACTCAAGACTCTGCTTTCAATATTTTTGGTATACACCTAGAAGTGAAATTGCAAGGCCATGTAGTGAAATAAGCCAATCGAAAAAATTCAAATATAACATGTTCTCATTTATTTGTGGAACCTAATGAGCAGAATGAATTGATCAACAAAATAAGACCTGAAGAATGAAGGCATGGAACAGACTGACATACCTCAATGTGGGGTTGGGGGACGAGAAGAAATAACCCAAATAACTTATATACTTATAAGTATAGTCCATATACATGGGCAATAGGGTAGTGAAGACATGGGGGTGGGTAGGGGCTGGGAGGAAAAGGGGAGATATCTGTAATACCATCAACAGTAAAAAGTTTATTTAAGAAACAACAATGTAAAAACCCACACCCAAAACCTATATGTTCATGTTGACCAATGTCACCCCAATAAATTTAATTTAAAAAGGAAAAAGCCCTAGCATTTTTGGCTCAATGGATGGAGTGTCAGCCTGCGGACTGAAAGGTCCCAGGTTCAATTCCAGCCAAGGGCACATGCCTGGGTTGGAGGTTCGATCCCCAGTAGGGGGCATGCAGGAGGCAGCCAATCAATGATTCTCTCTCATCATTGATGTTTCTATCTCTCTCTCCCTCTCCCTTCCTCTCTGAAATCAATAAAATATTTTTAAAAAAGGAAAAAAAAATCTTAAAAGGAAAGAAACATAGAGCTATGTGAGAGAGTAAGAGCCCAATTTAGATAAGAACCAATTAACAAACACAAGTGGCTAGATCACATTGACCATCTTTTAACTCAGTGGTCGGCAAACTCATTAGTCAACAGAGCCAAATATCAACAGTACAACGGTTGAAATTTCTTTTGAGAGCCAAATTTTTTAAACTTAAACTTCTTCTAACGCCACTTCTTCAAAATAGACTCGCCCAGGTCGTGGTATTTTGTGGAAGAGCCACACTCAAGGGGCCAAAGAGCTGCATGTGGCTCGCGAGCCTCAGTTTGCTGACCACGGTTCCAGCTAATATCCTATAGTACTTTTCTACTAACTCTATGCACTTAAACCATCACCCCCTTTCTTTCAGTACAGGTGAGTTCAATCTTTCTCCTCTATCACAATAGCTTGCTGTTTTTCCTGACTTCTTATCTAGGGATTGAGCAGATAGGTTTTTTTGGCTCCTCAAGGACAACTGCAGAGAAAAAAATCCTCTAGTTCCCAGATGGGGATTGTGCTTAGAAATGACTTTTTTTCACCCCTTTTGCAATAGTTTTAAACTATGTTGTCTTTCCTGTTAAACCTGTCTAGTGCTATTTGTTTTTCTTGACATATCTAACTTTTATCAGTTGGTATTAGAGCTCTTGCAACTGGTACAAAAAACACTGTACTCTAATTATGGATATTTCTGTGAGTGATTAACTGTACTCTGTTTTTGACCAGGGACTGTCATGTGTTCTATAAGCACCCATGAAACTGTAGCCAAGCTAAGTTGTTAGCTTGCAAGTTGGAAAAAAAAATTATTGGACTCTTCACAGCTCTTGAAACTAGCAATCATATTTCAACATTTCTTTCCAGACTGACTATAACTCCTAGTTCTTCATATCCAATTTTAATAAGCCCTGCCATTCTGCTGGTTCTCTCATTAAGTTAAATGTGACGTTGACACATGCTCATTATCTATTTGTATGACAGTGAGGATTTCAAGAATTTGAGTGTTGTGCTCTTCCTATAGTGTTAATGTGCCAATGTCCGCCTATCATTTTCAAAGACCTAGTTCAAATAATGGGACATTTTTTAAAAAGTATATAGCTGTTTAGTTGCCACAGCATGTGGTGAAAATTTAGTTCCACAATTCTTTCAGCCTGTTCATTTGCAGTGGGCAAATTGGTATAAAATCTTTCACCATGCCTCATCTGTCTGCAAGTAGTGATCTCCTACTGCTTTCATGAAGCATTGCAGTCACACAATTATTCCTTTTATACCAAGTGATCTACTCTATTTTCACTTATTGAAACATTTTGCCCAATGTATCTTTGTGTGTGTGTGTTTCATGATGAGGCATGACAGTTACTGAGTGTCTACTCTCACTTGAGGATACAGTAATGGTTAAGAAAAGCTTCTGTTAATGGAATTTAAAAATATGTAGATGTTTACATCCTAAGGAGTCAATAAATTTACTTAAAAGAGTAAATGATGAACAAAATAATTCCAACATCTTTCTTTAATACAGTATAGCTCATCTGGCAGGGTTTCTAGGTGGTGACATTGCCATAGAAAGTAACATATTCAGGATAGAAACTTAAATTATTGTTTTGTTCAAAAGACATAAAAATGATACCAGTTCTGTATAATCTCTTCCAGAAAATAGAAATAGAGAAAATAATTCATAAAATTCTTTGTGTCCAGTATTAGCTACTCTAAGATCAAAACCAGATAAAGGTATTATAAGAAACAAATCTATAAACCAGTATCTCTTATGACTACAGATGCAAAAACAAACAAAAACTTACCTCAACAAAATATTAGGAATTGATTTTAACAATGCTTAAACTAAATTATATAGCATGACAAGGTGGGATTTATTTCAAGCATACAAATCTGGTTACATATGGAAGAAAAAGAGGATTAGTGTGATTCTTCACATCAACAGGATAAAGAAAATAATTGTTCACATTTATTTAGATAAATCCCTTGACAAAATGCATCATTAATTTAGGATAAAAATGCTCAGCAACATAGGAATATAGGAGAACTTTCTCACCTTGATAAAGAACATCTTCAGAAATCCTACAGCTAATCAAGTTAAAGGTGAGAAACTGAACACTTCCCCTTAATATCATGAACAATGCATGCGTGTTCTCTCTTTCCAATCCCTTTCAAATTTGTAATGGAAATCCTAGGTAGCATAATAAGAAAAGAAACATATATAATAGATCTGCAGATAGTAAAGTAAAATAATAGTTTGTAAATTGTATAACTGCCCATGTAGTATGTTCCAAAGGATCATCAAAAAATATCTAATGCTAACAAAGGTGTATAGCAAGGATATACATTATTTTATAAAGGTTGATTGTTTTGCTATACATCAGTGATGAACAATTAGAATTTTAAATAAAAATATTTGTAATATTATCAGAAATTAAATACTTAGGTATAATTATAACAAACTAGAGGCCCGATGCCTGAAATTTGTGCATGGGGTTGTGTGTCCCTCATCCCCTACCTGGATCGGGCCTAAACGGGCAGTCGGACATCCCTCTCACAATCCAGGACTGCTGGCTCCCAACTGCTCACTTGCCTGCCTTCCTGATTGCCCCTAACCGCTTCTGCCTGCCAACCTGATCATCCCCTAACCACTCCCTTGCCAGCCTGATTAATGCCTAACTGCTCCCTTGGCAGCCTGATTGCCCTTAACTGCCCTCCCTGGTCCTTCCCAACTGCCCTCCCATGCTGGCCATCTAGTGGCTGCCATCTTGTGCCTGCATGGGGGCAGCCATCTTTGACCACATAGGGGCAGCCATCTTGTGTGTTAGAGTGACAGTCAATTTGCATATTACTCTTTTATTAGATAGGAAAGAGGCCTGGTACACGGGTGGGGACCGGCTGGTTTGCCCTGAAGGGTGTCCCGGATCAGGGTGGGGGTTCCCTTGGGGTGTGGGTCGGCCTGGGAGAGGGGCCTGTGGTGGTTTGTAGGCTGGCCACTCCCCCCCAGCGACCCAAGCAGAGGCCCTGGTATCTGGGATTTATTTATCTTCTATAATTGAAACTTTGTAGCCTTGAGCGGAGGCCAGGGCCGGCCAGAGCAGGTGGAAAGCTTGGCTTCCTCCATTGCTGTGGAAACCCAAGCCTCCTGCTGGCTCCGTGACCACAGCCATCTTGGTTGGGTTAATTTGCATACTTTCTCCTGATTGGCTGGTGGGCATGGCTTTTGGATGTAGCAGAGGTAAGGTCAATTTGCATGTTTCTCTTTTATTAATGTAGATTATATACAAGGTATAATAAAGATGGAATATCCAAAAATCTTTAAGTGAAACAATTAGGAAACAGCCCATTAAAAATGGGCCATAGAGCTCAGCAGACCCCTGTCAAATAAAATCTTTATATATAAAGCCTAAGCAACTATTACAACTGGACGACTAGATGACCAGACAGTAGCTATGACACTCACTACCAGGGGGCAGACAGTGGAACTGCCCCCTGGTGGTCAGTGTGCTCCCATAGCCAACCTCCCGTGGCTGGTGAATCTCCTGCAGTCCCTCCCCCGGCTGGCTGGCCCCAATAGGCCCCGATTGGGACTGGATGAGATGGTTCTGATGGGCCCCGATCACCAGCCAGGCCAAGGGACCCCACCTGTGCATGAATTTGTGTACTGGGCCTCTAGTGTACAGATAAAAAGCAAAGATGCCTTTTATTGCTGAAAAGATGCTCAACATTGTTCATTACTGGATAACTGCAAATTTATACAGCAATAAATACCACTACACAACTATTACAATGGCTTTTTTAATCAAATGACAATACCAGTTGTTGGTGAGGATGTGGAGTAATACAAATTATCATCCATTCTTGGTGGAAATATTGTAAAACTATTCAATTTAAAATAAAATTTGGAAATTTCTTACAAAGTAAGTAAAACTTGTCTTACCACACAACCCAGCATTGTGCTTCTAGATATTTACACAACTGATTTCAAAACTTGCATTCACATAGAATTTGCACAAGGATGCTTAAAATAAGTTTTTTTCATATTTCTCAAAACTGAAATCAGGAAAAATATCCTCAGTATCTGAATAAATAAACTGGTACATACATATCATATTTTTCAGTGATAAAAAAAATAAGCTTTCAATGCATGAAAAATGTGGAGGAATCTAGAAGCATATCCTATATAATAAAAACCTAATATGCAAATTGTTTAACTGGGAGTTCAACCAGGAGTTGGACCCCTCGCTATGACATGTGCTGACCACCAGGGGGTGGCGTGGAACATGGCGTGTGTCGGCGATGTGGCAGCAGGTGGTAGTGAAGGCACTAGAGGCCCCGATGGGCTCCGATGAGAGCAGGACTGTGGAGGGATGGTGGAGCAGGTGAGGGGGCGGTGCCAGGCCACAGCGGGGTGCCAGGCGGGGCTGCAGGCCTTGGGGTTGGGGGCACGAGCTGGGGCCCGATCCCTGCAGGCCACCCCCAGGGACCCCACGCGTGCACGAATTCATGCACCGGGCCTCTAGTTGCTAAATAAAAGAAGCAGCCTGAAAAGTCTACATACTGTATAACTCCAATTACATTATATTTTGAAAAAATAAAACAAAACTAGAGAAACAGACCAGAAGTTTCCCAAGATGTGGAAGTAGGGCCTCCCCCAAGAGAAGTTGGAATGAGTAAGTGAAGTACCGGAAATATTTAGCATGATGAAAATATTATATATGATAATGTAATAGTGGATACATGATATTATGTATTTTATGAAATCAATACCACATTACAGTAAAAAGAACACCATAATATATGCCAGTTTAAAAGAAAGTCATTCAGGAGAGAAGGGAATTTCAGGAAGAAGAACTAACTGTGATGAGAGTATTCAACTGTGTTTTAAATGTATGAAGCTACAACAGTAAGTACAGTACAGAAAAGGTACTCATTTAATTTGGAAAATGAGTGAATACTATAAGATTGAAGGCAAAAGAAAATGCACGTAAGTATTGTAAACTAGTTAATAAAGTTGCTACATTTGTTGGGTGTGTGTTAACAATTCTGATGCTGCTATCCATGCATGTGGGAATTGAACAATTAAATAAATGCCAGATGGTGGGAATATCTTTTCTCACTTTTGAAGTGAGGACTCACAGATCCTAAGGGAAAGAGGCTAGAATGATAATTTTTAGTGGATTAGGAGTGAAAACATTAATAAAATAAAACTTTATTAATATAGTTATAGATGGTTGTATATAGAAATATTTATATATATTTTTTATATACAAGTTAGAATTCATATATTTATTTGTCTGTTAGATAAGATGGCCTTAAATGAGCTACCCTTAGCAATGTGCATACCTAGAGTCCAGAAGTTGACTTCCAATACCTTCCTATCTAATAAAAGAGTAACATGCAAATTGACCATCACTCCAACACACAAGATGGCCACACCCATGTGGTCAAAGATGGCTGCCCCATGTGGACACAAGATGGCCACCACAAGATGGCTAGCAGGGGAAGGCAGTTGGAGGGGACCAAGTCTGAAGGGGAGGGGAGTTGTGGGCGATCAGGCCAGCAGAGGAGGGAAGTTGGGGGTAACCAGGCCTATAGGGGAAGACAGTTGTGGGGAACCCAGGCCTGCAGGGGAGGGAAGTTGGGAGGGGCAGGCCTGCAGGGGAGGGCAGTTGGGGGCAACCAGGCCTACAGGGGAGGGTAGTTGGGGGTGACCAGGCCTGTATGGAGGGCAGTTAGGGGTGACCAGGCTGGCAATGGAGGGCAGTTAGGGGTGACTGGACCAGCAGGGGAGGGCATTTAGGGGCAACCAGGTCAGCAGGGGAGGGCAGTTCAGGGCAATCAGCTGGCAGGGGAACAGTTAGGCATCAATCAGACTCACAGGGGAATGGTTAGGGGGTGATCAGGGTGTCAGGCAGAAGCGGTTAGGGGCAATAAGACAGGCAGGCGGGCAAGCGGTTGGGAGCCAGCAATCCTGGATTCAGGATTGGTCCTAAACGGGCAGTTGGACATCCCTCGAGGGGTCCCAGATTGGAAGGTGCAGGCTGGGCTTAGGGACACCCTCCCCCCATGCATGAATTTCGTGCATTGGGCCTCTAGTTCTCCAATAAAGGTAACCAGGATTCCTAAGAAAAATTACTGATTGTAAGACTGAGGAAGGAAGTATACAACATGAGTCTGGAACATCTCTATTCTATCTAATAAAAGAGTAATATCCAAATTGACCATCACTCCAACACACAAGATGGCTGCCCCTCTGTGGACACAAGATGGCCACCACAAGATGGCCAGCAGGGGAGGGCAGTTGGGAGGGACCAGCCCTGCAGGGGAAGGCAGTTGTGGGGAGACCAGGCCTGCAGGGGAGGGCAGGTAGGGGCAAACAGGCTGGCAGGGGAGCAGTTAGGCATCAATCAGGCTGGCAGGGGAGTGGTTAGGGGGTGATCAGGCTTGCAGGCAGAAGTGGTTAGGGGCAATCAGGAAGGCAGGCAGGCGAGCAGTTGGGAGCCAGCAGTCCTGGATTGTGAAAGGGATGTCCGACTGCCCTTTCAGGCCTGCTCCCAGTAGGGCAGTCGGACATCCCTCGAGGAGTCCCAGATTGGAGAGGGTGCAGGCTGGGCTGAGGGACACACACCCCGAGCATGGATTTCGTGCACCGGGCCTCTAGTATGTATATACACAAACACACACACACACACACACACACACACACACACACACTAGTGGCCCAGTGCATGAATTTGTGCACATTGAAAGGAAATTAATTAGAAGAAATATTTTAATATCACTATTCGCCCTTTCTCTATAATAGAAGTGTCAACCAAATTCATGATTGACAATGAGAGATGAAAACACATGTGTGCGATTGGCACCAGCGAGAGCTTTATGTGTATCAAGCATGAGTGAGTCAACTTAGCCTTTTGTATATAGAGAATAAACTTCCTTAATTAGACCTGCTTTCTAATGTAGCTAAACTTTTTCTAGCCCAGTGAAGCACCCCAACTTCTCTTTCAGGTAATTGTCAGCAACACAGCAGTAAATATTGACACAAAGCAGATTATTATTGTAGATCACACAGGGAGAACCAAAGGTAAAATATTTAACTGCAGCAATGTTTGAATATATTCTGCACAGTGAGAAAACCTGAAGTCATTTTCAAGGTCCACCATTTCTTACTTCTTTTCAGTCGGGTCAAGTTTCTAAACATTCTAAATCTCTGTTTTCCAGCTAATGAAAAGAAAATAGGATTCCACTGAGTCTTCTATCTACCTACTCCAGGACTTCTGTGAAGATCAAATAAGATGAGGCATAAGAAAACGCTTTACAGAAATTTGGTTAAAGTGAAATGTTTGCACCTGGCTATAAAGCAAGTCATGGTCCTGGGCTGAAGTAACTGCAAGGAGGCTAGTCATCGCTAGGGAGAGGAAGCTGGGCATTGCTATGTGACATCATCACCTCAATGAACACTTAGCATATTAGTCTTTTATATATGTAGATATTCATAAAAATTCAGACAAATTATTATAATTTTAGAGAGCAGTGCTTCTGGATAATGTTCTGAAATAAATTGTTGAATATTTTAAATGCTTTTTAGACAGGAAAAGGTGAACAACATATTGTTATAAATTTTATAACCAATTATTCAATATTCTTTTCACATAATACAGTAAGGTTAACTTATGACAAATATTTTTTTAGAATAAAAACATGACCTTATTCAAGTTAATCTGATAAATAAAACTGTAACTTATTTTAAAGTTTACTTAACTTTTTCACATACATTATCAGAGTAGATTTTTATAATATTTCTAATAGAGATGTATAATAGTTACAATTTTTCCCATTTTTAAATATAAAGGAAATACTGTTCAAAGGTTAAGTAATTTGTCTAATGAAATATAACAGAATCTAGAGTTGTATGCACATCTTTTGAAATAATATCACTATGTATATAAATATATACAGTATATTTTTTATTTAGCAGGTAAACCAATTGGAAAAAATTCTCCAGGGATCTCACATTTTTGCAAATCTTGTGAATAGCGATACTAACAAGTTTTGTTCTAGACCACCTTTTTCTAAAATGTTTGTATAGGAATTAATCCTTTAAGAGAACAATAACGTTGAATTGGAGCAGAGCATAGACTAGTTTACTGGACAATATAGTGTCTCCCTCTGGGGCAAAAGTTGAGTATCTTTGTTTGAAGGCCATTATAAGGTTGGGGTTTATTAAGCTCAGGGTTTCTGCATAGCATCCAACTAGGCTGACATCTGCATGACTTCCTTGGGACTTGAAAGACATGGGTAACCAATGAGAGTAACTAAGTCAAAAGACATTTGTCTCTGTTTCAGGAGCTATGTGTCTCCTGTCAGCATTCCTGACACTATGGAAGACCCTTCAGCTGTTGATAGAGTTATGTCATTGTGTGCATTCACTGTCTTAAGAATCTAATTTCAAAATAATGGTACTTTTTTGACTGATTAGTAATGTACTATTTCTTCTTTCCTTCCTTCTATCCTTCCCTCCCTCAATCCCTCTCTCCATCTCTCCCTCCCTTCTTTGTTTGTTATTTGGAAGGCATCTAAATAAACATTGTCAACTGAAGTTTACCATCTTAGCTTCTCGAAAAAAAGGACAAGAAAGATTTTATCAAATAACAGAGTTAATACAAAAAAAAAAAAAGCAACTGTAATCCTGAAGGTTTCTGTGGGAGAGATAGGCATGCACAACTTTGCCATATCTTTATTTGTAACTAGAAGCCCGGTGCACGAAATTCGTGCACGGCGGGGGGTTGTCCCTCAGCCCAGCCTGTACTCTCTCCAATCTGGGACTCCTGGAGGGATGTCCGACTGCCCGTTTAGGCCCGATCCTGGTGGGATCGGGCCTAAACGAGCAGTCAGACATCCCTTTCACAATCCAGGACTGCTGGCTCCCAACTGCTTGCCTGCCTGCCTTCCTGATTGCCCCTAAAAGCTTCTGCCTGCCAGCCTGATCACCCCCTAACCACTCCACTGCCAGCCTGGTTGATGCTTAACTGCTCCCCTGCCAGTCTGTTTGCCCCCAACTTCCCTCCTCTGCCAGCCTGGTCACCCCTAACTGCCCTCTCCTGCAGGGTTGATCACCTCCAACTGCCCTCCCTTGCAGGCCTGGTCCCTCTCAACTGCCCTCCCTTGCAGGCCAGGTGCCTCCCAACTGCTCTCTCCTGCTGGCCATCTTGTAGTGGCCATCTTATGTCCACATGGGGGCAGGATCTTTGACCACATGGGGGCAGCTATATTGTGTGTTGGAGTGATGGTCAATCTGCATAGTACTCTTTTATTAGATAGGATAGAGGCCTGGTGCACAGGTGGGGGCCAGCTGGTTTGCCCTGAAAGGTGTCCCGGATCAGGGTGGGGTTCCCTTGGGGCGTGGGATGGCCTGAGTGAGGGGCCTGTGGTGGTTTGCAGGCCAGCCACGCACCCTGGAGACCCAAGAGGAGGCCCTGGTATCTGGAATTTCTTTTCCTTCTACAATTGAAACTTTGTAGCCTGGAGCGGAGCCAAGTCTGCTGTTCCCTCTGGGGCGGCAGCCATTTCTGTGGCAGTTAATTCACCTTCTACAATTGAAACTTCGTAGCCTTAAGCGGGTGAGCCCGGCCAGGGTGTGCGGAAAGCTTTGCTTCCCCTGTTGCCGCCGGCAACCCTGGCCTGCTCTCTCAAGCTCCATTCTGCCACCATTTGTTTGAATTTGTTTACCTTCTATAATTGAAACTTTGTAGCTTGAGTGGAGGCTTAGGCCTGCAACGGCTATGGGAAAGCTTGGCTTGCTGTTACCTGGGAAACCTTGCTCTCTGTGGCTGTAGCCATCTTGAATGGGGTTAATTTGCATACACGCCCTGATTGGCTGGTGGGCGTGGCTTGGCTGGTGGGCGTGGCTTATGTAGCGGAGTGATGGTTAATTTGCATATTACCATTTTATTAAAGAGGATTATCCACTGGCCGAAACACCAATAAGAAGGTAAGAAAACATTGTATTGTGTATGCCAACATTATATCTCACTCTGGTATTTTCTGAATATCATTACTTAAAGAATTTTCAATCAATTAAAAAAATGTTATTTGAAATAAATGTCAGATTTGTGTTCAGCTTACTGAGACAGTAATGATTTTAATGAACTAATTAGCCTGTGACCATTTAAAATTATGTTATGTAATTGTGGTAATCATTTTAACAAGGCATTTAACTTTAGTTTCATTTTCCCCACAGACAACGAGCCTGAGCACTAATATGAATTAGACATGTCCATGAATAGCCTATATTATTACATTTTAATATACAAATTATTGCTTTTAAAAATTTTATGGGTATTGAAACTGACAGAAAGATTACTTTTTCTTAACAATATGGAAAATACTGACAAATTCCTTCAGAAATTAACATACATGTTAGTACTTAGGAAATAAAGTTTCTGTGAATTTAAAGTCATAAAGACAGATGTCATAGAAATACGACAGGTATAACATAACTAGATTTTTTTGATAATATATTGAAAAAAAATTTTGGGTGGTGGATGGGTGGGAAGCTATCAACCAAAGAACTTGTATGCATATATGCAGAATCCATGGACACTGACAATAGGGTGGTGAAGGCCTGGGGTGGGGGACTGGGGTAGCTAGAAGGGGTCAATGGGGGGAAATAGAGGATATATGTAATACTTTCAACAATAAAGATTTGATTTTAAAAAAGGATCAAAACAATTTCATATGTATTATTTAATATTTATAAAATATCTTTATTACATTGAACATTTTTAAATTTACAATGCTATTTTAAACAATCTAATTTTAAAATTAACAGGAAACATGGGACTCCTCTAGTAAATAATTATAAGAAACAAGAAATTTTGTTATTAAATTTTAGTATAGTTTTCATATATTTTATTCATTGTATCTATTCAAAGATTGTTACTTTACAACAAAATTGAAGCTTCAAATGATCCCCCAAACCATCAACTAAAAATGAGTGGTTCCACTCAGCAGGCTTGAAGTTACCTTCATATCTCTTGGAGAGCTGCAGGCAATCAATATTTGTTTATTAAAGACTTTTTACAATAAACAAGTGGCAGGGGCAAAATACATGAAAAAATTATGTTTAAAATGTATAGCAAATGATATAATTTTTAAAAATAAATTAAATTATGTAAATAAAGGAAAGCAAAATAAAAATAAAACTTCTAATTTGTAATTAAAAGCAAAATATAATCATAAATAAGTAAAATGCTTCACTTATATTTTTATTAAAGAATGAAGAACCCAGGATTGTCAGGAGAGATATTCCTGGTCCATTACCTCAGTCCCATGTCTAATCCATCAGCAAATCCTGTCTAATATTTCACATGTGCATAGATTTCTTTCCCCCATCATCGCCACTGTCCTGTATCAACCTCCATTGTCTCTTAATTAGACTTCTAAAATCCATTCTTGGTTCACCTCACTTCATATACAGTGCAGCACTTATCAGGTATACTAATTTATAGGATATGAGTCCCACATTCTTCTCCCTGTTTAAAACTCTCCAATGACTTAACAACCCATTTCAAATAAATTCAAATATCTTACTACAATCTGCAAAGCCCAATGTTATCTGGCCCTCGCTAATCTGTTTATTTTTATATTGGTCATGCTTTACTTTTCACATCACTCCCTATAAATATTAGATTTTTTCATTCTTAATTTAACAAATGTGTTCCCACTATCCCCCCAACATAACTGTCACTTCTTAAAGAGATATTCCTGACCCTGACAACAATACATAAGATTATTTCTCCTATTCTCTATCAGAAATTTTTCTCAATATAAATGATTTAAGATACATAATTGCATCCTTTTAATATAAAATATTCTCTGAAAATAATAGAAAAGAGTATAAACACTATGCTTGCTACCACAAGCTTTGTCAAAGTTGCAAATTTTGCCATAATTTCTTGAGGTATATTCCTTTTTAAAGTGTTTTATTGTAAACTACACACAGAAATAAATCATAATATAACCATAATTATTATTGCTGCTTTTCTACTGCTGCGCACATTACTATATATTTAGTAGCTAAAACAAGAAAAAAGAGTTGTTCTTTTACAGTTCTTGAGGTCAGCCATCTAAAATCAAGGCAGTGTCAAAACTGCATTTCTTCAGGGGGGAATCCACTTGCTGCCTTTTAAGTGTTTAGTGGTCATCTGAATTTGGAACCTTCCTTACATCTCTCCTATCCTTGCTTCCGTGATCTCTCTCTCTCTCTCTTTCTCCCTCTCTGTAATCCTCACCTGAGGATATATTTATTGATTTTAGTGAGAACGGGAGGGAGAGGAGAGGAGAGGAGAGAGAGAGAGAGAGAGAGAGAGAGAGAGAGAGAGAGAGAGAGAGAGTTGTGAGAGAGAAGCATCTATTGGTTGCCTTTCCTACACCCCCGACCAGGGATCAAACCCACAACCTAGGTGTGGGAACCCACCAGAGTGTCTGGATAGTCAAGGCCAATGGGAGCACAGAGGCCTTGCTGTCAATACACCAGAATGGCCAAGGCTGCTCTGAGCTTGAGGCTAATCGGGGTGCCCAAGGCCAAATACCATAAACAGCTGCAGGACCACAGTGATCTCATGGTATGCTGTGCCCTTCTGAAACCCAAATGATTGATGTCACTATTGGCAGGAAGCTTCTTTGTCTCTGGAGTAATATACAGGTTACTGACCAGGAGTCTGCTAGAGAATGAGAGGCTAGAGAGCTCAGAGAGAGAGAGGTAGGAGCACAGAAATTGTAGCTCCTATGTGTGCAGCAGAGAGGAGAGCTCAGGCGGAGAGCTAAGAGCTGGTACTGCTAAGATGTAAGGCTAAGAGCTCAGATATAGCTACTATGTTAACCAGGCAGTGTGCTGGGCAGGGGAGACAGGAGAAGCTGCTGAGCCAGAGAGTTTAGGTGCTGCTACGCTGTGAGGTGGTGAGTATAGATGGCAGCATGCAGCTGCTCAGATAACAGCTGTGGGCACAGAGACTAATGCTGCTTTGTGGGAAAGATGTACATGTTAACCACCCAGGGTATGGCTGCCTGCTTGTATGGACTTTGTTGTGAAGGATTGTTTTGTCTGATGGCTATATGGCCACTGGTTTCTGCAATAAAGACTCATTCTTACACACCCACAACTTCTCATGGCTTCTCTAAGACCCAGCATCCTAGGAGGTCCAGATCCAGGCAGGGAGGCTCGGACCCAACACCTGTAACTAGTCAGTAGAGGTTAAAGGAGGAACTTGGACTAAGTTCCCAAGAGTTTGCACAGTGGGCAGGGTTCCAGAAGTACCTGCCCTGGTGTAGTGGGATAGAAGAATTTAGAAGAATATATGGGCTCAGAGCAACTCAGAGCAGCAGTGCTCCTGCTGTCTCTGACACTAGGTATGTGTCCTGACTGGGAGTCGAACCCACAGTCTTTTTGCTATACTGGATGATGCTTCAAACAACCAAGCCACCTGGCCAGGGCCATGGTCTCATTTCTTACTACTCACTTTAATCTTCTTTCCTCCATCTTATAAACACCCCTGTGATTATACTGGATTCTTCTGGAAAAATCCAGGAAAATATTAATATATTTAAATAAGTTGTGCCTTGAAAGTTCATTTTGACATATAAGATAACATTTAAAAGTTTCAGGAATTAGAATATGGTCATCGTTGGTGGAGCATTATTCAGCCTACCACACTCTGTAAACATTTGAACAAACGTTTTACCTACAGTAGCCAAAATATGGAAATAAGCAAAGTGCACATCAATGGGTCAAGAAGGTGTGGTGTATATTTACAATGGAATATTATTCAGCCATGAGAAAGAAGGAAATCCTGTAATCTGTGACAACATGGATAGGTAGAACTTGATAAAATCTTTCTGTGGGCCAGACAAGAGAGCTAAATACTGCATAGTAGCACTTACATGTAGAATTTTTTAAAGTCAAACTTATAGAAACAGAGAGTAGAAAATTGGTTGCCAATGTATGGAGGGTGGTGGGGAAAATAGGGCAAGGTTGGTTAATTGTGGGAATATGTAGCCATTAAATGTAAGTTCTGACGATCTAATGTAAAACACGGCGTTACCTAAAATGTGTTATCAATACATAAGACTATGCTATATAATTGATTTTAAAAACAATGTCTAATCATATTATTCTATAAACTATTGTAGCACTTGGAAATGTTTCTATCACTTGTAATGGTTTAATTTTTCTTTTAATATCCAGATATGTTCCAGTATTATTCTCATTGTGGCCTATACTTACATATTTACTTTTGCAGGAAGATGAGCTTTAGTATTTTTTTTTGTCAGGTTCTGAGGTTTGTGAATGTGTATGTATGACGAACAAGTGCATGATATATATTTTGATTTACCCAAATCTTTCACTTTGGTTAGAAAAAATTTTAGCATATCTTCATTTAATTCTTGAATATTATTTTTAAATTTAAACCAAAATATTTTAGTTTATCTCCTGGTACTATAAATGATATCATTAACTTCTAATATGGTTTTACATGTTTAGTACAATGCTTTATTTAATATAAACTTATTTCATTATGCTGATTTTTAAAATTTTATTTTTTAAAACAATTGAGCTATATTACACAGATAATGAGTTTATCTTAAATGTAAAATAACATCAATGACTTCTGTCAAATGCCTCCACCTGTGGTCCATCACGTGAAAGGTGTCATAGAATGTCCCCACCATCCTAGAAAGTCTGGTTTGCTCTCATCTAGTCGCTATATCTGCCAGAGCCATTTTACAATCCTTTCTTCCTACTATATACAAAGATAGTCAACTTTCCTATATGGAGCTTCTAGCTATTGGTCTTGCTAAACTTATTTGGAGTTTTCAATGTGTTTATAGATTCTACTGGATGTTCTATGGGTGTAATTTTTATTATATGTGAATGAAACAATTAAATTTATTTCTTTGCAATTCTAATACTATGTATTCTTTAAATAATCCACTGGTTAAGACCTTCAACAAAATAGAAGTGGCAAGATTGGACACTCCCCATCTTAAGGAAAAATAACCATCATAAAATTTTATGTTAACTCTTTGGGTTTTCAAATATATCCTTTCTAAGATTTATTAATTTTTCTGTTTTATTCCTAGTTTCCTGAACATTTTTTTCTAAATAGTCATAGATAGGATAATCCTTATCTATAATATGACATTCTCTTGTTAAAAAGGAAAGATAAAACAGTGGAAATAACCTGTATCTCTGGAAACTCTAACCACTATTATACACATCCTATTAGCCAGAACTAGGTCACATAGCTAAACCTAATGTTGTAGTGTAACCCCCATCTTACAAAGGACGCCTCAAAAAGTCAATTATGGAGTCATTTATTAAAAGCCGGCGGCATACGAGGGAGTAAAAGCGCTCCAGACCTCACAGCCCCGAACAGCTTGCCACATCTGGCTTATATGGGCAGAATATCACAAAAGTACTGATTACATCTTTGGGTCTGGAATGAGGAACCTGTTTCGCAAAAAGCATTTTTTACAGAAGCAAAATTGAGCAACTTAGTTATCTAAAGTATCTATGAGTCACTGAATCAACAGAAACACATTATCTGGGACCACCTCGGCAATTTAGAATAATTGTGCTGTCCAGTTCCTGGGATCACTGAGTCAACAGAAACTCAGTTATCTGTAACTACTGAGACAATTTAAGATAATTTAACTGTCCTGGGTCCCAGAAGAATGTGCTTCAATGACCAGTGAGATCACAATCAATGTGATATTCAAACCATCATCAATGGAGTATTGGGATAGCATACATAAGTTCAGAAAATCAAAATAACTTTCTATTGTTTTAGCAAACAAGTAAGTACAGAACCCAAACAGCAGTTTCTACCTGAGATGATTGCTACCATACTTCACTAATATCTATGGGTTAGGAAACATTCTCATTGCATTAAGAGAGACACTGAAAGTCACCTGGCAAATAGCAGTTACACATTCTTCTTGCTGGTAGAACATCAAATAATTTCAAATAATAGTAAATATGCAATTTATTACAATGTATTAAAGCCATCCTGAATATCCATCATATAAAAACTGGATCATTTTCCCTTTTGACCAACAATTTTATCCCTAGCTCATTAGCATTTTCTATAATACTTCTTCATAATTCTTGGCAGTTTTTAATCCAATTTATATTTCAAAATCCTGGCTTTTGTTCTTCTTCTTAGTCTTTTCCTTCTCTTTTCCTCTCACTCACCCTTGTTTTCCTCCTCCCCCTCATACTTTTTGCATTTATTTACACCCATGGTTATGCCAGAAAATCTGTTACTAACAGTAACAGAATTTTAGGCATATCACTCCCCAGCCACCATTTACCTTTTCTGCTCATGCCCAAACTCCATTAATTATTCAACCTCACAGAAACATGTATTCCTTCGATACCACCATTTATCATTTTCCAACCTTTTTAATATTGTTATTTAATCCTTACCTGAGATTTAGTTTATGATATTAAAGGGGCCTTCCAAATAAATGCAGTGAATAAGAAGCAAAACTAAATGTGGAGGTCCTTACTATAGTCACAAAACTGCTCTCAGATGCTCATGATATCTTTCTCCCAAATTATATGAGCATCTCTGTGTTCTTTTCCTATGTTCTTTCCTTTCCATTAAGTTCCTTCCGCTCTTCTGATCTAGAGACCTCCTGAAATCTGCATTACTTGCAGCTCCAGTGTTATTCTGAATGGAGTGTTTGAGTAACGGGGTTGCTGCTTTACATTATCTCCAGTTGAGAAGTCAGCAAGAATATTCTCATTCTCTAATTTACAAATACTAGCTGAGAAGCTAGTGTGAAGACATTGTGACTGATATTCTCTCTTCCCTTTTTCCCTATGCTAGTGTTTCAGGAGGCAAAAGCTCAAAATCATCTTTATGTATGATTATAGATTGATTTTCAATAATAAATTTCAGTAAAGTTATTTTCCCTCTTTTGTAGTTTTGTTATATCAAAACTTATCTCTCTGAAACATTGAATATATGGCTAAATAAAGGGAAGAAAGAATAAGGGAGATGTTAGGGGAAATTTGATAATTATCACAAATATTTCCTATCTACCTTTAATTATTTCTTGTTACATTGTGGAATATGTACAATTATACCAGTAACTAATTTCCATTTTGAAGTTTAGAAAATTGATATTTGTGTAATTTGGTCAAAGAAGTTAGCAAGTAGCAGAATAGTGTTTGTAATTTTTAGATTTCTTTCTTATAATGTAAGTTTCTTTTTTGTCAATGATATTCTTATGGTTAGAAAACAAGTGGTAATTATTACTGATTTCAAGATAATTTCATTGAAAAATTGATGTGCCATCTAAAAATAAAAGAAACACAATTTTTATTCATTTTGCTTAAACACAAAAATAATTTCTACTAATAATTTATGATATCACAGATAATTGCTTAGTATATTAAGAATAATAAATATTATATAATTATATAAAGAATTTATACAATTATGAATTACAAATCTATTGATTGAATGAAAGAGGTATGGATATATACATATAGACTAAGGTATGTGTATACTCACCAATAATAATCCTGGGTTTTAAACTATTTCAATTCTCTCTATTATATAATCTGTATAATATGTTGCATACATATTGTTATGATGTGAATATATTAGTTCTAGCTGCTATAAAAAGTACTATAGACTGGGTAACTTAAATATAAGGAATTAATTTTATCACAATTCTGGAGGATAGAAGTGCAAACTGGGGGTACCAGCATGGCCATGTTCTGGTAAGACCTCTTTTGCTGCCTTGCAGATGACCATCTTCTCACATTGTCCTCAACGGTAAGGAAAGAACAATCCTCCTCTGTTCCACTTATAAAAGAACTAATCAAATTATGATGCCTTAAGCCTCATGACTTAACCTAACTCTAATTACCTCCCAAAGGCCTCAATCCAAATACCATCCTGAAGGGTTTAGGGTTTCAACAAGTAAACTGAAGGGTTGGTGCATAAACACTCAGCACATAACAGGAATTTTTTTTTTTTTACGTAGTTGGTATATATAGTTCATTCTATCCAACAAGAGCACAATATATACATTCTTTTTAAGTGCACATTGTTAATTCACCATGGTAGAGCAGCTGGTGCCAATAAAAAAGTCTCAATAAATTTAAGAGTTTTTAAATAATTCAAAGCATGTTCTTCAATTACAACAGAACTATTGGGTTAGAACACAGGACAATTATTTTTAGAATCCAGATATCAATATTTTTCAAAGCAAGTCACAGAAAAATTGAACACTACTAAGTTTTAAAGGTTCTAATTTATTAAAGACATTAATTGAAGTTAGGATACCCTTAATTTTCCTGTCTTTATGTAAGTTCTATTTTAGCAGGGTTTTAAAATATATATTTCATTAGCTCCCAGCTAAGATACACAATTCATGCAGCATACTCTCAAATGATCAGAAATAATCTCATAGGATAAATTTGTTTTTGAACATATGTTCCATTTCAATGACTTTCAATTGTGTTTGGTACATTTCCTGCCATTTTGACATTAGCCATTGCTATGTTCTGTATTTAAGATTGTGTTTTTGGAATCTGTTTGTCTGTTCTAACAGGAATGAGTCTGTGTCTACACACTAGGAGAGACTGCATATTTCAAACATGATAGAGGTCCTATCTATACTAATAAAAGAGTAATATGTTAATTAGAGCAGACGTCTTCCAGACAACCTTCTGGAGGTCCTTCCTGACAAAGCTCCAGAGGCTGCGAAGGGCCCAGGCTCAGGCTGGCAGTGGCAGCAGCAGTGGGGTAATGGGGGAGGCACCTTTCCCTGATCAGCCAGATCACCTCCCACAGAGGGAGGCCAGACTGTGGCTTAGGCTGGGGCTGAGGCAGAGGAGGTTAGGGGCAATCAGGCCAGCAGGGGGGCAAGTTAGGGGCAAACAGGCCGGCAGGGGGGCAAGGTAGGGGTGATCAGTCTAGCAGGGGGGCAAGGTAGGGGTGATCAGGTTGGCAGAGGGGCAAGTTAGGGGCTATCAGGCCAGCAGGCAGAGGCAGTTAGGGGCGATCAGGCAGGCAGGAAGAGGAGTTAGAGGCAATCAGGAAGGCAGGCAGGTGAGTGGTTAGGAGCCAATGGTCCCGGATTGCGAGAAGGATGTCCTAGATTAGAGAGGGTGCAGGCTGGGCTGAGGGCCGCCCCTGACAAAGCTCCAGAGGCTGCGAAGGGCCCAGGCTCAGGCTGGCAGTGGCAGCCCCCTCCCGCCCCCCTGTCCATGATATTCATGTACCGGGCCTCTAGTGAGATTATAATAGAGCTGAAAAATTCCTATCACTAGTGACATTATAGCTATCATAATGTTGTAGTGCAACACATTACTCACATGGTTTGTGGTGATGCTGGTGCAAACAAAACTACAGTGCTTCCAGTCTTATAAAAGTATAACACATGCAATTATGTCCAGTACATAATACTCAATCATGATAACAAATTACTGTGCTACTGGTTTATGTATTGATTATACTACACTTTATTATTATTATTTTAGAGTACACTTTCTATCTATAAAAAATAGTTTGTTGTAATAGAGTATGCCATGTTACACTAAGAGCAACCTTGTATAGCTCATGTTTACTATGTCTCTTTAATGCATCATTTTCTCTTGTCCTTGATTTAATCCTGTGTTCTTTTGTATGGAACTGTAGCCTACAAATAATAGGCTATACCATATAACCTAGATGTGTAGTAGGCAATACCATCTAGGTTTGGTAAGTGCACTTTATGTTGCATGCACAGTGACAAAACAGCTAAGTATGCATTTCTCAGACCACCCCCATATTAAGCATGAGGTAAATCTTTGTATGCATGTATGTGTGTGTGTGTGTGTGTGTGTGTGTGTGTGTGTGTGTGTGTTTAATTTTGAAATGCAAAAATTAAACTGGAATGCATGGTTTTTCCTCTGGGCAGGATGCAAAGGTGATTTCCCAGGTTCTTGTCCAGGTGGATTCGAAGAATGAAGCCACAGAGAAAAGGTGGTATAGGAAAAGGTGGAAATTTATTGGGAAACAAGCACAGACTCCCACGTGGGGAGGGGGTTCCAAAGGGGTAGCCCACTAAGTCCCTCTTTTTCTAAGGTTTGTATAGGTTGCAGTTCTTTGTGTCCTGATAGCCCCTCTGACTGGTCACTATAGCAGCTTCAGAGCTCAAACCCCACCTGGGGTTCCCCTCTTTTTCTCCCTTTTGTTTTTCTACTCCTTATGGCCTTCCTCTTTATTCTGTGAATGGGTGGTTTCCTCTCCCTTCATTCTGTAAATGTATACCTTTGGCAGCCCCCAGCCCCCTTATTCTGTGAATGCATGCCTTCTGGCAGCTCCCAGCTTCACAGCCCTGCGGTTCTCCCCCCATGGAACCCTCATTCCTAAAACTCCCTAAACCTGCCTATTTTACCCCTAAAAACTCCTTTCCATTTTAAACCCGAGTTTGTACAGGGAAATTAAATAAATTACTGCTTGTGATTAAAGGACCAAGAAACTAGGAGACTTGCTATAATGCCCAGAAAAACATAACAACTTTTTCCTCATAAATGATTAGCTGAATTGGCTTAACCCACATACATACCAATCTGGACAAAATATCTAACTTGACCAAATTTTAGTTGAGCTTCCCTTCGCCCACAGACCCCAGAATTTAGCCCCACCTTTGAGCACTGGAAAGCATAATGGCTGCTACTTAAAGGCCCTCCAAATAATCCATTGACCTCAAGGAAAAGCCTTTCTTGCTTAATTGTCCAATAACATCAGTTACTCAGCCACACCTGGTTCTTTCTAGCCTTGTTTGCTCAAGAATGGAAGGAAGGAAGGAAGGAAGGAAGGAAGGAAGGAAGGAAGGAAGGAAGGAAGGAAGGAAGGAAGGAAAAATTCCTTTTCTATTTGATCTTTACAATTTACAGTAGGAGTATTCATCCTATTTTAACAGCCTCCTCTCCCCCCTTGGCAATGATCCTTTTGACTAAAATCTTTCCTTTCCTTGGTATGAATGTATTTTATTTGAAGCACCACATGGAATTGTCATCACCTTGCACATGTTTTATTATACAAATATACTACATCCTTAAAGTACCAACTACCTGATCAAATATAATATTTGTTACCATCCTGATTATAATTGTCTGATTTTCTAGGTACAAGTTAATATCAGCAGTAATGTCATCATTAGCAGGTGGCAAAATAATATACCCACTTTTAAACACATTGGCATGAGTTCCTACTTATTAAAATAGTTATACTTCATTAATATATAACATTATATAATTACCAGAGGCCCGGTGCACAAAATTAGTGCACGGGGTGGGGGGTGTCCCTCAGCCCAGCCTGCACCCTCTCCAATCTGGGACCCCTCACGGGATGTCCAACTGCCCGTTTAGGCCCAATCTAGGTATTATCAGGCCTAAACGGGCAGTCGGACACCTCTCTCACAATCCAGGACTGCTGGCTCCCAACAGATTGCCTGCTGGCCTTCCTGATTTCCCCTAACCACTTCTGCCTGCCAGCCTGATCACCCCATAACCACTCCCCTGCCAGCCTGATTGATGCCTAACTGCTCCCCTGCCAGCCTGATTGGCCCTAACTGCCCTCCCCTGCAGGCCTGGTCACCCCTAACTGCCCTCCCCTTCAGGCCTGTCCCCCCCAACTGCTCTCCCCTGCAGGCCTGGGTCCCCCTCAACTACCCTTCCCTGTAGGCCCGGTTGCCACCAACTGCCCTCCCTTCAGGCCTGGTCTCCCCCAACTGCTCCCCCTGCAGGCCTGGGTCACCCCTAACTGCCCTGCCCTGCAGGCTTGATTGCCCCCAACTGCCCTCCCTTCAGGCCTGGTCCCCCCCCCAACTGCCCTCCCCTGCTGGCCTGATCACCCACAACTGCCCTCCCTTGCACACCTAGTCCCTCCCAACTGCCCTCCCCTGCTGGCCATCTTGTTGCGGCCATCTTGTATCCACATGGGGACAGCCATCTTTGACCATATGGGGGCAGCCAACTTGTGTGTTGGAGTGATGGTCAATCTGCATATTACTCTTTTATTAGATAGGATAGAGGCCTGATGCACAGATGAGGCCAGTTGGTTTGCCCTGAAGGGTGTTCTGGATCAGGGTGGGGGTTCCCTTGGGGCATGGGGTGGCCTAGGCAAGGGGCCTGTGGTAGTTTGCAGGCTGGCCATGCCCCCCAGCGACCCAAGCGGAGGCCCTGGTATCTGGGATTTATTTATCTTCTATAATTGAAACTTTGTAGCCTTGAGTGGAGCCAAGCCTCCTGCTCACTCTGTGGCCGCAGCCATTTTTGTTGGGATTTATTTATCTTCTATAATTGAAACTTTGCAGTCTTGAGTGTAGGACTGGGCCTGCCCGGGCGGCAGGGAAGCTTGGCTTCCTCCATCGCCGGGGGTAACTCAAGCCTCCTGCTCTCTCCAGTTCCATGGTTGCCACCATTTTTGTTGGGATTTATTTACCTTCTATAATTGAAACTTTGTAGCCTTGAGTGTAGGCCTGGGCCGGCCTGGGCGGCAGGGAAGCTTGGCTTCCTCCATTGCTGGGGAAACCCAAGCTTCCTGCTTGCTGCAGCTCCGTGGCCGCAGCTATCTTGGTTTGGTTAATTTGCATACTCACTCATGATTGGCTGGTGGGCATGGCTTGTGGGTGTAGCGGAGGTGCAATCAATTTGCATATTACTCTTTTATTAGATAGGATTAAAATAATTAAGGAAACATTTATATATGTGGATACATTTGTACCTTAAACACTAAATTAACACATTATGCACCAGTAGTTAGTTTTATTGCTAGCTTTTCCCAGTGGCCAGATAAGTTTCTACTGAACGAGTATAAAAAACGTTTTACGAAGTATCATACTTTAAAAAGATATTAGCTTGTAATAAATAATTTCAAAATGCAATGGGTATTAATTTTAAGGCTTGCCTTTAACATTTATTTAAAACACTGTGTAATATGAAAACATGAGAATGCTCATGATCTGCCTGCAAGATTTTCATATGCTAAGATAATAATACCCAGGTAATGGTATTGAGAAATGGTGATGACTAGATCATTTGGGTGATGACTAGATAATGAGGGTGGGACCCTCTTGAATGGGAGGAGTGCTTATAAAAGAGACCTCAGAGAGCTCCCTAGCCTCTTCCAGCTAAACATGTGAGGATATTGCAAAAAGACAGCCATGTATGAACTAGGAAGCTGACTCTCATCAGACAACAAATCAGCTAGTCTTGTCTTGGATTTCCCAGAACAGTGAGAAATAAATGTTTAAGTTATACTATCTATTTTTTTTATAACAGCCCAAAGGGACTAAGAGAAACACTTAAAATTCCAAGCAAGTAGACCTCATAAATGTACAATACAATATTGTTAACTAATGGCACAGTGTTGTGTAGCTGATCTCTAGAATGTATTCATCTTATATTAATAAAACTTTATACCCATTCTTTATCATATTTAGTTCTTCTTTAGTTCTCACATCCCACAATGAATAAATAATGAAATAGCATAAGAAGTTACGTATCTAAACATTTTCATGGTCCATATTGCCCAGTATTCACCCTCAGAGTAACATAAATCTATTTGGTTGATGTTTACCTTGAAATACAAGGTAAACAAAACAAAGTGTGTGTATATATGTGTGTGTGTGTTTGTGTGATATAATATACTTCCATAATCTATTAATTTAGTAAATTTTATTGCTTTAAATCCTATATATCTAGTTAAGAAACATATATTTCTGTTTCTACTACCTACTGAAGCATTGCATACTTTATAGGCTTCAGAAATTTGTTTGATGGATATTTGTTCTTATAGTCCATGTGGATTATCTGTATTTTTTAAGGTTTTATAAAGGTTTCGCATTCTTTCCATTGTTTTCAATTTAAATTGATAATGTGTACTACATTCAACCATCCCTGTTACTGCTGCCATTTCATCTCCTAATGAATTGAATTTCCCCAATCAAGATCTTTATCAACTGATTCTAACTTTCTTGAAGTATATGATCAGAAAGGTGAACCATGAACAGATGCAGTATTGCTTTATTTTTAATTTCAAGTATTTTTGCATATTTTCTATAAACATCAAATCTATACTACTCAAAAACACTTAGATCCCTTATATCTGAATTATAACCAGATGTAAACTAGTTCAATCTTAACATTTTACAGAAGATAATTTTTAATTATATAGATAGCATAAGAATATGAACATAAGATGCCTGGTGTTGTTTGCTCTATTTTCCTTAAATTAAATTGAAACTTGTTAAACTAGTACAGTCTTTTGAATTATTTTATAATGTAAAATTTATATGCACAAATCCAGGACCAGTATGTGCATTATGACTTGATTATGACAAGGGATCAATTCCATACCTGACTTCCATTGATCCTCATCCTAACAGGTGATGGTTTATAGGTTATCAATGTCAACTTAAAATCTGCACCCGCTATCCTCAAAAATATCTTATTCTTTCCCTTTACCTTGGCCACAGTTAACTGAGTAAATGTTCATATATCTTTTGAGAAATGACTTGGAAATCATTACCAAGTAAACTTTCCAATGTGCCCTCGTTGTTTATTCTCATGGGGGCACATCCACCTCTTTAGTTAACAGTTTCCAGGACTGAAAAGTCCACATGTAAACTGGAAAATGAAAAGGTAATTTAACTACTTCTTGAAATCATTTTGGCTATAAAATTAAACAATTTATTCTTGAAAGCTTGTGTATCTTTCCCCTGGGAAGCTATAGTCAATCTCTATAGCTCTCCATAATTATTTACAATAATTATACCCACTGAAATTATGACAGTTAAACTTGTCTATATGACCTCTAATATTTCAGGATGACACCATGTTCTGAACCAGTGAGGACAGTTTTGCATGGCATCTTCTAACTATAACCCTGACCAATTGAAAACAGTGACAATTGATCTTAATGATGCTAGTAAACTTCTTCACCAATAAATTCCTTACTTCTTTCGTATATACAGAGTGTTCTTTTCCCATCCAAGATAATATAGTCAACTGATAAGTTTTCTTGCCTTGTGTAGCATATACACACTAGCATGTCTACCTCTCAGATCCTTTTTATCACTTTTCGCCTAAGATGGGCTGTCACTGTTTCTAAGACCACAATTGCCAACTGACCAATATATTTTCACTATTTCTCCAAGTATTTGCCAGAGTATTATATTCTGTCCTATTACAGAACACAAAATATATTTCCCATTGAGTAATGTATGTAATATGTCTTTTCCTATACATTTTTCTGTTTTTGTTTTTCTCATTTTGGAAAAATCAGTTGTTTTACTTCAGGACAATATTACTTTATTTTTCCTTTAACAAAAACATATCTTCATACCTCATACCTTCTCATACCAAAAGCACCTTTTACTTCCCTTGAAGAGATGTTTCCCTTATTATTTCTAATATCTTAAATAGTATATATTAATTAGAATTTTTAACCCTTAGAATCCTTAATTGCCCAGGGACAACTCTCAGGTCAATAAGCAATTACATCCTCTCAGTGACCTCATCCAACAAGAACAGAAAGCAGAAAGTGTTTCATTTGCTTGTTTATTTAATACTAGGGGCCCAGTGCACAAATTTGTGCACCTTGAAAGGAACTGTGGGCTGTGAGGCTGCAGTGGGTACAGGGGGGCGGATCTCAGCCTATCCTCCATGCCCCCACCCAGCCCCTCCTGCCACAACCCTTATCCCCTGTCTGCCAGCAGCCCCTCTCCCACCATCCCTGCTCCCACCCACTCGCACCCGCTGACAGTGCAGAGCCATTGGGGCCAGCGCCATCAGCAGGTGTGAGCAGTGGCTTCTGCCCTGATTGCCCCTCAGAAGCAGGGGGAGGTGGAGAAGCCCTCAGGGGCCATCAGAGCCAGCAGCCACCAGCGCTGAGCAATAGAGACCAGTACTGGGCACCAGCAGCAGGTGCAAGCGCCGGGTGGGACCATGGCACATAGGAGCAAAGGATTTTCAGTAACCACCAGAGGCTCGCCCTGATGACAGCAACTGGCACCCGCCCTTGGTCTGGTGACCCCGTTCACCTGCTCCGCCATTCCTCTGTGGCTGATGCCCACCATGTTTCATGTGCGCCCCCTGGTGGTCAGCACACATCATAGCGACTGGTTGTTCGGTTGTTCCACCATTAAATCTATTTGAATATTAGGGTTTTATATATACAGATAATAAAGAACAAGGAAAAGACTAATAGGAAATATCTGATTGGTTGGGGCTATGTAGTCAACCTTGTTTGGAGTGAGAAAACCCAGAGTTGGCTTGCCCATTAGGGATTGGCTCACTGGATATACTGCATTGACCCTTGTAACTCTAAATTGCACATTCATAATGGTCTTCCGTTTTTCTTAGGCATGTCATCATGGTATTAAAGAAAACCCAGATGAAAAGTTTGTGGTTCTACCAAGTAAGGATTTTGTGGTACAGATAAAAAGTGAGGCACTATAAAATTGAACAGCTGTAAAATTTGAGAAAAATCTGTACAGAATTGGTCACTTTTGCAGTAATTGGCATAAGTTGCAGGGTAAGTGCCCTGGATTGGAACTGAACCCACATTCTTTCATTGTACAGGACTATGCTATGCTCCAACCAACTGAGCCACACTGGCCAGAGCAGCAAACATGTTAATGGCTACCTAAATTATATTTATTTTGAGCTTTGATGGGAGAGCATTAAAATATTTGTCATGGAGATATATATATATATATATATATATATATATATATATATATATATATATATGTGTGTGTGTAATATTAAATAACTGATAGAAAATATTACTAGAAATAATTTTAGTAGAGGTAGATATGTTGAAATTAGCAGTGGCATGAGTGAGTATAATATTAAATTTACATAATACAGGGGTGGGCAAAGGTAGGTTAAATTACCCATCATCGTTACCTAAAAGATAAATAATAAGCAAGGATACAAGATAAAACACTAATAATAAGAAGACAAATAATATAATAATTTATAGCTAAATAATAACACAAGACAAAAAATATGTGCTTCATGTACTCACAACAGTAAAGCTACCATTTCCTTCCCCTGTATGTTATTCCTTATTGTTCTATATAAACATACATTCTTCTAAATGTTATAAATGTTTACATATGTCAATATATGTTTAGCCCAGTTGGCATGGATCAGTGGATGAGTGTTGACCTATGAATCAGGAGGTCACGATTCCATTCCCAGTCAGGGCATATGACAGGATTGCAGGCTTAATCTCCAGTGTGGGGATTGCAGGAGGCAGCCGATCAATAATTATCTCTCATCGTTGATGTTTCTCTCTCTCTCTCTCTCTCCCTCTCTGAAATCAATAAAAACATTTTTAAAAGATATGTTTAATATTAATAGTTTGATTCACATACATTTCACATATAATTATGAGCTCTGGTATGCAAGTTAGATGTTATTATTATCCAATTTAGAAGAATACAAAATTGAAGAGAAATGTTTTTCTCATAAATTTAAAATTATAAGAAAGATTGAATGCAAACTTCAGAATATATCATTGCAATATGTCTTCTCTCCACCCCCAATTATAGAATCTTGTAAATTATAATAGGACTTGGCATAAGCAAAGGTGTCTTTTGGTTATGTTAGAGATTCTATATATGTATGATTAACTGTAACTTCTTAATTCATTGCACCCAGATATTTTCCCTTTAATATAACAAGGACTTTTATCAAGCAATGATTCAAAATGTTATTTGACTAAGAGTCATTTCTAGGTATTCTTCTTACAGAAAACATTAAGATAACTTAGGACAATGTTTTTCTAAAATTCTTATAATCTAAAATGATTTAAGCAGATAAATAAGTTCATTTAAATATTAGTTTTATAAAGGTGTACTCAGGGGACAAAGGCAGCATAGCAAAGGATTCTAGCTCTACCTGGTTGGTTAAGCAAAGCTTTCCCTGGAAGAGCACTTCAACATGAGATTGGGGAGGAAGGATGACAAAACACTTACAGTAATTATACACAAGTGATAACTTGAACACAACACAGTCAAATGGAAAAGGAGACTACAGAAAGTGTGATCTTATAATTGAATTAAATTCAAGGAAGGGAATGTCAGGAAATGACTCAAAATAGACATAGTAATACAGGTCCTTGAAAGCATGTTTTTAATATGGAATTTCAGTTTTATCTAGGACCTAGGTGATGGGTAGAAAATGAATACTAAAAGCCTTCCAAAATCAATTTATTAGTCAGAATAGGATATGGTGTGCTGAAGTAACATGCATACAAAATTCCAATAGTTTTATCATCTTAAAAAAAAGGTTTATTTCTTAGAACTTAATGTCTGTTAAGTCACAGACATTCTGCCCAAGGTAACAGCTTTCTCAGTAGCAAGTCAGTGGTTCAGGGTGAGGGAGGCCCCGCCATACTGTAACGAGGTCAAAGATAATGTGTGACCTTCCCAGTTGAAGTGGCAGGAAAAAGAGGGTGGAAAAATCAAACATCAGCAATAAAATGTTTCCTCTCAGAAGTGACACACATTATTTCTACTCACTTTTCCTTGTGCACAGTCTTATGATGACATGTAACCTATAGTGACCAGAGAGGAAATATTGAAGGCCAGGTTTAATGTCTACAGTTGAGAGGTAAATAAAAGGATATTGGACAATCAACCAGAATTCATTTTCATTTCAAGTGAGAAATTCCATTACTTAAATATGAATTCTTCTTTTTAATCGAGTTTACTGGAGTAATATTGGTTAATAAAATTATATAGGTTTCAGAGGTACAAGTATATAATATATCATCTATAACATATTGTATTGTGTGTTCACCACCCAAAGTCAAGACTCCTTCCATCACCATTTTTCCTCCCTTTACCCTCTTCTACCTCCCCTTACTCCCCTTCTTACTGGAAAACACCATTCTATGAGGATTTTTTTCTTAATCCATTTAGCATAATACTCTCCAGGTTCATCCATGCTGTCTCAAAGGGTAAGATTTTCTTCTTTATTCTATTTGTATGACAAAGTAAGAAAACCCAGAAAGACTGTGTCTCATATTTAAGACATAAAATATTTCTAATTATAGACAATATTCTCTGTCAAAGAGGATCTGAACAAAAGGTTACTTGGGTCTAATATGTATCATCACAAGCTTTATTTCCAATTAATTATCTATTCTTGACAAAATTATCACATAGATAAAAATTCTTTCTCACAGCCAAGATTGATAAAATGTACACACTAGTGAAAATTAAGGGTTCATGATTTTCCTCACACTCTCAAGTATGCTAATCTTGCATACTAATCTATAATAATAAAAGGGTAATATGCTACTTAGACCAGATGTCATTCTGGACGCCCTTACTGATGTAGCCGGGGCCTGAGGAAAGCCAGCCTGGGTCCCGGGTGCCTGCGGGAGGCCCGAGGGAAGCCAGCCCGGGCCCCAGGTGCCGGAGGGAAGCCGGTGCCGGTAGCTGAGGGAAGGAAGGCCTACTCTTGAATGAATTTTCATTCATCAGGCCTCTAGTATTAAAATAATTTACATTTATTTATAACAGGTCCCACAATTCTCAAATAAAGAATCCCTATAATTAAATACTAGTATAAACCAATCTTTTAAATTTAATCATGATGTTTGTGTTGGTATTTATATCTGATAACTCTTCTGAAGTTGGTCAGCTGTATTATTTCTTACTCTTGTGTGACTAGCAGCCTTTCCTTATAATTCAGAGACTCCCCAGATTAACCATACAAACTCTCGATGGAATGCTTCAAGAAACATACAAGGCTGCCATGTTTTCCAAAATTTGTGTATTATAAAAAAAGAGTTAAGGAATTGCTTGGGAAATCCAGTAGTCTTCCAGTAATTAAAATTTATTATTATATTAACATTTGGTGACAGCCAGGAATTAAATACCATGAAAAGGTCCTATTTAACATTCCTCTAGGGGTCAACAAGAATCATCTCTTATTTCCTTACAAGGAAAATGAAGAAAGTAAAATGAATGCCTTTAGAAATCTGGGAGAAAATCCATCTTAAAAAAAAAAGAAAGAAAGAAAAAGATGCATTCATTTAAGGAACTGTTGCAGAAGAAACCTCAAGGCTAATTTGTCCTGAGTAGTATGTGAGTCATTTAAGCAGCCAGGAAAATGCAGCTCCTCAATGCTTCACTGGCTCTGCCACCCAGTGGGCAGGACAGAGCACATAGCTCAGATTATCACCTACTGGATGACAGTGCTATCCTGCACGTGTCTAATCCTTTCCCACTGATAAGTGATTAACCCCATGTACGAGGCTTATTCAGCAGGACTCAAGTGGTTACACTAATTAAATTGATGGTGCTCTGTATTAACCGCTACATGAATTCCAGCTGCATTTCTCCGTAAGAGGGTAGACATTCCCACCTGACTTCAAGGTCAAAAGGATGCCTGCTGAACTTCCTAAGCAGAGAACAAATGCTGCCTGTAGTTCAAAGCTCCTGCTAAAGCTGTTTGTACTAATCATTTCAAAATATTATTTGTTAAAATGATGGTAAAATGGTAACATGAAATCAAATATTGGCTCAAACACTTGTAAAAACTCATAGAGAGCTCACCTAGCCAAGGGGATAGCTACTGACATAGTAATGTTATGATGAACATACTGGCCTAGAAGCATTCATTCAATAAGTTGATTAATTATTCATTCATTCGTTCACTCAGCCATCCATTTAGCTTACTACATCACCTGCAGGTATTATTCATATTTGGAAACCAGGCAAGTAGACTATAAGTTATTAAGATAAGTAGAAATATATCATAGCATTAAAGAAAACCCAAGGTGTACGATAGTAAAATTTTGAGAGGAAAATATACTAAAATATAATGTATATGTATTTAAAAAATGATATAGTCTGAAACATCAAGTAACTATTTTAAAAAAAAATTAAAGACAATTTCAACAATAGTGATTTGGTTTAGTTGCACATCAATGAGATAACCAAATGTTGTACAAAACATTTTATAGATTTTATAGATACAGGTACTTGCTTCCCAGTATCTATCTACTATTTTCTGCTTCTAAGCAAGCACAATGTGGGGGGGGGGGGCGGGGATGCAGCAACATGTATAGTTAAAATAATAAAAATGGAGCAATTCTACTAATTCAAATAAGCATACACATTGTAAGACAGTTTTCCTCTCAAGAATGCGTGTCAGTGAGCTTAGTCATTGACTGTTGAAGGACTGAACTGTATTTCAAAATGAGCATACAAATTCATAGAGCCTATCACGAAATTCAGAAACCTATCAAGAAGAATAATGCACCTACCATTCCAACACTGTATCAAGGGAGAGGACAGGAGACAAGGGCATTCTTAAGCAGCACATTTTGAAGACAGACCAAAGTGTTCTGCATATCAAGTAGGTTGTGAGGTCAACATGCAGAAAATATCACAACATAGTTAGTGCCAGGGAATGACACCCTGAAAACACCTTCTGAAAGTAGCCCTGACAACTAGAGCATTTGCAGACAATACCTCCACATGAGGCATCACTTGGTACTTCAGAAGGGGCCTATGGTTAAGGAACACATTTGACAGGTATACAAAATAAATGTGAATTAAAAAAAAAAAAAAAGCATGTGGCAGGATTTCCAGAAGATTTTATTTTTAATTCAGAAAGCAGTGAGAAATTTTACTTTTTAGATGTGACTATATATATATATATATTTGATTCTGTAGTTTTCTGACTAGCAAAGTATTTTATTCAGAAATGTAGATGTCTTGACACCAAGAAAAAGCTGTGCCTTAATTATTTAAAATTCCTTATCTTTTATGAATCAAGTGACAACATAAATGTATTATCCACTATAATGTATAGGGTGTCCCCCCAAAAAGTCTAATACAATGAAGGACTATAAAGTCAGTGTTTATTAGCATACAGTTCATTTTCAAAATTTAAAAGAATCTACAGAAATGAATAATTTTTTTGTCAATACCTGTTTTCAAACTGACGACCGTTCTGGTTCAGGCACTGCTGATAACTTGAAGCAATGGAATTGCAAACATCAAGAATTATTTATTTCGGTATTTGCGTGCCTTCAATTTGTCAACTGTTGCCAGTTTTGTACCACAAACTTTATTTATTATGTATCCCCATAAAAAAAAAAAGTCTAGTACCACTTTAGGATACATTTTCTTTGTTCAAAGCTTAGTCTGGCTTCACCCATTATTTCAAATCAGTTAAATGTGAAAATTAAGTGAATATAGTTGTTAAAGTAGGACACTACTGATGCGGAATTTTTGGACTGGAACCCGGATTCTTTGTCTGCCGGAATCGAAGAATGAATCCACAGACTGAAAGTGGTATAGCAAAGGTAGAGATTTATTGAAGAACAAGTACAGACTCCCACATGGGGAGAGGGAAAGAGTCCCACAGAATGGACTCCCATGTGGGGAGGGGAAAAGGGTCCCAATGAGTTCCTTTTCCCTATGGCTTATAAAGGCTGCAGGTCCTGGTTCCCTGATACCCCTCTGATTGGTCACTATTCCCTCAGACTGGTCACTATAGTAACTCCTGGGCTCAAAGGTTGAACCTCACATGGGACAAGTGAAGTTCTCCCCACCACCACCACCACCCCTTCTTCCTTATTGTTTTCCTATTCCCTTGGGGTTTTATTCTTCTCCTTCTGGATGAAGGGCTTCCTTCTCTTTGTTTTGTAAATATAGACCTTTTGCTGTTCCCAGCTCCCTCATTCTATGGAAATGTACCTGTTGCAGCTTTCCAGCTCCCCCATTCTATGGAAATGTACCTTCTGCTGCTCTGCAGCCCTGTGCTTCCTCCATGGTCCCCGTAATTTCTAAAATTTCCTAAACCTGTCCTATTTTACCCCTAAAATTCCTGTTTCACTACTATTTTTATGATGATTTTCATAGCAATAAGCTAGATGTAATTGTTTATACCGGAATGAACTGAGGGTCAGGAAGATAGCTCATGTATTTGAATCAGTAACAACAAAGCTTGATAGTTTCAAGTGATGAAAGGTAGAGTCTTTATTTTATAAAGTTTTCAGTCTAGACCTTCTTTTGGTGAATGATATACTGGTAGTTTCCCCACAGTATATATTAGCTCCTTTGTCTAGCCTCACAAATGTCTTCTTTTTTTTTTTTAACATTTTAAGGGATATTACAGCAGTATTCTTACATGAATCACATGTAGATATTGAAAAAGAAAAAAAAGCCTTGATCGTGATTTTAAACTATAAAATAAGTTCTAATTCCATGATTGATAAACTGTGTACGCTAATGAAAATTAAGGGTTCATGATTTTCCTTACACTCTCAAGTATGCTAATCTTGCATACTAATATTAAAATGATAGAAATTTATTTATAACAGGTTCCATAATTCTCAAATAAAGAATACCTATGATTAAATATGTCAGTTCCATTTTTTTTGAGGAAACTCCATACAGTTTTCCATAAGCAGTGCACTAGGTTTCCTTTGCTCTACATCCTTGTCAACACTGATTGTATGTTGATTTATTGATGGTTGCCATTCTGGCAGATGTGAGTTGGTACCTCATTATGCTCATAGCAGCACAATTTACAATAGCTACTATCTGGAAACAGCCCAAGCACCCATCGGTAGATGAATGGATAAAAGAGCTGTGGTACATTTACGCAATGGAGTCTTCAGCTATGAAAAAGGAGGATCTCTTACCCTTTGAGACAGCATGGAGGGATCTGGAGAGTATTATGGTAAGTGAAATAAGCCATTCAGAGAAAGATAAATATCACATTATCTCACTTATATGTAGAATCGAATGAACAAAACAATTTGACAAACAAATAGAGCCAGAAACATGGAACATGAAACTGACTGAGGATTCTCAGAGGAAAAGGGCATGCGGGGGAGGGGTTAAAGGTTAACCAAATAACTTATATGCATATATGTATAATCCATGGACACAGACAATAGTGAGGTAAAGGCCTGGGAGGATGATGAGAGATGGTGGTGGAGGGGATCAAGTGGGGGATAAAGAGGGGTACATATGTAATACTTTCAACAATAAATATCTATAATAATAAAAGCGAAATATGCTAATTAGACCGGACCTCCTTTCTAGATGAAGCCGGGGCTGCAAGGGAAGCCCAGTCCTGGGTACCAGAGGGAAGCCAGTGTCATCAGCTGGTGGAAGGAAGGCCTACTCTTGCATGAATTTTGTGCATTGGGCCTCTAGTATATTAAGAAAAAGGGAAAGGAAGGAAGGAAGGAAGGAAGGGAGGAAGGAAAGAAGGAAGGAAGGAAGGAAGGAAGGAAGGAAGGAAGGAAGGAAGGAAGGAAGGAAGGAAGGAAGGAAGAAAGGAAAGGAGGGAGGGAGGGAGGGAGGGAGGGAGGAAGGGAGGGAGGGAGGGAGGGAGGGAGGGAGGGAGGGAGGGAGGGAGGAAGGAAGGAAGGAAGGAAGGAAGGAAGGAAGGAAGGAAGGAAGGAAGGAAGGAAGAGGAAGAAACATAAATCAGTTGTGTCAGATGCCCTGCTGCACCACCCAGATTTCCCCTTGAACTATGGATTCATTCCCTTGGCTGCTAAAAGTCCTGTCAGCTGATGGCCCTCAGTTGGCCTAGATAAGATTGATAGACCATCCAGCTCCAGTTGTTAGAGTGGAGTCCGCTGGTTCGTTTGATGGACCTGCATTACAGCCAAACTGCTCCTTTTATCCAATCCTGCCTCCTTCCATCACTTCCACAGTTTTTTGTTTGTTTGTTTTAATATATTTTTATTAATTTCAGAGTGGAAGGGAGAGGAAAAGAGACATAGAAACATCAATGATGGGAGAGTATCATTGATTGGCTGCCTCTTGCATGTCCCCTACTGGGGATTGAGTCCGCAACCTGGGCATGTGCCCCTGACTGAAATTGAACCTGGAACCCTTCAGTCCACAGGCCGATGCTCTATCCACTGAGCAAAACTGGCTTGGGCTATTTCTATAGGTTTTTACCCCTAGGGATTGTTAACGAAAAAAACCATTGAAACCTGTAAAGAATTTTAGTGAGTTTATTTGAGCCAAACTGTCGACATATGCCGGGAAGCAGAACCTCAATGAATTGAGATTATGCTCCGAAGAATGGTGGGTTACATCTGTATTTATGCATTGCCATCAAAGGAGGGACATAGGTGGGCTACATGAAATTCATTGGATAAAGTCAAATGGTGGGAAACCCCTGGGATTGGACAAAAAGTAAAATGATGGACACATACTTAGGTGGGTACAGGAACAATTAACATGATAATGAAGGAATTTGAGGCATCTGTCCTGGCACCTACCACATTTGGTTGTACCCCAGGGGCTCCAGCAAAAGAAGGAAGTTACAAGTTACCCAGACATCTCACAGATATGTTATCTCAGAGGCAAAAAGGCAAATGGGCTCAGTAAAGAAGATCCAAGTTGATCTTTGTCAGGGAAGATAGCAGCCTAGGAATGACTGCCCACCATAACCTGTTTGTAGTTAAATATTTAATTTTCAAACCATCCTTTGTGGTTATTCCAGGTCTCTGAGTTTGCAAGACTGCCACGCAGGCCTCCCCTGAGCTTGTCAGGTTAGCATGTGGCTCCTTTCGTTCACAGGATCAAATGCTGTGCACTCTGGTCTCACTCTCAAAATTGGCTTCCCAGGGAATAAATCCTATGATATATTAAATTCCTAATACATACATGTTTTTATAACTATACTAGAGGCCTGGTGCACGAATCATGCACAGGTGGGGTCTGGCTGGTCCCCCATATGGAGGCCAATCGGGCCCAGCCAGCAGAGGGGACAGGACATGGGAGGTTGGACAGCTGGCCCCACCCCTGGGGTAGGGTTTCTGGGGGAGGGGCTGAACCCAATCGGGCCAGTGGTCAGCCGCAATAAGTGTCATATAGACTTGTCATTCTGTTCGTTCTGGTTGTTCTGGCATTCTGGTCACTTGGCTTTTATATATAGACTAGAGGCCTGGAGCATGAAATTCATGCACAGGAGGGGGGGGGTCCCCTATGCCCAGCCTGCACTCTCTCCTGTGGATCGGGCCTAAACCGGCAGTTGGACATCCCTCTCACAATCCAGGACCACTGGCTCCTAACTGCTCACCTGCCTGCCTGCCTGATCACACCTAACTGCCTCCCCTGCTGGCCTGGTCACCCCCAACTGCCCCCATGCAGTCATAGTGGCCCCCAACTGCCCCCCCACCAACCTGGTCGCCCCTCACTGCCCCCCTCTGCCGGCCTGGTCACCCCACACAGCCTGTTCGGTCATCTGTTCAGTTGTTTCGGATGCGATGGTCGCTTAGCCTTTTATATATATAGACTAGAGGCCCAGTGCACGAAATTCGTGCACGGAGGAGGGTTCCTCAGCCCGGCCTGCACCCTCTCCAATCTGGGACCCCTCGGGGAATGTCTGACTGCCAGTTTAGGCCTGACCCCACAAGGATTGGGCCTAAACCAGCAGTCAGACATTCCTCTAACAATCCGGGATGACTGGCTCCTAACCACTCGCCTGCCTGCTTGATCGCTCCTAACCCTTCTGCCTGCTAGCCTGATCAGCCCTACCTTGCCCCCCAGCCAACCAGATTGCCCCTACCTTGTCCCCCTGCTGACCTGATTGCCCCTACCTTGCCCCCTGCTGGCCTGATCACCCCTACCTTGCCCCCCTGCCAGCCTGATTGCCCCTACCTTGCCCCCCTGCCTGCCTGATTGCCCCTAACTGCCTCCTCTGCCAGCCTGATCCCGCCCCTAACTGCCCTCCACTAATGGCCTTATCTCTCCCCCAACTGCCCTCCCCTGCCAGCCTGATTGTCCCTAACTGCCTCAGTCTCAGCCCCCACCACCATGGCTTTTTCAAGAAGGAAGTCGGATTTCTGGAAGATGGCTGGTCAACCCGGTCTAATTAGCATATTACCTTTTTATTAGTATAGATACTACCCTATATAATAAAAGCCCAGCGACTGAATAGCAGAATGACCAGAATGACTAGTCAACCAGTCACTATGATGTGCACTGACCACCAGGGAGCAGACGCTCAATGCAGGAGCTGGCCCTTGGTGGTCAGCGTGCTCCCACAGTGGGAACACCACTTGGCTGACTGGGGTGAGCAGCTGCTCCTGCTGCAGCCGCTTGGCTGACTGGGATGAGCAGTGCTCCCACAGTGGGCCAATCTCCGCAGGCCATACCTCCCACCAGTGCACAAATCCTGTGCGCTGGACCTCTAGTACATACTGAAGAGACCATGAAGTCTAATCCCATCATACCTTTAATCCCTTTTTATTCCAGTTATCACAAGAAGTCCAAGATTCCAAAGAAAGTTTCCTTCATCATAAAGTTTGTGCATTCCTACAATTTCTATATCATTCATAATCTTCAACTCCTCAAACCCTTCTCCTAAATCCTTTGTAGCTTGTGGACCACTGGCAGCAAAGTTCTCTATATTCTCAAATTCCTTTCAGAACAGTTCCTTCCACTTTGTTCTCTGACTTAAAATCTGCTTTTCCCCTAGAGCACTCTTTGCTCTAGAGTTCTCTCCAATGGTATGTTTTCTCTGCAGCATTCCTTATACCACAGATGATCTCCTTGCTAGTCTTCACCATTTATAAATGACTAGAGGCCCAGTGCATGAAATTTGTGCACGGGGGGCGGGGGGGATGGGTTGTCCCTCAGCCCAGCCTGCACCCTCTCCAATCTGGGACCCCTTGAGGGATGTCCAACCACCTGTTTAGGCCCAATCCCACTGGGCGGTTGGACATTTCTCTCACAATCCAGGACTGCTGGCTCCCAACCACTGACCTGCCTCTGTCTGATTGCCCCTAACCGCTTCTGCCAGCCAGCCTGATCACCCCTAACCACTCCCCTGCCAGCCTGATCGATGCCTAACTGCTCCCCGATTGGCCCGATTGCCCCTAATTGCCATCCCCTGCTGACCCGGTCACCCTTAACTGTCCTCTCCTGCTGGCCTGCTCGCCCCCAACTGCCCTCCCCAGCTGACCTGATTACCCTTAACTGCCCTCCCCTGCTGGCCTGGTCTCCCCCAACTGCCCTCCTCTGCTGGCCTGGTCCCCCCTAACTGCCCTTCCTGCTGGCCTGATCACCCACAACTGCCCTCCCCTGCAGGCCTGGTCCCCCCCTAACTGCCCTCCCTGCTGGCCTGGTACCCCCCAACTGCCCTCCCTTGCTGGCCTGGTCACCCCTAACTGCCCACAATGGCCCTCTCCTGCTGGCCATCTTGTGGCAGTCATCTTGTGTCCACATGGGGGCAGCCATCTTTGACCACATGGGGGCGGCCATCTTGTGTCTTGGAGTGGCGGTAAATTTGCATATTACTCTTTTATTAGATAGGATTTTACCTATTCTCTATCTTGACCCCAGATTTAAAGCATATGCTATTAGATTCTACCCCTTGAAATTCTTCTTTGTTGCAATCATAAAAAGAAATACTAGATCTTTCCTTCTAATTGTTCTAAAATAAAAACACCTGGGTTATTATTATTCTCAAAAAAGCTAAAGAGGTTCAAGCATATGGTGATGGGAGATTATACTTTGGGTGGCCAAGACAAAATGCAATATGCAGATTATGTATTATAAATTGTATACCTGAAAACTATATTATTTCGTCAACCAATGTCACCTCAATTAATTTAATTTTTAAAATCTGCTGTCAAAATTCTGGTGTGATTTCAATATCCTTATAATTGATCCTTTTTATATAATCAAACTGCTGTAAAAATATCCAAAAAATAAAATTAAAGCCACCAAATCAATAAATAGTACTTAGTAAGAGTTCCTGTGCATATAAGAACAGTTAATGAACTGGGAGCTTAGAGATCTAAGACTGATATGAAGCTCAGGGGCCTGGCATCAGGATGGCTTATAATATGAAGATGAGGAAGTTATTTAAACTTTACAATGATTGGCTATTAAAGTGGAGGATTTTAGAGGGCAGGGTATGATTTAAAGTGATTATTTGTATCATTATTCAGGAAGACAAGTTAAGTTTATAATTATCAGTGTCATTTACATGAAATACATTAGTTTTAAATTTATTTACATGATTTAAATGCCTTTATTTGCTCAGGGAATTTTCAAATAGGCTATCAGTTTCACATTTAATTTTAACTTTCTTTTTTTTTCTTTTTCTTTATTGATTAAGGTATTACATATGTGTTCTTATCCACTCATGCCCTCACCCCCCTGGTGTCTCTGTCCATTGGTTAGGCTTATATACATGCATAAAAGTCCTTTGGTTGATCTCTCCTCCTTACCCCTACCCTCTCCTACCTTCCTTCTGAGGTTTGATGGTCTGATCAATGCTTCTCTGTCTTTGGATCTGTTTTTGTTCATCAGTTTATGTTGTTCATTATATTCCACAAATGAGTGAGATCATGTGATATTTATTTTTCTCTGACTGGCTTATTTCACTTAGCATAATGCTCTCCAGGTCCATTCATGCTGTTGCAAATGGTAAGAATTCCTTCTTTTTAACTGCAGTGTAGTATTCCATTGTGTAGATGCACCGCAGTTTTTTAACACCTTGTGATTCTTGAACTTTCCAATGGTCTTGTCCATAACACTTCTCTGATATCTGATCCCATTGTTATACACTAGTTATTGTCTCACCAATAAGACTTCCCCTTCAGTTTCAAACGCTATCTCCCCATCTTCTTCTGAACCACTGTCTTTCTAACCATTCCCACTGCTACCTCAATTCCAACAATTATTTAACCAAGTAGGAAAACCCAATGCATTGAACCAGCCGTTTTATTTTTTCTCTGCCAAACAAAACCGTCCCTTATGTTACAGGATATTTGAAAAATCCCAATTAAAAACATATGTGAAATGTGGTTCATTTAACAGCAAGGGATATAAGAATATTAAAAAAATTTAGGCCCTAACCGGTTTTGCTCAGTGGATAGAGTGTCAGCCTGCGAACTGAAAGGTCCCAGGTTTGATTCTGGTCAAGGGCATGTACCTTGGTTGCAGGCACATCCCCAATAGGGGGCGTGCAGGAGGCAGCTGATCAATGTTTCTCTCTCATCGATGTTTCTGACTTTCTATTCCTCTCCCTTTTTCTCTGTAAAAAATCAATAAAATATATTAAAAAAAAAAGAAATTTAGAATTTCAATAATGCTGGACATCTGCATTTTAGAGCTTCTAGATTTTTCTCAGCAGTAAACTAACTGTTTGGGTTGTTGGGTTCTTGTGGGGGAGAAAACAATTTATGTCTGGGGTCCCTGGATGTTTTACCTAGTAACAAGCACAAGTAAAGAATTATAAGTGAGTAGTGCCCTGGTGCATGGATTCATGCACATTGAAAGGAAATTAATTAGAAGGTGGCCAGTGGGGTGGGACTGGGTGAGACAGGCCAGACATATCCTGGAGCCAACCTTCCATGGTCCCTCCCCAGCTGGCCACACGTGGTACGGTGCCTCGGCTCAAAGGGCATCTGCAAAGTGAGGGGGGTCCCTCCAGCAGGTGGGGTCCCTCAGTTTGGCCTGCGGGGATCAGGTCGAAACCAGTTCTCTGACATCCCCTGAGGGGTCCCGGATTGCCAGAGGGAGGTTCTTGGGTGATGCACCCCAGAATCAGTCTCCCTCCTCTCTGGTTCTGGGGTGCGTCACTCGAGAACTGCAGCTGCCAAGTCACTGCAGCTTGGCAGCTCCTGTGTTGGTCAGTGCACGACATAGTCCTGGTCGGACAGTTGGACGGTCGCTTAGACTTTTATATATATAGATAGTATTGTTATGAATTCTTACAAAAAGGATTCAGCTCTGAATGGCATTCAACATATTTATTACATGTTTCTTCCTGCTCATGTATGTGCATGCACATATATAACAAAAGTATGATTTACTTGGAATTCAGAAAGCCTGTTTATATCTTGTCATGATTCCTTTCATGTTGCTTAGAATTCCTGGCACAACATAACAAAAGCTGTTCTGAATATGCACTTAATTTCCAGACCCCTCTATCACCCCTCATAAATTCCTGGTTGAATACCCTCTTTCTGTATCTAAACCCAGGCAAGTAAACAAGATTGCGGAAAATGACAAAGCCATGCTGATTGGAACTTAAATTTGTTTCACCAAATAGAGTGTTGTATGGCAGACAATTGTGTCTCATTTCCTTAAATTATTTTTATTCTATTTTACACCTCATCTCTCTTTAAACTTCCAATAGTCTGCTACATTTCAACTTTTGGTAATAATATACTTACTGCCATGCATGTAAACAAATTTGAATTTTTTACCCATATATCCTCCTTTCTCCCCTTAGTCCACTGAATCCTGCCTCATATGCAAAGTCCCTGCTCCAAAAGTTGTATATTCTCTCACCTAAATTATCAAATGTTCCCTCTCTAGGGAATCATTCCATTTATCATACAGCACTCTGTAATGTCACAGCATGTCCTAAAGTCCTCTTGTCTCCATGTATCCCTCTAGCTACCTCCCTCCCCACTCCTCTGCTACCTTTCAGAGAAAAATATTTATTTATTATAATTGCGCTTTCTACTTCCTCATATTCTATTTTGAGATCACAAATTTGATCATTTCTTCATTCATGTTTTACCAAGCACCAGGGTACCATACATCCTGGAAGGAAGGAAGAAAGAGGAAGGAAGATAAATCAGTTGTGTCAGATGCTCTGCTGCACCACTAAGGTTCTTGAAATTTTTCACTAAGATTCTTGAAAGTCACACTAAGTTCCTTGAAGGTCTCATTAAGATTCTTGAGCAACCTTATAACCATTGTTTTGTACTCTCTTATCTAGTAGTTTGTTTGCTTTCATTTCATTTTGTGTTTTTGTTTTTGTTTCTGGAGATTTCTTCTCTTTCATTTGTGAGGTGTTTCTTTGTATTCCCATTTTGACTGCTTCCCTGTTTTTGTTTCTGAATATTAGGTAGAGCTTCTAGGTCTCCTGGAATTGGTAGAGTGGCCTTGTGTAGTATGTGTCCTGTAGGGCCCAGTGGCTCAGCCTCCCCAGTCACCTGAACTGGGCACTCTAGTTGTGCCCCTGTGTGGGCTACCTGCACAGTCTTGTAGTTGAGCCTTCATTGCTGTTGGTGTCACTGGGGGAAATTGACCTCACAGCTGGCTGTGAGGACCAGCTGTGACTACAGTGGAAGAACTGCTGTGCAGGAGATACCCCTGTGGAGCAGGACTTGCTTCAGTGGGGCTTTGGTGCTCACTGAGTCTGCCCCTTGAGTGTGTCACTTGTGGATGTGTAGAGCTGTAATCTTGTATGGTCTGAAGCTGTCCACCATGTACACTGGCTCTGGGGCCTCCCTGGAAGTGAAAAGTCAGCCACTGCCTGGGGCCACCTGGCAAGAGCTACAAAATGATCTGCAGATGGCTGCTACTTGTATTGGGCTTGGAAGTGCCCAGGCAAGGCCCAGCTGTGAAGCAAGGCAGACTAGTGCTGGTGCCAGGTATTGAACCTCTTAATAAAAGATATGGGGCATGCTGACACCAGCTACAGTTTCTTTTTCCTAAGAGAATTTAGGAAAGTCTGAAGCTTGAGCCAGGACAAGCCATTTGTATGGAAAACCCCTACTGCAAACAGCTTGGGTGGGGCTGCCAACTAGATGGAATGGGGTCTCAGGGAATCACCAGGGTGGAGCACAGTGTGGGCCACGCTGATGGAGACTCATATTTGGCTGCCAGTCAGGTCTACAATGGGGTAGGTCCCAGGATGGAAGCAATTACCCCTTCAAGCACTTCTGTTTGGCCACCCTGGAGTTCTTGGCCTGATGCCAGATAATCCAGTTCCTCCCAGATTGTCCCAGGTTCCTTTCAAGCTGTCGTCCTACTTCTGGAGCCCAAAGGGATCAAGTCCAAGTAAATCCATTTGCCAGTCCTTTAAGGGGAACTGCCTTGTCTCTTTCCAGCCATGGAATGCTATGCTAGGAGTCTGGCATGGGGCTGGTACCCCTTGTTCCTCTTGGAAGGCTGCCACAGTAGAGCTATCCCTTCTGTTTCTTTTCTTTTCTTTTCTTTTCTTTTCTTTTCTTTTCTTTTCTTTTCTTTTCTTTTCTTTTCTTTTCTTTTCTTTTTTTTTCTTTTTTTTCTTTTCTTTCTTTTTTTTTTTTTTGTTGTTGTTGTTTTTTAAGCTAAACATGGGTGTTGGATCAGCCTGATCCCTATCTCCCTCCTTCTTACAAAACTCAATGTGCTTCCTTCTTTACTTCTCTGGTTGTAGAACTTCCATTCAGTCAGATTTCAGGCATTTCTGAATAAAGGTTGTTCTGTATTTTAGTTGTAATTTTGATGTGGTTGTGGGAAGTGGCTAGTACCAGCGCTTATCTACAGCACCATCTTGGTTCTCCACTTTCACCTTTTTAGATCTAAGTATTATTCAGGTTGTTTTCCCCTCAAAGTTTTTTGGTTATTTAATTTCTAAGAAATTAAACATATGATTTATTTTTTCTTCTTAATAATTCTAACATCTCCAACTTCCCTTTTAAAATATTTTTGCTATGTTAATTGATTTTGGCAAAACTTCCACTTTGATATCAACTACAATTTTCATAACATACTGTTTTCTCCATCTACCACATTATTAATTAAGTTGTTAAATAAGATCAGCCCTCACACTGATCCCTGTGGCACTCCATTAAATACAGTGACATTTTGTTTGATATACTTCACTCAGTTTTATATCCACAAGGCTCTGCTATAATACAAGTCAATTTAAACTTTTATCACTATTCAATGACACTCTATGAAATGTTTTATTTGCTGTTTTTAAGTAGATCTATCCCATAGACTTTACATTATTGGCTTCTTTCCAATGATTTTTGTGTTAAAAGTAATCTGGATTTTTTTTTTAATTGTAGATTTTTAAACCATGATTGCTTCAGTAGCAAAATTCCCAAATATATGTTCCTTACTATCTTTGTCTTTGATCATGGCTAATAAAATTGTTTTACTCAACTATGTCTTTTCTGAGACCCCTTATTCCTTTTAAAGTGCAGGTTTCAATTCTATAGCTCTTTTGCAAAAAAAAAAAAGTAATACACATAAATTTTCATTGATAATTTTCTTTATATTGAAAAAATCATGATATCTAGACTCATTGGATCAAGTTTCAGCATATCATATTTTTGCTTTGAATTTATCACTGTATTCTATAATTCCTTTATTCTTTATTTTAAAATTAAATAGTTGCTAATTTACCAGCAATTCTGGTTTTCAGTATTGATCCTAATTTATATTTCTTTTAAATGATCTTCTATGATGATTTAATCATTTTAGTTAAGACTTGATGTAATTTCTCTCTGATCCTAACCTATGCACAGATTCTCTTTATTTGAAGGTTGCATAATTACATCATTTTACCATTTCCTATACTTTAAAGCCATTTGTACATTTAAATATTAATAACAGAATATGTTTCTTCATTTTAGAAGAGTTTAGATAATTTTACTTTTTCAATATTATTATGAAAACATATTTTTTCATTTGATATTATAATCCTTATAGAATCATTAATTATTATATTACAAATAAGAAATTATGTAATTCATAATCAATTTTATAAAATGTGGCCATGACTATATCCTTTTATCCAGCTTAAAAACTCATAGACTAAAAATATCATATTCTGACAGTTCATTGTGCACCAATACATAATGTGGAATGCTTCAAAAATTGTTCTGGGTACTGAGGATTCTACAATGAGACAAAACTAGACCTTTGACTGGACACAATAGTTTTGATTACTCATCAGAAAAGTATAGACTGGAGAAAAATATGAATTAAACCTTGATTCTTAGAAGGCAGACCCCAAAGGAAAATCAAGCTAATTTGAAAATCAAGTTTCTGAGCCTCAGCAGAAACTTGCAGAGGTTCAGATGAGGCATAAAATGAGGTAGGAAAATAGTAAAATCAGTATTTATATTGGTTAGGCTTATAAGTTTCTTCTCCTCCAACTTTTAAACTGAAATTTCCTCAATCCCCTCTCAGGCATAGACATGTATTATCTGGAACACTTTTTATCTTGATTCCTCTAGAAGAAGCAAAAAATGGATGTGACATGTAGAATTGAAAAAGTGGGGGGAAATTTTACCCTAAGAAACAGATAACCAAATGGCCTCTTTGCTTGGCCTGCATTTAGACCAGAATTTGGGAAGTTTATTCCAGGGAAAAACTGAACTTCTCCAGGGAAAATACCTCTAGATACTGATTTATGTAGATTGAGCTGATGATAGAAGCCAATAACTCATTATCTCTTGTAGATTGATAGACAACCCAACTGCTGTCCAGCCCTAAACATAGAATTTCTAAGTAAGTAGAATTGAAAAGCCAATAGGAGACATGGGAGATAATCTTCCAGTAGTAGAGAAAGTCCAAAATGAATGATAGAAAAGCAGAATTTTAATACAACAAAAATAGAAGGAGGAAACAAGAGAAAGGATTGCTAGAATCTATGTTTTAAATTTCATAAATGTAATAGAAAATATTTAGATTAAGGTACTATGAGTTATTAAAATGTAGAACAAGAAGGGCTCTTAAAATATAAAAACATAATTATAAATTTTTAAAAAATATCAACTTTGATAGGTAAAATCAGAATTTCCTAAAATTTTAAACAAAATGAAACAAATGACAGAAGGTATAAATGAGAGAAACAATGAGACAATTAGAAATTACTTTTAAGAATCAGGTAATCATAAGGATAGAAAGAAATGTCAGAACAAAGCCATAGAATATTACTGCATATGAAAAAACAAAAACTTTCCAGGAAGGATCCAGTGAGTGCCAATCGCAAAATTGCCAAGGTAACAGTATAGTAGTAATGCCAAGGTAACAGCATAACATTTTTAAATATGAGGGACTTAGCAAATATCTTAAAGTTTTAAAAAGAGAGAGGGGGAAAAAAACCCCACAAAACCCCCCACAAAATCAGTTATATAAAAACTGTTGAAAATTAAATTTGCTTGAGTTTTCCAAACACAAGACTGAAATAATTTTAGATACAATACTGCTTGAAAACATTTTCTACATAAAATTATTTTATTAAACTTTATGAGTTTCCTAGGGCTGCATAAGACATTTTCACAATTTCGGTGGTTTGAAACAACAAATGTATTATTTTACAATGTTGGACACTTGGGGTCTAACATCAGAGTGTTGAGGAAATGCTTCCTCCTACAGCTCTAGGGGAGAATCCTTCCTTGAGTATGTATTCCAGCTCATGGTGGCTCCAGGCATTCCTGGCTTGGGGCTGCATGTCTCTAGTCTATGCTTCCATGTTCACATGGCCTTCTGCCTTCTGTGTCTAAACCACCAGTCTCCCAATGCCTTTCTCTTCTAAGGACATTTGTCATTGGATCTAAAGACCATATCCTGAATAATCTCATCTTGAGATCATTAACTTAATTATATCTGCAAAGACCCTTTTTCTAAAAGATATAAGTTTCATAGGTTATGGGCGTTAGGATGCAGACTTGTCTTTTGGAGGCCATCATTCAACTCACTAAATCTATCAAACTATAAAGCAGATGCATATGTAAAATAAAGAGTTATACAAGGGAGTCCAGAAAATTGACCTCTCTTGTACTTTTTCTTGGGTTCTTATGGAGACTATGTTGCATCTAGCAATTAACCAGTAAAAGTACTGCAAGCTATCTAGCAAACAGGATTTACAACAGAAAACAGTATGAATAGAAATTGTCAAAATGAAAAAAAACAGTCTCATGGCATGAGCAGTGAATCAGGCCACAAAGATTCCAAATTGAAGCACGATATAAAAATATTTTGAGAGGGAAGATGTCAGGGGGAGAAAAAAGTGGAAGTTACACAATTGAGCATTTAGAAAATATTTATAGGCATTTGGCAGCTATGTTGAAATAGCTGAAATAACAATGTAAGTTTTATAAATAAATCAGTGAACATATGCAAGGGATATACTAACTCAAGGAAAAATAAAAAAAAATGTAATAAAAAAACAATATGTGACATCTTAGATAAAAAAAATACTATAATTATATAAAAGATACACATTGATCACTGATTTAACTAAAAAATGTGATAAAACTACAGAACGGGAAAAGGGTAAGTGTTTCCAGAGAGCTAGCTGGAGGCATGAAAGTTGTGAATCCTATTTGATGATACAGGATACCAGGAGATAAGGTTGGGTAAGGGCAAAAGAGCAGTAGTACATTTACACAGAATTATGAAGATAAGGGAGGGAGAGTGGAGATGAAACTAACAGGCTAGGGTTCTTTCCTTTTTCATTATCAGTCATTATGTTCAATATGATTTTTAAACTATCCTACATAATAAAAAGGTACTATGCAAATTCATCACTCCGCTACGCCCATGATTGGGCCGGCTGGAGGCGTGGGGGGCGGGACTCAGGGTGGCCAATTGGCTGGCAGGAGGAGCGGGGGGGGGGGGGGGGCAGGACTCGTGAGTCCCCGCCCCCCCCCCCCTCCTCCCGCGGGCCTGAAAGGAGGAGGGACCTATGGGGCCGGCAGAAGGAGCGGGTGAGGAGGGACCTATGGGGCCGGCAGAAGGAGCGGGTGGTAGTTGACCACCGAGGGCATCTGAGCAGCAGGATGCAGAGCTCGGGGTCCGTGTTCTCCAGGTTGGCCTCCGTGGGGTCAGCGTCGCACCCATAGTGGCCGTGTGGGGACGCTGGCATCGTAGCCCCAGCAAGGAGGCCAGCTTGCCACGCCAGGCTGCGGAGGGAGGGAGGGTCTCTGGGCTGGGAGCACTCCCCCACCCCAGAGGACAGGGCTCGGCAGCGAACAAGCAGCAGAGAGCTACCAGCGGTGGTGGGTGTGGTGGCTTGGCTTCCAAGAGGCTGGCTTCAGCTGCTGTGGCCTGCGCTGAGGTGGCTGGTGGTGGGGGCAACTGCGGGGGCGAATCCGAGGCTGGGGCACTGGGAGACGTGGGACTGCAGCCCAGAAGGCGAGGCTCCGGAGGACCTGGTCACTGATCCCCGGCATTGAAGCCGCCTCCTACAAGATGTATCCTAGCCTAGGTGTGTGGGAAGCAGGTTCAGGAACCTCTCCCTTTGCAGCGCCAGAGCCCAGGCCTGCCAGCGCCCCAGAGGAGACCCCCGCCAGGACCGGGCGTGACCAGTCTCCAAACCAGGGCGGCCATTAGCCCAGGCCTGCCAGCACCCCAGAGGAGACCCCCGCCAGGACCGGGGGCGTGACCAGCCTCCAAACCGCCAGTGACCCTAACCCAGGCCTGCCAGCACCCCAGAGGAGACCCCTGCCAGGATTGGGGGCGTGACCAGCCTCCAAACCGCCAGTGACCCTAACCCAGGCTGGCCAGCACCCCAGAGGAGACCCCCGCCAGGATTGGGGTCATGGCCAGCCTTCAAACTGTGGCGGCCCCTAGCCCAAGGAGGCCTCCTGGCCGAGGACACCCGAGTCTGTTCTTGACCTAGAGGCGGGCTCTCCCTGCAAGGGACTCAGAAGCCGCCAGAGCCCAACTGCCAGTCTCGGGGAGGTGGGAGTGCGTCCACTGTTCACCAAAAAGCAGGACCATCAAACCGTTCAGTCTCAGTGCAGGCACAGGTCCGTGGCTGACGGGGTGGAGGCCAGACCAAAACAAAACAGCAGAAACACCCTGCCCACCTGGGCGGGTGCAGCTGCAGTCCACGTGGCCTGGGCAGTGTAGAAAGTGCTACCTTCTCCCGGGTCCTGTGCTGGCACCGCTGCCTCGCTCACCCTCAAGCCCCCCTGAGTCCTGACAGCAAAGTGTGTAGGGCATCCTGCAGGGGTTGTGCCGTTCTGGGTGCTTTTGCCCAAAGACACCCTTTGGGATGAATTCAGAGCCACATCTCACTTCCCATGAGACTGGAAGAACCATGTAAAAGGATTTTGACAAAAGCTTTCCACATCTCTGTTTATTCTTTTGAATCCATAAAACAACCTTAAAAAAAGCATTGGGGCCACCTAAGAGAGAATGCACTTTCTAGCCAGAGCACGCAGGATTTTTTTGCCCAACAGGTTAAAGGAAGCATAGCTGGCACAGTGGAAATGGTCCTGGTGCCCTATGAGGAGACCGGGGAAATGGGGTTGCAGAAACTCCACAAGCCTCTTGCCACCTTCTCCTTTGCAAACCACACCATCCAGATCCGCCAGGACTGGAGGCAACTGGGAATCACAGCCGTGATTTGGGACGTGGTAAGCAAATCTTGAGGGGCCTCTGAAAACATCTGCAATTCATTATAAGACTGGTCTTCATTTAAAAAGAAATAAAAGAACAGCTTTGTTGAGATATAACCCATATACTGTACATGTCACCTAAAGTGTTCAATGAACTGGTTTTTTAAAGTAAATTCAGAGTGGTACAACCATCACCATGCTCAATTTTTAAATATCTTCACGACCCCATTCCCTCCAAAAAAAACTTCTACCCACTGGAATCACTTTCCTGATCATCTTCCCCAAAATAGATTGCATTTTAAGGGTGGGTAAAGGAAAGTTGAGGGAAGTTAAAACACTGCTCAAAGGATATTGTAAGATGACAAAGCCCAAAGTGAAGATCATGTGTTTTCTTTAAAAAATATATATTTTTTAAATTTCAGAAAGGGAGAGGGAGAGAGAGATAGAAACATCAATGATAAGAATCACTGATCAGCCGAAACCGGTTTGGCTCAGTGGATAGAGCGTCAGTCTGTGGACTGGAAGGTCCCAGGTTTGATTCCGGTCAAGGGCATGTACATTGGTTGCGGGCACATCCCCTGGTGCGGGGTGTGCTGGAGGGAGCTGGTCGATGTCTCTCTCTCATCGATATTTCTAGCTCTCTATCCCTCTCCCTTCCTCTCTGTGAAAAATCAATAAAATAAAATAAAAATAAAAAGAATCACTGATCAGCTGCCGCCCACAGGCCCCCTACTGGGGATTGAGCCCGAAACCCAGGCATGTGTGCCCCTGACCAGAATCAAACCTGGACTCTTCAGTCCACAGGCCGATGCTCTCTCCATTAAGCCAAACTGACCAGGGCCATGTGTTTTCTTCAAGTTCTGCGTGGTTGTAATGGTCTCCAAATCTATACTAATAAAAGGGTAATATGCTAATTAGAGTGGTTGTCTTCCAGACATCCTTCCAGACAAAGCCACAGTGCCTACAAGGGCCGAGGCTCAGGCAGCCATTAATCAGCTGCGAAGCACCGAGGCTCAGGCCAGCAGTGGCAGCAGCATTGGGGTTATGGGGGTGGTGCCTCCAGAGGGAGGCCATACTGGGGGCCAAGGCACAGGCAGTGTGGGGTGATCAGGCTGATAGGGGAGGGCAAGGTAGGGGCAATCAGGCTGGCAGGAGATCAAGGTAGGGGTGAGCAGGCAGGCAGGGAGTGGGGTTAGGGGTGAGCAGGCAGGCAGGCAGGTGAGTGGTTAGGAGCCAGTGGTTCCGGATTGTGAGAGGTATGTCCAACTGCTGGAAGTTGGACATCCCCTGAGGGGTCCCAAATTGAAGAGGGTGCAGATTGAGCTGAGGGGCACCCCCCCCCCAGTGCACGAATTTCGTGCACCGGGCCTCTAGTCCTAATATATAAAAACCCAGGATCCATAACGTCCAAAATGACCGAAGGCTCGACTGAATGCCAGGCTGTGTGCAAAGCAGGCTCGGGTGGGCGGGAACTGGCGAGTGGGCTGAACTGCTGACTTCTCGAGAAGAGAGAGAGGTGGGGTTGATCAGCAGCTACCACGGCTGCTGGCAAGGCCTGGAGAGAGAGAGAAGCAGGGTCTGAGGCTGCGGATCAGACCCAGCTTCTCTTTCTCTCCTGGCCTCGCCAGCAGTCATGCCTCTCTCTCTCCAAGATCAGCAGTTCAGCCCTCTCGCCAGCAGCCTGAGATCGCTGTTGATCAGCCCTGCCTCTCTGATCAGGCCCAGAGATAGGCCTGGAAATGCTGACTGGCATAGAAACCGACCAATCAGAACCAAACCTGGGTGAACTGCAAGGAGCCAATGGCTGCCTAGGGGGTGGACTTCTGATGCTGACTGGCATAGAAACCGACCAATCAGAACCTAATCTGAGTGAACTGCGAAGGCAAAACCTAAGGTGGGGGCTGAGGAGGGGTTTTAAGGGCAACAGCTGTTAGGTGTAAAGTGTAAGAAAGCGGTTCAATTTTTTAATGACCGGTTTGGCAGTATAGTGCATATGGCTGGCTATCAGTCCTGATACAGGGATTATGTATTTTTGTCTGCCAAGAGCATCTCCTCCTGATGAAAAAGGCTTTTCCTCACCATTTAAGCAATACTATCCTATATAATCTATCAATTCTAATAAAAGGGTAATATGCTAATTATACCAGGTCAACCGGACATCTTCCGGCTGGCCGACTTCCTTCCAGACAAAGCCATGGTGGTAGGGACCGAGGCAGAGGCAGTTAGGGGTGATCAGGCCTGCCAGGGAGGGCACTTGGGGCCGAGATCAGGCCGGCAGGGGAGGGCAGTGGGGGATGAGATCAGGCCATCAGGGGAGGGCAGTTGGGGGTGACCAGGCTAGCAGGGGAGGGAAGTTAGGGGCGATCTGGCAGGCAGAAGCAGTTAGGGGTGATCAAGCAGGCAGGCAGGTGAGCGGTTAGGAGCCAGCGGTCCCATATTGTGAGGGGGATGTCCGACTGCCAGCAGTCGGACATCCCCCAAGGGGTCCACAATTGGAGAGGGTGCAGGCTGGGCTGAGGGAACTCTCCCCTCATGCACAAATTTCATGCACTGGGCCACTAGTATGTATATAAAACTTTAATTATAATTTAAATAAAATAATTTTATTACATAGAATGACCTTATCTGATATCTGGGTTAACACTCACTTAGAATTTACACTATTTTGTACTTTGTAAATTACATCATTTGAGCTTTTAAATAAACTGAGCAAAAGCATGTATCATTTTCTATTTTTTAAATTTATCTTTATTGTTAAAAGTATTAACTTTATTTTAATGCTGAAGTTATTTGGTAAATAAATGGCATTTCAAACACAGAAAATTAATGTAAAAACACATTCTGGTCTTCTTTTCTATTTTCTAGTGTGGCTCACTCTATTCAACATAGAACAATTAACTTTTTCAATCAAACTTTTACTTTTCTATTAAATAAAACATTAAACAATGTGCAGTTTTTTCCTAAAATTCTTAGAAATTACTTGGAAAGTCTCTCTGAATTTTTTTTGTAAGTCCTTATCATTAATTTTCCCTTAACCTCATCAAAGTTGGCATAGCATAGCTGTTTTTCCCTTAACTATCCTCAGAATCACATGGCTGCCATATGTAATTGGGCAACCTGACCCAAATTGCACTCATAAAATAAAGTTTAAGTTTTTAGATCCTAAATTTATCATCTGAAAATGATTGCCGGAGGATGTTTACACCAAGTGTTGTCTCATCAACATTCAGCAGCACTGACAAAGCATAAAAGAGAAAAGAAAACACAGACATACAAGAATGGATGAAAGAAAGATTCGTGAACAGAAAGTCAACACCACCAATGCTTCAAGAACCCTGGCTGCAAAAACTTGTTTGCTTTAACTGGAACTCTCCATTCTCAAACCACCTGAGACAAGCAAATTGTTTGCCTGTTTTGTCTACTCTGCATAATAAGCCTTCCTGCACACAAATGCATCCATATAGTTTACTGGTGGAATTTGTTGTGTTGCTTGGTTTATTCCATTACATGTTTTTTGAAATACGAATTAGGGCAGGATTTATATTTTTTAATAATACTTCTTCAGCATCAATAGATAAATTTTTAATTCTTTCTCATGATTCCATATCATTAAATTCATTGTATTATCTTTTCTTTTTTGTTAATCCTCACATGAGGATATTTTTTTCTATTTATTTTTAGAGAGAGTGGAAGTGAAGGGGAGAGACAGAAAGAGAGAAATATTGATGTGAGAGAAACACATCTATTGGTTACCTACTGCATATACTCTGACTGGGGCAGGGGATCGAGCCTGCAACCCAGGTATGTGCCCTTGACTGGAATCGACCCCTGAGACCCTGCAGTCCATGAGCCAATGCTCTAACCACTGACCCAAACTGGCTAGGGCTCATTTTTATGTTTTATTTATGTCCTCAAAGAAATTAACTAATCATTTTACTATAATGAGATAAAATAATCATAATTTATTATTAATCAATTGTATCATATCTTGATTCACTTACTGAAAAAATGGTGAAGAAATAATTTTATTTTGCATAATTATTTGAAATGCATCAATTATAAAGAAAAATTTGGTATTTGAATAAAGATATTAAAGGTACAGGGAATAATGTTTATGATAGGATAAAATCTTGATTCTCTGTTGTAACAAGACCAGAGAAAATGCAAATATATTCCTTAAATTTAATCAATTATACTTTAATTATACATAGCATGTATAAATATCATGTACATTGTTCAAGTATATTCCTTTACTTTCACATAACTATTAAATTAGAAGCAGTAGTAGATATATGTCACAAATTAAAAAACCAATAACAGCTTCTTTATTGTTGTTATAATCTTATCATTATTAGCCTAGCTTTCAGAAAACTTTAAGGCTAGACAAAATTGGCAAATGTTGATATTTGGAAGAGGAGATCCTTACTTTATTTGGCCTGACTGTTTTTGGAGTTGTATTAGTTACCTTATGCTGCATAACAAATTACCCCAAATTTTCTCTTTTTTAAAACAATAAACTTTCATCATCTCACAGATTCTCTGATGAGACATCTAGGAGTAGCTAGCTGGGAGAATCTGGAACAGGGTTTCTCATAAGTTTAAAATCGAGTTCTTGGTCAGTACTATGGTTATTTTAAGCTTCAACTGAGGGAAGATACTTTCCCAAGTTCATTCACATAGTTGTTGGCAAGCCACAGGGCATCCATATCCAAACTCGCTCACATATATGCTAGCTGCTGACTGCAAGTCTCAGTCCTTTAATATGTAGACCTTGTCCTGGCTGCCTGAGTGTCCTTGAAACATGGCAGCTGATTATTTCACAGTGAGATATAAAAGAGAGATGGCCCATCCAGGTGTGGCTCAGTGGTTGAGTGTTGACCCAGGAACCAAGAAGTCACTGGTTTGATTTCTATGCCCAGGTTGAGGGCTTGATCCCCAGTAGAGGGTGTACAAGAGGCAGCCAATCGATGATTCTCTCTCATCATTGATGTATCTACCTCTCTCTCCCTCTTCCTTCCTCAAGAGATGAAGGGAGTGAGAGAGAGAAAGAGACAGAGAGGGACAGAAAAAGGGAAAGAGAGAGAAACTAAAAATGAAAGTTGAAATCGTAAACCTAGACCACTTGACCAATGGGAAGGAAATTAAGTTCCCCATCTTAAGGTAGCAAGGAACTTGTAGACTTATCTTAAAACCACTTGAGGAGTCAACATTCCTCAGAGTATCTAGGTTTCTGCCTGTGTTACATGCAGCAGCTACTGACTTATTTCAGTCCCGGTCTTCTTCTGCTTGCCAGTACAGTTCTCCCCCATTATTGGTGGTTTTGCTTTCTGCAATGTCAGTTACCTATGGTCAACCATGGTCCAAAAATATTAAATAAAAAATTCAGAAATGAAAAATTCATAAATTTTAAATTGTGCACCTTTCTGAATAGCACCACTTCACTCCATCCTGCTTGGGATGGGAATCTTCCCTTTGTCCAGGGTATTCATGTGTGTGCTCCCAGCCCATGAGATCATTTCACACCACCACAAGAGTAAGAAGGGTGAGTCTGGTATAATAACATATTTTGAGATATAAGCCATATTCAAAAACTTTTATTATAGTACATTGTTTTGATTTTTATTATTCACATTGTTGTGAATGTCTTACTGTGCCTAATTTATGATTTAAATTTTGTCATAGGTGTGTATGTATGGGGGGAAAAAAGCATAGCACATATAGGGTTTGGTACTATCCATGATTTCAGGCATCCACTGGGGTTCTGCAATGTATCCCTGAGAATAAGGCAAACTATTACAATGATTGTCTAACCTTGTCTATGCACAGAGTACATAAAGCCAAGTTATAGATAAAAAATTATTTGCCCTACTATTAGTAACTATAACTATGCTGTGTTGTCAATATTAACCTATCATCATGAAATGATAAGAAACTTTCCTCCATTTGGGATCTCAGTGGTTAGGAAGAGCTAACAAGTCACTCAAGTTAAACCTCTTGGGATACAATGGGAAACCCTCTTCAGGAACAGTTTTCTCTCATTCTCCTTTCCATGTATGATATGCTGTAGAGCGTTTTCTTATATTATCGGCATCCTATGTACACATGCCAAATACCTAATTTCCTCAACTTCTTCAATAGAGAATTAATTTCTCATAGAATAAGCAACAATATTATGCCAACATGCTGCCTGGATTCTTTTGGATAGGCTGTTACTAAGTTGGAAGAGAAGTAGAAATTCTGTTTCCATTCTCCCTGCATCACTAAATTCACTGGCTAATTTATGGTAACTCAAACATTCTTTTCTTTAGGAGTTATCACATAGAGTTATCCTGAGACTAAATGGAATATTGACTAAACAATGCAGAAACTAGAAAGATCACTACAGAGCTAAGTAGGAAATAAAATACAACTAACTCATTCTCTTGTTTGAGTAATGAAACCTTTTCATTATTCTCCTAATTAGCCTGTCTCTTTATGATCCTCACATCTAGTTGTTGAAAGGTTTAAAAAAATTAAGTAAAGTGAGCTAAAAACTAATAAACAGCAAAGGAAATAGAAAAAAAAATAAAAGCTTATTTTTTAATTACATAAAATCAATTTAACAACCATAGAGAAAAACACATGCATGTCTACAAGTAGAATTTAAAAGACTTCTTAGCAAGATTATTCACCATCAGTAATAAAAGAATTAGTGGTCTTTGATGAATAAAATTCTTAATGTTCAAAGTTAGTTGAGAGCCGCCACATCTTCCCAGAACCTGACTGCTCAATGAGAAGGGTACATGTAGGAAATAATATAGATGCCATACCTATACCTAAATATTCTTCTTACCTTCTTGCAAATCCTAAAATATAAAAATAAAATAAGTACCTCAACCATTTATTCAAAATAGAATTCTTCCATAAATTATAAATGTTTTTCAATCTTGACTCTTGACATGCTGTCCCAAGTACTTATTGATTAACACATTGTCTATAACTATTTTATTAGTTGTAATTATTAAACAGCAATATAATGTAAAATATGTAGCAAGGTGTCTGGTATATAAAAGTTACTCAATAAAGCTGATTTTCTTGGGTTTCCTTTTACCCAAACTAGGTGATTATATAATATTTACTGCTATCAAAATCTAATGAAAAATTCCTATAAAATTTACAAAAACATTAAACAACATGAAATCTGTAAACAACATGATTTTTTATATATAAACAACATCACCATTTTTATTATTTTCAAATTTATAGGCTCACTCAGTACAAAACACCATGAACTGAACAGAAACTCTCATTTACTTTTTAAAGAAGAAAACATTTTAAGGAGAGAGATTAAATTATTTTCTAAAAGACCTCAGAAGTACAAGAATTAGAAGTATTTTTAAGTACAAAATGAGTGTTGTTGTTTTTTTAACTAGCTCATGCCAATGAATTCGTATTTAGGATGAAATAATGATTTTTTTTTTTTCATATTTCATTCTTTCAGTTGCATAGCTGATATCTAAATTCCACATTTTTTGTTTTACTTTTCTCTTCATTTGTGAAAACGTCTTCTATTCCTTATTGTCAATTACTATAGTTACTGAAATGCAGTATCCTATCTAATAAAGAGGGAATATCTTAATTAACCCTCATGCCGTTGCAAAGATGGCGGCACCCATAGCCACAAGATGGTGGCACCCAGTCCCCTCAGGCCCGCTGGAGCAGAAGGTGTGCGGCATGGCCAGGCCTGCCCCAAGGTGGATCCGGCTGCTCTGTGTGCCTGCCTATGAGTCCCCCAGTCCCCTTAGTCCCCCAGCTCCCCAGGGCCAGCCCAAGGCGCAGGCAAGCCTCAGATGGCAGCTGCCCAGCCAACACCCGAGGCACAGGCAAGCCTCAAATGGCAGCTGGCCAGACACTCAGGGCCGGCCCGAGGCACAGGCAAGCCTCAGATGGCGGCTGCCCAGCCAACACCCGAGGCACAGGCAAGCCTCAAATGGCAGCTGGCCAGACACTCAGGGCCGGCCCGAGGCACAGGCAAGCCTCAGATGGCGGCTGCCCTGCTGCCCAGGGCCGCCCGAGGCTCAGGTAACCAGGGCCGGCCGAGGCTTGCACTGCAGGCAGTGGCAGCAGCAGAGGTGTGATGGGGCATCACCTTCCCCTGATTGCCACGTCACCTCCTGCCCCTGAGGGCTCCCAGACTGTGAGAGGGGGAAGGCCGGGCTGAGGGACCCCCCCACACCAGTCCATGAATTTTTATGCACTGGGCTTCTAGTTGTATATATGAAAGAACATTGGACACGATATATAAAAGCTAAGACTTTGGAGTTTATTCCTTCGTATATAGATAGGTGACTTTCTAAATTTATTTTGAATGTTCTGAATCTTAGTACCCTCATTTTTCCACCAAATATATTTTATATGTCTTCTGAAGATCGTTATTTAACTCCACACATATCTGATTCCATTAATTTGAGATTAAAATGCAATATGAAAAATTTGTAACTGAGTGTGGTTATGGATGTTATCTAGCCCTATTGTGGTGATTATTTCATATTATATACAAACTAGAGGTCCAGTGTATGAAATTCATGCATGGGGAGGGGTGTCCCTCAGCCCAGCCTGCACCCTCTCCAATCCAGGACCCCTTGGGGGATGTCTGACTGCCTGTTTAGGCCTGATCCCTTGGGGGATGTCTGACAGTCAGATATCCCTCTCACAATCCTGGACCGCTGGCTCCTAATCACTCACCTGCCTGCCAGCCTGGTCGCCCCTAACTGCCCCCTCCCTGCTGGCCTGGTCGGTCCTAACTGTCACCCCCCTGCCAGCCTGGTCACCTTTTACTGCCCCCCCTGCTGGCCTGGTCGCCCCTAACTGCCCCCCTCCCTGCCAGCCCAGTTGCTCCTAACTGACCCCCCCTGCCAGCTTGGTCACCTCTTACTGCCCCCCTGCGGGCCTGGTCACCCCCAACTGACCCCTCTGCTGGCCTGGTTGCCCCTAACAGCCCCCCTCCAACCTGGTCACCTTTTACTGCCCCCCTTGCCACCCTGGTCACCCCCAACTGCTCCGCCTGCTGGCCTGGATGCCTCCAACTGCCCCCCACTGCCGGCCTGGTCGCCTCACACAGCCTGCTGTTCAATAGTTTGGGCATCCGTCCCTAACCCCTCTGCCGGCCTGATTGACCCACGTAGCCTGCTTGTTCAGTCGTTTGGTTGTCCCTCACTAACCCCCCTGCCGGCCTGGTCATAGGCAGCCATCTTATGAGGACGTGAGGATCAAATTGCATATTACCTCTTTATTATATAGGATATCAAAACTTTATGTTGTATTCCTGAAAATATGTTGTAAAAATATGCAATATTATGTATGAAAAAGAAAGCAACTTCATTCTGAATTTTAACTTAAATTATTATAAAGAGCATATTTCTTCTGTTTAATCTCTTTTTGGGGTTTTTATTCTATAATTCAAGAACAATGTTTAATCAATTTCTACTGTGGACCTGTAGCTCCAGTTAAGGTCACAGGACACTTACTGAAATTGTGCAACCTTACTGAGTTCGCTAATAATTAGCTCTATTTTAAGAAAACTACTATATTGATTAGCCCTCCTGTACATAACATCAAGATATTCACATAGCTGTGTGTGGTAGCAGGTATCCTATCTATGGTATAATCTAGAAGGAGTCTGTTTGTTGGAATTTTAGATTATGCATTACCTTGACAACAACAAGTAATTCCTTGCTGCTCAACATGCATTTCTGCAGGATCCCAGGTGATTCCTCAGATGCTAATACAAGTTTGCTTGTTAAATTTGTATTTCTGAAGTACTGGTTCTTATGTGAAATTGAATATACTTGGCTGTACTCTAATATAGTATGTGTTGTACTCAGAGGTGCATTTTTATATGCTTGTCACCTGATTTTTCTCAAATTGTAAATTATATGCTCAAAATAAAGGCAACATGTTTTCTGAGAAGACACATCCGAAATACTGCATATGTTTTGTCAGTTTTAGAACAGTGTATGTGCATATGTGATATGTGTGTGTATGTCTGTTTGTATGTGTGTTGTATGGCTATGCATTACAGAAACTCATAAAAACAATTATGTATGATTTACCAATAAAATTTTATTAAGTAAATATGATGGCATGAAAGCAAGATCGAATTATTAATTAATTTAATCGAGGATATTAATATGGCAGTTCTACAGCTGCTAATTCTTTATACATCTTAAACTTGTTAGGTAAAGCAAGGATCTGAGAAAGAAAAGACTAGAGAAAGTAGATTTGTAATAAAGCAACATGCAGATGAAGCCACAATAACAGACATGTGAGAGAGTTTGGCACTCTGAAACATGTAATTTCATTTATGGCTTAAGATAGTCTCACTACTTTGTACAATCTATTTCTGAAAAAACCTGCTACAGGATAATCATTACTGAATAAATTAAACTATTGTTAGGAAAAAAATAGATTTGTGTGGCCACAAACAATATGAATAGATAAAAAGTATTTTGTACCTGTATTATTAAATTTAAATAGTTTATAATGCACAAAATCCACATTTTTAATGTTTTAAACATTTAATTAATTACAATAGGTACTGTGTGTAAGTTTTCAATCACCATATGTCAGTTATCAGATAACCTTTTACCAGAGTTTTACCAGGCAGTTTCTTATTTGTTATCATGTTTCTGTCATTATGGCCTAGATAATGCTGTGGTAGCAAACAGCTCAACATATCATTGGTTAACACAAGCAAGTTCATTTTTTTTTTCATGTTAAATATCCATAACAGTTTGGAAATAGAGCCTCTGTTCATCTTAGTGAGTTAATATGTATACATGCTTGGCAGATAATCATATTCTATTGTAACATATATATTAATCATAGTTATAAAATAGATCTTTAGTCTAACAGAAGGAAATAATATTAAATATTTGGCTAGTGAAATTTAAAATTGAAGTGTGAATAATTTATTTCCACTATGCCTGAGTAAGCTTCTAACAGGCCGAACTCCCCATTCATAACAAAGATAAGTCCTGAGAGTGGGGACCTACTTGAAGGTCTTGAAAGATGAAAAACTCAGGCATTTATTTTGTCAGCAAGTGGAGAGCTGGAAGAAAGTACCAGCGAAGACTGAGTTTCCTGTTTTTATGGCTTTAGAATGCCAGCATGTCATGTAGTGGCTACATTTCTAATAGAAACCTGTAGTAGTTCTGGCCTGAAGAACTAGAGGACAGAGACTAGGGAAGTTTAACTGCTGAAAAATGAGGGAGGGGATGCTAGAAAGAAGGGAGACACATAGAAGAACCAAAAATTCTGTTCATATACTGCCGAAGTCTCCAGATGAATCCCAAACTGTCCATGAGTTGGTGCAACACAAAACAGCTTGCAGCTAAGGAAAACAAAACAAAATAAAAGCACAAACTTCTGTTGGACCTGTTTGGCATTATTGGCATTAATAGACAAGGTATAAAATCAATAAAGGCCCATCGATGTATGAATTAATAAAGAAAATTAATATTATCCAGCCATAAAAAAGAATGAGTGAGATCTTGCCATTTTGCAACAACATGGATGAACCTTGAGGGTATGTAGGGACCCTATTCAGAGTACGCCTGATGCTCAAGGCCAATTAGAGTGTAGAAGCCTTGTTCAGAGCACACCAGATATCCAAGGTTACTCTGAGTGTGGAAATCTTAATCAGGGTGTCCAGGGCTAAGATACTGTATGCAGGTGCAAAGACACAGCAATCTATGCACTGTGCAAGAGTGGCCTTCTATAACCCAAAAGATTGATGTCACTCTTTTGGCAAAAAGCCTCTTTTGTCTAAGTAGTATAAAGTATGGTAGTGATCAGCAAGTAGCTTGCTCAGATAATCGCTGGTGAGGCTGCTTAGCGGGGCTGCTCCTATGTAAGGCTGGACTGCTTAGTGTGAGACTACTGACCAGTGGGCAGCTGTGCAGACAATGGCTGTGGATACAGAGGCTGCTGGTACCTAGCCACTGTATGGCTACCTATTGTATGGGACTTTGCTTTAAAGAACTGTTTTGTCTAGTGGCTCATTGTTAGCAATGGCCAAATGGCCACTCACTTCTACAATAAAGACTCTCTCATATACCCACAACTTCTCATGGCATCTCCCTCTACCAGCACATCATAGCTGTTGTGGGAGGCAACTGGTTGCAGAGATCTTAAAGAACCTTCTCAGAAGCAGGAGCAGGTGAAAGAAGGCAGAGGGACTTGGACCCAACAGTACCAGGTAAGTGCTTCCTAATACTTGGCTCAGCGAGCAGAGGGTAAAGGAGGAACTGAGTTCCCAACAGTAAGTACAGTGAGCAGGGTTCCAGAAGGAACTTGTTCTCACAATTAGTGCTGTGAGCAGGATTTAGGAGTAAGTATTTCAAGAATTAGACCTTGTTCTAACAGAGTATTAAGTTAAATAAGTCAGACTGAGAAAAACAAATAACAAATACTATGATCTCATTTAGATGTGGAGTCTAAAAAACAAAACAGACACATTTTTAAAATAGTCCTAAGCTCATAGAGACAGAGAAAAGATTGGTGGTTGCCAGATGTGGGCAAGGGTAGAGGGAGTGAAATAGGTGGAGTCAAAAGAATAAATCTCCAGTTATAAAAATAAGTGATAGGGATGTAATGTACAGAATGGTGACTATAGTATTGCATATTCAAAAGTTGATTATAGTAGATCTTAAAAGTTATCTTTGAAATTTAAAAAAAAATTAAGTATGTATGGTGATGAGTATTAACTAGACTTATTGTGCTGATTATTAAACAAAATGTACAAATATTGAATCATTATGCTGTACACCTGAAACTAATATGTTATATGTCAGTTATACTTCAATTAAAAACAATAAATACTACTTGAGGGTGAAAAAAAATTACTTCTTCAGAGGATTGTAACAAAATCTATCTATCTATATAAAAGCCTAATATGCAAATTATCTCCATGGTAGTTCAACAGGGGGACTAATCATTCCCTATGAGATGAGCTGACCACCAGGGGGCGGTACAGAACAAAGAAAGGCCCCAGATGGCAGCTGGCAGCTGGGGAAGAGAGAACCTGGCTGGCAGCCAGAAGGAAGGCCCCAGATGGCAGACAGAATGCCCTGATCAGCCCTGATCGCCAGCCAGGCCAAGGGACCCTACCCGTGCATGAATTTCATGCACCAAGCCTCTAGGAGTTTAATAAATAACATAAATAGTATTTAAGTTGCAATCTCAAATTATGCAACACACACACAAACACACAGCAAATAGCAATATGTGCTCAAAGGAAATGGTAAAGGCCATTCCCAAAAAGATAGAGATGTTGAAATGATCAGAAAAGATGTATAAATCACTTATTTTAATAATGCTCAGGAAGGTAGGAAGGTAAGAGAAAACATGCATAATAGATTAAAAATTCTCCCATGCAGAGGGCTTTCTTATTGTTTTGTTGATGGTTTCTTTTGCTGTCCAAAAGATTTTTATTTTGATGTAGTCCCATTTGTTTATTTTCTCCTTAGTTCCCATTGCCCTATGAGCCGCATTGGTAAAGATATTGGTATGACATATGTCTGATATTTCGCTGCCTATGGAGTCGTCTAAGATTTTTATGGTTTCCCATTTTGTATTTAAGTCCTTTATCCATTTTCAGTTCATTTTTGTATATGATGTAAGTTGGTGGTCTAGTTTCATTTTTTTTGCATGTGTCTGTCCAATTTTCCCAACACTATTTATTGAAGAGACTCCATTGTATGCTCTTGACTCCTTTGTTAAATGTTAATTGAGCATAATGGCTTGAGTCCATTTCTGGGTTCTCTGTTCTTTTCCATTGGTCTGTATGTCTGTTCTTGTGCCAGTACCAGGCAGTTCTGAGAACAGTGGCTTTGTAATATAGCTTGATATCTGGTAATGTTATCCCTCCAACTTTGTTCTTCTTTCTCAAGATTGCTGCAAACATATTTGCCAATGTTATATCCTATAAGAACCTAATCTCCAAAATTTATAGGGAACTCATATATCTTAACAAAAGGAAGATAAACAAACCAATCAAAAAATGGGCAAAGGACTTAAATAGACACTTTTTGAAAGTAGACATACAGAACACCAAGAGACATTTAAAAACGTGCTCAAAGTCACTAATAATCCAAGAGATGCAAATCAAAACGACAATGAGGTACCATCTCACACCTGTCAGAATGGCTATCATCAACAAATCAACAAATGACAAGTGCTGGCGAGGATGCAGAGAAAAAAGAACCCTCTTGCACTGCTGGTGGGAATGCAGACTGGCGCAGCCACTATGAAAAACAATATGGAGTTTCCTAAAAAATTAAACATGGAACTCTCATTTGACCCAGTGATCCCACTTCTAGGAATATATCCCAAGAAACCAGAAACACCAATCAGAAAGGATATATGCACCCCTATGTTCATAGCAGCACAATTTACTATAGCTAAGTTTTGAAAACAGCCTAAGTGCCCATTAGCAGGTGAGTGGATTAAAAACTGTGGTACATCTATACCAAGCATGTCAAACTCGGCCTGCAGCCCACAACGAATATTTTTTGTGGCCCAGCAATATAACGCTATGTAAGAAATGTTTTAATAAAAATTCCATAACTTTTACAATATCCTGTTATTCATAATTATTAATAAGGAACTACAGCCCTAACCAGTTTGGCTCAGTGGATAGAGCATCGGCCTGCGGACTCAAGGCTCCCAGGTTCGATTCCCGTCAAGTGCATGTACCTTGGTTGAGGGCATATCCCCAGTAGAGAGTGTTCAGGAGGCAGCTGATTGATGTTTCTCTCTCATCGATGTTTCTAACTCTCTATCCCTCTCCCTTCCTCTCTGTAAAAAATCAATAAAATATATTTTAAAAAATAAAGAACTACAATGTTCGCTAATGACTGATTACTATAATCATGTTGCATTCATTTTCCTTATGCGCCTTAGCGCAGGTGCACCATTTCTCTCCACTAATCCTGGCAGCGAATACTAGTATTTTAGCAGTCAATTGTCACATCATTAGTCTTGTACTGACTTGTTTGGTGCGTGCAACAGGAAATATTTTGCTTTTGGAGAACAAGAAAAAATAAGTTTGTGTTACACTTATTAATTTGTGCAGTTATTTAGTGTCTAGTAAGTTAATGTTCAAGAAAAAAGATTAATTTTTATTAAAATGTTCTATTATTTTATGTTAACGATTGCTCATTTATTTCAGCCCTTTTTATTCAGCATGTCTCTATTGAACTAAACCTATGTTTCCATGAAAATTGAAACTTTTGTTATTTTGTGGCCCACATAAACTTAAACCTTGTTTATTTGGCCCGGGTTAACCTTTGAGTTTGTCATGCTTGATCTACACAATGGAATAATATGCTGCTGTAAAAAAAGAAAGGACTCTTACCATTCTCAATAGCATAGATGGACCTAGAGAGCTTTATGCTAAGCGAAATAAGCCAGTCAGAGAAAGATAAATATCACATGATCTCACTCATTTGTGGAATATAATGAACAACATAAACTGATGAACAAAAATAGATCCAGAGAGTGAGAAACATTGAACAGACCGTCAAACTTCAGAGGGAAGGCAGTGGAGGGTGGAGGTCGGGGGTAAGAGATCAACCAAAGGACTTGTATGCATGCATATAAGCCTAACCAATGGACACAGACACTAGTGGGGTGAGGGCATGTGCTGAGGGGTTGGGAGTGAGGTCGGGGAGAGGTCAATGGGGGGAAAAGCAGACATAGGTAATACTATATGTAGTACTTTAAACAATAAAGAATTACAAAAACAAACAAAAATAGATGAAAAATTATAAAGTCCCCCTTTCAACAATAAAGTTTAAAACAGAAAAAAATTACAGATTCCCCACAGATAAAAATATTCTATATGATAGAAACAAAAAGGAAATTTCAAAATTGCTAGCTATCTATTAAAATGGTTTGTTCAAAATCCTATGAGTTTAATTTATTAATATATATTTAATAGATTTGTGAGATTTAATAATATCAATGTTATTACAAATGTATTTTAGATATTTATCTAGTTTTGAGTAAATGTGTAGTATAATAAATATATTATTAAAAACTTTCACTTAAGACCTGGATATGGCCCTAACCGGTTTGGCTCAGTGGATAGAGCGTTGGCCTGCGGACTGAGGGGTCCCAGGTTCGATTCCAGTCAAGGGCATGTACCTTGGTTGTGGGCACATCCCCAGTAGGAGGTGTGCAGGAGGCAGCTGATCGATGTTTCTCTCTCATTGATGTTTCTAACTCTCTATCCCTCTCCCTTCTTCTCTGTAAAAAATCAATAAAATATATTAAAAATATATATATCTGGATATGTACTCAATTCATCATAAATTATATTTAGTGATGATATATTGGTGGTTGGTCATTTTTTGACACAAAAAATATGTATTTTATTTTATATATATATATTAATATTGTTTTCTATTATTTTTATTTTTATATGTTTAAAATGGAAATTTTCCTTCAAAAAGCATCAACTACCTCCTCAAATCATTTTCAAACATATTATTATTTTATTGGTTATTACTACTGAATGCATAAAAGATATTTAACCATACCATGGTTTTTGTTTTTATTTAAATATATTTTATTGATTTTTTACAGAGAGGAAGGGAGAGGGATAGAGAGCTAGAAACATCAATGAGAGAGAAACATCCATCAGCTGCCTTCTGCACACCCCCTATTGGGGATATGCCCACAACCAAGGTACATGTCCTTGATCGGAATCAAACCTGGGACCTTTCAGTCTGCAGGCCAACGCTCTATCCACTGAGCCAAACCGGTTTCAGCATACCATGGTTTTTTTAAAAAATAGAGATGTAGAGTATAATCCAAAACTTGTCATTAAGTTGCTCAGATATTATCAGAATTTTTTTTCCTGTTTTCTGTATTGGCTTCCTTATCTTTCAAATGTGGATAATTTTATCATTTCTAAACACACGGATTTAATGTGCTTATTATGAGGTAGAAATGAAATAATGGCTTTAAAAATTGTTTGGGAAGCACTATGTAAATGGTAATCTTTGAGTACCCATTTGACTTCTAACAGGATTATTTTAACCAATATAACTCTAAAAGAAAAACATTTTATGTCACAGTCCATACAGGTTGTCATCTTAAATGTTGTAAAAAGAGTAAAAGAGGAATGCCTTAACTTATGATCTCAGCAAATATTAACCTGCTACTATTGCTCCCTAGACACATCGAATACACATAGCACAAGTAAGTCTTCCTAGGTATTCGCTGTTTCAGGAGGCTGGGTAAGATTCAAAACAGGAAAATTCAGGACCTAAGGAACATCTCAAGAAGTTGTAAAAATAAACTAGCAGAAAACTCAGCAGGTAAAAGTGAAAGACAACTGCTAAAACCAGCAATTCAAAGGAAAAGTAGAAACCAAGTTGGAACAATTCAACTGGAAATAAACTCCAGATGAAGTAATAATCAATAAGCACACAACATATTCTGGACAAGCCTTTATTTGTACAAGTGCATTGGAGAAAACTGCCTTGAAGCTTCCCATTTTAATCTTCTTCTCACCCAGACTCCAAACTTTTTTTTCTTTGACTGAATAGAAGTCTTACTTCATCAAAAAATCACAGCTAGCTTTTATTTAGGAAAGCAGAGCTATAATAAGTAACAAAACTTTTGAGTCTCTCTTCTCCAGGTTTCCCTAGTAATGTTGAAAAACATATCACCTGCACTTCCAGCATGGGGAGGGGAAATGGGAAACTCTACCTTTATAACTTTCCAAACTATTGTTGACTGATTATGCATTGCCACTGTGTGATAATCTAGCACTACAGTAAAGGATTTATATGACAATATTATTTCACATGTTCTTCACAAATATTAAAAATAAAATCATATAAATAGCAGTTAAATGTTAATTAAATGTTGAATAAAATATTAACACAATATATGTTTTGAATATTTCTTTTATTAATTTCATTAAAAAGTTGATTAAAGCATGAATATGCATATTTCAAATTATAGATAAAAATGAGAATTGAGTAAACTTAAATAAGTGTCTAAATAACTACATTTTTAAAAGAAGCTCAACGTGAAAAATAAGAAGAGGAGGGTTGGGGGACTGAATAAAAAAAGTTGAAGGGATTAGCCAAAAAACATATATATATCACACATAGATACAGACAGCAGTGTGGTGTTAGCCAGAGGGAAGTGGGGGGGATAGGTAGAAGTGGGCAAAGGGGTGTAAAATGGAGATGGAAACAGACTTTACTTGGGCGATGGGCAGATAATGTTTTATTGAGTTGCACACTTGAAGCCTGTATAGCTTTGCAAACCAATGTCACCCCAATAAATTCAATTTAAAAAATTAAAGATAAATATACAGTTGAATAGCTTTCTAAAAATAAGGTATTAGAATGGTCCTAACAGGGAATACCTTACCACTGATACAGGTTAAATTAAAATTACCCTTTATATATACACACATGGAAAAATGTTCTGGGATTATATAGAAAGGAAAATTGACTTTTCTTTCTTCATAATTTTGTAAGATTTTCTTGGTTATTTCCATTTTTTCAATTTTTTTCATTAATTTCTCCTGATCTCTATCTTAACATTCTAAAGTATTCCTCTCTTAGAACTTTCTCTATCTTCATTTAAGCACTCAAAAACTTTTTTTAAAAATAGTAAGGTATTTTGTAGATTTGTATGTTTTCATATTGTTGCCTGAAAAAAAATTTCCCATTAAAATAGATAATTGTTAAGGAAATCTCTGTCATAAATTCTTCATATTTTCTATAATCATTAGAATTTTCTAGATTAAAAAATCTGCCTGATGTTTTATCTGTTAAACAGACAATATCATGAATTTAACAAGGAGAGCATGATAAATTACTGCCTATATTATTGGTTGAAAATTTTCTCATGTAATCTCTCTTAAATATCCACTAAAGTAACCATTAAGAAACATATCCCCATACTCTTACATGTCTCTCATTTTACATTCTTCCAAAGACAATTAGAAGGATAGCATAAAATGGTGTGTTTGTAGTGTATGTATGTGAAAAGAAACTGGAATATAATTGTTATAAGCTGGAAGTTGTAGTCCCAGACAATACTCTGAAAAAAAAAGTTGAATATCTTAAAGGGAATACTTTCTAGAGACTATGATTTTAAAATAACTCATATCAGGATGGCAGAAATATATGTCAGGAGGAGAAGGCACACCTGAAATTAATTGTACCAGCATTGGATGCATGTTACTAACACTGAAAAGTGGACTATGAGCTAAGTGTTTGAATCTGTCTTTCAAAGGTGTATTCTATTTGCACACTAGTCTGTTAATAAAATAATGGGTAGCAAGGGATTGTCTCTGTGAAGAGATTGCTCTTTCTTCAAGACAGAAAAGTATAAAAGCACAACACTGGGCTATGAAAAGGTAAGCCTGAGAGGAGATAAAAAGAGGAAATGATGTATAATAAAGTAGAGTCTAGTGTTGTCTGCCCTAGTATAATAATATATAAGGGTAATAAAAGTTAGAAAACATATAATACAGAAAATTATACTAATATTGTCTTATTTTATCAGAATATGACTGATCATTTCATCACATTAGGAGTTTCACATTTCAAAAGCTTTGGCTTCTTCTACTAAATATTCAATAATAGATTTAGTCCTGACTAGACATATGATATAGATCCTTTTTTATTTTCTTAGCACATGATTTATTTTTTCTCTTTATAAGATTTCCAGCCCTAACTGGTTTGCCTCAGTGGATAGACCGTCAGCCTGCATAATGAAGGGTCCCAGGTGTGATTCTGGTCAAGGGCACATGACTAGGTTGCGGGCTTGATCCCAAGTAGGTGATGTGCAGGAGGCAGCCAATCAATGATTCTCTCTCATCATTGATGTTTCCATCTCTCTTTACCTCTCCCTTCCTATCTGAAATCAATAAAGATATATTTTAAAAATAAAAAATAATAAAATTTCCAAAGACATAAATAAATAAATAAATAAATAAATAAATAAATAAATAAGTGAAACTATCTGTCAAGTTTAAATATCAAGATTTATTTTGCTCAATACAATGCATAAAAAGATGGGAAAAATTCAATATGCATAAGTGAATCCTGTAGGTTGGGGAGGAGCTTATAGATCACCTATTCTAATGTGCCAAGCAACCATCTTCCAGATTACAGGGAAAAAAATTAGAGATACCAAAAAATGATGCATTTGGGGGTAATTAGATAGGTTTCTAGTTATATGAAATATACTTCTCTATATACTTTAAATTTTTCACAGAAATATAAGACTGCCACTCACATTTGTTCAACATTAATTAGTCATTATTCAGTCTTAATAGATGATAAAATTGACTATTCAATAAACAGTACAGATAGAGGCCTGCTGGAAATGTGTCTAGTACTGACTGGATTGCTTCATAAGAGACAGATGTGACTGGGAGATAAGGTTTTACTCACTACCAACAAACTAAAAGTGAAGTGATACACATCTCTCTTTCTTGTCTGAACTACTGAGTGGCTGCCACATTCTGTTATATGACTGAGAAATATAGGCTTTTATTTCATTAAATATAGTCATTTGGCTCTTTCCTTGGATAACAAAAGAAAGATAGGTTTAGGCAAAAGCTCTTTTTATGCATACACCAGTGAGTATACATAAAATATCTGGAAAATATTTGGAAAAAATATCTATGAAACTACTATAGCAAAAACTATTTAAAAATTTTTAAAGTATAAGAAAATTTTTAAAAATTGAGTTGAAGGGAACTTTCATAATAAAAGGATAACAAAAATTTTAGTAATATTATTTTAAATATATTACAATACATTAAAAAATGAATCTGTTTCAGTGTAAGCTCAAAACAGCAATATGTAGACAAACAGTAAGAAGCTCTCCTAATATCATAGGTTCAGTAGAAATAAAATAAATAATAATGAGTAAAATAATAGAGGTTATATCAAAAGACAAAACTCCAATTTTGAAATAATTACCATTACTGAAAAATAGACTGAAGTCAAAAGAGGATAGAATAATTCTACATTTATAAGATCATAGAGAAGGACAGAATATTAAGATGCAACATTATAATTATGTAAAATTATTTTATGTGATATTGAAAGAGGTGATTTAAAATTCAAGTATTTGTCTTTCTGATGGTGAAACCAATGAATATGTATTTCCATTTATTTATATACTAGAGGCCCGGTGCACAAAATTCATGCACAGTGGGGGTCCCTCAGCCTGGATTGCAACGACGCAAGCATTCCGTGCCCAGACACGATGACACAAGCGTTTCCTACCCACCCCCCCCCCCCCCGGCTGCTCCATGCTCGCTGCCCAGAGGCTGGGGTGGAACGCTTGCCTCATCACCGCGGCGATGCAGCAAGCATTCTGCCAGGCCGCTCACATGGCCCACTCTCAACAGCTGCCCCCCAGGACTGGGGGACTCTGATGGGGCTGAGAGGACTAGGCGCCACCATCTTATGGCTATGGGTGCTGCCATCTTTGTGGCAGAGTGATGGTCAATTTGCATATCCCCTCTTTATTAGATAGGATTCATTCAGAAGTCTATGTATATGCACACACCTACACATAAATATGTTTGCATGTAGATATATATATACATACATACATATATAAGCACACAAGCCACTGATGTTTTCCAAAAATAGTACCTTAATAATAAAAATAAAGCAATTTATGTTTTTAAAAAGTGAGTCTATACATTATATTAGTACAGGTAAAAAATACAGTTTTTGTTCATTAAGCATAAATATCAAGGGTAAACATACACCTTAGAAAATAGAGTATAGATGATATAAATAAACACATGTTTTTTTTACCAATGTACAAAATTGTAAAAATTAAAAAAAAACACATTAAGAAAGTAGAAACTTTGTCCTTTATAGATGCTAATATAGCTGTAAAGGGGCAGAATTATGTTTCCTAATGGAAAATTATTTGAAATGTCAATCTTTGTGATATGATGATTAATTTTAATGTAGATTTCAAGTTAATTTAATAAAGACAACAATAAATCTTTGGAAAACTCAAATATTAAAAAAATTGGCAATTTTGCAGAACTTTTTTCATAGAAAATAATGTGTCTATCATTCCATAATAAGTGGGTAAGTTTTCTAATAATTTTCTTGGAGGCACATCTTAAGATTTCTCAGTACTGATTATACTTTATAATATAACAAAAGAGCAAATGTTTTCCTTCTAAATCTTCAAATACTGCATGATACAGTAAAACTATTACTTCCAATGAAATCAGTTACCTTAATCACAATAAGACATGCTGCATATCTAAATAACAGATTTATGGAACAAGAACAAATTTAAATTGATATGAATAATAACACAGTAATGTACTAGACATATTAAAATGTTTTATTCTTTTAAGAAACTTACATTCAGAAGGAAGAAAATTAGAACTATAATACATTATGGACAAACAAGATTCAAAATATATATTGGAGTTTTGTTCTCTAAAATCTAATCATCTGCTATCCTCACTAGAGGATATGTTTGCTTGTTTATTTATTTTTTTTTTTTTTACTGATTTTAGAGAGAGAGGAAGGGGGAGAAAGAGACATTTATGCAAGAGAGAAACATAGATTTGTTGCCTCCCATATGCACCCCAACCAAAAATAGAACCCACAACCTAGGGATGTACCATGACTGGATTGGAACCTGCAACCTATTTAGTGTACCAATGACACTCCAACCAAATGAGCCACCTGGCCAGGGTCCATCTGATAAAATTTTATATTCTATATATAAAGACGGTTTAACAATGAGAACATGTCCAGCACACTTTTATCTCTTCTAGTTTTCTTCCTTCATATTTAACTTTTATTTGTCTGTAAACATTTTAAGTTGGGCATTCATTACCTGTTTCTGTGTGTGTTTTAATTTGATTTACTATGATGGAAAATACATGTATTGTAACATTAATAATATTGAGAAAAATTAGTGCATATATTTGTATTCTGACCTCAATTGAAGGATTTATATTAATATTGCATTTCATGGAAATATAGCAAAATGACACATTTTCTTTATTCCTAAATAAAGAAAACGGAAAAGCTAAGGGCCTGCATTTGATCAATCTTTCTTAAATATTTTACTCAGCTGATGTAATAAACTAGTTTTATATTTTATTTTCTATTTAATTTATTCAATAATTAAAATCTAAACAACTACTGTTTCCTAAGCACAGTTTAAATGCTGAACTTAAATAATGTGAACAAACAACAATAAAACAAAGCCATGGGGCTAAAAAACAAAACAAAAAAAACCAAAAAACCTCCACCAGAATCCTGTCTATATGAGGATTGTAATGGACATGCTATATATATTGTAGCATAAAACATTTCACTAGAGAAGTCATTAAAAATTATAAAGAATGCTGTATATATTATTTATTGCCTAATTTTATATAATTTCCTATTTACATTATTCAGTAATAGTATTTCTATTAAATTAATGTCATTTGAATTGACTAAAATCTGAAAATTAAGAACAGGTTACATGTTTATACATATAAGGAGAAGAATTTTATGTGGCCCACTTGAATCTCCTGCATCTCCCCATATCCATTTTGATAAAATCAACTTTTTTTTTTCCAATTCTCATCTTCAGATATGTTTTCATTGATTTTAGAGAGGGTCAGAGAGAGAGAAACATTGATATGATAGAAAAACATCAATCTGTTGCCTTCCATACACATGTCAACCTGAGATTCAACCTGCAACTTGGTTATGTGCCCTGACCATGACGATGCCTTTATTTTTATTTTCTAAAACACTTTATTGTTGAAAGTATTACCTCCTTTTCCCCCCAATTTACCACTTCTAGCATGCCCCCGTACCCTCACCCCAAGCCTCCACTGCACTATTGTATGTGTCCATGGGTTATGCATATATGCATATAAGTTTTTTTGGTTGATCTCTACCCAAATACCCACCTCCACCTTCCATCAGAGATTTGACAGTCTGTTTCATACTTCTATGTCTCTGGATCAATTTAAATAGAATTTACTTAAAAAAAGATAATTCTCTGAAATCAATGGAATCTGTACATTTTATGTAAAAATTGAGTACATTTTAGTGATATATATATATATATATATATATATATATATATATATATATGTATATGTATATACTAGAGGCCTGGTGCACAAAATTTGTGCACGGGGGTGGGGGATTGTCCCTCAACCCAGCCTACACCCTCTCCAATCTGGAACCCCTCGAGGGATGTCCGACTGCCTGGTGAGATCGGGCCTAAACGGGCAGTTGGACATCTCTCTCACAATCCAGGACTGCTGGCTCCCAATTGCTTGCCTGCCTGCCTTCCTGATTGCCCCTAACCACTTCTGCCTGCCAGCCTGATCACCCCCTAAACACTCCCCTGCCAGCCTGATTGATGCCTAATTGCTCCCCTGCCAGCCTGTTTGTCCCTAACTGCCCTCCCCTGCAGGCCTGGTCACCCCTAACTGCCCTCCCCTTCAGGCCTAGTCCCCCCCAACTGCTCTCCCCTGCAGGTCTGGGTCCCCCCCAACTGCCCTTCCATGCAGGCCCAGTCACCACCAACTTCCCTCATCTGCTGGCCTGGTCACCCCTAACTGCCCTCCCTTGCAGGCCTAGTCCCTCCCAACTGCTCTCCCCTGCTGGCCATCTTGTGGTCGCCATCTTGTGTCCACATGGGGGCAGGATCTTTGACCACATGGGGGCAGCCATCTTGTGTGTTGGAGTGATGGTCAATCTGCATATTACTCTTTTATTAGATAGGATAGAGGCCTGGTGCATGGGTGGGGGCCAACTGGCTTTCCCTGAAGGGTGTCCCAGATCAGGGTAGGGGTTCCTTTGGGTTGTGGGGAGGCCTGGGCAAGGAGCCTGTGGTGGTTTTCAGGCTGGCCACGCCCCCCAGCAACCCAAGCAGAGGCCCTTGTATCTGGGATTTATTTATCTTCTACAATTGAAACTTTGTAGCCTATAGTGGAGCCAAGCCTTCTGCTCGCTCCTTGGCAGCAGCCATTTCTGTTGGGATTTATTTATCATCTATAATTGAAACTTTGTAGCCTGAAGTGGAGCCCTAGGCCAGCCAGGATGTGCAGAAAGCTTGGCTTCCTCCATCACCGGGGGCAACCCTAGCCTCCTTCTCTCTCCAGCTCCGTGGCTGCAGTCATTTTTGTTGGGATTTGTTTATCTTCTATCGTTGAAACTTTGTAGCACTGAGTGAAGGCCTAAGCCGGCAAGGGCAGGCGGAAAGCTTGGCTTCCTCCATTGCCAGGGAAACCCAAGCCTTCCTCCTGCTCTCTATGGCCACAGCAATCGTGGTTGGGTTTATTTGCATATTCCTGTTTGGCTTGTGGGCGTGGCTTGTGGGCATGGGTTGTGGGTGCAATGGAGGTATGGTCAATTTGCATATTACTCTTTTATTAGGTAGGATATATATATATATATATATATATATATATATATATATATATATATATTAGTCTTCTTCCATAAATCTTATTTAATATTTTATATTTCACTTATTTTTATTTTTAAAATAAAATTATATAAGTTTCAGGTATACAATTCTATAATATAACGTCTGTGTACTCCATCCCAAATTAAGTCCCTTCCATTATCACATATTTCCTTTTTTACCCTCTTCTACCTACCTCTACCCGTGCCACTTCCCTGTGGCAATCACCATACTTAATGTAAGAGTTTGAGTCCTTTTTTTCATTGCTAAATCTCTCCATCCTTCTTACCCAGCCAGCAACCCCATCCCCTCTGACAGCTTTCAGTCTGTTTTTTTTTATGTCAGTACCATGTTGTTTTGATTATTGTTGCCTTATAATATAGTTTTATATTAGTTAACATTGTTCCTCCAATGTTGTTCTTCTTTCTCAAGATCACTGTTGTTATTTGGAGTCTTTTGTGATTTCATATGAATTTTGCAAATATTTGTTGTAGCTCTGTGAAATACGACATCGGTATCTTGATAGGAATTATGTTGAATCTGTAGATTACTTTCGATAATATAGACATTTAATTATGTTAAATCTTCCTATTCATGAACATGGTATATGCTCCTCCTAATTTTTCTATTTTTTTCTACAGTGTCTGATAATTTTCCAAGTACATATCTTTTATATCGTTGGTTAAATTTAGTTTTAGGTATTTTCTTTGAATCAATTGTAAATGGGATTTTTTTCTTAGTTTCCATTTTATTATTGGTGTATAAAAATGCAACTTATTTCTGGATATATGTTTTGTAATGTATCCTGATACATTACTGAATTTATATCAGTTCTAGTAGGTTTTTGGTGGAGTCCTTAGGGTTCTCTAATTTCATATCATGTCATCTGTAAATAATGAAAGTTTTACTTCTTCTTTTCCAATTTGTATGTCTTTAATTTTTTCTTCTTGTCTGATTTCTGTGGCTAGAACTTCCAGTACTATCTTACCTAATAATAGACAAACATATAAATTGACCGTACCTCTGCTACACCCACCAACCAATCAGGAGCTAGTATGCAAATTAACCCAATAAATATGGCAGTTAATTTGCATACACAGGCGGGACTGAAGACAGCATAGAAGGAAGCCAAGCGCTGAAGAAGGAAGCGAAGTGGTAGAGAAGGGAACGAGGCAAAGGAGAAGGGAAGGGGCGAGGCAGCAGAAATGGGAGGGGGCAAGGCAGCGGAGACAGGAGCGGGCAAGCCAGCAGAGACAGGAGGGGGCGAGGCAGCTTCGCTCCCTTCTCTGCTTCGCTCTGGCTGCAGGAAGCCCTATTCTTGCAGGAATCTTCCTGCAACAGGCCTCTAGTGTTGAATAAAAGTGGTAAAAGTGGACTTCTTATCTTTTCCCTGATCTTAAGGGAAACCCATAGTTTTTGCCTATTGAATATGATGCTCACTGTAGGTTTGTCATATATGGCCTTTATTATTCTGAGGTATGTTTCCTCTATTCCTACTTTACTGAGATAAATAGGAGGTGCATTTTATCAAATGCTTTTTCTGCACATATTGATATGATCATGTGTTTTTTATCCTTCATTTTGTTGATGTGATATAACCTACTTATTGATTTTCAGATATTATAATAACATTGCACCTTAGGAATAAATACCACTTAATCATAGTGTATTATCTTTTTAATGTATTTCTAGACCTGTTTTGCTAATATTTTGAAGAATATGGCATGTATGTTCATCAGAGATATTGCTTTATAAGTTTCTTTGTTGTGTCTGTATCTGGTTTGGAAAGTAGGATAATAATGTCCTCATAAAATGAGCTTGGGAGTCTTCCCTTCTCTTGAATGTTTTGGAATAGTTTGAGAAGGATAGGTTTTAGTTCTTTGAATGTTTGCTAAAATTCACATGTGAAGCCATCTAATCCAGGACTTGTTTGCTGGGAGTTATTTAATTACTGCTTCAATTTCACTAGTCGTAATTTGTCTATTAAGATCCTCTGATACTTCCTGATTCCATTTTGGAAGATTGCATGTTTCTGGGAATTTATGCATTTTTTTTCCAAATTGTCAAATATGTTGGCATATGGTTCTTTTTAAATATTTTCTTACAATCCTTTGTATTTCTGTGATGTCAGCTTTACTTCTCTTCTTTCATTTATGATTTTATTTATTTGGGTCCTCTCTCTCTTTTTTTTATGAGTTTAGTTGAAAGTTTGTCAACCTTTTTTTATGTTTTTATGAACCAGCTGTTGGTTGCATTGATCTTTTATAGGTTTGTTTGATAGATACCATCCCACTGTTTATTCCTTTCAGTGTGTCCTTAATGTCAGCTATTGTATTCTTCATTTCTGATTCTCACTTTTTTTTATGTTTTTTATGTCATTTTCATGTTGTTCTTACTAAGTTCCTTGAGAATCCTTATAACAATCACTTTGGACTCTATATCTGATAAATATGTTGTCTTCATTTCATTTAGCTCTTTTTCTGGGGAGTTTCCTGTTGTTTAATTTAGGACATTTTTCTTGATCTCCCCATTTTGGCTGCCTCTTTGTGTTTTTTTTCCTATGTATTAGACAGATTTGCTATGACTCCCAGTCATCCTGGGCTGGCCTTATGTAGTGGGTGTCCTGTGGGACCCAGTGGTGATCATATTAGCTGGATGCTTTAAGAATGTCCATTGAGTGGGTTATTTGGGTCCTCCTGTTGTCACTGAGTCATAAATTCTATTGGCCTGTTCTTGTGTGGAAATCACCCTCAGGCTGGATAACTGTGAGGCTCAACCTCAACTATGGTGTGTGAGTGGCTATGCAGGTGCGATGACAGGAAGCAGAATTCTCTGCAGCAGATTTTGGTGCCTGGCAAGATCTCCTTTTGGAAATGCTCTTTGTGAAGTTTGTTGGATCCTGCCCTGATGTTTCTGAAGCTGGACACTCAGTGTGTTGATTCTGGGCATCTTGGTAGGGACTCGGGTGCAATTCAATGTTAGACACTGTCTGTGCCTGGCTCTTGGCAATCTGTTAAGAGCTACAATTGATCCACAATTTGTGGCTACTTCTTCTGGACTCAGGAAGGACCAAGCTGTGCATCAAGTCTGGCTTTTGCCAGCACCGTGCCCAGGGGCAGGTTAGCAAAAGTTCCAAGGCACTCCAAGATCTGCCTCCCCTTGTCTCTGCCTCATGCCTTCCTATTAAGCTCAGTCACTGAAAGAGCCTCTGGTGAAGTTTGGAGGACAGGGCTAGTGGATCTCTCATGAGGGGTAGGTTCCGGTCAGGCTTCAGGGAAAGTGGTGGTGTTATACCTGCCCCTGAGCCACACAACTCAGTCTGTCCCAGATTTGTCAAAGATCTCAGCTGGGTGGAGCCACTGGAAGTCAGGAGATTAGGGCCTCCAGAGCCTGGAGGTTGAGCCTGCCAGAAGCCGTGAGGGTGGTTCTGTCATATCTCTTGTGAAGGGGAAGGGCCAGTCTGGTTCACAGGAAAGTGGGAGGAATGGCCCCCACCCCAAAGCCAGGCAACTCAGTCATTGACACCCCCTGAGTCTGCTCAGACCTTTATACCCTGGCCAAGGCAGCTGACTCTTCAGAAGAACCTAAGCTTCGCAGGATGCGGTGAGGAGTCCATAGGGTAGGACAATTATTTTCCTCCAGGCTAATTCCATGCATAGAGAGTGTTCCACGCAAGAAAGATGGCATCTTCAGTATAGAAGAATAACTGAGCACAAGGATACTGGTGTTGTTCCCCCAGCTCTCTCCCCAAAATAAATAAAAAAAATCCCAGACTCTTCTCAGGTGACTCCAGTGTACTTTTCTCCCTCTACCAAGGCTCAGGGTGAGTGGTTGCAAACAAAATTTTGTGCATTGGTTCTTTAAGTGGGTGCCTGGGTCTCTAAGCTATCTCTCCTCAGATGACAGAAACCTTGCTGTTTTTCATGATCAGCTATTGTATGGGTGCCTCTTCCTGGCTCTGTTGCTCTGGGCTGGGGAGCCCAGCTTGGGTTTAGGCCCCATGCTTCTGGGAGAGCTGCCCACAGCTGTGATAGCGCTCCAGAACCTCAGCCACAACCTGTGAAAAGGAAGCCAGCTCTTTTTGAATCTCTGCACTTCTTACCTGTCTTGATGTGTCTTCTTCTGTAAATCCTTGGTTGTAAGACTCCTCTTCGGCTAGTCCTCAGTAAGTTATCCAGGATGATAGTTCTATAATTTAGGTATACTTCTAATTTGGTCCTGGTTGGAGGTGAATGTTGCTTCCACCTACTCTGCAACGATCTGGAAACCAATTTTAGTGGGTTTATTCTCCACTCAGTTAAAGGATGCTTCAAAGGCTTATGATGACATGATCTTTAAATCATTTATCCATGATAAAGGGAAAGAATGAAAGCCTGGGTGAACTTTTTTATTAATTCTGTAAAAGTTGTTGTAAAAATCAAATTTAGGTTATTCAGATTCTCCATATGAATGCTCTGAGCTTTATTTAAAATGTTTTTCTGCATTCTCAGCTTAAAATTGGGCTTTGTTAATACAATCAGATGTTCAAAAATGACACTATTTTCAGAATATAAAACATGTTTATAAAATAGTGTGTTGCCAAACATACAAAATAAAGCCAACTATCATCTTCTATAGATGCCAAGTATTGAAATAATTATTCTGTTTTAATACACTTATCTTTATTTTGAAAAATTATCTTTTTTGGGTTCAGATAACTGTTTGCTCAAATATCACATCTGAATTTGTAGCTTAATAGTTTTACCTAACCAAAGTCCATTACATAATCTATATTATTCAAACTAAATTTAAAAAATGCAATGTAGCTCAGATTGACCCTGCACAAGTTAAAGTTTATAGAACCATAATTTCCCTAATTAGAATAAATTAAAGAAAATAAAATTATGTAGTGGCCTTAATACTTGACTCCCCAAATGCCATCAGTAAAATCAGTTTATTAGGCAAAATTAAATTTATTAGACCCACTGCACTATTTTGACAGAAATTTACAAGTGTCTCAATTGAGGAAGTTAGATGATCTTTTTAGAGATGTACGGCTTGGGCTTGGTACTTTTAAGAAGGTCCTTACAAGAAGGATAATTAGTTGAAGTTGGCAAGAATCTTTGACAAGCTCTAGCCATTTGGCACAGTGGAGAGAGCACCAGCCTGCAGAATAAAAGATCTTGGTTTCGATTCCAGTCAAGGGCACATACCTCCGTTGCAGGTTTGATCCCTGGATGCCCCTGTTTGGGGCACATTCGGAGGCAACTAATCAATGTGTCTCTCTCATATCTATGTTTCTCTCTATCTCTCCTAAAAACCTCTCTCTAAAAATCAATGGAAAAATATCTTTGAGTGAGGTTTAAGCAAAAAAAAAAAAAAAAAGAAAGAAAGAAAGGAAGGAAGGAAGAAAAGAGGAAATAAAAGAAAAAATAAAATAAAAGGAAAGGAAAAGAAAGAAAAGAAGAGAAGAGAAAAGAAAAGAAAAGAAAAAAAAAGAAAAGAAAAGAAAAGGGAAGGAAGAAAAAATTCATGACAAAATAATTTTGGATTGGTATCAATATCAATAGCAAGGCAAGCTTTTGAAGTGTGTCTTTATGAGAAAGAGGTTAAACTTGATAAATATGTTGTTTATTGGTTTTCAGTCTTATCTTCTACAAGGATATACTAGTATATGTATTACTGGAAACAGGCAATTATGTAACATAGAAAGAGAAAGAACACCTTGTCTGTAATTAAGGAAAGTTGGTTTCATGGCTTACTGCTTTTTTTGGTAAATTAAATAGTCTCAGATACAAAGCAGCTTATATAATGACAATTCATAATAGATGCTTAATAAATAATTTTTTCTCCCTACTCTCCAACAATTTGTTCAGTTAAAAAACTCACCTAAAATGTTTAAAATATTGAATTTAAAGTGTATTTTACTACTAACCATTTACATGATATAAGAATAACACATTTATGTATATATTCATAAACACACACATACATTTAATTTTTTTCTGATTTTACTTCCTTATCTGAGAAATGCAGATTATAAGTCTCTAAGTATCTTAAAGCAGTAAAATCTAGTTAACATACAAACACATTTTTACATTGATAAAGTAAGCCCAGTGTTATTATTTGTGAGGAAAGAGGTGTCACCTTATATGATGCCATATGTAATTTCACTTTGTTATGTTATGAGAAAATTATCTCAGTGGCCCATTAGTCTTGTTCCTGCATAAGGAATATATAAGAAGCTCTTATCATTGAAGAGGTTGGTATAATATTAAGGCCATTCTTTCTGGCCATACAAATACATGCTGGCTAAAGGTTGTACCTCCAACATTAGTTTATTTCACCTTATTTTTTTTTTGTTGTTGTTGTCAGACAACTTTATTATTATTTTTTTAATTTCTTTATTGATGAAGGTATCACATATTTGTCCTCGTCCCCCCATTCCCATCCCACACCCCTCCCCACACATGCCCCCACCCCCCTGTTGTCCTTAACCGCTGGTTAGGCTCATATGCCTGCACGCAAGTCCTTTGGTTGATCTCCCCCTTTACCCCCACCCTTCCCTACCCTCCCCCTGAGGCCCGACAGTCTGATCCATGCCTCCTTGTTTCTGGGTCTGTTCTTGTTCATCAGTCTATGTTGTTCATTATTTCCCCTAGATGAGTGAGATCATGTGCTATTAGAAATACACTTATAAGAACCGAAAATGAGACAAGCAATAATGGTTATGGTGACAGGCAAATGAATCAGTGTGTAGTGAGTTTCTTTCTGGGCCAACAGTTCTTTTGAGACCCAATTTCAATGTCCAACAGTTCCTTATGTGTACATGTCAGCACTGACATTTCAGTTCTGGATGGTGGACAAATGGTGGTAATGCAGGTCCGACTCTGTCCGGTTTGGTCCTGGGCAATCTGCAGTGATGCACAGCTGCTAACTGCTAGTATGGGAGGGCCACATCAGCGTCCTCCGTCTCTGGACTGCTTCTTATAACATTATCTTTTTAAATTAAGACACACAATTTTAGCTGGGAGGAAGTACAGAAAACTTTTCTTACCTGCTTATTTTTGCTCTGTTGCTCTCCTAGTCAGCCTGGCCTTCAAAGTTGTAATATTAGTACTTCCTTTTAATATTATTTTTTGGTTTATATTTTGTTCTACCTAATAATTGGCATATACATGTGCTATTGTCTTATATTATCTTTTCTTCTGAAAAAAAAAAAAAAAACACAACAAGCAAACAAACAAACAAAAAACCCCACAACACTGTCCTTAATATCTGCCATTCAGCTTAAAAGGACTTCTGGTCTTGTTCCATATATCATATTTTCCCATGTATAATTGTTAGACTGAAAATCGAGGGGCGTCTTGTACATGGAAGTCAGCTGAGGAGGGAGCCCTGCGTGTGCCTAGATGCCCATATCTTATCAAACAGGCTTCCTCCAATCACGAACCTTATTGTTACTGACGTCAGCTGATGCTGTAATTGGAGGTGGAGGTGGAAAGTGGCAGATGCAACAGGGATCAGAGTGTTCTGAGCCCATAAAGATGTCAAAAAAAATAAAAAGATAAATACCAATGAGTGATTGTCTTACTCTGCAAAATTCAAACTGCATGTAATCAGCTATGCAAAAGAGCATAGAAATAGAGCTGCAGAGAGACAATTTGGACCTCCTCCCACTGAGTGTATGATCAGACAGTGAAGAAAACAGGAAGAACAACTCCTTAAGATGCCAAAAAAGAAGAAGGCCTTAAGAGGAAAGCCAGCAAAATGGGCAAACTTGGAGCAGAGGCTTAAGATTTGAATGATGGAGCTGTTCCAGAGTGGCTTAAGTGTGTCAACCAATCTTATTCAATGTCGGGCAAGAATGTTTGCAAGGGGAATGTACGTTGTTGATTTTACAGGAAAGGCAAAATGGTGCTTCAGTTTCATGAGGAGAGTAGGGTTGGCCATGAGAACATGAACAAATGCCATCAGTTTATGAGGATAATCTCACATATATAGACAGTGACTCAGAAGACAGCAGTGATACAATAGAATTTGAAGAAATTGATATGTCTGGAACTAATAGTGATGAAAATGAGAGCAGTGATGCAACAGAGGCTGAATAAAGTGATATGCTGCATAATATCATAGTACTGGTATATAAATATTACCTGCGGTAATTACTAAATAAAAATGTGTTCTGTTTTATGTTTAAAATATTGATTTCTTAATTTTGGGTTGGAAAAGTGGGGGGCATCTATACACAGAAAAGTATGGAAGCTTTCTCAATACTGCAACATTAAGAGTACTGACCCTACCTAAATCCCAAGTAGGATCATCATTATGAAAAAACATGTTTGGAGATATGTTTCACCAAACAAAATTTTTTACTATGATTTAGAAAATTATATAAGCAACCACTTCCACTAGAAGAATCTTATAAAAATAGAAAATTGTGGATTTTTTTCCTAATGTACCATATATATTTTTTTTATATTTGTCTTTTTGCTGTGTATCTACAAAATTTGATTAGTTTAAGAGGAAAATAATAAATGTTATATGACTATTATATATTATATGAACATAATAACCTATCTACTAAAGAGGGGATATGCTAATTGACCCTCACACCGTCTCAAAGTTGGTGGTGCCCACAGCCAATAAGGAGGGAATATGCTAATTGACTGCCCTGCCCTCAAAGATGGTGGTGCCCACAGCAAATAAGGAGGGAATATGCTAACTGACTGCCACACCCTCAAATATGGCAGCTTCCATAGCCACAAGATGGCAGCACCCAGTCCCCTCAGCCCCGCCGAGGCAGCAGGCACTTCTCTGGAATCCCCCAGTCCCCTCAGCCCCTCATCTGCCCAGGGCTGGCCTGAGGTTTAGGCAAGCCTTGGATGGCAGCTGCCCAGTCACCCAGGGCCACCTGATGCTCAGGTAACCAGGGCCGGCCAAGGCTTGCGCTGCCGGCAGTGGCAGCAGCAGAGGTGTGAAGGGGCGTCACCTTACCCTGATCGCTGGGTTGCCTCCCGCCCCTCAGCGCTCCTGGACTGTTAGAGGGGGCAGGCTGGGCTAAGGGACCCCCCCCCCCCCAGTGCATGAATTTTCATGCACCGGGCCTCTCATATAAGTATAATATTACTATATAACTATATTATATATATGTAGTAAATAATGCATTAAAAATGCACTGACTTATTTTTAAAATTTCTTTCATTGTTCAAGTTCTCTTCATTCAAGAAATTCTGTTGAGTGGTTTTTATTAGAGAAAAGTTTATGTAGAAGTTTCAAGTATTATTTTTCAAGTGCCTCCATTTGCTAGTTGTGTGACCTTGACCAAGTTACTTTTGGTCATAGTTGCTGCTTCCTCATCAGTAATAGTGAATTCATAATAATACATTTGGACTAAAGGAGTTAATATAATATATAACAGAGTGCTCTGGGCAATCCTGGAATATAATGAGCAATGCATAAGTTTATGCTGTTATTATTGGCATTACTGTGGTGAAGAATCCAAGTCCTGGTTAAAAAACAATGTGAGATTTTTCAGGCTGGACCATAAGCAATTAGAAAGGTGCTCCCAGACAGGCCTCAAAGGGAAACTGCCTCCCCACACCTGACTTGATGCACAGACACTGTTTCACTTTCTGAAGGGACTGCAGTTAATGATGCAGGGCTGGTCATGCTCTTACCCTACTCCTAACCCTGAGGCTTCATTCCTACTCTGTTTAGCTGAGGTCTTTTTAAAGCACCTCTGCCTAAGATCTTCATGTTGGGGGAGAATGGGGAACCCTTGAAGATACTTTTTAATCAGTACCCAGTGCTTTTTCACTCCTAGCCCTCCCCTTACCTTCTCACAACATGAGTCCATAAAACTGCCTGAGCTTTTTGTTCAAGGCCCCCTCAATCCTGAGACGACCCCCCAGGTCTGAGATGTTCTCCCACCCTTTTCCTTTAGCCATTCTGTGCAGGGAAATGGAAGAGGGGATTGGTGGTAGTCAGTGTTTTCTCAGATCTTATACTCTTGCTTTTACTATCAAAGGAAGGGATTAAAAGCTTATCTCTTTCAATTTTGGCTTGTGGCTTTAATCAGCTACTCTGACACAGCTTCCCTCTCTCTTCCAGTTCAGTTGAGTGCCTGACATATGGGTGATGGGCAATTGGGTTTATTTAAAAGTGGGCAATGCTCCCCTCATGAAACTCATCTGTGTTTGGATGCTACAAGATCCATTCCAAAAGGAAAGTCAGTTCATTTCTTTAGATCTTACCTAGAGTGGATTAAAAAAAAAATATTTGCGCACTAGGGCTCTAAAATAAAGGAAATTTAGTGTGGTGATATATAATAGTTTGTAATTATAGACAGAGTTAAGAATTTGTATACTAAGTGGCATTTACCATAACAAGAGAAAATGGTATTCATTAAATCTGGCCATTATAAAATAAACAAGCTGGTGCCTTAGTTAAAAAAAAAAGCAAATAACAAAATAAAATATTAGCCTGCAGCTATCAAAAACAACTTGATAGATGTTTCTGGCAGATTAACAAATTTTTAAAATTACCTATCTAGCAGTAAACACAGTAATTAAAACTATGGTTTCTAGAGTGAAACTGTCAAGGTTCAAATACACCTTTGTAACATACTCTGGGACTTTGGAAAAGTACTTAAACTTTGTTCTTAGTTTTCCACATCTGAAAAAATGGGCAATTGTACTGAAACGTGGGGTTTGAGGTCCAGACTTCTTTTCATGGGTCCTTGTCTGATGAAGTTGAAGAATAAATTCTTGGACTAACAGATTTCTTTAATAAAAATGTAGAAGTTTATTGGAAGTATAAACAAACTCCAACTGGGCATGGGTATTCCGAAAAGGGACCACTTGTGGAGGGGTCCCCAAATGGAAAAAAAGCCTTCTCTCTCTCTCTCTCTCTCTCTCTCTCTCTCTCTCTCTCTCTCTCTCTCTTTCTCTCTCCCTTTCTCTCTCCCTTTCAGGAAAATGAATCTAAATCCAAAAATCTAAAATATGAAAATCTGTAATCTAAAAAAATCTGTCTCATGTCCTTTTTATCTCCAGTTTATATATGCCATAGCTCTTTGTCTCTTCATTTTCCCTTCTAATTGGACCCCTTCCCCATTTTATGACCTGTTTTCTCCTAATTGGTCACTCTTTTGTTTCAAAGCCCAAAACCCACGTGGTGTCCCCCTCTTTCTCTTCCCCTTATCTTGCAACATTCCTCTATCTCCTGTGAAAATATGTTTCCCTCTTTCTGGCATCTGTTGACATTTCCTTATCCTCTGTGAAAGTATATTTCCTTCTTCCTGGTGCTCTGTGACTTTTCTTTATCCTCTGTGAATGCATGCCTTCCTCCCCCCTTATCCTGTGGCATTTCTCTACCTTCACATAGCCATCTTATCTGTTCAGGTTGTAGTTTCTTTTGATCTCCTTTATGGCTCTCTCTCAGTTGTTCTGGACAGAGATGTTTAATTATCCCTTATGGCTCCCAAGCTGCTCAGGACAGGGCTGCTTTTGATTTACCTTTAATTGCTTTAATTGCTCAGGTCAGTGATACCTCTGTCCTTCATCAATGCATTCCTCCTCCATGGACCCTCTTTATTCCCTAAACCTGTCTATTTTGTCCTTAGAATTCATTTCAGTATGCCCTCCTGTAGTTGTAATGACTGAATGAATTAACGTATAAAATGTTTAGAATATTGTCCATAATATAGTAAACTAGAGGCCCGGTGCATGAAATGTCCCTCAGCCCAGCCTGCACCCTCTCCAATCTGGGACCCATTGGGGGATGTCCGGCTGCCCGTTTAGGCCCGATCCTGGACATCCCTTTCACAATCCAGGACTGCTGGCTCCCAACTGCTTGCCTGCCTGCCCTCCTGATTGCCCCTAACTGCTTCTGCCTGCCAGCCTGATCACACCCTAACCACTCCCCTGACAGCCTGATTGATGCCTAACTGCTCCCCTGCCAACCTGGTTGCCCCTAACTGCCCTCCCCTGCAGGCCTGGTCACCCTTAACTACCCTACCCTGCAGCCCTGATCACCACTACCTGCCCTCCCCTGCAGGCCTGGGTCCCCCCCAACTGCCCTTCCCTGCAGGCCCGGTCACCCCCAACTTCCCTCCTCTGCCAGCCTGGTCACCCACAACTGCCCTCCCTTGCAGGCCTGGTCCCTTTCAACTTCCCTTTCCTGCTGGCCATCTTGTGGTGGCCATATTGTGTCCACATGGGGGCAGGATCTTTGACCACATGGGGGCATCCATCTTGTGTGTTGGAGTGATGGTCAATCTGCCTATTACTCTTTATTAGATAGGATAGAGGCCTGGTGCATGGGTGGGGGCCAGCTGGTTTGCTCTGAAGGGTGTCCTGGATCAGGGTGGGGGCTCCCTTGGGGCATGGGGTGGCCTGGGCAAAGGGCCTGTGGTGGTTTTCAGGCTGGCCATGCCCCCTGGTGACCCAAGCGGAGACCCTGGTATCTGGGGTTTATTTATCTTCTACAATTGAAACTTTGTAGCCTTGATCGGAGCCAAGCCTCCTGCTTGCTCGGTGGCTTCAGTCATTTCTGTTGGAATTTATTTATCTTCTATAATTGAAACTTTGTACCCTTGAGTGGAGGCCTGGGCCCACCAGGATGTGTGGAAAGTTTGGCTTCCTCCATCGCCAGGGAAACACAAGCCTCCCTCCTGCTGGCTCCCTGGCTGCAGCCATCTTGGTTTGGGTTAATTTGCATACTTGCTCAGATTTGCTGGTGGGCATGGCTTGTGGGTGTAGCAGAGTGATGGTTAATTTGCATATTACTCTTTTATTAGATAGGATATCACATAAATATCAGCTGTTATTAAAATTATTTTATAATAATACATGTATTATTGTTCAATAGTTACTCAACAAAATTTATATGTATTTTTATTGTTTTAAAATGACCCAATATCTATACATATTATGAGAAAATAAAAATGGTACCAACTTATTGGAGAAATACACAAAAAAGTGATTGCTACTCTGAAGATTACAAAGGTGGAATATTTGTTCTGAGTTTCACATAACAAATAGAGTTTACAGCTATACCTGGGAATAAAGGCTATCCCAGGCTGAAAAAATACTAAGACAGTAGGAAGAAGTGATTGTACATAAGGTACCCAAGGGATGGGATGAGAGTGGACCAGAAAGTAGTCTTTGTTTACATCAATTATAACAATAAGAATTGCATATTTTATTTTGGAATCACTGAAGGGAGACAAACATTTTTATTTTTCTCAGTGGGGCTGTATCATGATTAGTTTTTATTCTAAAACTAGAGGCCCCGTGCACGAATTCATGCACAGGTGGGGACCAGCTGGCCCAGCCACAATCAGGGCAGATCGGGGCCGGGCCTGTCAGGAGGAGGAGACAACGGGAGGTTGGCTGGCCAGCCCACCCTGATTGGGGCCCGATCAGGGCCAGGCCGGCTGGTGGGAGGGGCTGTGGGCTGTGGGCAATGGGCTGGCTGACCCCGGCCCAGAATAGGGTGGGGGGCCATCAGAGGCCAGCAGCCTGGGGGAGGGGCCATGGGTGGTTGGTCGTCCGGCCCTGCCCCTGATCAGAGTGGGGGAGCCAATGGAGGTGGAACTGGCTAAGGGGAGGGTCCGTAGGCAGTCAGCCAGCTGGCCCTGCCCCTGATCAGGGTGGGGGCGTCAATCTGGGGTGGGGCTGGTTGGGGAGAGGGGATGCAGGAGATTGGCCAGCAGGCCCTGCCCCCTATTGAGGTGGGGGGTGATCAGGGGCGGGGCTTTCCAGGGGGAGGGGCTGCGGGCCGATCTGAGTGGTGGGGGCCCATTGGGGCCTTGGCTGGCCCGGGGGAGGGGCTGCAGGAGGTTGGCCAGCCAGCCCCACCCCCTACTGGGGTGAGTGATGCAATCAGGGTTGGGCCAGCCAGGGGGAGGGGCTGAAGGCCTATTGTGGTGGGGTGGGCTGATCAGGGGTGGGGCTGGCCAGGGGGAAGGAAGGGGATGTTTGGCTGGCGGCCCCACTCTTTTTTTTTTTTTTTTAATATACTTTATTGATTTTTTACAGAGAGGAAGAGAGAGGGAGAGAGAGCTAGAAACATCAATGAGAGAGAAACATCGATCAGCTGCCTCTTTCACACCCCCCACTGGGGATGTGCCCGCAACCAAGGTACATGCCCTTGACCAGAATCGAACCAGGGACCCTTGAGTCCGCAGGCCGACGCTCTATCCACTGAGCCAAACCGGTTTCAGCAAGGCGGCCCCACTCTTGATCAGGGTGGGAGAGTCTGATCAGGGGCAGGCTGGCAGGGGGAGGGGCCGTGAAGTTGGCCGGCCAGCCCAACCCTCTGATCGGGCCATTTTGCTGTCCTCAGTGGGCATCATAGCGACCGGTCATTATGGTCATTATGGCTGTTACAGTTGCTGGCTTTTTATATATAGATGTTAACTATTATATTAGCATAAAGAATGAATTGAGGACAAGATTTTGGAAATAAGGAAAGCCATTGAAAAATAAATTTTTCCAAGTGCTAAATGCTGAAAGTGTGTATTAGAACAGTGATATTTTGAATGGAATAAAAAAAAAAAAAAGATGTTTGAAGGATATTTTATGTGAAGACATAAAAGTCTGGACTATTTATTGAATACAGTGGAGAAAGGGAGAAGAGTAGGAGTAAGTAAAAAATAACTGAGGTTTCTATCTGCCTTTGTAGGAGGACAGTGGTGCCCTCTAAGAGAAATAGGAGAAAAACGAACACCTGTAAAATTCTTTATTTGGCCAGGGCTTTTAATAATAATGCCATTCAATATTAGTGCACATAGTTTAACTTCATTACAGCCTTAGATGTTTTATTAGAATGCTGCCAGAATTTCCTCCTAAACATCAGCATGGATGTCTGCACCTGTTTGTTGCAGTCCCAATAGTGTGCATATTAATATTAATATATAGACTTCTTATTTAACAATGCACAATTATTGACTAATTATCCAGACATTATAAGAAATGTCTGATTGTAAACCTTCCTTGTAGACTGTTTTATAAAAGCAACAATCCTACCATTCCAAAATCTATAGAATCATCCAGAAATAACCACCCTTTGTGGTCAAACTGGCTTGGTCACAAAGCTAAGCTCTACAACATAAAGATTTCTGGTTACAAGTCAAATTTCTGCAGCTTGCATTTGCAGAGCACCTATATATAACAAAATTAACCGAACAGACACAACAGTGGAATTTAGGAGCAAATCCTGATGGCCACAATAAAAGCTACAGTGAACAGAGGAGTAGTAATTTCAGCAAATGGTCCTGTTGAATAGAAATGGGTGGTCTGTGCTAAGTCTGCAGCTGTTTTTTGACCAAACACAATAACAATTGTTCTCTCTCATAATGAAGACAAGATAATGAGTCATTACAACTTTGTTCTCCAGTACAATGAGTTTGCCAACTGGCAGGACAATAAGCAATACTGTTTAAGGTAATAAATGCAGTATCCCTAAGGTTTATATTTACTAAACCTTCAATCAAAAATACAATGTGATTTTAAGGGGGGAGGGAAGATTTTTAAACCTGTATATGCTCATTTTACGTTAGCTATATAAAATCATACACTACTGTATAAACTCATATATTAAATTTAAATATGAGGTTAGATGAAAAAATAGTCTCACGTATGTTAATCACTTAGTCTTATTGACTTTTACATGAGTCTCTAAGGTACTAATTTCTGGATTGATGAGGTTATACTTTTGCACTGCACACAGCTACTCTAGTATTCCCCCCCTCTTCAACTTCTTGTATGTATTGTCTTCCTCATACAAAAATCTCAAAATCAGATTCTTTAAAACTATGATAAAAGTGGAGATAATTTAAATGCATGTGCAATTTTTTTTGTGTCTGCTCTCTATAAGTCCAAATAAGGAGAAACTTAAAACAAAAGGATATCAAAATATATAGTCTAATTATTTTATGGGGGAAAAAAAAGCTTTGCTTATATTAGCCTCATTTAAGGAAACTTGATATACAAATGGATTTAAATGGAAGCTGAAAAAAGAGAACTTGATTTCATTCTATATGAATGTGATCTCTCAGTGGTTAGAGCATCAGCACATGGACTGAAGGGTCCTGGGTTCAATTCTGTCCAAGGGTACCTGCCTTGGTTGCAAGCTTGATCCCTGGCCCGGGTTGGGACATGTATAGGAGGCAACCAATCAATGTGTCTCTCTCTCATGGATGTTTCTTTCTGTCTCTACCCCTCCCTTCCACTCTCTCTAAAAGTCAATGGAAAAAATATCCTCGGGTGAGGATTAAAAAGAAAAAATGCAAAAGAGGAAATTTTTGAAAATTGCATCCAAGTAAAAAATAATGAACAAAATCTCATAAAATAGTTCCAGTTTTTAATCTATGAGAACATACTCCTAAAATATATTTACTTACAACAGGTTAATTGGATAATCCTGAGATTAGGCATATTCAACAACTGTCTTATCCCAGGTTTCCTAGAGAATGAAACCAGAGAAAATATTTAGGTGTGCAAATCTTGTTGGGGAAATGTGATGGCAAGGAACAAGCAACAGCATTGGACAAAGAGAACAAAGCAAGGAAGGAGGGAGAAATAATGCAAGGATAAGTCGACCAACACCTTAGGCAGTTGATTCTCAATAATTTGAGAGAAAATTTTAAATGCATCCCAGGTGTTTCTTTTCCCTCACTTTTGAGTTTATACTGGTAGGCAGAGGTTTACCCTTAGTGCCTCAGGCCACTGTCTTGGCAGATACATGTTGAGGTGGGAAGTGAAAAGCCTTGGCATGGGTCTGAGAAGAGGTCAAAGCCTTTGCACAAGTTTTCTCCACAAAATAACCATACTTCAGTGAGAGACAGCAGGAACCGAGTTCTGACCTTCTGCAGAAGAGGAGGTAGAAACAACAGACAAGAGAGATGATCATAAACTGATTGACTTACTAACATGGAGGCTTAATCAGACATGGACTATGACGGGCAATTTTATGTGCCAACTTGACTGGACTAAGAGTGAACATATATTTTGGGGCGTGCCTGTGAGAGTGTTTTAGGAGAGATAAGCATTTGAATGGGTAGACTTAGAAGGAAAAAAAGATCACCCTCACTAATGCAGGTAGGCATCATCCAATCTGTTGAAGGCCTGAATAGAACAAAAAGGAAAGGAAGAAGAAAAATATGCCCTTTGCTTGCATTAGGACGTCTATCTTCTTATGCTTGGTAATCAGCTTTTCTGGTTCTTGGGTCTCCAGAATCATACCTGGAGATTTATACCATTAGTCTCTGGTTCTCAGATCTTTGGGTTTTAAGGAGCAAGTCCACCACTTTGGGTTTCCACCTGGGTCTCCACCTTGCTGATGGTAGATCATGGGACTTCCCAGACTCCAAAATCCAGTAAGCCAACCCTGAATAATAAACTCCATTTATCTCTATATGTGTTCTATAGGTATAGTTTCTCTGAGGAACCTAACTGGTCCACAGACCAATCTCAGAACCTAAATATTTTTAAATTTAAACATTATACCAAATTATGTTTCATAATGCATATACTATTAAGACAAAAACTTGGGAAATGTAAACATTTATTGTTTTCCTCAAAGTAATTGAAATTCAAATTTCTGTAAAATCCCTTTATTAATATCCTTTTCTTTATATTTATTTCAACATAAAATATAGCATGTAAAATATAATGCAAAGATTTAAGAATGTAATTACTGTAGTATTCTGAAGGTTTTAGTAAAGCTATAAAATGTATTGTTATGCAAATTAAAATATAGCTTAAAAGATGGCTCATTTTTACAAATAAATTGTAGTTCAAGAAAAGAAATAAGCTATGCATTCAATTGATTAAGATCATATATATAAATACAGGTATTTACATAAACATAATTTATTGAGTTATAATTTGCATAACATACGACTTGCCCATTCAAAGAATACAATTAAATGGCTTTTAGAATAGTGAAAGACGTGTAAATATCACAAAAGTCAACTTTAGAACATTTCATCAGCACAAAAAGAAACTTTATAAACTTTAACTGTCTCTTGTCACCCACATCCTCCTCCTCACATATAGTGTATTAAAATGGGCTATACCAAGTTGGATTACAAAATTGAGACATAGCAGTTCATTGCATACATAATTAAATGTATACAGTAATGGTATATTGCTGTTTTAGTCTTGGTGCTTCCAAGGCTAACTATGAATTTGCGTATAAATTCATTCTCTTTTCTGATCCCACAATTTTTGGCCACAAAAGTAATATGCTCAGTTTGGATTTCCCATTTCTCTGTTGCACTCCATGCAGTGCAAAATTAAGTACACAACTATTTTTAATGTGGTTTATTTCATTTTCTTGATCTTGTTTTTGTTCTCATTCTCATTCTTTTCCTCACTCTCACTCTCTGCACCCCTCGCCCCCTTCTGCCTCCTTATTTTACTCTTTCTTCTTCCACAGAAATGTTTCATCCACAGAAATTTACATCCTAAAAATCTCAAGGACTCAAATACTATTACATAATTTTCATCTATTGGTGGCTAATTATGCAAAGATAAAATGACTAGAAATAAACCATCCAAGGAAGAATCTGCTCCCTGATATCTTTGTCAAATGAATATCCAACATTTCCACAATGGGACGTTCATCCCTTTATGTCAGGGAAATTGATCCTATTCAGTAATAACTCTAGTTATTTCTTATGCTGTGGTTGAAATGTGTCTCATCAATTTCCATTGATTATTTCTTATTCTAATCAGAAATACATATGATAAATATAAACCCTCTTTCATATTTCAGCTATATGAAGATTGCTATTATTTGGCTTTTCAAGTTTCCTTTGTAAAGTTAAATATATTCATGACCTCCTGTCTTTCTTATGATGTAGTATCTAGAGATCTCTATCTCCCTAAACTTATTCTCTATATTCTGAAACTTACCATGTTCTTATTAAACTATGACATCCAATTTTTATAATACAGGTATTACACAGATTATCTGATGACCTTGTTTTTATTTTTTGTTTTTTGCGCCCCTTGCCCATCCCCCCAAGTCAATAATTTCCCTCAGGAAATATCTTTTGAGGTGGTAATTCTGGCCCACAGTTGTATTTACTGAACTTACAGTCAACTAAATTTCTGGGTGTCTTTTAAAATCTGGAGGGGGAAAAAGTTCCAGCCCACCATTCCCCAAAGTATAAAATTTATTTTTAGCTCAAAGTTCTTCATATACTGTTCTCTCAAATTCTCATCCGTGCCCTTCCACTCCTTCCCCCACTCGCTCCTTCATATTACAAAAATAAGTTATTCATGTCTGTGTCCAAGAAGCTGATAAATCTTTTTAGAAATCTTTAGAACATAAACTATAAATAAGCAGTAATTTGTTCCCAACTGAAAATGACTTTATAAAAATGGTTGCTCATTCAAAACTGCAATGAAATACCACTGTACACCTGCTAGAGTGGCCATTATTAACAACACAACAACACGAGAAATAACAAGTGTTGGAGAGGTTATGGAAAAAAGGGAACCCTCATTCACTGCTGGTGGGAATGTAAACAGTACAACCCCTATGGAAAGCAGTCTGGTGATTCTCAAAAAATTAAGAATAGAGCTACCATATGACCCAGCAACCCCACTCCTGGGTATATACCAAAAACATTCAAAATCATGAATTCACAAAGATATATGCACCCCTATGTGCATTGCAGCATTATTCACAGTGGCCAAGATGTGGAAACAACCAAAGTGTCCTGTAATAGAGGACTGGATAAAGAAGATGTGGTTCATATACAGAATGGAATACTACTCAGCCATAAGAAAAGATGAAATACTGCCATTTGCAACACATGGATGGGCCTTGAGAACATTACACTAACTAAAATAGGTCAGACAGAAAAAGCTAAGAACCATGTGATTTCACTCATAGGTGGGATATACAACTGAAACTTTTGAACACAAACAGCAGAGTGGTGGTTGCCAGAGGGAAGGGGGTTGGGGGGGAGGGGTAGTAATATGAGATTACAGAAGAAGATTAGACTTTGGGTTGTGGACACACCATGCAACATACAGATCTTGTAACATAGAAATCCACACATGAAACCTATATGTTCATGTATATATGTTCATGTTGACCAATGTCAACCCAATTAACTTAATAAATAAAATGAAAAAATGGTTAATTTTCCAACAGTGAAGATAAATAATTATAAAATTTGTACATAATAATTTAGAAGTCACAAATAAAATTTTATTTTAGGTAACTCAAATTTGTCTCATCACCCCACTAATTATTCCTTATTTTTAATTCATTATGTACCTTTCATCTCTATTTTCTTATACATTTTATTTCTCTTTTAAATTTGACCTGTCACTATTGCCCTCCTTCTCATTTCCCTTTCATATTTTGTTCCTCCTTGTACTTATTTTAACCACACAGAATGTGCACATTTATTACTTAAGTGGAGAAATAAAAATAATCAATCCAGGCTTTCCATGTTTCCCCCACATATATTCTGTTTCACTGCATTCTACCAGATGTTATTATTGGCATATTCTGAACTATAAACACTTTCCTATACAGCTAGTTAAAAAAAAAACAAAACAAAACAAAACACTACTACATAAATAACATGTTTTATTTCTTCCAGAAGTACTTTTAAAATGAACTTTTGCCCTGGTTGATGGGGCTCAGTTGGCTGAGCTCCCATGTAAGGAAACCATGCCAGTTAAATTCCAGGTCAGGGCACAGATTCAGGTTTCCAGTTTGATCCCCATTTGGGGTGTTTACTTACTGGAAGCAACCAATTGATGTTTCTTTCTCTCTTTCTCAGTCTCCCTCACTCTATTTCTCTAAAATCAATAAAAACATATTTTAAAAATGAATTTTCAGCCTGGCCTGCTGGCACAGTGGTTCAGTGTTGACCCATAAATCAGGAGGTCATTGGTTTGATTCCTGGTCAGGACACATTCCTCTGATTGCAGGATCCATCCCCATTAGGGTGCTTGCAGGAAGCAGCCAATCAGTGATTCTCTCTCATCATTGATATTTCTAATTCTCTCTCCCTCTCCCGTGCAGTCTGAAATCAATGAAAATGCATACTTCAGAAAATGAATTTTCTTTCTTTATATCAACTGAATTGTCTCTTGTTTAGATTTGTTATTTCTCATATTCCATGATATTTTCTTTATAGCTGCAACTATAAACCTACAAGTAATGTATTTTTTGATTGCAGCTATAAACCTACAAGTAATGTATTTTTTCACTCTAACCTATCATAAAGGGCAAAAGTTATATAATCACATCAATTAACTAAATATTCAAGATATTTTAACAAATGTGATAGTATATGGAAATTATAATAAATGTGGTGGTAATGTGGGCCATATTATCATAATTAATTTCATAATTATTTCCAGAGGAATTAATAACTATTTTGACATTATTTTAAAGTTTCATTTTTATATAATGAAGATGGAAATTAGTAGATATTATACTATATTTTATGTGAAAACATTATAGTTAAAATAAAAAACATTATAGTTAAAAATCAGTATTCTTTTCTTTTTTAGTTCATCTTAGTATATTAATAATTTAAATCATTTTTTATTTATGTGAATAAAAATGGAATACTTAATCTGTTAACATTTCAGTTAATGTAGGTCTAAATTACAAAGCATTTTTTATTTTCCCTCTCATTTCTTTTGTGTTATAATTGTAGTGTTCTATTTTCTTTGTAGGTTTCATTCCCTTAAACATTTGTGTATAGTAATTTTGAACAAAGAAAAGTTTAGAAACAAACTAATAATATTATACCCTTTATTTTTTCATTAATACATTTAGCAAATATTTATTGGACTCACTTTTATGAGCCCATAACTAAGAATATAACATAGCTTGACAGTCTGTTATTTCAATGAACTAGCAATTTCTTTGGGTTAAAAAGAAAATCACTACAAGAAATACTGTGTTATTTCTACCTTCAAGTTTGCTGGCAACAGTCCTGATTTATGCCAGTTCCCTACTGTCCATATGATTAGCATCCCTTTCACACTCAAAGTTTACTGTTTTGTAGGGTCAGTTGTATGTTGTCCCTAGGTAATCCACCCCCATGCTCAAATCAAGGAGTTTAAACCTGGCAATCAGTCATATATACTGTTAAATAAATATTAGTCCACAGTTCAAGTGTCATGTCAGTTGTTTTGAGTTATCTTATTTGCCCAGATGCCTCACATCCCATAAATCTATGACCATGTAAACAGGTTTTTTAATATATACTTTTACCCTAGATTTTTCAGACAGTGCAGCTTTTCCTATAACTACATTGGACTCAAATACTGAATAATTATTTTGCATTGAACAATTAAAGAAAGAGATATAACCTTCTTGACATGAGTTCTTTTTCACTATTCAGAAATTGCTGTGTTTTGTTCTCCCCTCCCCCGGGAATATGAATCCCTTTAATAAAATTGTTATTCTATATAAACAAAACTCTCTAATAAATGTTGTGCACTGTGGATTGGAAATTGTGTTTATCATTACTGTTGTCATTACTATTTATGTGGAAACAGATAATTCTATGTGGACTCTTTTCACTGTTTACTCTAATTAATGGCAATATTTTTTAATCTTGAGAAGGATAAGTAATTTCCAGAACTGCTATTTTTCCCCTATAAATATAGATATTCTCAACTTAACTGAAAGGTTTCTGTAATGAATAAAAATATAATATAGATAACAAAATGCTGATATTTAATACAAAATAAGAATTATTTGTTATTTTTAACATTAGAATGATCATGAATGACCTAATAGTTATTTATATTGTTATAATTATCTAAATATTAGGGGCCCGGTGCACGAAATTCATGCACTGGGAGTCAGGTGTCCCTCTCACATACTGAGAGTCCTCAGGGGATGTCCTACTAACGGCTTAGGCCCTCGCCCCATGGGGAGCGGGCCTAAGCCGCAGTCTGGCCTCCCTTTGTGGGAGGCAACCAGGCTGATCAGGGGAAGGCACCAGCCCCATCACCCCGCTGTTGCAGCCACTGCCAGTCACCACAGCCACCAAGGTGTTTTTATCAACACGGACTCCAGTCCATTCACCAAGAAAAAATGACAACTTTCTTTAGGCATTTTCAATATGTGTCTTTCATAGGATATGCATTTCTTTCTTTATTTTTTATCCTCACCTGAGGGTATGTTTCCATTGACTTTTAGAGAATGTGGAAGAGAAAGGGAATGACAGAGAGAAACATCAAAGTGAGAGGAACACTTTGATTGGTTGCCTCCTGCATGAGCCCTGATCTGGGCCCAGGCCAGGGAGGAGCCTGCAACCTAGGTACATGCCCTTGATCAGAATCAAACCCAGACCCTGCTGTCTGCAGGCTGAGGCTCTATCCACTGAGTCAAACTGACTAGGGCAGGATATGACATTTCTTAGCGCTCCAGCAGTGGACCTTTGTTTTTTTCTCCAGAAGTGTGGTGGAAAAACCCTAGATCACCTTTTTGGATTCTTATTACCCAAGTTATTAAGAATATTACCAGTTGCATACAGGAAGCTTAGCCAATGTGCAGTCAAAAAAGGTATTTCCTCTATAGTTCACACCAATGGAGGGCTGGGCCCTGCCCAGGCCTAAAGCCTCTGGTCGAAGCTTTAGGCCTGGGCAGGCACCTCCAGCTCCCTCTGATCACCGGCTCAACCCTGCCCAGGCCTGTCCAGACCGAAAGCCTCTTGGGCAGGAGCAGAAACCCAGCTCCCTACAATCAATCGCAGGGGGTCCCCTCCTGCCCAGGCCGAAAGCAGACCTCCAGCTCCCTGCCCAGGCGATCGATCACAGGGGGTCTGCTGGTGTACCAGGCCGCAGCAGACACCCAGCTCCTTGCGATGGATTTCAGGGGGTCTGCTCCCTGTCATCAATCGCAGAGGGTGCGCTTGTGTACCAGGACGAAAGCCTCCACCAGATACCCAGCTCCCTGCTATCGATTGCAGGGGTCTGCTCTGGCACCAGGCCAAAAGCCTGGCGTGGCTTGGCTGATGGGCGTGGTTTGTGGGCGTGGCTTGTGTAGCGGAGTGATGGTTAATTTGCATATTACTCTTTTATTAGAGAGGATTCAAATGTGCTCTGTCAAAAAGGGTACTTATCACTTAGTAAACATATCTGTTCATACCCAAAGATTAACAAAACAAGGCACTAATAACAAGTTCAATTATTTACTATCAGTGCTCAAAAGTACTTGCTCTATTAAGGTGGACTGTATGTTCTACATGTGTGTAACAGATATAATAATATTTTCCTGACAGAGTTGGAGTTTATTTTTGAAATTTTCAATTAAAAAACCCAAATAAAAGCACAATGTAAATTATACAATACTCACTAATTAATGTCATCTTTATTATAAAGAAACTGCTTTCTGAAGATAAAAGTGGTAAATGTAAGAGAATCAAAATTTTCTTAGACTAGCTTTCATTGCAAGAACTCAAAAAATGAGGTTATTTATTCATAAAGATAAAAGTAATTGCTTCTTTTTAACTCTAAGGAAATTATCACACAAAACACATTGATTGAAGTGATGGGTTAAAAGAAAATGAAACTAGATTTAATTGGACTTAAAATTAAAAATCATGTTGCTACAGTTGAAGCAGTAGTCAAATATTGTTTAATCACAAGCTGTATATATTCTTTTATTTATTCCCTCAAGGAAAATAAACATTAATAAAGACATTATTTAGATAATTCTGTACTGTCCAGTAAAATCACAGATAAATGAAATAACTATATGATTAGAATATTGCACTTTATCAAATGGAGCATATTTAATAGTCATAAAAATTAGTTAATAAACCTTGAACAGGAAACAATATTTCCACGATCACACTAAAATAGCATTCTTCAGGAAAATAGCTTTGTGTTTTAGATACTTTACTGAATGTAAGCATAGTCTATAGCTAGTTACATTGAGACATTATGAAAAGCAAATGCAAGCATTAATAGAACCTGTGTCAAATAAAGAATAAATACTATCTAATAAAGAGGAAATATGCAAATTGACCACCACACTGTCAGAAAGATGGCGGCTCCCAGTCCCCTCAATCCCGCTGGAATCTCCCAGTTCTTTCAGCTCTGCTGGGGGGGAAGGGGTGGCAGGCGGGTCTGGCCACTCCTTGCGCTTGCTTTCAGAGACCCACAGTCCTTTCAGCTCAGCTGGGGGGGCGGCAGGTGCATGGTGCAGCTGGACCCACCCTTAGTTGCCCAGCCGCCTAGGGCCAGCCCGAGGCACAGGCAAGCCTGGGATGGTGGCTGCCCAGCCACCCAGGGTGGGCCCAAGGTACAGGCAAGCTCAGATGCCAGCTGCCCAGCTGCCCAGGGCCACCCGAGGCACAGGTAACCAGGGCCGGCCAAGGCTTGTGCTGCTGGCAGTGGCAGCAGCAGTAGTGTGATGGGGGCATCGCCTTCCTATGATTGCCAGGTCGCCTCCCACCTCTGAGGGCTCCTGGACTGTGAGAGGGGGCAGGCTGGGCTAAGGGACCACCCCCTCCAGTGCATGAATTTTCATGCACCATGCCTCTAGTAGATTATAAAGAGAATTTATATGCATGCTGTTGATCATACAATACTCTAGTTTTATAATCAGGCTTAGGTATATTCAGAATTTTTATGCTATTGAGTTATATATTAATGGGCAAAAAGAAATGATTAATAGTTTTCAGTACCACTTCTAAAACTCTTAAAATAAAATAATGTTATTATTATAAAAAATGGAAAAGAAAATTCACAGTCATTCAAAAGAATTCAAGATATTTTGTCAATATTTTGATTATCTTTTCCTAAGAATCCAGTGACTATAACATATACAATAAAATCCATAAGTGGGAGTCAATATATATTTCCAATATATAATGAGTCCTGTCATCCACCAATTGACCAAAATCATACCAATAATAGAAATAAAAATAATAAACAAGCACCAATATACTTACCTCTCATTTAACCCATAAACTTGGTGAATAATTCTTGCCACTTATTTAATAAATGTGTGTTGCTACAAATATTTTCAATACATCAATTATTTCTAAAATATTTCATTCTAATAAATTATATGTAAGAGACTGTTACAACAAATATCTTCTATATAATTTTATAAGATTACTCTATGGGGTGGGATTTGGGGAAGGCTAGAAGAGGTCAATGGAGGGAAGAAGGGGACATATGTAGTACGTTCAACAATAAAGGTTTTAAAGAAATAAAGAATCAAAGGCTGGGGGAAAAAAGATTAATCTAGACCGAGTTCTTAATTTATATACATTCTAATGACATAATATGATCTATAGTCTGTATTAACCTTGTATAATTTCCATGGACATGTACAGGTGTAAAATTATGTAAATTAAAGTCAAAAAGTGAAAAAAGATACAACTTTTTTGTTAAAGAAAGCAATTAATTTTTTTTTTTTTTTTTGCCAACAGATCTTAAATTTGGTTCTAGGCAATTATACTTTGTTGCATCTCAGGATTCCAAAAGACTGAAAGAAACCTGAACACATTTTTAAATCTAAGGTATTTCTTATATATCTAACACTTTATCTCTCACCACAAGAGCTAAGTTTAGGTGAAACATTCTTAATATACTCAGCAATCTTAAGATACTCAATTAGAATAAAATATTACTTGTGAAATCACTTTGAAATTCTATCTCCATATAACTGAGAAAAATTATCAGAGCACTTCAGAATCTATAAGAAATCTATAACATATTTTCTATTAAATTGTATTTCTGGGAAATAAAGCTTTCAAAATAGTTAAAAGGAACATATACATATGTGATATCTCTTTTTCCTCTCTGAAAATTTGCATTATCTTTCCTTACACTGTCTAGGAATCTGATAATCAGATCTTGAATAGAAGACACTAAGCTGACCGTATCCTTGTTTTTATTGAGAACTGTTTAGTCATATCTAGCTTGGGGGGCAGAAATGAGGCAAATGCACCCAAATTTCTACATAGAGATTGAAAAGCAAAGCTTCAGGTAGTAAAATCTTATATTGTTAATAGTTATTAAGTAATAAGTATTTAGATGAATTAATAATATTTTTATGTTTTAATTTAGGTCAGGCAATGCACATGCATTTTCTCATTTAATCTTCACAGTAACTAAATAGTGTATTGTCACTGCAATTTCCCATGAAGGGAAACAATGTTAGCATTGACAGTGTGAGAACTCAACTGTTTGAGCCCATAATCACGTGCTTGGAAGTTCTGATATGCAGTAGCTAACAGAAGGTATGATCATATATTTAGGTTAGCATTTATCATTTCCATATATATCACCAAAATATCTATTGTAACTGCATTGGTATTTTAAGAAGTTCCAACAGTTTAAGACATAAGAAGTCAAAATACTGGGATAAGAAACTGATACTAAAATCAAAAGTGAGACAATAGTAAATAGTTGTAATACATAAATAGGACAGATAGGGGAAGATTTTGTTGTTTATTTATTTCTCCTTATTTTATAATCTGACTGGGAATAAAGTTGGAGACCGGCAGTTCAACTCTGGACTAAAAATAGAATAATTCATATAAATATTTAGAGATTATTAGAAAACTAATATACCAGTTTAATTACAATAATATATAAAATTTTGCTTCTATATAGGTCCTTTACTACCCTCCTCCTTTGTGTTATTCTTGTCATACATATTATGTTTTTATACATTGTGTGTCCATCAAAAATATTTATACTTGTAAAAAAATAAATAAATATTTCTACTTGTTTTATGCAGTTGCCATTTTAATCAAATACATAAAAAGATGTTTAGTGATGTCTCCTAGTACTCTTTGTTTCTTCATGTGAAGTCCACTTACTGTCTAACCTTATTTATTATCAACTTGGAGAACTCCTTTTAGTATTACTTATGGAAGAATTCAGTTAGTGACATCAGAGTTATTGCTTCTCTGTGAGCAGCATTAATTTTATTTTCAGTTTTTGAAAGACCATTTTCCTTTGTATAGAATTATTGTTTAATCATCTTTCCTTATAGCACTTTGAATATGTCATCAAAATCACCCATGGTCTCTGTGTTTTTTGTGAGAACTCAGCTGTTTATCTTACTGAAGATCACTTTTGTATATGATGTTTGATTTTTTTCTTGGTCTTTTCTAGGTTTTCTGTTTGTCTCTGGCTTTTGACAGTTTGATTATGATACATCTAGACATGTATCTCTTTGATTTTATCTTACTTGGGGTTGATTAACCTTTCAATCAATTTTGATGAGTTTCAGTATTATTTCTTTACATATTTTGAGACTTTATCTCTCACTTGTCCTCCTGTTATTTCATATATAAGTGTAATTAGTTCAGATCACCCAAGACCTGTGGGACAGTGTGCTTGATAGTGTCCCACTGGTCTCTGGAGATCTGCACTAATTCTGTAGTCCATACTCTTTGATTAATTTTTAGAGTTCTGAAAAAGTAGAATTTTATAAATTTTTATGGCTTTTACTGCTTTCATGGATAAGTATATTTTTCAACATCCTTGTTTACTCATTGTGAAGTATTTCTCTTAGCATATATTTTTTTTTATTTAGCAAAAGTCATTCATTTAACTCAGGTGGTTGAAAAACAATTGGAGTTTGAAATCCACTTAGAGGATTACCACTTTGCTTTTAGGAAGGAATGATCTTATATAATAACTAGAGGCCTGGTGCACAAAATTTGTGCACAGGTAGGGTCCCTAGGCCTGGCTGGTGATCAGAGCCAATCGGGGACTTCCTTTATTCCGCACCACCCCCTTGTTTGTCAGCGCACGTCATAGTGAGTGATTGAACTCCTGGTCTCCCAGTCAAACTCCTGAGGGGGCACTTTGCATATTAGCCTTTTATATACCGTATTTTCCAGCATATAAGACGACTAGGCGTATAAGATGACCCCCAACATTTCCAGTTAAAATATAGAGTTTGGGATATAACAGCCCTATAAGATGACACCCGGGGTATAAGATGACCCCCGACTTTTGAGAAGATTTTCCTGGGTTAAAAAGTCATCTTATATGCCGGAAAATATGGTATATATGATTATCTTTGACTCCATCAATTAGAGCCTCCTCCTTCTTTAAAAACAGTAGGTAGTGTTTTTTCATTTACTTACATGTTTATTCAATGACGCCATCTCTTGAACCTAAATTCTAGAGGATCAAATTCATTCTGTCAATAGTTCTTCAAATAACTTCCAAACACAATTAGTTCTTTTAAGTTTTCTATGACTATTTCTTTTTTCTGTAATTTATCATTACTGTTGAAAGTATTGCAGATGTACTCTCTGTGCCCCCCATTGACTCCCTCCACTCAGCTCCCTTCCCCTTCCCTGGCCCTCCTGCACTGCACTATTGTCTGTCCATGGGTTAAACATATATGCATATAGGCATAGAAGTTCTTTGGTTAATATCTCCCTCACCCCTTCCTTCTGAAATATGTCATCCTGTTCCATGCTTCTTTGTCTCTGGAACCATTTTGTTCATCAGTTTATTTTGTTCATTAGATTCTACATATACGTGAGATCATATGATACTTGTCTCTGACTGGCTTATTTCACTTAGCATAATACTCTATGACTATACCAACCACAATTATTGCAAATCAGTACTTTTTTTCGATAGAAAGCAGGAAAATAATTTATTTGAAAAGATGGCAGAAGTAAGAAATTCATCCTGAAAATATTCTGTGTTGTAATTCTTTGGGACAGATTTCCCCTTGAACATGCTCTCCTATTGGCTGCCACACTGAAGTCTTATTGTCTCATGACAGATTTTAAACACATCACTAATGCTCAATTCAACAACACATATACTAAAATTGGAATGACACAGAGAAGATTAGCATGGCCCCTGAACAAGTCAGTACTTTCTATAGTTTTCCTGTAACATTAAAAAAATTGTATTTTTTTCTCCTGAACTATCTTGAATATTCAGGGTCCTAGTATATCCCAGAGAATGGGTGCCTTAATAACCTGGATTAATGGAGGATCCTGTTTATATTCTGAAAGCAAATTTCTCTATAAGTATGCTTTGGAAAAGATTTTAACCAAAAATAGGACATGATTAATAGTATTCCATATGATAAAGATAATTGAGGATTTACTCTAAAAAATAAAGGGAAGGCAGATCACTCAGACCTAAAGAGTCTGTGAATATCAAACTCTAGTGTGTGGTATTTTAATCCTGCCTGTAGGTGGGGGGTACAAGGCTTTGCTTGGGAGGCTCATGGTAGGACACTGTCTTCCCCATACCAGACTTGTGCAGCCAATGCATTGCAGTTTTCTGAAGAGAATTTCAGTCAAGGACTCAATTTTCTGATTTCAGACAAGTCATTCTCATACATGAATTTGCATTCCTATCCCTGGCACCATTACTTGAGACCTCCTTAAGGAGGCCTTAACTGAAACATTATTCTCCACTTTGATTCAGTACCTTTCCAATCTAGCCTCTTCCCCCTCTTTTTGCACTAAGCCCATTGGCCCATGGAGAGGTATAAGTACTGCCCTAGCTGGTTTGGCTCAGTGTGTAGAGCATTGGACTGAGGACCAAAGAGTCTCAGGTTCAATTCCAGTCAAGGGCATGTACCTTGGTTGCAGGCTCCTCCTGGCCCGGGCCCTGGTCAGGTCTCATGCAGGAGGCAACCAATCGATGTTTTTCTCTCACACCAGTGTCTCTCTCTGTCTTTCTCTCTCTCTCCCACTCTCTCTAAAAATCAATGGACAAATATCATCAGGTGAGGATTAACAAAAAATTAAAAAACAATAATAAAAAATTTTTTAAAAAGAGATAGAAGTAACTTCTTCAGTGCTCCTTGGCATGGAGAACATTACCCCCATCTGTACTTCACCCACTTTATCTCCACCTGATACCATTTCATGGGGGAGGGAGGGGGCAGGGATAGAACACTGGAGAGCCAGGGCCTCCTTTTGCTTCTTTATTGTATTGTGATAGTAAGCAAATAAAAGCTTGATTATAACTTTATGTTTGGATTGTTCTCTTGACTATCTTAATGCTTGCTTTAAAATGACTTGTCAAATCTAGTCCCTCTTCCTGAAATAGATTTTGTCAAGATTGGAATTTTGGGTTCTATTGTAATTTTCAAAGAGTCAAAAATTATTATAGTTATGCCTTGTATAACTAACTTAATTTAAAAAGTTATGCTCAGTAAAAGTTTATTTTATGGTTTGCAGCAAAATTTCTATAGTCCATAGAAAACTCAGTTTATTTTCTCTTTTTTCCTAAATAACAAATACCTATCATGAAAATCTTATAAACATTTTATGTGCTTAGTATCTGTGTAAGTTTTCTAATTCATTAATTATAAAAGATAGGTACATGGAAAGTTTTGAGAATTCATATAATCCTTAAAATGGACCCTGAAAACCTGCCCTTTCGCTCCTTTTTTTTTTTGCTGCCTCTGAGGCCTGCATTAATAAAACATGTTCATAGAGTTATCAAATCTCTACTCAAACTATTCCTCTCTCTTCATTATGACTATACTATCAGACCATTCTCAAGGTTCCTTTATCATATAGTATTGATGTGATTCTCTGGTGTCTTTTTGAGTGATAAAGTCACAGAAATTTGAATGAAGTGAAACCAAGTGGAAGGGAGATAGCAGTTGATATTTTCTTCATCTTTTCCAGAGAAAAATTGTGATGAATTGCATAGAGTAAGTTTCTCTCAAAATAAGGATAGATCTCCACAAGACATATCATTCCCTTCAAAACCACCTTCATGGCCTCTCAACCTATGACCAGATTTAGGTTCAATATTACCTCATGAGAAAGAACAGGTTTCATTCCATCTTCATTTGAGTTCACAGAATATCCTCATTGCAAATCTCAGGATTTCACTTTTTCAAAATAATACCATCCTAAATTTCACATAATAAATTTTTTGAGGTTGGTACCTCAACCAACATAGTTATTCTACAAGCAGTATGACTATAATTTGTGTCTAATACTCATCAAACTTGACTTTATACCCTAGCTGGTTTGGCTCAGTGGATAGAGTGTTGACCTGCGGACTGAAGGTTCCCAGGTTCCATTCCGGCCAAGGGCACATGCCCAAGTTGTGCCTGGGTTGTGGGCTCGATCCTCCCCAGTAGGGGGCGTGCAGGAGGCAACCAATCAATGATTCTCTCTCATTGATGTTTCTATCTCTCTATTTCTCTCCCCTCCTCTCTGAAATCAATAAAAAAATTTAAAAAATCAAATTAAGTTGACTTTGATCTATAGTAAATTAGAGATGCTTTTAAAGCCACCCTATAAGGATTCTAGTTTCTATCACAATTTGAGCCAAGAAATTAAAAACCTGAGCTTGTCATCTTTATATCAGCATTTAAGGGCACTCAAAAGAAGCCATCCCATCTCATAATCCTTGCAATTATCACTATTTCCATAACAGTTGAGTGAGCAGCAACTGGTTCCCCCAAGGCATTTGCTTTATAAGCACTTAATCACAGTCAACCACAGGTGATAATTTGATTAACAGTGATGCTCCAACATGCTGAGGATTGCTAGCATCCCATTTTTCCATTGACAAGATGTATAAACCAATTTCAAAATTCCTTATAGAATGCCTACATTCTGAGCTTACTCCTAAAACTAATTAGTTTATTTGTCAAGTCCCTGTCAGAAGATAAAGCATACCAGTAGTTCTGACAGAAAATATTATAGAAAGCAATTTTAAATAAGTATTTGAATGTTAAAAAGGCAAAATGAAAACACTGAGGTTATACAGAAGTAGAAATGTTAAACTACCTACCACACTTATAGAGGAGTGAATAAAGGTAAGATGTTGGGTGTAGTAATACTAAGTAGTGTGGAGGAATTACCTATATAGAGCTTGGACTCAGATTCCTACATAAGTAGTTGATGCCAGGACATTATTGTGATAATTCAGGATCTTGGAGAAAGTGATACAGATAACTGAAGAAAAAAAAAATGGTCCCACAGTTGCTGGAGCCTCAGAGATTCTAAGAACTCTCCTGTTTCATCAAGGAGAAAATACCAGCCTCGTGGAATATTAACTAGAAATGAATTGTAGGTGCATTACCACTCTTCTCCCGAATGATAAAGAGTAGTCCTTTCAGTGAACAGAACTATAAGCAATACATTTGGTTATCTAATCTATATGGAGAGAGAATTTGCCTGAAATGTGAGATGTTCAGTAATTCTTTGGAAGTGACAAATGCCTGAACAAGATTTTTCTTGGTACTGACAGTAAAAAGACTACAATTTAGTGACAAGGAGTTCTGGGGATGAAGCATGTAGAACAAGCATGTCAAACTCACGGCCCATGGACCGCATTTGGCCCACAATGAATATTTTTGTGGCCCAGCCAATATAACGGTATGTAAGAAACCGTTAATAAAAATTTTGTGACTTAATTTTTACAATATTCTGTTATACATAATCATTAATAACGAACTACAACTTTTGCTAATGACTGATTACTATAACCATGTTGCATTCATTTCCCTTACATGCCTTATGCACAGAGGCACCATTTCTCTCCACTAATACTAGCAGGGAATATTTTAGCAGCCGATTGCCATGTCATTAGCCTTGTACTGACTTGCTTGGTGTGCACAATAGGAAATATTTTGCTTTCAGAGAATAAAAAAAAATAGGTTTATTTGCATTACGCTTATTAATTTGTGCAGTTATTGTGTCTGGTACGTTAATGTTCAAGAAAAATATTAATTTTTATTAAAATGTTCTATTATTTTATGTTAATGATTACTCATTTATTTCAGCCCTTTGTATTCAGCTGTCTCTATCGAAATAAACCTACGTTTCTATGAAAATTGAAGCTTTTGTTTTTTTTTGTGGCCCACATAAACTTAAAACTTGTTTATTTGGCCTGTGTTAGCCTTTGAGTTTGACATGATTGATGTAGAAGGACCTATAGATACATACAATTAAAATATTTGTGCCTCATCTTAATTTATATTGGAGATGATCCATCAAAAGAATGCCTCTCGATAACTAGGTGGCCATGATACTATCATTTCAGTCTATATCTAGGCAACCCATTGCTTAAGCAGTCCCATAAATAGAGAGCCTCTGGTAACAGGGTTGAATATTTTGCATATGCCTGACTATATGAGCTATGTGTGCAATTTCTTAGTGATAAGGGATTTTTGGACTAGCACACTTGGTGTTCCCCTGTGCAGGATGGTTCCCTGAATTCTTTGTCCTTCAGAGTTGAGGAATGAATCCACAGATGGAAGGTGGTAAAGCAAAGGTGGAAATTTATTGAAGAACAAGTACAGACTCTCACAGCTCAGACTCCCAGGTGGGGAGGGAGAAAGAGTCCCACCCAGTTCCTGTTTCCAGGATTTATAAAGGCTGCAAGTCCCTGTGTCCTGATATCCTCTCTGATTGGTCAATATTCCCTTTTGAATTGGTTACTATAGTAACTCCTGAGATCAAAGGTCAAACCTCACTTGGGACACCTGAGGCCCTCTTCCCTCATTGTCCTTCTATTCCCTCTGGGCTTTCTTCCTCCTTCTTTATTTTATAAATATAGACCTTTTGGCTACTCCCAGTTCCTTCATCTTATATAAATGTAACTTTTGCATCTCCCTTGTGTTATGGAAATGTACCTTTTCCCAGCTCCCTCCTTGTTTTATGGAAATGTACCCTTTTGCAACTCTGTAGCCCTGTATTTTTTTTTCTTCATGTACCCCCAATTCTAAAAATTTCCTAAACCTGCCTATTTCACACCTAAAATTCCTGTTTCACTAGCAGTACATATTAATACTGAGCTTTCATCACAATTGCATGTAAATACTATCCAGTTACCTTGTTCAAAGGCAATTATACTTAACCCCTTCCATCTGAAGGAATCCATACATATATCATAATCAAATTTTCCTTATATAAAGTACCTCACCCAACATAATCATCTGAAGACATGCAGAGATACTTTTTAATATATATGTTGTCCCTTACAAATTGTTTTAGACCAAAATATGTATTTTATGACCAAGAGATTAATATAATTGGCTTCTGGCCTTGAAAATTATTGGTTTTCACATACATTATACCATTATCAGAAATTAGCCTGATAAAATTTGAAAGCAATCTGTTCCAGATTCAGCTTAGATTCTGGTTCAAGGTCACCAACATGCAAGATTGGGACAATGTCATCCAGGGTATAAAAAATACAATTGTCCCCACCAACCAGAATACATGGATTCAGGAAACAAAGGATAAAAGTAGATGCGCCTTCACCATCCCTCCCAGTGAACCATTTGAAAATATAAGATTCTATTCCACACAATCTTAGTATCTTCCTGATTAGAGATCCTGTTCGAAGAGGGGGGTGTTTCCTTCAGTGGAATAGGTAAGGTTTTATTGAATATTAAGCTATAACTGCCATCTGTCTCTTTGGTCTACTCAGGCCAGTGGAAAAGCAAGTATATAAGAGTTATTCTTCTTGAGGTAGCAATCATAATTACCAGGGACATGAGGATTGATGAGGACAGGGAAGAACATGATTAGAACTCAGAGGTTTCACAGAGGTGCTTGCCATGGGTGAAGGAAATTTAGAGTGGTTGGTCAATAAAGTATAAATATCAATTAAAGTCCCTGGAGAAACTTCACCAGTAACTAGCTTTAGCAAACTGTGCACTTTGAGCATTTCAGGAAATGCCATGTTCCATAATCTTGAAGAGGACTTGAATGATTAAACTAGTCACTGCTCCTGAGGGGAAAAATGTGGGGACTTACACATACACACAGACAAAAATAGATGTCAAATTGTAGCATGGGACCTGGAGATAACAAGAGTATATAAGTAGACCTGAGCATTACAAGGGAAGGAATGTGTCAAAAATGTATTGTATGAGCTTCTCACATTCACTTGGATTCATTTGTTTCTTAAGAACTAACCTCCTTACATTACTACATCATTGGGAGATGGCATCTCATCATGTAGGATCACCTGCTTTCTTGTCCTGCCTCAAGGCAAGTGACGGAATTAAATTATCTTAACTTTACCTAAGAAGGCAGGACTCATAATACCACTAATAAATAATTAAATATAAAGATAAACATTTACAGTTAATTCAAGTAAATTGAGTACATTAGGTTATTTTTAGTAGATTACTATATTTACTGAGAAAATAAATGTCAATAAAACTATATTCCACAGTGGCTGCACCAGTCTGAATACCCAGCAGCAGTGCAGGTGGGTTCCTTTTTCTCCACATCCTCGCTAGCACTTGTTGTTTGTTGATTTATTGATTATAGCCATTCTGACAGGTGTGAGATGATACCTCATTGTCGTTTTGATTTGCAACTCTCAAATGATTAGGGACTTTGAGCATGTTTTAATATGTCTCTCGGCCTTCTGTATGTCCTCTTTTGAAAAGTGTCTATTTAGGTCCTTTGCCCATTTTTGATTGGGTTATCTTCCTTTTGGTAAGTTGTATGAGTTCCCTATAAATTTTGGAGTTTAAACCCTTATCGGAGATAACGTTGGCAAATATGTTCTCCCATGCAGTGGGCTTTCTTGTTGTTTTGTTGATGGTTTCTTTTGCTGTCCAAAAGATTTTTATTTTGATGTAGCTCCATTTGTTTATTTTCTTCTTAGTTTCCATTGTCCTAGGAGCTATATTGGTAAAGATATTGCTATGACATATATCTGATATTTTGCTGCCTATGGATTCTTCTAAGATTTTCATGGTTTCCCATCTTACATTTAAGTCCTTTATCAATTTTTTAGTTTATTTTTGTAAGTTGGTGGTCTAGTTTCATTTTTTTGCATGTATCTGTCCAATATTCCCAATACCATTTATTGAAGAGACTATCTTAACTTCATTGTATGCTCTTGCCTCCTTTGTCAAATATTAATTGAGCATAATGGCTTGGGTCGATTTCTGGGTTCTCTGTTCTGTTCCATTGATCTATATGTCTGTTCTTGTGCCAGTACCAGGCAGTTCTGAGAACAGTGGCTTTGTAATACAGCTTGATATATGGTATTGTGATCCCTTTTACTTTGTTCTTATTTCTCAGGATTGCTGTGGTGAATCGGGGTCTTTTTTTATTCCATATGTATTTTTGGAGAGTTTGTTTTAAGTTTGTGAAATATGCCTTTGGTATTTTAATGGGGATTGCATTAAATCTATAGATTGCTTTGGGTAGTCTGGACATTTTAATGATGTTGATTCTACCAATCCATGAGCATGGTATATTCTTCCATTTGTTTATGTCTTCCTCTCTCTTTTTTCAAAGTCCTGTAGTTTTCTGATTACAGGTCTTTTACCTCTTTAGTTAAGTTTATTCCTAGGTATCTAAATTTTTTTTTGTTTCAATGGTAAATGGGATATTTTTGTTTGTTTATTTCTCTTTCTGTGAGTTCATTATTGGGGAACTCCCATTTAACCCCATAATCCCACTTCTAGGAATATATCCTAAGATAACAGAAACACTGATCAGAAAGGATATATGCACCCTTATGTTCATAGCAGCACAATTTACCATAGATAAGATTTGGAAACAGCCTAAGTGCCCATCAGCAGATGAGTGGATTAAAAAAACTGTGGTACATTTACACAAGGAATACTACGCTGCTGTAAAAAAGAAGAAACTCTTACTTTTGCAACAGCATGGATGGACCTGGAGAGCATTAGGCTAAGTGAAATAAGCCTGGTGGAGAAAGATAAACATCACATGATTTCACTCATTTGTGGAATATAATGAACAACATAAACTGATGAACAAAAATAGAGCCAGAGACATGGAAGCACTGAACAGACCATCCAACCTAAGAGGGAAGGCAGGGGTGGGAGAGTAAGATATCAACCAAAGGACTTATATGCATGCATATGAGCATAACCAATGGATACAGATAGTAGGGGGATAAGGGCATGTACTGGGGGGTGGGAGTGGCTAGAGATAGATCAATGTGGGAAAAAGGAGACATATGTAATACTTGAAACAATAAAGAATTTAAATAAAAAAGTCAATAAAACTGTAAATAAATGCATAAATATAATAACAAAGATTTCATATATAGCAATTTTAATCTATATTCAATTGTTTAGTGCATTAACATTCATCACACTAAAAAAACTAACTCTTGCCCTAACCGGTTTGGCTCAGTGGATAGAGTGTCAGCCTGCGGACTGAAAGGTCTCAGGTTTTATTCTGGTCAAGGGCATGTACCTTGGTTTCGGGCACATCCCCAGTAGGAGGTTTGCAGGAGGCAGCTGATCCATGTTTCTCTCTCATCGATGTTTCTAACTATCTCTCTCCCTTCCTTTCTGTAAAAAATCAATAAAAACATAAATGTTTTTTAAAAAATAACTCTTGAGAAGTACAATTCATTTTAGCTATTTAATTCCATTTAAGTAATGAGATTACAAAACAAAGTTTCTCTTTTTTAAAAAAAAATCTCTTGCAAAGGTATTAAAAACTATCTTGCTACTGCACAGTTCACAGTAAAATGTGACTACCTACTAAAGATTGAAAAGTAATAATCTAGCCTCATAAAAATCTACAGTTGTGTCAGAATTGACTTAACATTTAGCATTTATGAGAAAATACATTCTTGCATTACATTGATAAAAATTTTAGATATTTAGCCCTGACCAGTGTGGCTCAGTTGGTTGGGTGTCATCCCATGTACTGAAAGGTTGCTGGTTCTATTCTAGGTCAGGGCACATACAGGAATTGTAGGCTCAATCCCCTATAAGGGGCATGCAGGAGGCTGCCAATTGAAGTTACACTCTCACATCAATGTTTCTCTCTCTCCCTCTCCCTTTATTTCTTTAAAAATCAATTTAAAATATATATTTTTTAAATTTAGATACCAAGATTTTAAGTATCTCAATTTTTTTAAAAAAATAAAATTTCATATTTGTGCAAGTATCTCTCCATGATGATGAGTTTAAGCCTCAGATGAATACTGACTTATATCGCTTAGGCATTTGGCTTTGGGGCCAAATACTTATTCAGTATACCTCTACTTTATCATGCTCTGTCCTTAGTAAGCAAGAGATAAGTATCTGTGAAATTAATTAATTAATTAGAAAAAATTCAAATACTATTATGTTTGCCATCTTTTAATTCTACCTTTGATTGCTGATTTTAGGTCCTATAAATTATAGAATAGTAGAAATTACTTGCTACAATTGTACTGTTCTTGTCTCAAATTATAGTAATGAATTTCTAATAACTTCCATCTTTTTCTTACAATGTTTGTTTTTTTTCCCCCAAATGTTAAGATAATACAAATAAACATAAAAATTTCTACTGCAAATAAAAAACTCTGAATATTTTTTGTGGTCCAAAACTGTTCACATATATTGACTCTGACTTTGCTATGATTCTTGTAGCTAAAACCTTTTGGTAAACCCAGGTGTCATTGTGATAGCCCAGATAAGTATAACTCTAGAATCCTCACTGATCTCTCTCAGGGTTCCTAAATCTTAGACCAAAATCCATAAACCTTTAAAAAGAGAAACTCTTTAGCCTCCAATTGCAAATTTAATGCAAGATAGAGGAAAATCAGGAAGCAAATAACCCAGTTTGTTCCTCAGCAAAAGCCATAAACCAATCATGTGTCAGACTTAGGAGTCTGCGAGAACTGAAACTTAGTATATCACATTGACTGCTTTAATCAGCTGGAATCCTTCCACACCAAGGGGAATATTCTTTCAATGCAGTTTCTCAGACACACTGGAAAGCAGGCTAAATTTAAAAATCGCACTGTGGCTAATAACATTGTTTTAGTTCATCTAAAGTAAATGCATTTTTTATCTTATAGCCAAGATATTAAGCCCTTATGTGGTTATAATTTTACATTTCTTTCTATATATGCACCACTAAATGCCTACTGGCATATTCATTCTTGATGTGAAAAATTATAAGGAAAAAATATTTGTACATAGAGTGACATAGAGTAAAATAAGAGAAGGTTCTCAGCATTCTCTGAATGCAAAATGTCCTTACTTGACCATCCACAGCATAATAATGCACAAAATTGAAAGTACCCTATGTCTAGTCAGAAGCATAATTTCAATCCTATTTTGTTGGTTGTCTACGTATAAAATAGAATAACATATTTCACATTTTTATAGTTTTTAACAGATTGATGTCACAAGTATAATTAGCAATTTGGATAACCAGATATATATATTTTTAAGTATTAGAGATTTATACTTTTGTCATTTATACTCTTGTCATTTTATTCATATTCATGCTCTGTATAAAAATAATCTTGATTGATCTTGTAAGCACAGGTACATTCAAAAAGTAACTAGCTTATTTTGGCATTCTACAATAAAACTATTACTGATATTCATAATAATATACATTATAACACATTTTGAGTGGAGTGTTCTGGCTCTATTCTTACTCATTTGACTCATTTAATACTCATAATACATTAAGATAGATTTTTAAAGTTTTCATTTGGAGATGAGCCCATCCCCAAGGTCACAATCACTCAATCAGTTATTTTTCATCATTATTTATTATCTCTTATGGGCTGAAGGTACAGCTGTTAACATATTACATTTCTGTGTTCCTGGAATTACAATTCCCTGGTTTCTCCTTTAAACTGCTTAAAAACAGTAATAATATTATCTTCCTATGTTCTCCTAGAAAAGTAGACACTCAATACTCATGAATCTTTATCTTATATTTTCAGAGAGAAAGAACCAGCTCACCATGCCAAAATCTCATTGTTGCAAATGTATTTACCTTTGTAAAAAGTCTTGTTAGTACACTCTGAGTTAAAACAGATTATGTAATGATATTGTAAAGTCTAAGTACATTGATTCTGATCACACTAGCATCAAATTAATTTAAATTTTTTCTTCCTATCTGAAATAAAACAATCTTCTCTAGCCTAAGGCATAGTTTAAAGAAAACGTTAATATCAGCTTTCATCTGGGATGGGAAAATATAGAAAACAAACAAACAAGCAAACAAACAAAACCCCAGAGGATGTTGTGAGCCAAAGTAAAGAGAGGAAGATGGCTATTATCTAGATGTTTTAGATTTTGAATTCAGATAGCCAGACATGCATTACCTGTTTTCTCATAATTTCCAGTTGCCCAGGCAATGCTCTGTGCTCAATTATCTGAACCCAAAATCAGACCCCTAAAGTGAAATCTTCATACAAGATGCAATATCTCAACCATAGAAAAGCGGAGATGTTTATTTATTTATTTTTAATTGATCTTTGAGCTATAATTTGGAGGACTTAGGGCTAGAAAAGTATGCTGCCTCTAGGATATCTGAGATTAGTATACTTTTACATTATATTCTATGAAAAGAAATATAAACAGTTCCTTTAAAAATCTATTTTCTCCAGACATGAATCAAACTTGAAATAATGCATATTACCTCATAGTGTTGAATCATATTACTCAAAATTTCTTTAGAGGTTACCTAAATTACCTTTATCTCCAAGCAAGACAGAATACACCATCCAGAAATACACCATCAGACCCATGGAGAAGAAGTCTCCACCTTCACTCTCATTATCAATGTTTGCAGTCATTCTTTGAGGGTCTCTTCTGACTGTGACAGGCTTTGGATTCTTTAAATAAGTATTTCAGTAGTTCTATAAATTCTTACACCAAAGACAAAGGACTTGGAGGGATGTTAATAACACTTCCCCAAGGTAACCCTTTCCCTTCCTTGTTCCCTTCCTACTTTCTCAAAAGTCTCAGTAAAAGAATATTTCATAAATTGTAACTGTCATGGATGCAAGGAGACTTGACTGGGTCTTCAAGTGCTGATATCTCATGAAGTACCCTTCAGAGCAACGAGTCCGATTTCCCTCACTCACACAGCCAAATTCACTGCTGTCCCACTAGCGCTCTCGTCGCTTTTCTGTAGAGTGCTTAGATTCAACCTAAAGCCAGCCACATAGTATGAAGAGTGGCTGACTATCTAATTTGAGGATTAGTTAGGGAGATTTAAATGTGCAAACCCAGGGCTTTTTACATGGATTTTCCTTCAGTTGATCTTAGGGGAGGACAGGCATTTGTAGTTTTATAACATTCTCTAGATTATATTGGTGCACTGTAAAGGTCAAGTGACAAGCAGCCTGAGCCTCAGTTCTGTACAATGGTGATAATGGGTGCTGTGCCGCCTTTTAGCAATCATGTGAGAATCAAATAATGTATGCAAAAAAGGATTTACTGTACTATACATGTGCACCATGTTCTCCACAGCAAGGTATGGTATTCTCATGCTTTTTGGCATGATTCTATGCTTGTTCAGTTCCACAGAAAACATATTTAATACATGTTTTTAGTCTCGTCATTATATTAAAATCAAGATTATTTTAAAGAGGCGGTAAAAAGATTCCTCTAATTTGCCTAATTTAGCCAATCAAGTAAACAAATTCAAAAGCAAGAAAATGTGATGATGCTTCATTTGAATTGGCAAAATCTGTTACTATATTTGTATCGGGAGACAAAACGTAAGCAGGATGATTCGGACACCCAGAGCTGCTTCTGAAACAATTGTGAAATTCGACCCTATGCCAACTGCTCATGTGGAAATTTAGATTCTTTTCATTAAATGCTCTTTAAAATGGCTCAACAATGAAGTAAATCAATAGTGTAGAAAGAAGGGTTGAAAATGAGAAGATCCCATTTTGGTACATTATATTTAATAAGGCAGTTAGGTCTCTAAAACAGATAAGGCAAATTAGTTCCAATTGGTTCCTCCAGATTCTGAAGGGAGAGCAAATCCCAGTATCTAATAATGACATGAAAAAACACAATGAGGACATCTCACAGTAGAGGCAACAAGCAGTGGCTGAAGCTTCCTAGTTATATGCCCTATTAAATAACATAGACTTTTCTTGTTGAGAAAGGTTCAGCTCATTTAGCACAGTGAAAAGACCTGTGATAATTACCTAATGATATTACTTTCCATGGAGTGGAAATTAGGGCTATGACTTTTTTTTTTTTTTTTTGCAAGTCCACCTTAAAGAATGGGAAGAAAAGGGTAATGCTTATTTCTATATTATAATTTTGCAGTTGTCAATACTACTATAGAAAATTCAAATTGGTTACAATGCAAGGATATAGGAGAATTTCAAGAAAATATCTTTTCCTCTAGGGAGGAAAAGTACCTTCATTCTAGCCATATGATAGATTTTTTTTTTTAATGGAGATATCGAATTTAGTAAGATGGGTTTAAGAGTAAGTATTTTGACAAATATTAGTCTGTGTTTCCATATAAAAGCAAAAATATTAAGAAAAAGCCAGAATACAAATTTATGCACTATAGTTTAAAGTTATTTTCTATGAATAATTATCTTACAAAAAATATGAAATTTATTTGAGTTTGTGAGTCTACATCTTTTCCAAATCAGTCATTGAAAGTTTAACTCTTCATACTTTTCCTGTCACCCATATATTTCCCTTCCATATCCATAAGCCCCTCTCTTCAACCCATTACATGCGTACATTTTAAGCCACATGCCTTTGCCTTTCTTTCCCTTCACTAAATGGAGCATAACCTATTTATATTTTCTATGAAAGTGAGGGACACTGTCTTTATTTCTAAGTATTATATTTTTTTAATATCTTAATGTATAAAAACCCAGGGTCCAAACATCCAAAATGACCGAAGGCTTGACCAACCGGAAGTCAGTGCTGGGTTGCCACTGCAGGTGCCCCGACCCAGCGCTGACTGCCGAGGGGGCTGTGGATCAGGCCCAAAGATCAGCCTGGAGAGAGAAGCAGAGTCTGATCTGTAGCCTCCTTGGCAGCTGTTGATCAGCACTTGCCTCTCTCTTTCTCTCCGGGCCTGGCCAGCAGCCACACCTCTCTTTCTCTCGGGCCTCCGCTGGGGCTGCTGATCAACCCCACCTCTCTGATCAGGCCCATTGATAGGCCCAGAGACACTGACTGGCATTGAAACCGACCAATCAGAACCAAATCTGGGTGAAGTGTGAGGAGCCAATGGCTGCCTAAGAGGTGGAGATTTTGATGCTGACTGGCATAGAAACCGACCAATCAGAACCTAATCTGGGTGAACTGCAAAGGCAGAACCTAAGGTGGGGACTGAGTAGGGGTTTTAAGGGCAACATCTATTTGGTGTGAGGTGTAAGAAAGCAGTTCAATTTTTTAATGACTGTTTTGGCAGTATAGTGCATATGGCTGGCTATCAGTCCAGATATAGGGATTATTTATTTTTGTCTGCCAAGAGCATCTCCTCCTGATAAAAAAGGCTTTTCCCTCCCATTTAAGCAATCCTATCCTATCTAATCTATTTATACTACTTAAAGGATAATATGCTAATTAGACCGGGTCGATCGGCCATCTTCTGGATGTCCGACTTCTTTCTAGACAAAGCCATGGTGGTGGGGGCTGAGGCAGAGGCCATTAGGGGCAATCAGGCAGGCAGGCAGAGGCAGTTAGAGGCAATCAGGCAGGCAGGCAGGTGAGTGGTTAGGAGCCAGCAGTCCAAGATTGTGAGAGGGATGTCCAACCGCCAGTTTAGGCTCGATTCTGGGCCCAAATCGGCAGTCCGACATTCCCCAAGGGGTCCCCGATTTGAGGGTGCAGGCTGGGCTGAGGGAATCTGCCACTCCATGCATGAATTTCTGCACCAGGCCACTAGTATATATATAATTTTCAGAGCAACAGTGGGGCATTTTTACTTATCACTCTTATGTTTGATAATAACAACCATAATGAACAATATTTTCTTTCCTAGGCTCCTGCTTAATACTTAATGTGTGAACTAATTTAATTCTCACAACCCCACTAAGAAAGGTACTATTGTCTTTGTTTCAGAGTCTGGACTTTTAATTACCTTAATCCACTTAAAGTATTCACCAAGAGCAAATAACAGTAGAGAAAAAACTGTCACTGAAAGAATATCTCTCAGTTCAAACAAATTTCAAACCAGACACTTTATTAAACCAGTGCAATAAATAAATAAGTTGAAATTAACACATACCTGGGCACTTATTAAATATTTTTAACAACTCTAAAGTAATGTGAAGTGCCTGCAGAGCTCAGTGCTGTGGAATTCCTCTTACTTAAGATATGCACCATATCTAACCTTAGTAGCTAATATCTTTGGAAGAAAGGGGTTGAACTCTCTCTCTCATTTTTCTTTTTCAAATAGTTGGCATAATGTTTAAAAAACACAGCAGGGGGGAAAACCTTGTCAGACTGAAAATTTATAAAGTATATAGAAAAGATTATGGGAAAAAGATGCCCTCAATATTATATATTTCTAGGATGTCAGTTATTACTAATACTGAAAAAATAATTTCCAACACTGTCACATACGTTTTCAATAAAATTGGAAACTTCAAAAATATCCATTAAAAATCCACATCTTTTGTAGACATCTCTTGTTGTGATGAGTGAATATTAGAATATTTTACTTAGTGAGTGAATATCTGGTGTAAGGAACAGAGATACTGATACAGAACAATAGCCAAAGGAATCTTACAGAGTGGTAGATGCTAGTATCTTAGACAAGCTTTCTCCATAAAACTTAAAATGATTGAGAAAAGCTGGAGTCTTTCAAAGTATATGTAATGCAGGTATGAGACAGTTCTTTTAAACCTCAGAAGTCAGGAAGACATGCAAACATCATAGCTAGAACTAATGGGTTAAATATACCATTAAGATAATTTATTATTTATTTACTAGAGGCCTGGTGCATGAAAATTTGTGCACTGTGGGGGTCCCTCAGACCAGCCTGCCCTCTCTCACAGTCCAGGAGCCCTCAGGGGATATCCTACTGACAGCTTAGGACTGCTCTCCCTGGGGGGAGCGGGCCTAAGCCACAGTCTGACCTCCCTCTGAGGATGGTGACTGGGCTGATAATGGGAAGGTGCCACCCCCATCAACCCACTGCTGCTGCCACTGCTGGCTGTAGTGGCTGCAAGGCCTGAGCCCCGGGCCTCACCACCACCAGGGCTCACGGCTGCCTGAGCCCCAGGCCTCGCAGCCACTGTGGCTTTGTCTGGATGGATGTCTAGATGGACTTCCGGAAGACGTCTGCCATAGTTAGCATATTACCCTTTTATTAGTATAGATTTATTTATTTATTTATTTATTTATTTATTTATTTATTTATTTTAATTTAATGTTTTCATGGATTTCAGAGAGGAAGAGAGAGATAGAAACATCAATGATGAGAGAGAATCATGGATCGGCTGCCTCCTGCACATCCCACAGTGGGGATCGAACCCATAACTCAGGCATTTGCCCTAACCAGGAATCAAACCATGACCTCCTGGTCGACGCTCAACCACTGAGCCATGCTGGCCGGGCTAGATAAATTATTTAAAATGTTGAAATATGGCAGAGAGATTACTGTGTGTCTTTCGAAGTCATTCTTAGTCATTAACATTTAAATTCTAAAAGACTTTTAGAAATGCAAAGAATAATGCCAAATGTGGTTTTATTGTCCTACAGGAAATGAAACAATTTAGTATCTAACTTAGAAATCTTATTTCAGCTTTTTTTTTTTTTTTTTTTCATTTCACTGGCTATATAAACAAGTCTCAATATTCTCCTTGGAACCAGATTTATTATCATACTGATTTCCTCATTAAAGAGATAAATAAATTTTTGACACATGATAGATGTGACAGTCATGTTCTTAACTTTTTGCAAAGAATACTTTGACAACACATACACTAATTCTGTAACAGATGCTATTAACAAGAATGACACTATAATGTCATCACAGATGAATATACAAACATTTTTATTAAATCTCAAATGTCAGAAGTAAAAGCAAATTTTCATTTTTTTTATTAAAGATGAAAGAGAAAGAAAAATTAGTTGAGAAGAACCTCAAAAGTCTAGAGATGTCACAGTTTTTAGAGCACCAAACAAGAAACATGGGGTATCCCCAAGGTGAAGCCCATGCTGTAATCTTAAATTCCTTAAAACTACCCATCTCTATTCATGTGGCATGTGCTTTTTGCTTGTTCATCTCCGTCATGATTATTTCATACAAACTAAGTATTTTCATCTATTGTTATAAATGATAAAGCAAACAAAGTTGTTTATTATCAGCTGGGCTATTATATATAACTAGAGGCCCGGTGCATGAAATTTGTGCATGGGGGTGTGTGTGTCCCTCAGCCCAGCCTGCACCCTCTCCAAACTGGGACTCAGGACTGCTGGCTCCCATCCGCTCGCCTGCCTGCCTGCCTGATTGCCCCTAACTGCTTCTGCCTGCTAGCCTGATCACCCCCTGACCACTCCCCTGCTAGCCTGCTTGATGCCTAACTGCTCCCCTGCCATCCCGATTGCCTCCAACTGCCCTCCCCTGCAGGCCTGGTCACCCCCAACTGCCCTCCCCTACAGGCCCAGTCACCCCTAACTGCCTTTCCCTGTTCACCTGATTGCCCACAACTGCCCTCCCCTGCAGGCCATCTTGTGACGGCCTTCTTGTGTCCACATGGAGGCGGCCATCTTTGACCACATGGGGGTGACCACCTTGTGTGTTGGAGTGATGGTCAATTTGCATATTACCTATTTAATATATAGGACTAGAGGCCCGGTGCACAAAATCGTGCACTGGAGGGGATTCCTCAACCCAGCCTGCGCCCCCTCGCAGTCTGAGACCCTTCAGGGAATATATACCTGCCAGCTTAGGCCCGATCCCCCTGAGGATCAGGCCTACGCTGGCAGTCAGACATCCCTCTCACAGTCCAGGCTTTCACAATCCGGGACCCCTAGCTCCTTTCCACCCACCTGCGCTCACCTGCCATGAGCCTGGATTCTGGATAAGCGGCACTCCCCCTGTGAGAGCACACTCACCATGAGAGGGCAGCTCCTGTGTTGAGCATCTGCCCCCTGGTGGTAGGTGCGCATCATAGCAACCAGTCATTCTGCTGGTCGTTCCGCTATTTGGTCGGTTTGCATAGTAGGGTTTTATTATATAGGATTGTTATTGCTGGCTATCTATTATTGGCTCAAATGATTTGTCATGCTTTGAAATATGATATTTAATAACATTAGGGCTGACACAACCTTATACTCAAATCTTGTTGGGGAGTACAGGTTTTTAGTTTTGCTTTCTTTAAGAATATTTTAAGTTTTATATTTATAAACTTGACAACTGCTTTCTCTGTTCTCATGGTCTCAAGTAATATATTAAAACCTAGTGGTTTAAATATTAATTTTTCACATGTTTCAATAATGAGCATATTCTCTAGGAGAATGTGCCTAAGCATGAATTCCTAGTCTAATCAATGGTTTGTTTACCAGGAGTTATCTCTACTTACTTCTGTTGCATGCAAGGCATGAAGAAATAATCAAGTCTGCTTTTCTCAAGAGATAAAATAGAGGACAGAAAAATTCTTCTGAATTAATGGTCTGTCTTAGTGTATCTTCCTGCCTTACAGAATAAGAACCAAATATAAATGATGCCTCTACAAACCACATTATTCTCAATATAAGCCAACAACCTTAAAAGTAGCAAATGTAACTAGCAACTAATTCCATGAACAGCCTGAGACTCTCCCTGTGAACCACTTACGGAGACTGACTCTAAAGCAGCTCATGACAAAAAGCTCTCTTGGGGTCCACATTGCTTTTAATTTTTTTCTGAGTTACTGTCTTCTATTCTGAATCCTAATATGAGATTTGAAATAAATTTTATAATGCATGCTAGATTATGAGATTTAAAAAATTTATGTACCTGTTCAAATAAGTGATAGGTATATTTCAGACATTTTGTAGCTATAATTTAATATATTGGAATGTTTAAATAATGTGGAAATAAGCATATGTTCTAGATAAATAATAATGTGGAAATAAGCATATGTTCTAGATAAATTTTATATGTATTATATATAATGTATATGTATAATATATAAATACCCTTACTATTTATATAACCACATAAAATCTTAGCCAACAGTATATAAGATAGAATAGTGTGTCTATTTTATTCTTTAGAAATGTCATGATTTGACATATTACTTTATGGATGAATCATAGTTTGTTCCTCATTTATTACATCAAGGTGCCATTTGAATAAAAGATGAGGTACCAAATAACAACAACAACAAATAACACTCCAGTAGAAATTAAAGAATTATAGAATGACAGAGAATATCAATGTTATCTAGTAGAAGCCTCTTAATGGTGAGGTAACTGACTCAGCTATACTTTGCAGCCTGACTAGACCAAACAACTATGTATTGGCAGAGCAATGATAAAATTAAAGAATTGTTAGTTCAAAGTTCTATCAAAATGCAGTTGTTTATATGCACATCATTTTGAAAGGTATTAATATATTAAATATGAATATCAATTATATATAGAACATTTACATATGTAAATCTGCTTATCTTCTTATCTAGCTAATTAAAAATATATTGTTTTTCATGATTACATTAATTTTCATGGCTATTTTCCAATCCTTTATCAAGAGTTTATATAAGGATACAGAATTTATAGTCACTTTAACTAGCATTTTTCATATCTATTAGGTATTAATAGAAATTCATCAGGTTGTTTCCTTAAAATTTATTAAGTAAAATGATCATGTCATATGACAAATGCTTTCTGATTTTGAAACCCTGGCTGCTATAAAGGGAAATCTAGACTCTGGAATTAAGTAGCCAAAAAGCAACCTAACCTAAGAATATTTTAGCCATATATATTTATTTTTTATCATGGTATCCTATTAAAACCACTCAGTAAAGTGATTTATTAGTTCATTTGCCCAATGCATTCATTCATTTAACCATCAGCAACCATTCAGTACCTGTGATGGTTCTTACGTTGTTCTAAACAATGAGATGTATAGGATAGTGGTTCTGGATTTCAAACTTGCATTGTACTAAGATAAATAAGTATATATAGACAACAAATTAATTAAGCATGGTACAATATATGTAAACAATGACACATTATCAGCAGGCATAAAAGTTTAAAGGAAGCCCCTTTGGATAAGGTGGCACTTGAGTTGATATATTTATTTAGAAAAAATAAGTGTACCTAAAAGATGTATCCATTTAAGTGAAGATTATTATGATGGTTTCTGTGTAGGAGTTGGTTAGTTGGTGAAGACCATATATCAAAGTTGTCAGGAATCTGACAGCATGTGGCTGTTGAAGGAATGTTGCCAAAAAACATAAAACTAGGTACATTGACACCCTGAAATACTATGCAGCAGTAAAAAGAAGGATCTCTTACCCTGACAACATGGAGGGACCTGGAGAGTATTATGCTAAGCGAAATAAGCCAGTCAGAGAAAGACAAGTATCACATGATCTTACTTATATGTGGAATTTAAAGAACAACAAAAATAAAATGGTGAACAAATTAGATTCAGAGACATACAAACATGGAACAAACTGTCAAATCTCAGAGGGGAAACAGGAGTGGGTGGGAAGAGATCACCCAAAGAACATGTATGCATATAGGCATAACCCATGGACACAGATAATAGTGTGGTGAAGGCCTGGGGCAGGGGCCTGGTGCAGACTAGAAGGAGTCCATAGGGAGAAAAAAGGGGACATCTGTAACACTTTCAACAACAAAGATACATTTAAAACAGAACATAAATAAATTATAAAATATTAAAAGGAGTTTAAATAACTGGGAGATAGAATTGAAGATCCAATATATATTGCTAATATGAGTTTCTGAAGAAGTAATTTTTTAAAAATGGGGAGAGTTTCCCTGGCTGGTGTGGCTCAGTGGCAGAGTGTAGGTCTGTGGACCAAAGGGTCCCGGGTTTGATTCCTGGTCAAGGGCATGTACGTGGGCTGCAGGTTCATTTCTGGCCCTGGTCAAGGCACGTGCTGGGGGCAACCAATCGATGTGTCTCTCTCACATCAATGTTTCTCTTTTTCTCTCTTCCCCTCCCTCCCTTCCACTCTCTAAATATCAATGGAAAAATATCCTTGGGTGAAGATTAACAAAAATAAAATAAAAATGAGGAAAGTTTGTGTACAAAGAGATTTTGGTGGGCAGAATAATGGTACTCTAAAGATGTTCTCATTCTAATTCCTAGAACTTGTTACTTGGTTAATGTACATGGCAAAAAGAACTTTAAATATGTGAATATTGGCACAGACATTGAGATATTGAGATTTTTCTAGATTATAAGGTGGTTATAATCTAATCACATAAATCCTTAAAAGGCAGAGAACCTTTCAGTTTTATATTACACATGTGAGTGAAATCAGATGGTTCTTGACTTTTTCTGTTTGACCTATGTTGCTTAGCATGATATTCTCAAGATCCATCCATGTTGTTGCACATGGAAGTATTTCATATTTTCTTATGGTTAATTAGTGAAATAAATAAATGAACAAACAAGAAAAGCATATAAACAGAAACTCATTAACACAGACAACAGTATGGTAGTTAACAGGGGAAAGGGACATGAGGGTTAGTAAAGGATAAAGGGGGTCAAATATATGGTGACAGAAGAATCTCTGTGAGCAGAGACTAAAATATACAGATGATGTATTATAGAATTGTATACTTCAAACCCATATAATTTTATTAACCAAAGTCACCCCAAGACATTTAATTAAAAAATAAAATAAAAGTACTGAAATATAAATCAGAGAACATTTCCTGGCTGAGATCAGAGGCAGATGAAATGGCTGACAGAAGAAGTATTAAAGATGCAACATTACAAGGACTAGACCTGTCCATGCTGGCTTTGAACGTGGAAGAAGAAGAACATAAGCCAAGGAAGGTAGGTGCCTCTAGAAACTGGCAATAGCCTTGAGCTTACTACCAGCAAGAGAATTGGAAACTTGGTCCTATTACTTCAAGAAACTGAATTCTGCCAACAACCTGAATGAACAAGAAATGAATCCTCAAACAGAGCCTCCAGAAAGGACATCAGCAATACAAATACCTTGATTTCAACCAATTACATCCATGTGAAATTCTGAGCTACAGAAATGTAAGATAACAAATTTGTGTTGATTTATTGCTGATAGTTTGTTCAACAGCAATAAAAACTAATATAAAGTCAATACCTCAAAACTCAGGCAGAATGTGGCTAAGCAAATCATAGTATGGCACAAAGTTGTGAAGCAAGCAGGGTCCATTATCTTAATAAATTACACTATTGTTACTAAATCCCTAAAAAACACATATTGCTGTCAGTTAGCTAAAGAAAACTTCCAAAAGTATCTCTACTTAATCTATAATAATATAAAGGTAATATGCTAATTAGACCGGACATCTTCTGGACATCATTCCAGACGTCCTTCTTGACAAAGCCTGGGCCAGAGGGAAGCCAACCAGGGTCCCATGTGCCTGCAGGCAGTCTGAGGAAAGCAGCCCGGGTCCGGGTGCCTGTAGGCGGCTGGAAGAGGGAAACAGCCCGGGTCCTGGGTGCCAGAGGGAAGCAGGTGCCGGCAGCCGGGGGAAGGACGGCCTACGCTTGCATGAATTTTTGTGCATCGGGCCTCTAGTTATCAATAAAAACCTCAAAGGAAAAAGTAAAAACTACACGTTTACTAGTGAAAATGTCAAATATATGGAACAAATATTTACAATGAAAATAATATACCTGAGGGTAGCATTAATGGGTAAAGGGGGTCTAATATATGGCAATTGAAGATTATTTGGCTTTGGGTGGTGGACACACAATGCAATATATAGATTATGTGTCATAGAAATGTACACTTGGAATCTATATAATCTTACTTAACAATGTCACCTCAATAAATTTCTTTAAAAAAATGAAACATCACCCTCAGAGAAACAAAGATAAAAAATGAAGTAGGTTTCTCATTTAAAAAATACATGACATGTTATTTAAACATATAAAATGAAAAAAAATACACGAAAAGAAAGCTCAAACAACTACTGCTAACCCATGAAAACAATATTTCAAACAGAAGTGAGCAATAAAGACTGTTCTAGAGAAATGCAAATTGAGAAAATTTGTTATTAGCTGACCTGTAATACAAGTTAAAAGAGGTTATTTGTCAGAAATATTTTACAAATCCAGTTAGAAACTTGCATCTATATGATAACAAATATCCCTGAGAATGGTTGAAATGAAAATAAATGTAAAAGTTCATTTTATTGTTTTTTTTTAATCTCTAAAAAATAAGAATTTAAAAAACTTATCCTCAGTATATTAGTCTTTTAATTAAATATCCCAGTGTTTAGTCCATCAACATTGTATGTAATCAATGATACATTTGATAGTTTTTCTTTATCCCTTTTTTTGATGGTTCTTGTTCCTACTTTCTTGATTTTGTATTATTTAATTGCACTTGCACTTTTTTAAAATTTTCCTTATTTTGTTTGTTTATTTGTACTTATGTTTCAAATATTTTCATTATAGGAGTTTTGATCATTTAAACACTACCCAGCCATTCAGAAACAAAACCTATCTATTTTTTTCTTTTTATTTGTTAGGTTAACCCCTACATATTTTGTTGCTGCCTTATTTCTGTATCCTACCAAAATGTGATTAAGTCATGAAAAGACAAGACAATTTTCAGGAGTTTATGTGCTGGATGGAGGAACTGGTGTAACTGTAAGAATACATTTATTATTGGCTTTAAGGGAAAAAAATGATAATAAAAATGTCTCCTGAATGTTTATCCTCCACCATAAAGACTGTTTAAACTTAAGAACAAAGTATAAGTTCTTACATAAAAACAAATAAAAAATATTTTTCTTTCACACTTTATATAATTATAGTATTACATCCAATATCATAGCTTATTAGTATTTTAGTAGAAGCATTTTTTTCAAATACTGTGTTTACTATGTTTTCAAATAATTTATATTTGTAACTAATGATCCATTCTAAAGTTATAATGAATAGAATGTAAGGACTTTCTATGTTTTCAAGGTATTTTGTGTATGTTTTTTTTAAGTAGGGTACAAAATTATTTTTTTAGACTGATTCATTTACAGAGTACTACAGGAGGTTGGAAAAAATATATAAGGATTGACTTGAAGCATATATTTTCCCCCTGTCTTTATCAGGGATTATTTTGGCCATCCGCAGTTTGATTTACTTGCTGTGTCTTTGGCACACTCTGCCATTCAAGAGCTAGAAGTGTTTTTTGTTCTAATGGAGACATAATATTATCTTTTGAAATCTTGCCAGTAAGTACAATGTTAATAGGTAACAAAGAGGTCAATTAAATTCTGCCCTTCTTAAATTATATGAGCAGACATATTCAAAATTTAAGAAATTTATGTTGAGTTCTGTATTTTGAAGGAAAAAAATCTTTTCTTATACTATAAAGAATTGAATAGTAGTTAGCTTTTGAATGAAGTCAATTTATATCCTAAATTAGAAAATATAAATATTAGCTTATATTTAGTAACTGAAAATACTTTGCTAAAATATTAAAATACTTAAAAATTTCATTAATTCTTATTTATTCTTTTTCACTGGCAGCATAAACAATTGATAACTGAATGACTCTATTCCACTTTCTCTTAAAAATTTATTGGCATTTCCTTTGTAGTATTTCTCCCTTCTGTTTTTTTTTTCCCCTTTTATTTAAAAGTGTTAGGTTTCTGTCTTACATGTTTTTATTTGACCAAATATAAGGTTTTCTTTCTGTATTCCTACCTAGTGTATACTCCTTCAACTATCTTCTTACTTACACATGAAATTTAATTGTTTTTCTCTTTGCCAAAAATAATTTTTCCTCTAATATACTTTCTTGCTTTAAAAATCACCAGTATTTACATTACATATTTTACATTCCATGTTTACATTGCATATTTTGACTCCAGTAATGTTTTCTTTTGGCTAAAGTTCTAAAAAATATGAATTTTGGAACTTTATTACACCTGTGTTAATTTTTCAAACCAAATCTCAATAAAACTATATTGAGATTTAGTAAAAATATGATTAACCATCTTTTTAATTATTTCCCATTTTCATACTAATTTAAACTTTCTGCTACCTCAAAAGAATATAAAATTTGGGAACATATTACTTCTTTACTGATCATTTCATTTATACTAATAAAAGGGTAATATGCAAATTGGTCAGGACACCCTCACAGTAACAACCGAAAAGCAGACTGTGTGAGGCGAGAAGACCAGCAGGGGGCTTAGTGAAGGTCAACCAAATGACTGAACAAAAGGCTGAGTGGGGTGAACAGGCCAGCAGGGGGGTTAGTGAGGGATGACCAAATGACTGAACAGCAGGCTGCATGGGGCGACCAGACTGGCAGAGTGGGGCAGTTGGGGGTGACCAGGCTGGCGGGGGGGCAGTTATGGGCAACCAGGTCAGCAGGGGGGGCAGTTAGGTGCGATCAGGCAGGCAGTCAGGTGAGCAGTTAGGAGCTAACAGTCCTAGATTGTGAGAGGGATGTCTGGGATCGGGCCTAAACTGGCAGTCGAACATCCCCTGAGGGGGTCTCGGATGGGAGAGGGTAAAGGCTGGGCTGATGGTGACCCCCCCATGCAAGAATTTCATGCACCGGGCCTCTAGTTTAAATAATAAAGGAACTAGCCATAAACTATTAAAAACCATTATTCAAGGGATCAACTAGGATCCTAATTTTGTATTGTCAATAGATCTGGAAATTATAATGGCAAGCTTAATACCTTGCATATTTATAATATTCATACACATTTCAGAATGTCTTATGTACTAAACTAATCCAGACTCAAAAATCAAAATACCAAGTTTACACTGCTGGCGCCGCTATTGCCTAGATCCGTGGTCGGCAAACTGCGGCTCGCGAGCCACATGCGACACTTTGGCCCCTTGAGTGTGGCTCTTCCACAAAATACCACGGCCTGGGTGAGTCTATTTTGAAGAAGTGGCGTTAGAAGAAGTTTAAGTTTAAAAAATTTGGCTCTCAAAAGAAATTTCAATTGTACTGTTGATATTTGGCTCTGTTGACTAATGAGTTTGCCGACCACTGGCCTAGATGCTACCATTTCTATCTGAGCAATAGCTATTGCTAAATATATATATATATATATATATATATATATATATATATATATATATCTTGAAAGTTGAACACAAGTCTCTATGAACATGATAGAAAAAATACTCAGTCTATAGCTGAGCATCACAAGAACAATAACAAAACATATCTGCATTTGTAAGTTAATATGCCTCTTTTCAAAATGCTGAGCTGGTTTGGCACAGTAGATAGTGTTCACCTGTGGATTGAAGGGTCCCAAGTTTGATTCTAGCCAAGGACACATGCCCAGGTTGTGGGCTCAATCTATAGTAGGGGGCATGCAGGAGGCAGCTGATCAATGATTCTCTCTCATCATTGAGGTTTCTGTCTCTCTCTCTCCCCCTCTCCTTTCCTCTCTGAAATCAATAAAGAAATAAAATAAAATAAAAAAGCTTTCACATCATTTCTATAAGGTAGTTAAATTTTTTCAAAGAATCAGAAGGGATCTGCATTTCATCAACTGATACCTGCATTATTTTTATAATATCCCCACCAAAGATCATAAGATCATGACTGAGGAACTCTGGTGGTAAGGAGCTCATCAGTTCTTGAATCACCCTGTTACATCTTTACACTGCTTAGTGAGTCTATTAAGCTTTTCTTAATTCAACCTGCTTTAGATTTGCTTAAGTTGCTTGAAATAGTAAAATCTCAATGGTCAATTTGGCTTCTATTTTGTGAATTTTATGTCAACAAAAAATATTTTGAATGCATAATAATTATCAGTACAGAAATAGAGAAAGATAATCTAGTTCAAGGCCAACTGTGAAACTCTCCATGTGGAAAAAACAAGCTTAAGAAAATTAAAAATGCAGAAAAGGGTATTGATAAAAAACACATTAAAGAGATTGAGTGCTTCTGTATCAACTAATTATGTGTACCATTATTTGCCTTTTTAAATATATATTTTAAGTTTTTTTAGAGTTGTTTTTGTTACATCAAAATAAGCAATGCTTAAATTGCCATTGTATTAAGAAAATGTTGCATTTATATTTCAGTAAATAACTATTGAATGAAGAATTAATAAATGAGTAAATTAAAGACTTTATGTTGTCATATGTCAAGGTAGGATAAAATTATTACTTTATGGTCTGTAATTGATATGAGGCTTAACTCTACCTGTCTCTAAAGAAATGGTGATCCCAAATCAGACTCTGACAAAATAGGGTATTTTTGACTTGGATTCTGTTTCTGATTGACTTATGTATTTAGACAGATAATTAAAATAAATATGCTATATATGTTTTATAAGCATTTTGATAGAACATAAATAGCTACAGAGAGACTTCCTAAAATCTGCAGAAAACACACAAGGTTCGCTTTTTATGGTGCTATATATTTTTGAGATTTAAAAGGTAAAAATGGTTGATCCAATGCTAAGCCCTGTCCTCTTATGGCACATTTACTGAGATATAGCCACTTTGTCAATGGACCAATGTGAGCACACCCAGCTCTGATGACAAAAATAAAATAAGAGCTTTAAAAGGAGATTGTGTCTTATGTGTTCTGCTCTTTGAAATGTCACTTAGTGCCAGCTACTCTGGACAAAGCAACCGAGTTGGGTGCACAGTTTCAGTTAAGTAGTTGTTCAGGAAGACTCACTACCACCGATTGCATCTATCCCAAGTGACACCCATTGTAAATGGGAATATCTTAGATCATAAAAATATCCTACTTTAGCCGAAACCGGTTTGGCTCAGTGGATAGAGCGTCGGCCTGTGGACTGAAGGGTCCCAGGTTCGATTCCGGTCAAGGGCATGTACCTTGGTTGTGGGCACATCCCCAGTAGGGGGTGTGCAAGAGGCAGCTGATTGATGTTTCGCTCTCATCAATGTTTCTAACTCTCTATCCCTCTCTCTTCCTCTCTGTAAAAAATCAATAAAATATATGAAAAAAAAAATCCTACTTTGATATCTACTGTTAAATGATCATGCAGTGCTCTTTACTTTATTACCTTATTAATGGGCACAATAGTAATCAGTTTATGGAAATATTCATTTACTGTTTTGGTTTTCTGCTGGTCTCTAAATTCTATATCATCCGGAATGTAGTATATTACATGCATGACTGGGTCTCCAGCTGCTATAATGTATATTATATGACAGGAATGAAAAAATTAAATGATGAAAGAATTAGCAGGCATAACTACGGGTGTTTCTATTTCCTTCTTTTTACTGTATCCCAATAAATAGGCCTGTTTCACAAAAGCCATAGTGTTTAAAATACTGAATTCAAAACATAACTTTTATTCCTTTTGCTAGTTTTTTTTTTATGCCACGTATTTTGAATAAGACCATAGAGATAATGGATGATATATATGAAAGTAGCAGTATGACTAGTATTAAAATATCATAACATGACTGGGTAATGTATAACATAGCAAAATATATTATATAGTGTAAAATACTGTTAGCCTAATAGTTTTCACAAATAAAATAAATTAGGCATGTGTTTTAAAGTAGCCAGTCTATTACTTACTTTTTCATGAAGGTTGGATTGTCTTTAAGTTTCTTACTACAAAACACAAGTCAAGCATTACCATCTTGGGCCATAGACAATTTTCAATTTTCTCTGTGTTTACGAATGCTTGCTTCAACAAGCAGTTCAATTCTTTTAAAATAATTGGTACAGTAACCTTTTCAATTGTTCTACAAGGAAATATATCCGTCTTTTCCAAGTGAAAGTACATCAAAGCAAACAATCACCTGGCCAATGTATGTATCCCAGATCTTACTACTTATGCTTTGAAATTTTTCATACTTATTATTTCTTATTTTAGAACAAGTTATCAAATCTAATATCTATATCTAAGATAAATTATTTCATCAATAAAGGACTATTTCAAAATTGTATTATTTCATTATTTTAATCATATTCTGTTTATTATACAGATAATAATGTATACTTTTCTACTATTTGACAAGCTTGCTCCTTTAAAAGTTATTTTAACTAAAGGTTATCATATCTTATATGTGGCAGAATTTCAAAAGAGTAATACAAATGTAAATATGTCGCATATGGAATTCAAAAATTGCTTTTTAACCAGTGGTCTCAGCCTGAATTATTTTATTGCTTTAAAGTAATAAAAAAGCAGAAGTTCTAGCTATTTAAGAAGTATCAAACATAGAAGAACAATCAGATTGACAGTGATCTGCCAGTTCCAACTATTGAGGCACTATATACAAACTTTGGCATTTGCAATCAAGGGGGTTTTGAATCAAGAAAATGAATATTTGTATTGCAGAGACATAATGTGTTCCTTATATGTAATTGCTAAAGACCTAAAGGTATGATTATGTAGATGAATGCATTTTTGTTTTCTAAAATTTAAGATTATTTAGGATAAACTATCTTCTTTCAAAGTACTAAGCAGACATAACTTAATATTTTAAGTAATTTAAAAGAAACTTTAGAATGTAATTCATCAGGCATCTATTGTTTTCTGACTCAACCTTTTACGCAAAAACATTTAAAGTTCACATGTTCTACTTTTTCAGTAATTTACTAGTTCCCTTTTTAAAAAAATATTGTTCCATTATTGTTATCCACATTCAGAGAAAAAGAGATCATTGAATTCAAGGAATATAGTTATGATTAAAATGCTACAAGATAGAGGATTTACAGTTTTTATTAACACTAGAATGGAAAATGGTAGATTGAGTTCAACATGAGTATTTTATCATAACAGAAATTGTAAAATGTACATTTCAGTTGGCCATCTTCCATCTATTTTGTGGCCTATAGAAACAATAAATATTCCCTTAACATTTCCAAGAACCTCAAAAAATATAGTTATTTTCTTATTTTATTGTTATCACTGTCCATTTTGTTTTAGCAATAATGAATTTAGAATTAGATATATCCTATCAACTGTCTAAATGTTTAGTTCTTGGTTTTGATAAATAACCTTTGTACAGTGTATATTAAGAAGTAATTAGATATTAAAATTATATCAAGTTACTTTGTGTTCAGAAATTTGTGTAAATATTTAGTCTCAAGCTAGTTAGTTCTGAGAGAAGCAGAGTAAAAATATTGGGTCACAAGTACCATAGGCCTGTAAAACTACAGAAGAGATAATGCTAATATAGGAACAATTTAATTATATATTTATATTCTTTATTTCTTGTCCTAAAAAATATATGTTTGGGTAAAAGGATAAAAATATATACAAGAGAGCAGTAATGAAAGTAATGTTTATCACAGACCTACCTATATAGGGCTGAGCTCTTCATAAATGCCTTATACTATTTAATTTTCACAATAACCCTATGTGGGAGAAATAATTATACACATTACACAGATGAGGAAATTGGAATCTGGAAAATTGCTTAATGTGCAGAACTGATAAATGAGATTTAAATGCATACCCGTCTGAGTTTCATTTTTTTTTGTTTTTTGTTGCTATACAACATGGCTTACACAATATCTAGTTATTTTGCCTCTTAAAAATGAGAGATACTTATTCTAATTAATCAAATTGACTTATTTTTTCTTCCTGCAGAAAAAAAAAAGTGAGTATTATTGGAAGATGTGAAGGGGGAATGGTGTTTGGTGAGAGAAAACATTCATATTGGAATTAGAGATTTGTAGTTCAACATCCATTTCAAAAATCTCAATACATTTTAGCTATCATAAATTCTATTGCTTTTGTTTTCATTCATGTTTTTTTTTTTTTTTTTTGAGGGGGAGGAAATGTGGCCATAAACCACCATGCTCTCCCTCCATTTCTTCCAGCCTGCTGAATCATACTGATTGAATACTATTGAGTTTTAGTCTAATTTGGCATCTATCTATATATAAAAGTCTAAGTGACCAAATGAACGACTGGTTGACTGGTCACTATGATGCGCACTGACCACCAGAGGGAAGCTGCTCAATGCAGGAGCTGCCCCCCTGGTGGTCAGTGTGCTCCCACAGTGGGAGCACTGCTCAGCTGACTGATGGGTGCCAGATACCCGGCTCATGGCTGGCCGCCGTAGCCTGGAGACCGCAGTGGAGCGGCAGTGAGCCTACCAAGCGGCGGCAGTGGCAGGCACAGTGGGGCCAGGATGAACCGGAGCAGGAGGCAGGAGCAGCAGGCAGCTTTGGAGTGCCGGTTTTGGCCTGATCCCCCCCATGGGCTACACCGAGGGACCCCACTGGTGCACAAATCTGTGCACTGGGCCTCTAGTTAATAAATAAGTTTGTCCCATCTCTTACTATTTGGAGGTGTTCAGGAAGGCCCTAGTAGTAATACTACTAAGAAAGTAATCATACTATCAGTTTTGTTTTGTTTTATAAATAAGAGAGAGTTTTTATTTTCTCCAAAATATGACAAAGCCAGTAAACATCATGCTATGATTAAACATGACTTGTTAAACCATATTACTTAGAATTAAATTGGCCTCAAATTAAAAATTAAATTAAATCAGGTATGTCTCAAAAAGCTTGATCCTATCATTTAGAACTAGAAGTAACTTGATTTTTTTAATGTAAAAATAAAATATCAAGATTTCTTAAGAAGTGAAATTGCAGTGCTGATAATCACAATACTTGATGATTTTCTTTATTCATTAGAGAAAGCTATCAATTGCATATCTACTGCATTTCAATAAAAAGAAATAATTTCAAAATTTAAATTCAATCAAAGGACTGATTAAGAATCATTACTACTGTCACTCACATTGAAACTTTTGTCTTCTTGCTTTGAAATTGATTTAAGGTGATATGGAATACTAAAACTATCTCTCAGTGACAAAATGCTCCAACATTTCTAGGTTTAAATAACATCTCTATGACAGATTAACATGTACTTTCTATCCTATCCTATATAATAAAAGGGTAATATGCAAATTGACCCTAATGGCAGAATGACCAGAACAACCACTTGACCAGTCACTATGAGGTGCACTGACCACCTCTTGGTCCCTGTTTCTGGCCGGCAGGCTCTGATCGCCCGATGGCGAACAGGGAACCGAGGGTGGGTGGCAGGGGATGTGGGTGGTGCCAGGCCAAGGCCCCCGCCCTGCTTCTTGCCCCACACATAGAGGGCAACCCACAGCGAGGGCAGGGCTGGCAAGCGGGTGGGCAACCTCCTGGTCCCTTCCCCCAGCCATTAGGCTCCGATCGCCCAATGGTGAATGGGAAACTGGGTGAGGGTGGTGGTGGGGGCAGGGCCACCTATGGGCAGCCAAAGAAGGTGGCCCTGATCACAGGCCAGGCCTAGGGACCTTACCCACACATGAATTTCATGTGCTGGGCCTCTGGTATCTATATATAAGGCACTTGTCCCTTATAACCAACGTTAGATTTTTATTCCAGTCTGACCATGTGTTTTTAAATGGAGTACTTATCCCATTTATATTTAATGTGATTGGTGATATGTTTGGATTAAAAATATATTATTTTACTATTTGTTTAATATTTGTTGTGTATGTGATATATTTTATTATTCAATTTTGCCCTCTATAACCACAATAGTTCAAAATAGTTTATATAATATTAATGGAAATACTAATGTTTTCCATCTGTATCTTTGACCTAAAAGCTTTAAATAGATTAGCATTTGTCCACTGGTTTTATAATTGATTAAAAGATGTTATCTACATTACTGTACTTAGAATGTTTTTATCTGCATTTGAGGTTATTTTTTTAATTGATTTGAGAGAGAGAGAGAGAGAGAGAGAGAGAGAGAGAGAGAGACATCAATATGAAAGAGAAACATCAATGTGCCCTGACTGATGATCAAACCTACAACTTAAGTATGTGCCCTGATGGGGAAATGAACCCATGACCTTTTTGGTGTATGAAATGATGCTACAACCAACCGAGCCAAATGACCAGAGCACTGGACATACACATTTTTAAATATTTGTCACATATTTTGTGTTTATATAAATTTTAAATGTCACAAGAAATTATTAATAGCCCTTTATTACATTAATATTTATTTAGATTTATCTCAAATTTACCATTTTTATTACACTCTCATTTTTTCCTTCGTCTCCATCCTTAAATCTGAGATTATTCTTCTTTTAACTGAAACAGTCCAGAGATGGAAGACGCTGACGATGCCTTGCCAAATTAGCAGTCAGCAGCTGTGTGTCGCTGCAGGTTGCCCAAGACCAAACCAGAGAGGGTCGGACCTGCATTACCACCATTTGTCCACCATCCAGAACTGAAATATCATTGCTGACATGTACACATAAGGAACTAGTGGACATTGAAATTGGGTCTCAAAAGAACTGTTGGCCCAGAAAGAAACTCACTACAGACTGATTCATTTGCCTCTCAGCATAACCATTATTGCTTGTCTCATTTTCGGTTCTTATAAGTGTATTTCTAGTATCACTTGATCTCACTCATCTAGGGGAAATAATGAACAACATAAACTGATGGAAAAAAACAGACCTGGAGACAGGGAAGCATCGATCAGACTGTCAAACTTCAGAGGGAAGGTAGGGGAGGGTGGGAGTAAGGGGGGGAGATCAACCAAAGGACTTGTATGCATGCATATAAGCCTAACCAGTGGTCACGAACAACAGGGGGGTGGGGGCATGCGTGGGGAGGGGTTTGGGATGGGAATGGGGGGATGAAGACAAATATCTGATACTTTAATCAATAAAGAAATTTTTTAAAAAAGAATGCCCTCTAATTAGGATGCTCTAAAAAAGAGGGAGGTGGAGGTGTGTAGGAGAAAGTAAAAAGGGGATAAATGACAATGGAAGGAGACATGACTTTGGGTGGTGAACACACACTACAACATACAGGTGATGTATTATAGAATTATATATTGAAACATATAATTTTATTAAACAACTATTGTCTCGGTGCACAGATTCATGCACTGGTGGGGTCCCTCAGCCTGGCTTGTGCCCTCTTGCAATCTGAGACCCCTTGGGGGATATAGTAGTGCACAAAGCGGCAGGCAGCATGTTGCCGGGGTTCCACTCCTGCTCATCCCAGCCCCGCTGCATCTGCCGCCACTACTAGGTAGTGCTGCTACTGAGGCGGGAGAGGATTGCACTGCCACAGCTGTGCTTGCCAGTCGTGAGCCCGGCTTCTGGTGCCCATGCATTGAGCGTCTGCCCTCTGGTAGTCAGTGTGCATCATAGCTACCGGTTAGTCTTCTGGTTGTCTGGTCGACCGGTCACTTAGGCTTTTATATATATATATATATATATATATAGATATCACTTCAATAAATTCAATAAAAATAATTTAAAAATAAAATAATGTCCTATAGTAATTAGTGAGTCTGCTGCTGAAAAATTCTTATATTTTGTATTGGTTTGAACATGTTTCTGTCTAACATTCTATTTTTTTACATTTATATAATACTAGAGGCTGGTGCACAAAATACGTATAGAGGGGGGTGTCCCCTCAGCCCAGCCTGTGCACTCTCGCAATCCAGGACCCCTCAGGGGATGTCCAAACGTCAGTTTAGGCCCGATCCCTGGCCTAAACGGTCAGTCTGACATCCCTCTCGCAATCCAGGACTGCTGGCTTCTAACTGCTCACCTGTGTGGTCGCTCCCAACCACTCGCCTGCCTACCTGACTGCCTGATTGCCCCTAACCACTTGCCTGACTGCCTGATCTGCCCTAACCGCTCTGTCTGCCTGCTTGATCACCCCTAACTGCTCTGCCTGACTGCCTGATTGCCCTAACCACTCTGCCTGACTGCCTGCCTGATCGCCCCTAACCGCTCGCCTGCCTGCCTGCTCAGTGCACATCATAGTGACCAGTTGTTCTGCTGTTCGGTCATTTTGCATATTACCCTTTTATTATATAGGATATGTTCTAGTGTGCTGGAAGTATCCTAGAACATTCTCTCCTACCCCTGCATAGTCATCTTCTCCATCATGGTTAATTTTTCTTCAGACTTTGGTAAACATAGTTTGCTTAAAAATGTTATTGAATTATTATAAAAATAGAATTGTAAATGTAGTGATATTTTGAGTCTAGAATCTTAAATTCAACATCTTGGGTTTTATGCATCTACTAGAGGCCTGGTGCACGAATTCGTGCTCAGGTGGGGTCCCTCAGCCTGCTGGTGGTCGGAGTTGATGGGGGCCAGCCTGCTGGGAAAGGACCACAGGAGAGCTCCAGGGCATGTCCGGCCCTCTTGCCCAGTCCCAATTGGCTGGATCCCAGCAGCAAGCTAACATACTGGTCAGAGTGTCTTCACCCTGGTGGTCAGTGCATGTCATAGCGACTGGTCGAGTGGTCGACGGAACTGTCAACTGATCAGTCAGACACTTAGCCTTAGTGTATTACACTTTTATTATATAGAATAGTTCATTTTTAATTATTACTAGGAAGTATTTCAAAGTATGAATATATCTTACTAGTACATTATTTGTCAGTGTTGACTGACATGTCAGTGGTTTTTTCCAGTTTAGGATATTTTGACAATACTGTTATTCATATTCTCATATGTATATACTCACTTCTATTCAGTACATACCTAGTCAATAATTTCTATATCATAGGACAAGCATATTTATCTTTGAAGAATACAACTTTAGCACTGTGAGAGATAGTGAGATCTTTAAACTTTACCATCTAGGTAGGGCATGTGTGTGTGTGTGTGTGTGTGTGTGTGTGTACAAATAATTGAAGTATTAATTTTTATTTCACTGATGATGAATGATGGAAAGCACCTTTTCACATGATTCTGGACCATATGGATATTTTCTTTAGCACAGTTTTTCAAGTCTTTTGTCATTCTTTTTTAATTTAAAATTTTGACCTTTCCTTAATGATATGGAAAGTTTTATTTACTTATTTATTTTTATTGAATTCATTGGTGTGACCTTGGTTTATAAAACCTTACAGATATCAATGTACAATTCTATAACACATCATCTACATACTGCATCAGTTGTGACATTATTGTGAAACTTTATCCATTAAGTGGCTTGCCATTTTTTTCTTAATTGTGTCTTTGAATAAAAAAATCTTAATTTGAATTAAATTAAATTTTTATTATTTTCCTTTTAGTCGTTATTTTCTTGTTAAATACTCCAAATCCAAACTATGTAAGAAATCAAGAAAAATATTTTATGGTACTTTATTCCAAAATATTTTCTTTTTCTTCCTTCAATATTATCCACTTTACATATCTTTGTGTTTGGTGTGAGGTACAGTATCAAAGTTATTTTCTTCCAATAAGAAAATGTAATTTTTTAGCATAGCATACTAAAAATATTTTCTCTGATTAATTTCTGTGGAGCTACACATATTTACATATTATACATTAGGTGGTTGTGTATTTGTGAAACTTTTGATTTTTCTAATATGTTCCACTATCTTGGTATTAATTACTGATGCCTCACAGTAAATCTTTATACCAAGTTATATGAATTCATTATTCAATATTTTCTTGATTAATGTAGATTCTTGGCATTTACATATACATTTTAGAATATATATGTCAAGTCTCATGCAGAAGAAAAAACAAAACAAAAACAAAAAAAAGCAAAAACAATGGAATATTTATTAGAATTATAATGTATAATTTGGAGATAATTGACAACTTAAAAATATATAATATTTAAAATTGTGAACATCGTGGATGGTGTTATTTATTTTATTTCAGTAATATTTTGTAGTTTATATTGCTGTTTTAATAGTATCTTGTAAATACTTCATTTTCTTTCCAGTTACTTGATGTTTTTTGATGAAATTTCCTTGGACATTATGAACCATGCATGCCCTTCCAGTGATGTCCCAGACATTATGATCACTCTTCTAGGTCATAACAACTTAGCATGAGACAACTGGTTACTGCATTGGTGATATTACAGGCCAGCCCTTTTATTCTACTGGATATAATCATTGTGATACAATTTATGACCCAGAGCTCTCTTTAGTTTCAGCCCGAGGCTAGATTTCTAAAATCACCTCTTTGCCTCCTCTCAGCCTCTATCAAACCTGTTCACTCTGGTACACGTTTCTACTGAAAGCATCCCCTCAGTAAACCGCTAGCACAAAAATCTCTACCTGTGGTTTTACTTGGGAGACTGACCTACATTTAATCCACATAGTGACTGAGCTAGATTGAGATTGGGTAGCAATTTAAGTAAGATTCAGTCCACCTCATTTATCTTCCTCAGAAGATGCCTTCACGGTTTCAATTGTGTTCTTGCAGATCACTGCTTTGAAAGACTGCAGAGTATTTACTACAAGGATAATATGTTTTTTTTAATTAAATTTATTGGAGTGAGATCAATTAATAGAATTATATATTTTTCAAGAGTACAAGGCTATGATACATCATCTATGTATTACATTGTGCATTTACTAACCAAAATCAAATCTTGGGACTTACTTTGTTATAAATCATGAGATTGCAAAGTATCTATATATATAAAAGGCTAAGTGACCAATCGTACATCCATCCGACCATCCAACTGACGGGCTGGCAATTTAAAAATAAAAGTTGACTTGTGCATGCGCGATACATATAAAGCTCTCACTGGTGCCAATCGCACACGTGTGTTTTAGTATAAAGGGAGATATTAGAATAAGTTTAATCAATTTATCAGTCATAGTTTTTATCAAAGTTGTTTTTATGTCATGTTTGTGTTGTTTTTATATCATGTTTTTGTTTTTATATAATGTCTTTGTTGTTATATCATGTTATTTTTATTTATTAATCAATTTATATATTATTTTCATATACATTTTACTAATTTTCTTTCATCTCTGACACTTCTATTATAAAGAAAGGGCGAATAGTGATATTAAAATATTTCTTCTAATTAATTTCTTTCCAATGTGCATGAATCTATGTACCAGACCACTAGTTTACTATAATTTGTAAGGTTTTAGCTCAGTTTCCCCAAATTTACACATAGTCCTGAAGCTCAGCATAAAGTCTATGAAAAAATATGTCCATCTGCTTTAGAATTCTTTAGCTGTAATCTATCATGCCAGCCACAGCAGTTGTCAAAAGCTCCATAGGTTATTTCCCCTAGTAGTAATATCTTCCTGACTAGGATCATCCTGAATTTAAAATAGATATAATGTAAAAATTTAAACCAGCAAGAATAATACCTGAGTTTTCTCTTTATAGGAGTTAACTTTCATGAGAGAAAACTTATAACTAATATTTTTCTTTCCTTAACAATAAGCAATTCATATATTTTATTTTCAAAATGCTATTTTCAAGACTCATGTAAAAAACTTTCAAGGCAAATTTATTCTTGCTTGGTCATCTATTTGCATCTTATTAGATTATAATTTTTTATGAAATTAAAATAGAATTTTATAAAATAATTATTATAGATGTAACTCACTAGGGGTTCATTTGCCTTAATTAAAATGGCTTCCCTAACTATAATGAAATATTTGTTTATATCTTAAATATTATTTAGTTATTTGCAAATATTTATTGAGCAACTGAATTATATCAGTGAACAAAGCATGCACAAAGCCACACCATCATGAACTTTACATTCTAGCTGGGAAAACAGACTGGGAATATTATTTAAAAAAACCCACAAAACTACATTATATAGCATGTCAAAAGTTGATAAGCATCTGGAAAAAATACACGAGACTTTGGGGGAGAAAGTGCAGAAATGGATGATAATTAATAGGTACAATTTAAATATCACACATCCATCATTTTATCTCATTTCACTGGCTAATCACATGTAATGTATCTTTGTAAATTAGAGTTATGCCTCTAATTTGCAAGGGTTATCATCATCTACTCAGCCCATTAGGTAAATTATTTATCTTCTTTCTTTAACTCCTTTTCTATTATTCTGCTGCTCTTTTTTTCTTATATTGTCTGAAGCTCTTTATATATAATATAGAGAGACCCACATTATCAATGATGATGTCTTTTGATCTGAGAGAGATATATTGAATCATTTTAAAGATTTAATGATCTATTTTGTTATTATTGATACTAGAAGCCCGGTACACGAAATTCATGCACAGGTTGGGGGCGTCCCCTCAGCCCAGCCTGCACCCTCTCCAATCCGGGACTACTCGGGGGATGTCCAACTGCCGGTTGGACATCCTTCTCACAATCCAGGACCACTGGCTCCTAACTGCTCACCTGCCTGCCTGCCTGATCACACCTAACTGACCCCTTGCTGGCCTGGTCACCCTTCACTGCCCCCCCTGCAGGCCTGGTTGCCCCTCACTGCTCCCCCTGCTGGCCTAGTCTCCCCCAACTGCCTCCCCACCAGCTTGGTCACCCCTCACTGCCACCCTGCCAGCCTGGTTGCCCCTAACTGCCTCCCCTGCTGGCCTGGTTGCCCCTCACTGTCCCCACTGCCAGTCTGGTTGCCCCATACAGTCTTCTGTTCGGTTGTTTGGTTTCCCCTCACTAACCCCCCTCCCGTACTGGTTGCCCCATGCAGCCTGCTGTTTGGTTATTACTGTGAGGGTGTCCTGACCAATTTGCATATTACCCTTTTATTAGTATAGATTTAAAAATCAAGATGAGCTATAGGTTATTTTTTTCAAATACTTTTCAGTATTTGTGGGGATAATCATATTTTATTTTTTAATATATTTTTATTGATTTCAGAGAAGAAGGGAGAGGGAGGGAGAGAGATAGAAACATCAATGATGAGACAGAATAATTGATTGGCTGCCTCCTTCAGGCCCCCTACTGGGGATCGAGCCCACAACCCAGGCATGTGCCCTTGACAGGAATTGAACCTGGGACTCTTCAGTCTGCAGGCCAATGCTCTATCCACTAAACCAAAACAGCTAGGGCTCTATAATTTTAAATGATGAGATATATTGTTAGCTTTCTTAGTATAGAAGCATCTTTGTAGCTCTTAAATAAAGCCTAATTGGTCTTTATCATTAATTATTTTAATATGATGCTAAGATGTTTATTAATATTATGTTTAGGATATTTGCTACAGTATTCATGAAATAATGTGATTGTAGAATTCTCTTTTTGATTAATATATTATCAAGTGTTATAATTAATGTTTTCAATTTTTTGCATCTATTTAAAGATCACTGGCATCATTTTTCTTAACAAACTTAGGTGGAATTCCTTGTAATAACATCTCATTCTGTTGTTTTTTGTTTTTGTTTTTTTGCAGGGGGATGTAGAAACTTTTATACTTTCCTTAATTCCAACAAAAGAAATTGCTCTAAATTTTCTCTTTTCCCATGTCATTTTGAGAATTTTATTTTTTTTAAAGTAGTCAATCAATATAACCATTATCACATATTAAGAAAACATAAAAGTATTACATAGTAATAATCAAAGCTTGCTTCAAATTTCCTTTTTTATTCGTATTTATTTTTTCTATTGAATTTAGATAGGGATGGAGGGAGAAAAATAGGGAGAGAGAAACATCAATGTGAAAGAGCTACATTAATTGGTTGACTCTCACAAGGGGCCTGACCCAGAATTGAACTCAAAACCTAGGTATGTGCCCTGACCTGGAATCAAATTCAGGGCCTTATGGTGCATGGGATCAAAACCAATGAGCCACATGGGCCAGGGCTCAAATTTCCTTTATTTATGAAACGACTTCTGCCATATTAATTTTTTACTTACTGAACATTTACTCTGTAATATAAACAAAATAATTAAGGAAGTATACACACCAATCATTAGAGCAATGTTCATAGAGGAAATCTGGTAAGTGCAAGATCAATAGAAAGTTTGCAGGTCCCCCATTTCTTGTAAGGTATCCCAGGAAGATCTAGGATTGCTAGAATTCTGTCTCCAGAAACAGAACCTGATTGACCGTGAAGTGTTGAGTTTTACTGGGGACACACCAGTCCTTCTTTGTTATAAATAGGGGCCACCATTAAATAGCAATATGATATGGTATAAATTTTGCTGTGACCTGTATAACCAATTCAGTTTTCATGGTTGTAGAGATACTCAACTCACTCCTGGTAAAATCATCTGGGAGTCTATGATTTACAGCTATATAAAATGGCAATTAGAGGCAGGGTTAGCCATGGTAATATTTATGTTTGGGCAAAACACCTGTCTCTTTTCTTGCACTCTCAAGGGTTTGAGGTATAAACCTATTAGATGACTAGGATTTCATATGCAAACATATTATAATAAAAGGCTAATATTCAAATAGACCAAATGGCAGAACAACCGAACAACCAGTTGCTATGACGTGCACTGACCACCAGGGAGCATGTGCGGAACATGGCGGGCGTCAGCAGTAGGTGGCAGAGCGTGGAACGTGGCGAGTGGCGGCCACAGCAGGATGATGGTGCTGCTGAGCAGCAGTGCCAGACCAAGGCGGGGCACCGGTCGCTGTCATCTGCATGAGCCTCTGGTGGTTACTGAATATTCTTTGTTCCCATGCACCATGGTCCCACTTGGCACATGCAACTGCTACCGGCACTGGCCCTGCTCACACCCACTGCCGCTACCCGGCTCCGGCCCCGATTGCTAGGCGCCATCAGTGGGTGCAAGCAGTGGCTGCCTGCCCCAATCATCCCTCAGGGTTTCTCCACCTCCCCCTGCTCCTGAGGGGCGATTGGGGCCGGCAGCCGCCTCTCGCACCCACTGCCAGCGATGGCCCTGCTCTCACCCACAGCTGGCATTGGAGCTGCCACTCACACCTGCTGCCGGAGCCTGGCGTCAGGCCCAATTGCTCGGCGTTGTCAGTGGGTGCGAGTGGCAGCTACAGGAGTGGGGCTGCCAGCAGACAGGGGATGGGGGGCTGTGGTGGGAGGGGCCAGGCAGGGGCATGGAGCCAAGACCTGCCCCTGTGCCCACCGCAGCCTCACAGCCCATAATTCCTTTTAAGGTGCACGAATTTGTGCACTGAGCCCCTAGACTATATATATATATATATAAAAGCCCAGTTACTGGAACAGCAGGACAACCATAACAACCAGAATGACCAGTGACTATGATGTGCACTGTGGCAGCCAACCAGCCTGATCCGGGCCCCAATTGCCCTCCCCCCCAGGGCCAGCCCAGCCCCTGATCAGCCCCAACACTCAGATTGGGGGTGGGGCCATCCTGCCAACTACCCACAGCCTCTCCCCCCAGCTGGCCCTGCTCCTGATCGGCCCCACAACCCTGATTGGGGGCAGGGCCGGCCAGCAACCACTCACGGTCCCTCCCCCCGGGAAGCCGGGCTCAATGGGCCCCCATCAGGGAGGGCTGAATGGACCAAACCTTTGCATGAATTCATGCACTGGGCCTCTAGTGGTTATATAATAGGTTTTGGTGAAGTTTTATAGGAGGCCGACCATAGGCGAGTAAGCCATTAGCTCTCACTCTTTTACTTATTTGGCCAAGTGGTGTTTAATTTATTTTACTTTATCTTCTAAGTAATTTTTTGTATAGATATTCCTAATAGTTTACTTTTCATTATGAAATATAACTGTTAGCATTTTGAAAGTTCTTCTCTGTTTTATTTATGCTTTGAATGTGAATTCAAAAATGTCTGAAGTTTATGTTAGCAACATCTGCTTTCTTTTAATTTGCATTTATTTGCCACATGTTTGTCCCTCCTTTTAATTGTCAATCTTTATAAATCGCATATTGAAAGGTTTGTCTCTTCAATGCAGCATAAATTTGGGATTTTTCTATGACCTCTATTATTTTTTCAGTAGAAATTAACATTATTTTCTACTATATTTGTTTAAGAGAGTTTTTAGTAAATATCACTCTGGGATCAATTTTCTTTTGATTGTGGGTATATGTGAATTTTCTGATATTTAGAAATGCATACATTCTTATTGTAGTGGTTACCTTTTAAAAATTTATCTTCATCTAATACCCTTAATCTTATCATTCTTTTTATAATATCTATTATTGTTAAGCAATGAACAATGATTAAATTAGTGGATTTTCTGTTCTTCCACTCCTCACTTTCCAATTTACTCATTAAATATACACTGAGTGGCCAGATTATTATGATCTCTGAATGCATAATAATCTGGCCACTCAGTGTATATCTTATATAATAAAAAATTAATTTGCAAATTGTTCCCTCGACCAGGAGTTCGACCAGCAGGCGGGCCAGCCAACCACCCATGTCCCCACCCCTGGCCAGGCTGGCCGGACCCCACCCATGCACGAATTCATGCACCGGGGCCTCTAATATATATATATATATATATATGTACTGAGTGGCCAGATTATTGTGCATTCAGAGATCAAAATAATCTGGCCACTCAGTGTATGTCTACACATTTCAAATGAGAGTCACATTTTTTATACCTCAACTTATTCACAGAAGGAGTACCATATATAACCACCTGACATTATATGTCTGATAGATTTATCTATTTTGAAACATTATTTATTTTTCCAGACAAATAATTTCCTCTTATCAGTTTTTTATTCTTTTAATGGAAATACTACCATCAGTATATTTATTGGAATATTGACTTTAAACCTCTGCCTACTCTCTTATATTTAGTCATCAAATTTTTATTCTTCTTGCAAAATATATTTTTTGCCCATCATTTAAGTTCCATTTTCATTACTGTCAACAGACATTAGGGCCCTGTTAACTATCATTTACTAGCATTTGCATTTCTAAATAATTTTACAATATTTCTCCTTGACTTTATTCATTCCTACACTCCATTGTGACATAAATTATACCAATGCACACTCTGTCTAAAGTGTTTATTTGATTCTCATCAAATATTAGAAATATTTTAAACTTCTTAACTTCATATTTAAAATTTTCTGTTTTCATCACTGCCTAGTCTTTGTCTTCTCTTAACTCCCATCCTCTACATTTAACCTATCTTCTCTTGAAATAGACTACCACTTATTTCTCAAACATAACAGACTTTTTCCATATCTTTATATTTGCTTGTAGTATTGCTAATGTCTGGTTTACATTCCATTTATTATCTTCTTCACATATATTTCACAGGTCTGATGTCATAGGTCTAGCTCAAGTTCTAACTTTGCTGTGAATTTTTGTCAGTAATATCAGAATCAATATTCACTATTTTAATGCTTCTTTTTAATAATACACATTGTTCTTGTTCCTTATGAAAGGGATCATGTCTAGTAAGTTCCTGGCACAAAATGAGGTCTCAATAAATGTTTTGAATTGAATAATGCTTTACATTAGAATTATTTCTGCACATATTTAAACTTCTTTGCAAGAATTTAAAGTCCTTGATGCTCTTGAATATGTCATATTCATACTCATGTCTCATTTTACTCAATAATTCATGGCATAAATGCATAGATGAATAATTCATTATTTTAGCTGACTTTTTTTCTCACTTCTGTCCATTATCTAGAGGCATTTACCAACTTGAGTTTGTTTCAATATAGCCTACCCTGAATTCTTCAATCAAAAGTGTTTATTTCAAACACAAGTCAACCATTAGTTAGATGTTTGGTCTTTTTGTATCATAATTTGTTCAACTCTAAATTCATATCGTTGAAATAGATATATATTAACTAACATAATTTGCAAAATTAAAGCAATCCAATAATTGAATAAAAAGAAGGTGAGATTTTCTGGAATATTTTAAAAATGTATTTGTATATGTTTATCCTTATTAAAGACTACTCTTAATTTTTTGGGTTGTGTGTGTGTGTTTTTAATATAGATAATTAAGCATTTGAAAAAAAATGCATCAATTTTCATTATATATCTTTTATATCATAATTTATTATAAGTCAAAAGGATACAAATTTTCCACATATAAGAAATTTTAAATTTATTAAGTAAATCTGAAGCATCATAGGATATTCCTAATTTTCTAAATGTAGGTATATAGGCAAACCATCATTCAAATGTTTATTTTGATAATCCAAATGTTTCAAAAATTCATAAAAAGTTTAGCTTTCATTAAAGTTTTCTATTAATTACTAAGGTCAGACTATTTTAACCATTAAAATCTTCATATAATTTAAAATGCCCTTGAATTCTGACAGAAAGCTACCTCTTTAAATCAAGTTACTGTATATAATAAAATCCCCTAAATAATTTCTAAATAGCTACAGGAAAGTGTTCCATTTATATTTATTTATTTATTTATTTATTTATTTATTTATTTATTTATTTATTATCTTTTTGTTGAAAGTATTTTTCCGCCATTGACCTCTCCCACCCAGACCCTGCCTGCCACCCCAGGCCTTCACCATGTATATGAGTTCATTTGTTGATCTCTTCTCCACCCCTCCTCCCCTCCCCTGCTTTCCCTCTGAGGTTTGACAGTCTGATCTATGCTTCTATGTCTCTTGGTCTATTTTTTGTTTTTATTTTTTAAAAATTATTGTAGAGGTCCCCTGGGAAGACACATGGACATTCTTTAGATTGCTGTTGACTAAGCCCAAGATATTTGACAGAGTCATGTCAGTTACACCCCGCCCCAGGAGTGCGGAGGTGTTGTCAGTTCCTGGCTTACCTTTGTCCAGGTTCCGGAAGAGGGCTTTGAGATGTGGAACCAGTCTAGCACCGGAAAAGAGGAAATGAAATAGACCTGGGCCCTCCCAAGCTCCTTTAATCTTAAGTTTTCCAGTGAACCCCCCTTGTATATGGGAGTATAAATAAATGTGCTGTGTGGCTCAGGGGGTCGTCTGTCTCTCCAGCAGAAGAGGTCAGCGACCCACCCGGGACCCAGCTTGCATCTACTTCTGTGTCTCTCTTTATTTCTTTATTTCTCAATCCCCGGATGCCTCTATCAAGAACCAGTTTCATCTCTCTCCGTGCTGGCCAAGGAAAAGGGAGATCCCCGCCACATCAGGCCCCCGCAACTATGTTAAACGAATGAAATACATCTTATTTGGAAATTAACAAGAAACCTTTACAGACTATTAAAATATTCATTTTAAATCACCACTTTCAAGTAAACATTTATATAAACAACTAAGATTTTCTATCATGCCATGCAGGTCAAAACTTTCAAGGCTCCAGAGAAATAATAAATTTTTAGGATTAAGAATCACCTTCAATCATTAAAATGATTGTCCTTCCTCTAAAAACAAAAACCAACTCATAGACACAGACAACAGTATGGTGATTACCAGAGGGAAAGGGAGTGGGAGAGGTAGAAGAGGATAAAGGGGGGAATAAATCTTGATTAAATATGAGGTGGCAGGAGAAGATTTGACTTTGGGTGGTGGGCACATGGTCCTATATACAGATTTTTTAAATTAGTACTCCACACATGTAATCTATATGTTCATGTTGACCTCTGTCACTCCATAAAATTTAAAATAATTTAAAAAAAGAGAGAAATATGAAGACAAAAAAAATGAGACTTGACTTGGGGTGATGAACACACAATACAATATACAGATGACGTGTTATAGAATTGTACCCCAGAAACCTGTCTGATTTTATTAACCAATGTCATCCCAATAAATTAAGTAAAAAAGAAAAATAAAGAAAATCACTGCTCTAGAACTTTTATTTCCAAGTTATGATAAACTATGCTTTAAATTAATTCTGTTATTGAAATCTGATGGACAAAAAGGTTTATCTTAGAAAGATAAAATTGATATAAAAATAGATTAGTGTTTATCAATACATTTAACAACCTACAGTTTGAACAACTTTTACTAGTAAACCAATGTGTACAATTCATTATAGTGTTAGTTACCAAGCAAACCTTCCTGGTAATTAAGCATCCAATTCATGAATATATATGAACTAGAAGCCCAGTGCACAAAATTCATGCTGGGCGGGGGGGGGGGGGGGGGGGGGGTGGTGGTGGCGGGTGTCCCTCAGCCCAGCCTGCATCCTCTCCAATCTGGGACCCCTCGAGGGATGTCTGACTGCCTGTTTAGGCCCGATCCCACCAGGCTCCCAACTGCTCGCCTGCCTGCCTTCCTGATTGCCCTTAACCACTTCTGCCTGCCAGCCTGATCACCCCCTAACCACTCCCCTGCCAGCCGGATTGATGCCTAACTGCTCCCCTGCCAGCCTGTTTGCCCCTAATTGCCCTCCCCTGCAGGCCTGGTCACCCTTAACTGCCCTCCCCTGCAGGCCTGGGTTCCCCACAACTGCCCTTCCCTGCAGGCCCGGTCACCCCCCAACTTCCCTCCTCTGTTTGCCTGGTAACCCCTAAATGCCCTCCCCTGCAGGCTTGATAGCCCCCAACTGCCCTCCTTTGCAGGCCTAGTCCTTCTCAACTGCCCTCCCCTGTTGGTCATCTTGTGGTGGCCATCTTTGTCCACATGGGAGCAGGATCTTTGACCACATGGGGGCAGTCATATTGTGTATTGGAGTGATATTACTCTTTTATTAGATAGGATAGAGGCCTGGTACATGGGTGGGGGCCAGCTGGTTTGCCCTGAAGGGTGTCCCGGATCAGGGTGGGGGTTCCCTTGGGGTATGGGGCGGCCTGCGCGAGGGGCCTGTGGTGGTTTGCAGGCCGGCCACGCCCCTCGGCGACCCAAGTGGAGGCCCTGGTATCTGGGATTTATTTATCTTCTATAATTGAAACTTTGTAGCATTAAGCTGAGGCAAAGGCAGGCCAGGGCTGCAGAAGCTTGGCTTCCTCCATCGCCAGGGACAACCCTAGCCTCCTGCTCTCTCCAGCTCTGTGGCTGCTGCCATTTTTGTTGGGATTTATTTATCTTCTATCATTGAAACTTTGTAGCCTGGAGTGGAGGCCTGGGCTGGCCAGGGTGTGTGGAAAGCTTGGCTTCCTCCATCGCCGGGGAAACTCAAGCCTTCCTCCTGATCTCTCCATGGCCACAGCCATCTTGGTTGGGTTAATTTGCATATTCACTCCTGATTGGCTGGTGGGCGTGGCTTGTGGGCATGTCTTGTGGGTGTAACAGAGTGATGGTTAATTTGCATATTACTCTTTTATTAGATAGGACATCATCACTGTGCCATTGCAGAATAAATAAGACACTCTATACTGTTTATATGGCCAAGTAACTAATTTTTCAATCATAATAGAACTTTCATCTTATATTGTTTTAATGATTAATTTTTACAAATCAAATTCGTAATATTGCTGCTATTCTTTTATTCATATAAATTAAATGGAATATATTGGATTTATACTCTCTAAATTTAATATTATTGTGGAGTGATAAAAATATTATTTATAATCTTTTGTTTAAATTTATGAATCAATTTTATGTGAAAAGAGTATAATTAGGAAGCAGTTGTTTTTATAAGTAGTGAAATATTTTTATTTGATTTCCTAACTCTTGCTTATTTCCTATTTATATATGGCCACACTTGACTAAAACTTTGCAAACAAGATAGTAACTCTTTATTTTAATATCTATAGTTATTGATTTCAGAGAGAAAGGGAGAGAGAGAGAGAGAGAGAGAAACATCAATGATGAGAAAGAATGGTTGATCAGCTGCCTCCTGCACACCCCCTACTGGGGATCTAGCCTGCAACCCAAGCATGTGCCCTTGGCCTGAATCAAACCCAGGACCCTTCAGTCCACAGGACTACACTCTATCCACTGAATATCCACGGCTAGGAAGATAATAACTTTTATCCTATATAATAAAAGGCCTGTGACCATAACAACGTAATGACCTGAACGACCGATCAACCAGTCGCTATGAGGTCCATTGACCACCTCTCAGGCCCTCCCCCCATCCTGCAGGCTCTGATCACTGGATGGCCAATGGGAACCATGGGGAACCAGGGTGGGTGGCAGCGGGGTGGGACTGGGGACTGGTGAGTGGGCGGAACGGCAGATGTCTTGGTCCATACCCCCGGCCCGCAGGCTTCGATAGATCGCCAGATGTCAAATGGGGAACTGGGGTGGGTGTTGGTGGTGGGGCGGGATAGGGGACTGGCGAACAGGCAGAAGTTGGCCCTGATTGCAGGCTAGACCTAGAAACCCTGACCTGAGCATGATTTTGTGGGCTGAGCCTCTAGTTTATTATATCAGATTCATTCAGACTTCATACAGCAGCCTGAGATAGGATAAACTCTTCATATACCTTTGATTACCTAATTTGTACCTTTGATTTCAGTTAAATACAAGGTTTTGAGATTAATCCACTGTTTCCTCTGTCTTATTCTTTTAAACATTATTAATAGAATCTCAACTTTTGCTTTAAAATATATTCTGAATTTATTCAAGGTATGTCCAGTGTGCCTAGCAAAGGAAACCAATTAATTCAAACTATTTGTAATTATTTTTAAAATATAAGAGAACCAACATGTATACATTGGTGTCCAATTTGAATTATTTTCAAATTAATAAATTATAACTGAATATTTCTATTCCCTTTAAAGAGTTATGAATTTGGTATTTCTACAAAATACCAACTTTTTTTTACTTTTGTATTATTGATTATAATAGTTAATGAATAGCTCTCTTTTATATGCATACTAGAGGCCTGGTGCACGAAATTCGTGCACGGTGGGGAGGGGGGCAGAGGGGGGTGTTGTCCCTCAGCCCAGCCTGCAGTTTCCAATCTGGGACCCCTCAAGGGACCTTCATTTTTTCCTTCAAGAGTGTGGTGGAAAAACCCTAGATCACCTTCTTGGATTCTTATAACCCAAATTACCAAGAACACTGCAAGTGGTGGCCTACAGGGATCTTAGCCAATGAGTTGTCAGAAAAGGTATTTACTCTCAAACTGGTTTGGCTCAGTGGATAGACCATGGGCCTGCAGACTGAAGGGTCCCAGGTTTGATTCCTGTTAAGGGCATGTACCTTGGTTGGAGGCATATCCCCAGTGGGGAGTGCAGGAGGCAGCTAATGGATGTTTCTCTCTCATTGATATTTCCAACTGTCTATCCCTCTCCCCTCTTCTCTGTAAAAAAAATCAATAAAATTTTTTTTAAAAAAGGTGTATCCTCTGCAGCTCATGCAGCCCCTGGGTTGTGTCCACTGGGCTAGGGGCGTGTCCCTGCCACCCGGTGGTGGCTGCCTGGGTCTCCGCACACCCCAGAGGCCAGCAGCCATCCCCCTGTGGAGGGCGCTAGGCTGGGGGTGTGGACACAATCCGCCACTTGGTGCTGGAGCTTGGAAAGCCTATGGGGCAGGGTGGGAACATCCCCGTCTCCAAATGCCCCAAAGCCAGCAGCCAGCCCCACCATGGGCCCCAGGCTCGAGGCTTGCAGGGACCCTTGGCAGTACGAAGCAGTGGTTGCCAGGGTCTCGGCACATCCCAGAGGCCAGCAGCCAGCCCCCAGTCCTGGGCGCCTGGCTGGGGGCGTGGCCCCAAACCGCCGCTTCGTGTGGGAGCCTTTGTAAGCCGCTGGGGGTGGGGCTTGGCGCCTACACCCATAGGCTTTGAGTGGCCAGGGGGCGTTCTGGGACTCCTGCTGCTCAGGACCTAAGCACGGGCCTACAGGCTAGGAGGGGCCTGCGTCTGGAGGATGTTTCCTGGACCCAGGCCACTCAGCGCCCACATATGCAAATTAACCGCCATCTTGTTCGCTCTGATTGGCTGTGGGCGTAGCGAAGGTGCGGTCAATTTGCATGTTTCTCTTTTATAAGGTAGGATTGCTATCATAAATTACTAGCGTTATTTCCAGTTATTAATATATGAGAGACCTAATGCACAAAATTTGTGTAAGGGGCTTGGACCCCACCACTGCCGTGGCTGCCTCAGCTCCTGCTCACCAAGGTGGCCGCCTGTGCCTCAGCCCCCACCCTCCACGGCAGCTGTGGTCCTCTGCCTCGGCCACCCCCCTCCCCTGGGGCTTCATCCGGAAGGAAGGACGTCCAGAAGGATGTCTGGTCTAATTAGCATATTATGCTTTTATTATTATAGATAAAATATCACAATACTTCCCAAACTATCATAAGGATTATTTAACAATAAATATTTTAATATCTTAGATATAACAGTCACAGCATATGATGTCCAATACTCTTACGTTTTCTGATCCTCTTGATAAACAATTATTATTTTGAATTAGTTGAACTAACTCATGTTTTGTACATAATATTTAATTTAATTCCAATCCTATATAATAAAAGCCCAGTGACCAAATGGCAAAATGACTAGAACGACCAGAGACTAGAACTACCATGGCCCCTTGCCCCAGCTGGCCCCACCCCACAGCGGAGAACCCCCACCCCAATTGGGGGCGTCGCCGGCTTGCAAACTGCCTGCGGCCCCTTACCCCTGCCAGCCCTGCACCTCAGCAGGGACCCCCACCTCGACCTGGGACCCCCATCAGGGCAGGCTGTCCAGCTCCCACCCATGCACCGGGCCTCTATCATTATAATAAAAGGGTACTATGCAAATTGACCCTGATGGCGGAACAACCAGAACAACCCTCAACCAGTCACTATGAGGCGCACTAACCACCTCCTGGTCCCTTTCCCCAGCTGGCAGGCTCCGATCACCTGATGGCAAACAGGGAACTGGTGGTGGGTGGCGGGGGATGTGGGTGGTGCCAGGCCAACTGGTTGCTCCACACTCAGAGAGCAACCTGTGGCGGGGGCAGAGCTGGCGAGTGGGTGGAATGGCCAATCTCTCGGTCCCTTGCCCCGGCCGTCATGTTCTGATTGCTCGATGTTGAATAGGGAACTGGGGGTGGGTGGTGGTGGGGGCAGGGCTGGCTGCGGGCAGCCAGAGAAGATGGCCCTGATTGCAAGCCAGGCCTAGGGACCGTACCCGCGCACAAATTTTGTGCACCGGGCCTCTAGTAACAGTATAATAAAAGCAGATATTATTACTTCACAGATGAGATAACCTGATGCCCAAAAAGAACATACTAGCCTAAGGGAACAGAGAAAATAATTAACAGAACACAAATTTTCCTTTTGTTGATGACAAACCTGGTGCTTTCAACCTCAATATGCATCCTAGAGACAATCCAAAACAGATATGCAAATGCTACTGAGAGAGCACGTCTCTATTGGAGAAAACTGATTCTTCTATATAGCAAATTATTAAACCTACCTATTTTCCCAACTGATAAATATTAGGGCATTTAACAAAACTTATGTTTATCAATATTCAAAGCAATTTCAAATTCCTAATGTCAAGTTGATCTACCCCTCTAATAGCTAGGTATCTTTTAATGGAAGCTCTACCAGGCATTAATAAAGCCTTACTCTAAAATATGTTGAATCTCAAGCCAAAATGACACATTAATACAAAATTATTATGAAAAATGTAATACATTTAAAATAATGAATGAAACAAGCATATGATCTCTACAAACATTATTTCAAAAATTACTTTTATGTGAATTCACTTGTCATAAACTTAGTGTGAAATAGAAAAATGCTATTTATATTTTGAGTAAATCAATGAACTGAATATTTCTGATGATGATGCATTTACATATGTTTCTTTTAAAAAGATTGAAGTACACTTCCAGAAAATTCACGTGTGGTTACTTTAAATGCAATGACTATTCATTAACTGAATAAACCTGAGAAAAAAAGAATCCTGATAAAAATATTCACTATCAGTACCAGAGAAACCCTATCCCCTCTGATGCTTTCTATCAGCAATAACACTACATGATTACAAAGTATACATTATATTTACATAATTTTATAAAAAGGAGACACACTCTTTTGTGTCTGGGTCTCTTATTCAATATTATGTCTGTGACCTTTATCCTTTGCCATATAGTAGAGTCAGATACTCAGACATCACTACACCACACACTCTTGGTATCACATATAGTATTTTGTGGAGTGGGAAAGGGGATACTAAAAAGCAGAGAAGTAGTAGAGTGCCTGAAATCCCCTTAATTCTGACCATTCCACAGCATTGGTTGGACAGAGCTTATATATTTGCACCATGGTCAAGGCTAAAGCTGGAGTGACACAGGGAATATTCTAAGAATGAGAGCAGCCTCATACAGACAATAGAGTATTTATTTCTAAACTAGTGGTATAATAAGGCCATAGGCAACCCCTAGTTTCTCTCTATTTGACTTTGGGTGGTGGGCACATGGTGCAACATACATAATTTGTAACATAGAAACCTACACCTTAAACCTCTATGTTCATGTTGACCAATGTCACCCCAATAAATTTAATAAGTAAAACAACAATCAATATATCACTGACTCTTGCTCAGAAATAGCATTAGTATGTGGGCCCACCAGTAGTAAATGAAAAGTTCAGTTGTTTTACATCCTTCCTAAGATTTGTTATATTCTGCCATTTTCATTGCTTATTTGGATGACCATGCAGTCATTAAATTATGATGATGAATAAAATTGATCACACTTTTTGTATATTTATTGGCCAACTAGAGGCCCGACACACAAAGATTCATGCAAGAATGGGCCTTCCTTCCCCTGGCTGCTGGCACTGCCTTTGCTCTGGCTGGAGCAGCCTTTCTGCTATGGCCTGGGGCCGCCATTCCGACTTCCCATGCTGCTCAGAGGCCCGGAGCAGCTGGGTGGTGCAGAACGCCTGTGTCATTGCCATGGTGACAACGCAAGCATCCCTCCCTGCCCCCAGATGCTCAGCGCTTGTGTATGCAAATTAACCTGCCATCTTTGTTGGGTTAATTTGCATACTCACTCCTGATTTGCTGGTGGGCGTCATGAAGGTACAGTCAATTAGCATGTTACTCTTTTATAAGTGTAGATATGAATATTCTCTTCTGTGAATTGTTCAATCTTTTTTTCTCTCCAATTTTTTATTACTTTTTATATTTATTTTATTTTTTATATTATATAGAATTTTATTGGGGTGACATTAGTCTACATGAACATATAGGTTACATGTGTGGATTACTAATTTACAAAATCTGTATATAGAACCATATGCATCTTTAACAATATATGCTGGTTATAAATCCTTTGTTGAATATCTAGTGCAAATATTGTTTTCAATTCTAAGGCTTTTCTTTGCATTTTTTGATGGCTTATTATGAACAACATTTTAATATATAATTTTATGTAGTTTATATATGTCTGTATGTGTAATTTAAGTTATATGAAACATAAATGATTATGTAACTGGAGGTCAAAGGAGTCCTAAGCTTGCCTTGCCTGTCATCACCCAGCCAAAAAGCAGAAAAAGGGATGGGATTCTATCAATTATAATTCAATTTATTATTTCTTGTTAGTTTTACCTAAGAAATATGTGTTCTTTCCAAGCAATACAGCTATTCTATATTCTCCTAAATGAAATTCATTTTTCTTTTCTTTTTTTTCTCCTTTTTTTTAGTATGATTGTGTGTAAGGTAATTTATGATAGAAAATAATTTTCAAAATTCTCATTTTTTTTATATAAATAGCCAAATGATCTGTCACCATATTAAAAAAGCCATGTTAAGTTTGTCTTCAAATATCTGAGGGAGCCAGTCCGTATTTAAATCTTTTCTCTTCACTCTGCTCGTGACAAAGTCACTGCACACATCAACCACTGGACATGGATGAGAGCATAGGATTTATTTCTTGTTCACCCTAAACTGAAAGTAAAGCCCCTTGGATATCCAGCTAACTATGCCGGTAACATCCTCCTGATATGTTCAGCTTGAATGGGTCCCCATTTTGATTTATGTCTTTATTTGTTTTGCAAGGTTGTCAAAATTATGAATTTGAGGGTATTTACAAATACTGTCAAGACAGAAATTGTCATCTGTGCATGCACTCCTCTCTGGGTTCTGTTTTTCTCTTAATTATTTGGTTGGGGAAGTTCTAGTTTTCTTACATTAAGAATATTACAGAAATGTATTATAATATAGTATTTTTATTCATTGTGTTGGCAATGAGAGAGTTGGTTTAAAGAGTCCAGCAAGTCCAAGTCCAGAAACAGAAGTTATTCTGTGCACTTCTTTTACCTGGTACTAGAGGCCCAATGCATGAAATTCATGCACTGGTACGGTCCTTAGTGGATGCCAAATGCTGGCTTGGTACTCCCTCCCTTGCCCCGGCCTCCTGCTGCTGCTGTCGCCACCGCCACCACCACCACCACCACCACCAGTCGGGGCCTCCCTTCCTTCTGCTGGCTGGCCCCAACCCCTGGTTGAACTCCTGGACAACTCCCAGTCGAGGGGACAATTTGCATACTACGCTTTTATTATATAGGACACTCACAGCACTTAGCACAGTATCTTTCTACCTTAGGTTTTGATAAACACCTTTTGAATAAATGCAACAATGTTTATACCCTTGTTGATTCTACTACAGGAAAAAAATCTCTATATTTTGTCATCTGTATGTATGTGTACAAAAACAACTTATGTTAAAACAGTTGTGGCATGGTTGTTGGTATAAATGAAAGGTTGCTATCTAAGAGCTAGTATTTAACTTGCTTATATGAAAACTATTAATAAAAATAAACCAGACAGACTTGATTAGAATTTAGTAGTGTGATATGAGTTAACAGGAAAAAAAAGTTATATTTTTTAGGCAGTTTCTCATTTCCCATTAGAAATATTTATATATTGCTACTGAAGAGGTAATATATTAAATAGGTGTATGATAGGCTGGTTTTAGTAGCATTTAAGCAATTAAAAGAAAACATTCTTTTTATATTGAGCACTAACAATAAAATATAACTAGCCTAATTCATAAAAATATATATTCATATATACATATATAAATATGTTAAAGAACAATATGCTAAAACTAGTGTGTAATTATGTGAAACAATCATTTTTTAAGATTTTCCCTTAATTACATTTACTGCTGATAGAGATGAAGACATAAACAAAGGGGAATTAGAAGGCACACATGTATGTTTAGTGTTTACCTATTAACAATCGAAAAATCAAATTATTTAAGTAAAAATTACTTTCTAATACCCAGCAAATGTCTATTAAGTGTAACATAATTCTTATTTGTAGAAAAGAAAGAATTTATATCTTGGGATTAACTCTATCATAGACACACAATTTGAGGTTGAACCTCGGGTCAAACATCCATTTATCCTCATTATGTAAATAAATATAGACTAAATAAGTTAAATAGCATAATAAAGTGATAGTGTATGTGATTATGTTTTGAAAAATGTATTGTTTTATTTGAAATATGGATATCATTAGAAACTGTGCTTCAAGAAAACTAGAGTGTAGGTTCTAACACAAACTCACAAAATTCACAAGTAATGTTTATGTCAAAATTTAGTGTCCATGATAATACAGAAGCTAACTAGTCATTTCCAAAGAAAAGGAAAATGTTCTTGATTAAGTAGTAAACATAAATTACTTCCTAATAAGTAAATTTGCTTACTATGTTAATCCTCTCCTTTAAAGTTCAATAAAAAATACTCCTTATGTGACCCAAATATTTGTAGCCAGTCAGCAAATAAACTAGGTCAGATTTTGTTTAACTTTATCTTTCACTAAATGAAATGATAGCCCTGATGAAAACAGAAAAACTACAGAATCAAACCAAGTCAGGTCTAAACTAATATGTAAATGGAAACCCTCTTTACCTACCTCTAGAATATTTTTAATAAGGAAATTGAAATAATAACAAAGTAGTTCTTCGTAGCTTCTAAAAAACAAAGTAACCACTTTATTATATGTGTTCTCTCTTGGTATTTAGTCATAGCAGTTAAAGCAATAGGCTGGGAAAACTCCCCAAGTTGCTTTTAAAAGCAAAAACAATCTATAATAATAAAAGTATAATATGCTAATTAGACTGGACAGCCAAACGACCTTCCAGACATCATTCCGGATGTCCTTCCGAACAAAGCTGTGGCGGCGGGGGCTGAGGCAGAGTGGTTACGGGGCAATCAGGCAGGAAGGCGAGTGGTTAAGGATGATCAGGCAGACAGGTGAGTGGTTAGGGGTGATCAGGCAGGCAGACCGAGGTGGTTAGGGGCAATCAGGCAGGCAGGTGAGTGGTTAGGGGCGATTAGGCAGGCAGACAGGCGAGTAGTTTAGAGCCAGCAGTCCCGGATTGTGAGAGGGTGAATGCTGGGCTGACGAGGACCCCTCCCTTGCACAAATTTTGTGCACTGGGCCTCTAGTTATCAAAAAAAAAATAAAATAAAAAATAAAACAATATATATCTATATCACCACAAACACACTTGTTATAGACTTCCCTTGGCAAACTTGATATTGACACATCTCAAGAATGTATTTAAATGTTCTGTTGGTCTCCAGTAGAAGAAATTTTGGTGTTGGGCCCTCGTGACAGATGATTTCAAAAAGCATTTTCATTTTCAATTTAGGTTTATTACCCAGAAGTAAGAGATTGTGAATCCTTTCTCTGAAAATAGCAATGGATCCTCCAGCACCTGAAGTAATAAAGAGCCTTAATTGAGGTGTGCTATATTATAAGCTGTCAAATTATTATGAAAAATGTACTGTCATCCATTTACTACATAAAGCATATATTTTTATCATCCATTATGATTCAATTATGGTCATTTACATTTCACACCTGAAAGTTATTTATACTTTAAAATACTCCTGATTAGAAATGATATGCAATTAGAGAACTCTGTTCACGACACCTGAGTTAGTTGTTTTCCTTAACACCATTAGAAACATAAGCAATGAGATAACTAGTTCATATTAACCTACTTTTTTGAAAAGATCAATATTTACTTATAATGTGCTCTGGGTCCTTCTGTTTAGGTTTCCTGATTATGATTTACTAGGACTCTTAAATATATCATGCCTATTACCTTTCACTATAGGTATTTCTCAGTGTTTTTTAGAATATCCTCAGATTTTTATATTGTGAAGTAGCTTTACAGTTGTGAGTACATGAAACAGTTTATTTTTGTATTGCTACTTATTAATTACTAGAGGCCCAATGCACAAAATTAGTTCAAGAGTAGGCCTTCCTTCCCTCCGGCTGCCAGCAGGCACCTGGAAACCTGGCTTCCCTCGCAGCCCTGGCTTTGTCCGGAAGGGTGTCCATTCTAATTAGCATATTACACTTTTATTATTATAGGTTTTGTTATTTATTTATATTACATCTGTAAACCCACTTTTGCCCACTCCTGTATATTTATGTATAATCATATATACTATCTATACTAATAAAAGCCTAGGTGGCCCTCACGCCCTCACACAATGTCCTCACATCATCACAAGATGGCCACCCCACATTGTCACAAGATGGCCACCACAAGATAGCCGCCACAAAATGGCCAGCAGGGGAGGGCAGATGTGGGCAATCAGGCTGGCAGGGGAGTGCAATTGGGGGCGATCAAGCTGGCAGGGGAGGGCAGTTGGGGTGATTGAGCCGGCAGGGGAGGGCAGTTTGGGGTGATTGGGTCAGCAGCGGAGGGCAGTTGGGGGCAACTGGGCCTATAGAGGAGGGCAGTTGGGAGCCATCGGGCCAGAGGGGAGGAGTTAGATGTCAATCAGGCTGGCAAGCAAGCAGTTAGGAGCCAGCAGTCCTGGATTGTGAGAGGGATGTCCAACTGCTGTTTCAGTCAGACATCCCCCAAGGGGTCCAGATTGGAGAGGGTGCAGGCCTGCTGAGGGACACCCCTCCTGTGCACAAATTTCATGCACCGGGCCTCTAGTTCATATGTATTTATGAAGAGATTTAATAAATACAAGATTTATTATACGGAAGTGACTCAAGCAATTATGAAAGCTGGCATGTCCCAAGGTCTGCAGGTTGACTCAGTAAACTGGAGACCCAGGAATGCTGTTGGTTTAGTTCCCATCTGAGGCACATGGCCTGACAACCAGGAAACTAATGACATATTCAATTTCAAAGGCTAATAGGCTTGAGACCTAGGAAGATCTGCTGTTTCAGTTTTATTCTGAAGGCAAGAAAAAGTTGGTGTCCCAGTTCAAAGGGCATCAGGCAGGAATAAAATCTCTTATTTGAGGGAAGGTCAGATTTTGTTCTATTCAGATCTTCAAATGATTGGATGAGGCCCACTCACTTGAGAGAGGACAATCTGATGTATTCAGTCTACTAATTTAAATGATAATCTCATCCAAAGCACCCATATGAGAATACTCAGAATTATGTCTGACCAAATATCTTGGCACCTCATGGTATAGTCAGTTGACACACAAATTTAACCATCACAGTACCATTGTTATAATGACCTCAAAAACGACTTAACCAGTATTCATTTTTTTTCTATTTTCCTTAATGCATGGTGATTTTTATATTTTCTTCTTAAAAGATTCTTCTGAAATGTAAATTCAACAACAAAGGTATAGGGAAACTTATGTTTTTCCTGTGATTGTCAGGCACAAACAATCTACACTAACTATAAAAATATGCTATCACCCTTAAATGAAGTGAACAAATTTCTGTACAAAGAAACTAGCCAAAACTGACACAAGATAACATTTGAACTATCCTGTAAACAGAATAAATCAATTCACTGACAAATACTTTCCCACATTGGTAGTCTGGCAATAGCTATTCTTTAGTATCAGTGTTTGTTCCTTTCCCTATCAATCTAAATAGAAAATTTCAAAAAGGCCAACGAACATATGCACAACTCATAAGCGACTTTTTAATGGCCTTGGACTTAAATTTGAACAAGGATCACCACTTTAGTGAGCATTTTTTCAGTCATTTTTGCTCTGCAGGATTAAAACCTTTCTACAGAAATCATATTCATTAATATTCTCATTATGCTAAATGATATCCCAGACAGGGAAAGACAAATACTGTAAGGATTAATTTGTATGCAGAATAAAAAAAAACACTACAAAGCAAGCAAACAAAACAAAAATAAACTCATAGAAACAGAACCAAAGCAATGATTAGCAGAAGGGAGGGGATGAAAAGAGGAAGGGGAATATAGTCTATAAGATTGTGATACGTTTACATAGTGACAGGTGTTTACTAAAATTAATGGGGTGACTACATTGTAAGACATAAAACCGCCAAATCAACTAATATAATCAATATGTGATTGTATACCAACTATATATTTAAATTTAAAAAATACTCAAAAATATTTATATTCTCTTTCTCTTTCTCTCTCTCTCTCTCTCTCTCTCTCTCTCTTTCCTTTCCTCTCTCTAGCCCTCTATCTCCTCTCCATTCCCCACCCTTGTTAGTGATGGTTTAGGCAGTATCTGGGTCCATTTCCTGATACAGAGGTATCCAAAATTAGTGTACTTGAAATCTTGGAGCATCATATTTTTGAAGGCACTATTGTTGCAAACTTAGCCTAGACCAGTGATGGCGAACCTATGACATGCGTGTCAGCACTGACACGCGTAGCCATTTCTGAGGTGGCCGCATGCCAAGGATGAAACATTTGCTGCTCCTGAGGATGAAACATTTGCGAAACAATGTTTTTTCCTCAAAGTGACACACTACCCGAGTTATGCTCAGTTTTTTGGCAAAGTTTGACACACCAAACTCAAAAGGTTGCCCATCACTGGCCTAGACTGTACATACTTGGCCTTCAACTATATCTTGAATTACTCAATGTTTAATAAATTATCTGTTTAATCACACATAATAGACTTTGGTTATTTACAACTCAGATCATCTATAATAATAAAAGGGTAATATGCTAATTAGACCAGAAGTCTTCCAGACACCCTCAGGAAGCCAGACCAGGTCCCGGGTGCCAGTAGGCAGCTGGAGGAGGGAAGTAGCCTAGGTCCTGGGTGCTGGAAGGAAGCCGGTGCCATTAGCCAGGGAAAGGAAGGCCTATTCTTGCAAGAATTTTCATGTATCGGGCCTCTAGTTGATATATAATTTGATACCTGGGTAAATTGAGGGCAAGAAAACTTTAGAAACATTATAGGAAGTTGGTATTTGTTATCTACCTCCTTGTGGCTGAAGGCAGAGAACATTTAGGTTGGATTAAGACATGGGATTCTGGCAGCCCATGATATTCAGTGACAAAACAGCTAATTAAATTATTACCTGTGGTCACCTAGAATAAAGTGTCTATTGATGACCAGGTTTTGAGAGATTGAGTCATCTCTCAAAAAGAACAGAGTGAAGGGTATGATGAATTCGAAGCTCTAGGGTGGGCTGGTAGCTTTTAATTTTGCTGGACAGTTTAAAGGAAATGTGTAACAAGTTCAAGGTCCTAAATTCTCAGCTCAAAATCAGACAGACAACCAAGGATTTTCAGCATCTCTCATTTCTTTTTGCCTCTAGGCTGAAATAGATGGAAATAAAACTTAAAGCTTGATCCTAAGGGTTTTCAATTTATGTAGGTTGAATTAACAATATGACAATGCATCAAAAGTGTCAGAGCTTTGATAGGGAAAGAATAAAACACCGAAGGTAGGTGTAAGGACATATTGAGAGATTTGGATGTCTTAAAATACACCAAATAACCAGAATCCAAATCAACCTTTATTTCCAACAGTCATTACTTCCATCTGATGTGACTATTCCTGTTCTACTGAAAAACCTTAAAATTATTTAATAAAAGTTTCTTCCAAAAACAAATTAATGCTTACCATATTCTATAATCTATGTTTATTGTCTTCAGACCTCTAACTAAAATCATATTCCAGCAGATGTACAAAGTTACATGCATATTAAAAAAGGAGGAAAAAATTTATAATCATAAAAGAATACAGGATTTTGTATATATATTTTTATACACATTATATATTTGTATATACTAATACACAATTGAAAATATATGAGATCGTGTGTTTTAAGTGTGCTATACAAAGCAAAATGAAGGAAGAACATAATTTTAGGGGAAGCTCAATTTATAATTTGGGCGATCTGATAGACATTCTGAAAGTTATTTATACTTTAAAAAAATATTCCCTGATTAGAAATGATATATTATTAGAGAACCCTGTTCATGACAAGTAACACATGATTGGATGGTGGGCTATTAAATCTCCAGTTTCTGAATTTATGGTTGAAATAATTACCCACACATAATAACATTTATATTAGGAAGAGCCTAGTGAAACACACTGGAACTGCATTCTTCTTTCAAAATAGTAAACCAAAAGCAACAACATACTCATGGGGTATCAGAAGCTTTATTATTATTGAGTTTTAGAAAGCAAAACAAACAGAAAAGATAGTGATTCCTATATTATCCCCTTGTAACTCCTCTGTTTGGCTAATCAAATATAAATTAGATATGTTTTTAGAAATATATTAAGCTTGCCCTGGTCAGGTAGTTCCATTGCTTGAAGTATTGACCCCTACAACAAAATGTTGTGAGTTCGATTCCTGGTTAGGGCCCATACATAGGTTGCAGGTTTGATCCCCAGTAGGGCACATAAGGAAGGCAACAGGTTGATCTTTCTGTCTCTCTCTCCCTTTCTTTTTTTCTCTCTCTCCCTCTCTCTCTCCCTCTTTCTCTGAAAATAAAAATCAATAAAAACATAGCCTTGGTCGAGGATTAAGAATTATATATATAATTAGAGGCCTGGTGCATGAAATTCATGCTCGGGGGGGGAGGTGTCCCCAGCCCAGCCTGCACCCTCTCCAATCTGGGACCCCTTGAGGGATGTCCGACCGCCCGTTTAGGCCTGATTGGGCCTAAACGGGCGGTCGGACATCCCTCTCACAATCCAGGACTGCTGGCTCCCAACCACTCACCTGCCTGCCTGCCTGATTGCCCTAACTGCTTCTGCCGGCCAGCCTGATCACCCCCTAACCACTCCCCTGCCAGCCTGATCGATGCCTAACTGCCCTCCCCTGCAGGCTTGGTCCCCACCAACTGCCCACCCCTACAGGCCTGGTTCCCCCCAACTGCCCTCCCCTGCAGGCCTGGTCCCTCCCAACTACCCTCCCCTGATTTACTGCTGGCCTGATTGCCCCAACTGCCTTCCCCTGCTGGCCATCTTGTGACAGCCATCTTGTGTCCACATGGGGGTGGCCATCTTTGACCACATGGGGGAGGCCATCTTGTGTGTTGGAGTGATGCTCAATTTGCATATTACCTCTTTATTATATAGGATATATGTCATACCAATTGTGCATTTTAGGAATTTAGAGACAGCATATATACCATCTGAGTGTGCCACCCAGAACTGTATATTAGGAAATCTGGAAGGTTTTATGTGTGATCTAGAATGATAAGGTGAAGGTTTCCAATCTGTTCCATACTGAGGCATACTCATCTCTACTACTTGACCATTTTGAAACAATAGACACAACATTTACACTGCATAGTTCTATTCACTATGCAATTTCAAGGACATTTATAAAAGCCAATTTAAATATGAGTGGTGCCCCTGGAATTAGGAAGCACCCAATATTCATAAATATATATGATAGTCCTGACAACTATATGGCAGAGTAGAATTCTCTTTATATCTGTAAGAGACTCATATATAAGTCCAAAGTAGATTTCCCTAAAGTTTTAGAGCTAATTACATTTTGGGAGGGGAAATGCAGATCTTTTCAAAATGTCACTCTTAGCCTTTCTAGGCACTAATAGAAATTAAATGCTTTACTCTGAAGATTCCACGTGACAGATCACATACCACTTAAGGATCCAATATGACTTGGTATTATTTGATCATTAAAGACAGAAATACTGAGCAATATTCATTATTAAGCATTAGAGATGGAACCAGGTTCCAACAGGCTCTGAAGGCACAAGCAGGCTGCCTGAGCATATAAGCTCATTAGCCTAAATACCTGCCCCACTCCTCTTCCCTCAATCTACACTATTGGCTTCATGAACATCAAATGTATAGAGTTGATGCAGAAAAAAAGTATTAAGCTTATTTTAAAAATACATCTATAAAATTTTCTATCACCTTCAAGGAAGGTAATATTTTTATATTAAAGCTCAAGTGAGATGATAGAGAAGAGAAAGCCTCCTGGGCTGAAGATGTTAATGATTTGTCTCACTGCTACTTTTATTAGAAAGTAAAGGGTTCTAGAGGTAAGGGTCTCTACCATTTGGGACCAATGATTTGAATATATTTTGAGATGGAAAAATAATATTGGAGTTCTAATTATGAGCTTTGGGGAAGAATTAAGTAAATGGTCTGCTTCATATGTCCCAGGAGTGTGATACCTTTGTCATGTATGAGTGCCAACAAATGCTTCAGCTGCTGTGAAGCCTGTGGATGTCAACGAGCCTTTTACCCCACCATGCTCAGTTCTCACCCAAGGGCTCTGGTCCCAAGTGATAGTGGTGGAAGGGGAAAGCAGTATACATAGTCCAACGTTGACTTCGCCATGGCAAGGTGACCTGATTAACACTAGTAGATATGACATGAAACAAACTTTGTGTCACCATACCTTTTAAGGTAAGCAGCCAGTATGGTGGCAATTTTTCTGCATTAAATATTTTCAACAAGAAAAAGAGCTGTTATTGATTTTCAATTACCATTATGTTAGTTAGCATGTCCTTAAGCATGCCATTATATTTTAGTTAGCATGTCCTTAAGCCAATTTACTAAATGTGCTATTTGATATCATGATTTAACCCACAATAATGCTTATGACAAAAAAAAAAGATTTTATAGTTAAAAATATTAGGTTGCATACTATTGCTTATGCATTCACTGGTCTGAACATGTACTCCATTTTTCTGAAGCAGCTGCCCTAGAATATATTGGAATTGATATATACAACTTTCAAGCTTTATTTCTTATCCTAAAAAAAAAATAACAATTTACTAATATGTGGTATAATTTTTCCTCCTAGCCAGAATATATACATCCAGAGGGAAAGAAATGGAAATGGAAGAGGTAATTCTCACTGTCACATCTACGACCTACTTGAGAATGTATGGTCTACTCCTTGGCATCCGAGACTGCTTGTTCACTAGTTTTATATCAAAGAAAGATTATACAATCTTTATATATAGACTAGAGGCCTCGTACATGAATTTGTGCACAGGTGGGGTCCCTTGGCCTGGCCGGCAAAGAGGTCTATTGGGGGGCCGGCCAGCCAGGGGGAGGGACTTCGGGAGGTTGGCCAGCCAGTCAGGGGGGCTGGCTGACAGGGGGGAGGGGCCATGGCTGGCCGTGGGGAGGAGCCCCAGGAGGTTAGCCAGCCGGCCAGGGGAAGGGGCCTTGGGAAGTTGTCCAGCCGGGGGGAGGGGCCACGGGAGGTTGGCTGGCTGCAGGAGGTTGTCTGTGAGAAGGCACTGACCACCAGGGGGCAGCTCCTGTGTTGAGCATCTGCCCTCTGCTGGTCAGTGTGCATCATAGCGACTGATGGACCAGTCGTTCTGGTCATTCAGTCATAATGGTCACTTAGGCTTTTATATATAGAGAGATTATATATGAGGTAATACAACACGGTTTCCTTTGCATAATAAGTCATTTTAAGTAACACATAACTCTAGATAAATAGAACAAAGATGAATTACTGTCTAATAATTAATCCTTACTCTAAAGGGAAAAATATAGCCCCTAAACAAAAAGGATGGAGTAGGGATAAAGTCATAAGAATCCCTAGGATCAACTAGTACTGCCACATCTAATAGTAACATTTAATAGAATATAACACCCATCTCATGTGGACAGAACCAGAAAACCTAGTAATGAAGATTTAAAATACTTATTAAAGTATTCAGTGGTACTTCCTGAGAACATAAAAAACAACAACATGGAATAAAAAAGAAACTCAGTTGAAAATACCACTCATGGCCTTGAGATCAGCTGTAGGAATGTAGAATGAGGATATAACAACTTTTTGTTTATTATTCTTTCAACATTTAAAATACCTTAATAGATAACTTTAAATATCATTTAAATATTTTTTGAATTTTCACATGTATTTTCCAAATACAGAATGTCACTATCCTACCTAATAATAGAGTAATATGCAAATTGACCGTACCTTCGCTACACCCACAAGCCACGCCCACCAGGAAACCATTGCAGGGACGCTGGGGTTCGGCTGAGCCCAAGGCTGGGAGCCTGCACGGATCACAGGAAACCACTGGGGGTCGGCTCCTCCGATCCTTAGCAGGGACACTGGGTGCGGCCAAGCCCAAGGCCGGGAAAGCCTCGGGCGGAGGCTTTCCAGGCCTTGGGCACCAGCGGGGAGCCTGCACGGATCGCAGGCAACCACCAGGGTCGGCTCCTGCGATCCCTAGCAGGGAGGCGGGTGCAGTGGAGCCCAAGGCCCCCGCCTGGGGCCAAGCCCCCACCCTGAAAGAAGGCAGAAGGCGGTGGCCACAGCCAAGGCCTGGGTCCCTGGTGCTGGCAGAAAACTGGTGCAGGCAGCCAGGTGAATGAAGGTCTATTGCACGAATCTTTTTTTTCCAAATACAGAATGTCACTATTTGTTTATAATCATCATCATAATAATCTTATGCTAAATAGCAAAGCTCATAGTAAACGACAACTACATGCTTCCAAAAATCTTGGGAATCTTTCTTATGCCTATGATCAAGTTTTCAAAAATCCTGTGGGATCCAGCTTTGGAATATATCCAGAATCATATCATTCCTTGAAACCTCTTTATTACCACTGACAAAGATTCTCTCCTTGACCAAACTGATGGCAGGCTTCTCTGAATTCTACTAGTTGAGAGGTACATAGGCTTGTGTCTCTCAACAACCCAGTTCCAGCAAGGAACCTACTAAATCAGTTTAACCATAATCCCCCATCATCGATATTGTGTCTCCCTTTATATATGACTAAAGGCCCGGTGCATGAAAATTCATGCACTGGAGCAGGGCATCCCTCAGCACGGCCTGCCCCCTCTCACAGTCTGGGAGCCCTCAGGGCCAGGAGGCAACCCAGTGATTAGGGTAAGGCGACACCCCCATCAAACCTCTGCTGATGCCACTGCTGGCAGCACAAGCCTCAGCCGTCCCTAGTTACCTGAGCCTTGGGCGGCTCTGGGCAGCTTGGGGGATGAGGGGACTGGGGGACTCCAGAGGCAGGTGCGAATAGTGGCCGGACCCGCCTGGAGGCTGGGCCAGCTGTGCTGTGTGCCTGCCTCCCTGATGGGACTGAGGGGACTGAGTGCTGCCATCTTGTGGCTGTGGGCGCCACCATCTTTGTGATTTGCATATTCCCTCTTTATTAGATAGGATTTGGTTTCTCATCGTCCATTTTTCCTTAAGTAGTATCTAACCACCCTGTCCTACTTCAGCAAGAATCCTGTTTGGTTGATGTAGCCAGAACCCCAATACTCTTGATGATTCCTCTTAAGAACTTTCCATCCACTAAACCCCCACCCTGCTCCTTGCCTATAAAATCCCACTTTTTTGTTTTGTTTTCCTTGTTTTGTTCAGAATTGAGCCCAATATATCACTGCTACTACAAGACCCCATTGTAGCAGCCCTCCTTAAAGAAAGTCTCCCTCACCATCCTTACAAACCAAAACCCATTCCACCATCAACAATTGCTGAGAGAATCACAATCTTCCAGTCTAGTTTCACAGACTGGCCAATGCATCATTACAGTCTTTTCTTAAAACCAGCCAGGATCTTCCTTTCAAAAGATAATCCAGGTATGTTATTACTCTTTAGATCCCTTCAGGGGCTTACTGTTGCACAAAATTAAATACATGGTAATGTAGATTTTTAGGTCAAAGCCTCAATCAAAATGTGTCCATTATCAAGCCATCTTTCACCAATCTGAAATTTTCTTCTGGCTTTCTTCCTTTCTCATTCAGTTACAGGTGGTAATCTTTTAGAATTAATCTGTTTCCAAATTCTCATTGGTTCCTCAGTAGTTAGAAAGAGGGAAGTTATTATTCATCTTCACTACAAATATTTTTTCACCTACTGAAAGCTAAAGGGAAAATAATTAGTGTAACAGAATTAGGTATCCAAATTTATGGGGTATACCACCTTTCCTTGTCAAACTGTAATTTATTGGGGAAAGAATTTAGACATTTCTGAAGTTTCCGTGCCAGGTATAAATCCTTGTGTGTCTCAAGAATTCAGTTAATATTTGCTGGTATACTCACATAAAATTACCACTTTGGTTTATCTACAGTTGTTTGTTTCCCTCCCCCCTAAAAAAATAATCTAGACTTTTAAAAAATGTAAACCTATTAATCAAAACTGTGTGGATTTTATTATAGATCTACCTACCTATCCTTAAGGCCTTATGCCATGCAACATAAATGGCACATGAATGTGTAGAAAGCAGTTCTGGCTGTCAAAGATCTTGCCATACATAGATGTTATAATTACAGATTTTAAAAAGGCTCAAATAGAATATTAAAAAAAAATATATCAAAGTCATGAATATTTCAATTGATGAGAAAGGTAAGACTAACACGTCTTGGTCTTAAATCCCTAGAACCTGTTTAAAATCATCTCTCAATACGCATTAATACATTTCTTTTCTTCATGCACACACATCGGTTGGCTCCTTCTAAAACACTCATATTCCAGCAAGTGCTTATAATAAGTCAGTATTTAACTGTCATCCACTCCAGACTTCTAAAGTCCAGTTAGGCCTGTCTGTCCTTCCGGTGTATTTCAGTTGCGGGGCCTTGACCCATGAAATAAGAGGTCACAGTTTCATTCCCTGTCAGGGCACGTGCCCAGGTTGCAGGCTCCATCCCCAGTGGAGGGCACACAGGAGGCAGCAGATCTATGATTCTCTCTCATCATCTTTATTTCTCTTTCTCCCTCTCCCTTCTTCTTTCTGAAATCAATAAAAACATAGTTAAAAATAAGTAAATAAAGTCCAGTTTAATTCTTACCTCTTTCTCAGGGACTTTCCTGGTCAGTCTTCTTTTCTTTACTGTTGAATTTCTATAAAATAATTATTTCATTATTTCTTGAGAAGAAGAATATAGGATTTTGCACTTAATTATTTGGTGAACAAGTCTTTATTTTTTTAAATTATATATCACACAACTGGAAACTAAAATCATGACAACTATTTCATTTGTATTTCTCTAAGTACACAGAATCAAAATATGTTGAAAAGCTTTCCTAAAGTGCATGTTTTGAGTAAATACATAAATAATAATTTCATAAAGCCGAGTACTTATTTTTACAGAGGATGGAATTGTATGCATATATATTTGTATCCATGTGTTTAGGCAAAATAATGGGTGATTTTGTGATATTTACTTCAACCAAGAAATTTAAGGTCTTTGAAATTACTACTTTCAGTCTCTAGCTTTAATTATTATCTCTTTATAGTCGTTAAGATCATCTAAACACCAGTTCATATAGTACAAAGTAAATAAAATTGATTTTGAAGTTTTAAGTGAAGCTTAAAAATTCAATAATAGTTACATATAATGTATTTAGTTTAGACTTTTAATAATGATAGAATCTTTAAGCAGAAACTAAGTATTTCTTTTTATTACTTAGTCTTTCTTTTTAGATGACTTTGTATTTTCAACATAGGATAATAATTTTGTCTTCCAGAGTTGTATCAAGATAATCCTCTTCATACTCTGAAATATCTTCCAATATACCCTTGATGGTCTCTGTGTCCATATCTTCATTTCTTGAGGCACTAGTAGATCCTGCAGAATCTGAAGGGAAACTGAATGACATTAATAAAGAATCTTCCCCATGAGCAGAAGGTCAGGAGGGAGACTTTCTCCATTATGAGCAAGGTTCGGGGCAAGCCGGACATTTCTCCTGAATGGTCTCAGGGCAGCTTGGCCACTACCACGTCAAAGCTTATGTGCACCTGTTCTTTAATATTTTCCAGAGAAGGACTTTCTTGATGGGTATTGGTTTCAGGATCTGAATCATTTAACCTCCACATCTGAGGATTACTGAGAATAATCTTCAGGCTTTGTCTAGGTTCCCACTGGTTTGATGGAAGGTCTTGCTTGGCTGTGTGCATGGAGTGGCCCATTCTTTTCAAAGAGTCCATGTTCTTTAGGCCGAATCTTTTTCCCCAGGAGAACCAAGATGGCGGCATAGGTAAATACCTATACTTGCTGCCTCTCACAACCACATCAAAATTACAACTAAAAGGCAGAACAACTACTACCCAGAACTGCGGGAAAGCTGGCTGAGTGGAAGTCCCACAACTAGAGAGGTGAAGAAAGCACATTGAGACTGGTAAGAGGTGTGGAGGCACTGAAAGTGCTGCCACCTGGATGTGCTGCTCTTTTAACTGGGAGGGAGATACAAGCTCTTGCTTGCTCTGAATTCCAGTTCTGGGTGAGACTCTGGAGGACCCAAACACATATGGAGAGAAACTGGACTGTCTGGCATCAGGACAAGAACACGAGCACGGCTTTCTCTCAGAGGTGCTCACAGCGGTCACTGTTCCTGCATGGGGGTGTGGGATGTGGAGATCCAAGGACCTATCCGGTGCAGGGCTGACTGGCAGCCATTGCTATTTGCTCCACCCTGGTGATTCACTGAGTCCCTGTCCCACCCAATTTACAACCCCACCCAAGCTGTGGGCATTGGCTATTGCATATGAATAGCCTGTCCTTTCTCTGCCTAAAACTTGTCAAACTGCAGCTGGGTCATAGAGCCCCAGAGCTTCTAAAAGAAGGCCAAGGCCCAGCAGCAGCAGCCTGCCTTGCTTCACAGCTGGGCCTCATCTGGGCACTTCCAAACCCCATACAAAGAGGAGGAATCTGCAGATGTCTCTGTAGCTCCCGCTGGGCAGCCCCCGACAGTGGATGACCTTGCACCTCCTTGGAGATCCAAGAGACAGTGTACCCAGTGGTCAGAGTGAGACCATACCAGTTTACAACTCTTCACATCCATAAGTGACACACTCAAGGGGCAGACTCAGTGAGTACCAAAGCCCTAGTGAAGCAAGTCCTGCCCCATAAGGGTGTCTCCTGCGCAACAGATCTTCCATGTGTAGACACAGCTGGTCCTCACAGTGAATTGGCCTGGAGGTCAATTCCTCCCAGTGATACCAACAACAATCAAGGCTTAACTACAAGACTGTGCAAACAGCCCACAAAGGGGTACACCAAGAGTGTCCACCTCAGGTGACTGGGGAGGCTGAGCCACTGGGTCCTATAAAACAACTACCACACAAGGCCACTCTATCAACTCAAGGAGACTTACCAGCTACCCAATAAATAGAAACACAGGGAAGCAGCCAAAATGCAGAGACAAAGAAACAAGTCACAAATGAAATAAATGGAAGAAAGCAAACTACTGGATATAGAGTTCAAAACCACAGTTATAAGGTTATTCAAGAATCTTCTAGAAACCTCCAAGAAATTTAGTGAGACCCTCAAGGATATGAAAAAGGACCAATCAGAAATTAAGTATACATTGACCGAAATAAAGAATAATATACAGAGATTCAACAGCAGACTAGAGGATCCCAAGAATCAAGTCAAAGATTTGAAATACGAAGAAGCAAAAAACACCCAATCAGAAAAGCAAAAAGCAAAAAGAATCCAAAAATATGAAGATAGTGTAAGGAGCTTCTGGGACAACTTCAAGTGTACCAACATCTGAATTATGGGGGTGTCAGAAGAAGAGAGAGAGCAAGATATTGAAAACCTATTTGAAGAAATAATGACAGGAAACTTCCCCTACCTGGTGAAAGAAATAGACTTACAAGTCCAGGAAGTGCAGAGAACCCCAAACAAAAGGAATCCAAAGAGGACCACACCAAGACACATCATAATTAAAATGCCAAGGGCAAAGGACAGAGAATCTTAAAAGCAACAAGAGAAGAGAAAAACAGTTAGTTACCTACAAGGGAGTACCCATACAACTGGCAGCTGATTTCTCAACAGAAACTATGCAGGCCAGAAGGGAGTGGCAAGAAATATTCAAAGTGATGAATAGCAAGAACCTACAACCAAGATTACTCTACCCAGCAAAGCTATCATTCAGAATTGAAGGTCAGATAAAGAGCTTCACAGACAAGAAAAAGCTAAAGGAGTTCATCACCACCAAAGCAGTATTATATGAAATGCTGAAGGGTATTCTCTAAGAAGAGGAAGAAGAGAAAAAGGTAAAGATGAAAAATTATGAACAACAAAGCGACAACAAATACATATCTATCAACAAGTGAACCTAAAAATCAAATTAATAAAAAACCTGATGAACAGAACAGACTGGTGAATGTAATAGAATCAGGGGCATGGAAAGGGAGCAGACTGACAATTCTCAGGGGGAAGGGGTTGTGGGGGCTGCAGGAAGAGATTGGACAAAGAGCTTACAACTATGGACGAGGTCAGTGGGGGGCGGGCATGAAGTGGGGTGGGAACCCGGTGGAGGGGAGCTATGGGAGGAAAAAAGAGGAACATCTGCAATAAGCTGAACAATAAAGATTTTAAAAAAAAGAATCTTTTTTCCCCTCTCTTTTCTTATTTGGGCTAATTCCTCTCTGCAGTTGATAATATGGGTGATTACCTGATCCATGTCCTTCTCGTGCACCTTTAGGTCAAACCAGGCTTCCTGGGCAGTAACTTCCAACTGTAACAAGTTGTAAACTTTTGATGAATCAATATAGAGCTATTTAAATGTTGACAAGCCTTGTTGAGATACAAGCCCTTTCATCATTTCCACTGTAATAATTTCAGATACCTTGAAGCAATTTTCCCCTTAGTTTCTTTTTATTTGAACCAGTCTCTGATGATTTTCTCCATAACAATTTTAAAGCATTTCTGGGCCAAGTTTAATTTCTTTTTCTTCATTGTCAAGGCATTTCAGTTGTTCCAAGCAGAAGAAACACCATATTATATCCAGCTGTAGCACTGCATAGTAATCTACTGAGCCTAATAGTTCTATACAAGACTCACAGAAATATTTGTCAGACTAACAGACGTGGAATGGAAAGGCTATTCCATAGTATTTTATTTTTAGGAATGTTCTGCCCTTCTTCTGATATACCACAGCTAACATAAGGGCTTTTCTATGTGCTGGAAGGATTCTGATTTATCTGCCTGTCTGGTCAGCTATGTGCAGGGTCTTGGTTCACCACTATCTCAACTCTCTCTATATATCTCTAGTCTTGGTCCTCTGAGTTCTTCTTTTTCTTTCTTTCTTTCTTTCTTTCTTTCTTTCTTTCTTTCTTTCTTTCTTTCTTTCTTTCCTTCTTTCTTTCTTTTTTTTTTTTTAACTTAGGCCTCATGTTGCTCTTCTTCAACTTGGCATTTTTTTCTCACATCATTTTCAAATTATTTCCGTTGAAGCACCATAGCTTTTACACTGTTCTTCAAGTATTTTTTGTAGTTGATTTTTTTTCTTGTTTATGACAATTTTGATATAATTTCTTGATATCCAAAGGTTTTAGCAATTTTAGACCGTAGTTATGTGTCAGTGATGTGCAATCAGGTCTCCAACACATTTTTTTTCTATCTTTTCTTAGTCTTGGAGGTAAAAATATACTTCAATTGTAAAATCTTCTGTTATTTTATAATTTTAATGTCAAAGCTCACACTCAATTGCTTTGCAACATGTTTTTTTCTACTATCTTTTCTACTTAATTTTCACAACATTCTAGCTTGTCGAAGTACTTAGCAAGGTCCTTCAATTCTAAACCAGCCTCTTGATTTTAATCTACATATGGAGATTCCCAAAGTTGAATTCTGTTCCCTTAAAAACTGGGCCTGCCCTAGCTGGTTTGGCTCAGTGGATAGAGCTTCAGCCTTCGGACTGAAGGGTCCCAGGTTCAATTCCCGTCAAGGTCACATGCCCAGGTTGCGGGCTGGATCCCCAGTGGGGGGGCGTGCAGGAGGCAGCCAATCAATGATTCTCTCTCATCATTGATGTTTCTATCTCTTTCTCTCTTCCTTCCTCTCTGAAATCAATAAAAATATTTTTTTTAAAAAAAGAGAGAACTAATTTAGGTTCTCCATTTAAAAAAACAAAACAAAACAAAACAAAAACAAACAAACAAAAAAAACCTGGGCCTGTTCCAGCAGCCTCCCTTGGCCTTTGACCCACTGGCTGGTCTTAATCTGGACCCGGGGCCTGGAAGCAGGAGCCCATGCCCCCTGAGGCAGAGCATCCACCATGGCCAAGTACCTGGCTCAGATTTTTGTGATGGGGGCATGGGTAGTGGCAAGACCTTTGCCTGGGGCCTGACCAGGAGTTTGCAGCCAGGTGGGCAGCAGCTGATACCCGGGATGTGCTGGACACCAGTCTGCAGCTGCTTCTAAACTCTCTGGTCTCAGCCTCCAGGAGGCACAGCAGATTCTCACTGTCTCCAAGCTGAACCCCGATGAGATCCAGAAGCTTCTCATCCTGCCCCTGTAATCCAGAGACTGCACACCTGCCACTCTCTCCCCTCCTCTGCAGAGCTAGGAACACCTATTCAAGGTGAAGGATAAATCCGTGGGCGGCTCCAGTACAAGGTGCTCGGAGCAAAGGAAAGCATGGAGGAGGTGCTCATATCCAGGCCCAGAAGGACAGAGAGAAGGATCAGAGGCTCCAAATAGGACCACTTGCTCCTCCCACCCCGCCCTGCCCCCCACCTCTAATTTATAGCTCTGTAATGAATGTCTTTTCCACAAAAACAAAAACAAACAAACTGAGACAATTTTGCTTTAAGACATCTCTTTTGTCTTCCTATGGCATCAGGACATCTGCGATGACCCAACTATTACCTGGATGAGCAGAGAGGCCACTGTTTTCATTCTGGGTGAGCCTGACCCCACCCCCAGCCCCATTCAATGTACTTTGATTACATGTCAGTGACTCTAACAAATGTTCCACTGGATTTTTGCATTGCCTTATTACACACACACACACACACACACACACACACACACACACACACACACACAAATACGAAAGCAAATACAATAATTTTAGTTATTTTGATAATAAGATTCCTGAAATTTATGAAGATAATAAAGTTGTAAATATAGGATTGAGGATATTCACACATGATTTTCTTCTTTCTACCATTAAGATCCTTGACTTTTTTTTAAATTGTTTTGATTGTTTTCATATTTCAGCAAATATATTTTGGTTTTCTTTGAGTAACAGAATGACAGTAGAAGGAAAGAGATTTTGTCATTTAACTTACACCGGATTGGGATTCAACCATTCAGAACAATATAGGTACAAAAAAAAGTGACGTAGCTGCAAATGTTTTTTCTTAACGTACAGCCTTTCAGAGGAGGTTTGGTCAAGGAAATGATTTATTTTTCTTCTTTTTTTAAAAATCTTTTTTGTTCAGATTATTACAGATGTTCCTCTTTCCCCCGCATAGCTTAACACCTATTTGTCTTTACCACTTGATTGCTATGGCTCCTTGTCGCTAGGGGTTACATGTTATTTGCTTTTATATCATCAGATTTCACAATGTTGAGGTGATCACAAAAAATTACTTGTTGATAATTGCCCTGGCCAGTGTGGTTCAGTTGATTGAACATTGACCCATGCACTGTGTGGTTGCTGGTCAATTCCCCTGAAGGGCACATGCCCAAGTTGTGAGATCTATCCCCAGTAGGGGGTGTGCTGGGGACAGCCCATCCATGTTTCTCTCTCATTTATGTTTCCCTCTCTCTTTCTCTCCTTTCCTCTCTCTCTAAAATAAATAAAAACATTTTTAAAACATTACCTGTTGAATGGTGAACATTCATTATTAACAATATCCCAATCTATGAATGTAGACCACAAGGTGTGGTCATGAAAGAGAAAGAATTGATCACAGCACTGGTAGGGGCTTCAGGCTATGTCTATAAACTGCAAGGGGTAATGAAGGGACTGGGCAAGAAGTAGGGGCAAAATGAGACATTTAATCCTAGAAATACTTTGCCAAAATGTGGATAAAACAGACTGATAAGGTGAAATTTGAATTTGTAACAACAATGAATAAAATAATTTTCTCTAGATTTACTTAACATTGTCTCATTACCTAAGGTGTCTCATTGGTACAGAAGTTCAGAAACTCTGAATGGACCAAAATATCCCTGATGGATATACGTCTAGGGCAGTGGTCGGCAAACTGCAGCTCTGTTCACTAATGAGTTTGCCAACCACTGCCTTAGGGACAACACTTAAAAAACATTTTAATAATGTACTAATGTCTTTAACCTGAAGTCGAAACTTCCGGGTAAGGGTAATGCCTTACGCGGTGGTCGGCAAACTCATTAGTCAACAGAGCGGCAAACCGTGGTTCGCGAGCCACAGTTTGCCGACCACTGGTCTAGGGGATCTGGGGCTTTTGGAAATATTTTCTGCCTCTTTCTGTACAGATTCATAACTTGGGGTGAGGGTGATTTGAATGCAGCAATTCTGCTTTTTATGTATTTACACTGAAATATTTTAGAATTTCATTTATATAAGGTGACTCTAAACCAGAGTCTGTATATAAATATGTTGACTAAGTATAATTATCAATTGGATAAATTTACTCTCAAAAGTGCAGTGAAGGCCAGGGGTGGGACAGGGGCTTGGTGAAGGAGAGTAAAAGGAGGGGAAATGGGGAACATGTGTAATGCTGTCAACAATAAAAAAATAAATGAAAAGTGTCCTAAGTTTAAATAATAAATTACATATTGGTTTTATTGCAAGTTTATTTTACTTATATTTGCTCTAATTATAAGACTTTTATCCATTTTACCAGCTACAAAATAACCCAATTTTCTGGACAAGGACCATGCCTCTCCCATGAAAACAAATTTTTATAGTTGATTGCATTGGACTTTCTGTTAAAATCCTGATTTCACCAATATGGGAGTTCAGGAAAATTATTTAACTTTAAACTTTAGTTTTTTTCATCCATAAAGTATAAAATATTATAGTACCTAATAGGGTGAGACAAATAAATAAATATATGCAGAAGTTTGAGCATTATGCTTAGAATATATGTTACTTAGTTTCTTACACATTTTAGTTATAACACAAATTGATAAACACACTACAAAACATGTTATGAGTTCAAAGGAAAAGTTATAACTTCAGAGAAAGGGGTGGAATTGGGTCAAAGAAAAAATTGTCTCAATTTTTAAAGGAGACACTCAGCACTTGAATGACAAAATGCAATCAGGATAGTGAAGGAAACATGGAAAAACATTTTTAAAAACTGTATATTTAATACAGAAAATTATAGATAATTCATTTGGTAGGATTTGAGAATAAGAGAAAATTTAAAAACAGATTGATAAATCTTAATAAAACTACATTGTTTCTCAGTGAAGAGAAGTCTTGTCTGAATTTGAGTCTTGTTTTTTTCACAAACTAGATAGATATCTTGTGTAGATTACTTAGACTTTATATGCATTAATTATTTTAGCTATAAGATTAAGTGTAATAGTTTCTACTTTATAAGGTTGTTTCAAAAATAAGATAAAATAAATATATATTCATATAGATATAGCACATAGATATGCATACACATATGTATAATATATAGAATAATTTTTTACATATAGTAAGTATTCATTGAGTGAGACATATTTCAATATCAAAATTTTAATAATATAATCAAAGATAGTGTCAAGAAGGTAATGGGATAGGTTCATTAAAAACTGATGTTTTTAAACCTTAGGCAATCCACTACATTGAGAGACATAAGCAATGGTAGAGATACAGTCTAAAAGAATGAAACATACAATTCTAATGGTACTAAATTTTAGGTGGCTATGGAACATGTGGTTATAGTTGTTCATGGGATAATTATGAGTCTTAGGGCTTTTAGAAGTGGCCAAAAAAGTAACCATGGAGTGTGCTCTAGTGAAGGCTGGGATGCATGGAGACTAACAGTAGAAAGCACAGCCGTGGATAAAACAATTTTCCCATGGCCTCTGGGCTCTTGAGTGGCAAATTTGGGATCCAAAGGTTAGCTTAATGAGGGCAGGTGACTTCATTTACTTGTAACTCAATTACCTGTAGTGATGGGCTAGGGTTAGAGAAGCCTTATTGTTCCTCTATCATGAACACTCTGTTAATTTTTTCAGAACCTCACAAACTAATTTTGAGTATGACCAGCTGATTTGAGCATAATTTATCTGTTAACACAAGTAGGTAGGGAAAAAATGATTCTGAAGGCATTTTACCACGTTGAAACAATATTCATGTGTAATTGATTTTTTTAAAAATTGATTTTACTATCAATTCTTCAAAATTGATTTCTTTTTTCAAAAATGTATTCCTATATTCCATAAACATCTGTCAGGGAAAAATGAAGAGACTGAAAGTTCAATATGTTCAATAATAAGAATGATAGTGTACTTTGGCATTGTAGATTTCTGTGACCTATTACATATATAGAATACATACACAAATTTTATGAACTATTTCTTTTATACTGATTAAAATTTTTACACTTATAAAAATTATCTTTTCTTTTTTCTTTCTAAATTAAATTTATTGGGCTGACATTGGTTAAAAAGATTAGGTTTCAAATGTACAACTCTACAATACATCTTTTGTAGATTGCATTATTTGCCCAACATCTAAAGTCAAATCTTCCATCACCATATATTTGACCCCCTCTACCCTTTACTACCCTCTCAACCCCTTTTCCTCTGGTAACCATCATACTATTGTTTGTGTCTATGAGTTTTTGTTTGTTTTAGAGCTAAAACTTAGGATTTATGTATATGTTATTTTCCAAAATATTTGTCTTGGGAATGGATGGGATACAATTATAATAAGATATCTTTCCATTAAGATGTAGCTAATAAGAAGGAACTATTAAAAATAAGCATTATAATTTTATAAATAGTTTATCATTCACTCATTTTACTTACATTTTTCCCATTTTCTTTTAAATATATTTTTTAAATTTATCTTTATTATTGAAAGTATTTCATATGTTCCCTTTTTTCACATTGATGCCCTCCCCTGCAACTCACCCCTCGGCCTTCACCACACTGTCCGTGTCCATGGTTTATGCATATATACATATAAATTCTTGGTTAATCTCTCCCTACCCAACCTCCCACTCCCTCCTTCCATCTGAGATTCAACAGTCTGTTCCATGTTTCTATGTCTCTGAATCTATTTTGTGCATTGGTTTATTTTGTTCATTAGATTCCACATATGAGTAACATCATGTGATACTTGTCTTTCTATGACTGGCTTATTTTGCTTAGCATAATATTCTCCAGGTCCCTCCATGCTGTCTCAAAAGTTAAGAGATCCTTCTTTTTTACAGCAGCATAGTATTCCATGGTGTAAATGTGCCACAGCTTTTTTATCCACTCATCTAATGATGGGTGCACTTGGGCTTTTTCTAGATCTTAGCTATTGTACATTGCACTGCTATAAAAGAAAGGTGCATAAGTTCTTTCTGATTGGTGTTTTGGGTTTCTTAGGATATATTCCTAGCAGTAGGATCACTGGGTTAAATGGTGGTTCCATTTTTAATTTTTTGAGGAAACTACATACTATTTTCCATAATGGTTGTATTAGTCTGTATTCCCACCATCAGTGTACTAGCTTTCTCTTTCTTCCACATCCTCACTATCACTTGTCATATATACTGAGGGGCCAGATTATTATGATCTCTGAACACATAATAATCTGGTCACTCAGTGTATATCCTATATAATAAAAGGCTAATATGCAAATTGTCCCCTCTAACAGGAGTTTGACCAGCAGGCAGGCCGGCCAACCGCCCATGTTCCCTCCCCCTGGCCAAGCTGGTCAGACCCCACCCATGCATGAATTCATGCACCTATATAATCTGGCCACTCAGTGTATGTTGGTTTGTTGATGGTGGACATTCTGATAGGTGTCAGGTGATACCTCATTGTCATTTTAATTTGTATCTCTCTGATGACTAGTGACTTGAGTATTTTTTTTGTTTGTTTTTTATCTCTTGGCATCCTATATGTCTACTTTGAAAAAGTATCTGTTTAGGTCCTTTGCCCATTTTTGTAATTGAATTGTTTGTTTTCCTTTTGTTAAGTTGTATGAGTTCCTTATATAATTTGGAACTTAACCCCTTACCAGATATTTCATTGTTCTCCCATTAAGTGGGTTCCCCTTTTTTGTTGATGGTTTCTTTTGCTGTGCAGAAGCTTTTATTTTGATGCAATCCCATATGTTTATTTTCTCCCTTGTTTCCCTTGCCCTAGGAGATGTATTAGCAAACACATTGCTATGAGAGATGTTTGAGATTTTTCTGCATATGTTTTCTTCTAGGATTTTTATGGCTTCATCACTTAACATCATTAAAATGTCCACATTACTCAAAGCAATCTATAGATTAAATGCAATCCCTATTAAAATACCGATGCCATATTTCACAGATCTAGAGCAAAACCTCAAAAATTCATATGGAATCAAAAAAGACCCTGAACTGCCCTGACTTGTTTGGCTCAGTGGATAGAGCATCAGCCTGCGGACTGAAGGGTCCCAGGTTTGAAACCAGTCAAGGGCATGTACCTTGTTTACGGGCACATCCCCAGTAGGGGGTGTGCAGGAGGCAGCTGATCGATGTTTCTCTCTCATTGATGTTTCTAACTCTCTATCCCTCTCCCTTCCTCTCTGTAAAAACAAAACAAAACAAAACAAAAAAACCCACAATAAAATATATTTAAAAGACCCTGAATAGCTGCAGCAATCTTGAGAAAGAAGAATAAAGTTGGAGAGATCACAATACCAGATATCAAGTTATGCTACAAAGCCACTGTAATAAAAACAGCCTGGTACTGGCAAACAAACAGGCATTTCGACCAGTAGAACAGAATAGAGAATCCAGAAATTGACCCAAGCCATTATGCTCAATTAATATTGGACAAAGGAGGCAAGGGCATACAATGGAGTAAAGACAGTCTCTTCAATAAATGGTGTTTGGAAAATTGGACAGATACATGTGAAAAACGAAACAAGACCACCAACTTACACCATACACAAAAATAAACTCAAAATAGATAAAGGACTTAAACATAAGACGGGAAACCATAAAAATCCTAGAAGAAATTATAGGTAATGAAATCCCCAACATCTCTCATAGCAATATTTTAAATATGTTTTTATTGATATTTTTATACAAAGAGGAAGGAAGAGGGAGAGAGAAACATCAATATCTTGCCTCCTGTAAACACCTCAACAGGGGGAATCAAACCAGTGACTTTTTGGTACATGGGACAATGCTCAACCACCTGAGCCACACCTGCCAGAGCTCATTTTACTTACATTTTTTTCAAGCTCTGATGCTCCCTTGTGCTATTGCTGTTATTTTTTTAAGTATTCAGCTCTGAAGAATATTCTTCTACTTTTGTATCTACTTCCTAACTACTCTTTTATACTTTTATTTGGTCTTGTTTCCTGCCCTTTCCATTAAACTATGTATATTTGGTTACCTTAAATTATAATCACTAAATCCAACAAAGTTAATCCGTTCTTACATTCTTTGCATTAGTTAGCATATGCATCATGACCAAGTGTTATAATTCATAGTGTTTACTAGTAAACAACTTTCTTCTGTTGTTAATCCTCACCCAAGGATATTTTTCCATTGATTTTTAGAGAGGGGGGAAGGGAGAAGGAGTAACAGAGAGAAACATCGATGTGAGAGAGAGACACATCCATTGGTTGCCTCCAGCATGCACCCAGACCTAGCCCTGGGATCTAGCCTGCAACCGAGGTATGTGTCCTTGAGAGAATCAAACCCAAGATCCTGCTGTCCCGAGTAGATCCCGGGCAAGTGTTTCCACACCTTCAGTCCTTGGGCTGATGCTTTACTCACTGAGCCAAACCAGATAGGGCTAAATGAACAACTTTATGTCACAATTTCTGTGGGTTGAGAATCCGAGCATAGTTTACCTGGATCCTCTGATTGTGTCTCTCACAGGTGCAGTCGAGTCATTCGCCAAGGCTGAAATGATCTTAGGGCACAATCGAAGGTGAATCTGCTTTCATGTTCACTTAAGTGGTTGTTGACTGAATTCGGTTTATTGGGCGCTATTGTACGGAAGGCGATGGAAATGAGTTATCGTTTATTAAATAATCACTGTGTCAGGGAATGTTAATGCACACACTTTAACTATTTTGTTTAAATAGATGCTATCAGTGCATGTAATTAATTTTATTAAGACTGATACTGTATAATCCTGGAATAAAAGTGCAAAGATAAGGCAGAAATTGGACTGATGCAGCCATACCCAAGGAATGCCAAGGATTGCTGGCAACCACCGTAAGCTGGGAAGAGATTCTTCTCTATAACCCTCAGAGGCAGCATAGCTCTGCTGACACCTTCGGTTTTGGGTTGCTAACATCCAGTACTCTTGAGAGAACGAATTTCTGTTGTTTTAAACTATCCAGATTGTGGTAATTTGTTATGGAAGCCCAAGGAAACTAATAAGTCAATTTAATCCTGCAGTGCAATATGACAGAACTGATGAAGTCCTATGCCAAGTTCTCTAAATTGCTATATCAGGGATGTGTACTTATTCCTTTATCTTCTTTTCAAATATAAACTTGAGTAGGAGCGTGAGGAGAAAAGGGAGCAGGTGTGTAATTTATTGTTTCATTAAATATCGACATATTGTGTCCTCACTAGGAAGGCCATAATTTATTAACATAAATATCCCAGCAATTATAAATGCACTCTGGAAAATTTGCTGAAGAGGACATTTTAAGTTTGAACAAATAAAATCATCAAAAATGTTGGAGTTTTATCTTCTTAGTATTGGTATGGCTTCTGGTTTTATGGTTACTCCTTCAGAGTATTTGTTGTCATTTCTAAATATGTAATGTCTCTTCCCTCACTAGTCTGTGAGCCCCATGTTTAGAAGGACCAAACTATGATGCTTGTTTTTTTTATCCTCTGTTGTTTTTTTTTAAATGTCTGACATATGAGTATGTTCAATAAAAAACTTTTTGAATATGAATCATTATATTCATGTGCAATTGGTTTTAGGTATTCAGGACACTAAAGCAATATTTTTAGGATACATCATTGTGAAAATCAAAAATATGTAGTCATGAGACTGACAACATATCTAGTAGGAGAGAGGAATAGAAGCTTCAGGAAAAAGAATGCAAATGGCCACTAATCTACACATAAACATATATCTCCTCAAAATATTCAAAAGAACAACCTAACAAGTTTTTATTTCTCCCTGTTGGTTGGCAAAAAATGAGATAAATAAAAATACCTAAGAACAGAGAGATCCTGGAGAAGAGAAACTGACATATGTGGTAGTAAGAAGACAACCATGCACATTACATGATTTAAAAAAAAAAAAATCTATCTTGGTTGCTTCCAGATGGTGGCATTTTATTTTATTTGTTTGTTATTGCTAACATGTATATCCTAAGTATTAATCCATAAATCTTTACTATTTTTATCTTAAAATTAATAATATATAATGCCTAATCAAATTAATTTCAACTTATTACTTAATCTTAAGAGTCTTAAGCAGTGACATCATTTTATTAACAGTAACTGCCATCACTGCCATTTTCATTATTGCAAAATCATCAAGAGACAGTCTGGGTTATGAAAATACACAAAGCTCAAGATGGGATTCTGGAGATTAACAATATTTGCAGTCTCAGACAAAAATTCTGTGTGTATACTTGTATATTTACATACACCCAATATGAAACTAGGAGGCTTTCATGTTCTTATTTGTTTTATAATTATGCATGTAACCACTAAGTGCTTGATGTTCTGTGAGTAGAGTGTGATCTATAAGGAACAAGTAAATCAACAATCTTCAGAAGGGAATGATCTGATAAATGATCAAAATGATTCAATAGGTGAACCCAAGTTCAGATTATCCTAAGTAATAGAATGTAGCTTTATTTTAATGAATTGAAGGTCAAGTAGCTTCTTTTAATTAGAATGGTATTGATTTAAATATTACTTAACTCTTATAAAGATACAGTTGGATACTCAGGTATCTTGATTTTATTTTGCAAAATTCTAATGTAAGGGGAAAATAGATGTGGCTTAACATCAATCTATTAAATTCTTAAAACTCCAACATATGTTTATTGGACTTACCATGGTGATCAGTTCATTAGGTATTTAAATGTTGAATAATGATGCTGTACAACTAAAATTAATATTGCCTGTTAAGTAAATTTTAACTTTAAAAACATAGATTTAATTTTAAATTAATTAAAAACAAAGATTATTTTAAAAATCAAAGGTATAGCATTACAACACCGCTGGGGCCGTGCTCTCTGGCCGCCGCCACCCCAGCCCTTGCCTCCCGTGCACATTAAAGAGCCAACACCATGACTGACTCCAAGTACTTCACAACCAATAAAAAAGGAGAAATCTTTGAATTAAAAGCTGAACTCAACAATGAAAAGAAAGAAAAGCAGGAGGAGGCTGTGAAGAAAGTGATTGCTGCTATGACTGTGGGGAAGGATGTCAGCTCTCTCTTTCCAGATGTAGTGAACTGTATGCAGACTGACAACCTGGAACTGAAGAAGCTGGTGTCTCTCTACTTGATGAACTATGCCAAGAGTCAGCCAGACATGGCCATTATGGCTGTCAACAGCTTTGTGAAGGACTGTGAAGATCCCAATCCTCTGATTCGGGCCTTGGCAGTTAGAACCATGGGATGCATCCGAGTGGACAAGATCACAGAATATCTCTGTGAGCCCCTCCGAAAGTGCTTGAAGGATGAAGATCCCTGTGTTCGGAAAACAGCAGCAGTCTGCGTGGCAAAACTCCACGATATCAATGCCCAAATGGTGGAAGATCAGGGATTTCTGGATTCTCTGTGGGATCTCATAGCAGATTCAAATCCAATGGTGGTGGCTAATGCTGTAGCAGCATTATCTGAAATCAGTGAATCTCACCCAAACAGCAACTTACTCGATCTGAACCCACAGAACATTAATAAGCTGCTGACAGCCCTGAATGAGTGCTCTGAATGGGGCCAGATTTTCATCCTGGACTGCCTGTCCAATTACAACCCTAAAGATGACCGGGAAGCTCAGAGCATCTGTGAGCGGGTAACTTCCCGGCTATCTCACGCCAACTCAGCAGTGGTGCTTTCAGCAGTGAAAGTCCTAATGAAATTTCTAGAGTTGTTCCCCAAGGACTCTGACTACTACAATATGCTGCTGAAGAAGTTGGCCCCTCCGCTTGTCACTTTGCTGTCTGGGGAGCCAGAGGTGCAGTATGTCGCCCTGAGGAATATCAACCTAATTGTTCAGAAAAGGCCTGAAATCTTAAAGCAGGAAGTCAAAGTCTTCTTTGTGAAGTATAATGATCCCATCTATGTTAAACTAGAGAAGTTGGACATCATGATTCATTTGGCATCTCAAGCCAATATTGCTCAGGTTCTGGCAGAGCTAAAGGAATAGGCCACGGAGGTGGATGTTGACTTTGTTCGCAAAGCTGTGCGGGCCATTGGATGGTGTGCCATCAAGGCGGAGCAATCTGCAGAACGTTGTGTGAGCACATTGCTTGATCTCATCCAAACCAAAGTAAATTATGTGGTCCAAGAGGCGATAGTTGTCATCAGGGACATCTTCCGCAAGTATCCCAACAAGTATGAAAGTATCATTGCCACTCTGTGTGAGAACTTAGACTCGCTGGATGAACCAGACACTCGAGCAGCTATGATTTGGATTGTGGGAGAATATGCTGAACGAATTGACAATGCAGATGAGTTACTAGAAAGCTTCCTGGAGGGTTTTCATGATGAGAGCACCCAGGTGCAGCTCACTCTGCTTACTGCCATAGTGAAGCTGTTTCTCAAGAAACCATCAGAAACACAGGAGCTGGTACAGCAGGTCTTGAGTTTGGCAACACAGGATTCCAATAATCCTGACCTTCGAGATAGGGGCTATATTTATTGGCAGCTTCTCTCAACTGACCCTGTCACAGCCAAAGAAGTAGTCTTGTCTGAGAAGCCACTGATCACTGAGGAGACAGATCTTATCGAGCCAACTCTGCTGGATGAGCTGATCTGCCACACTGGTTCTTTGGCCTCTGTGTACCACAAGCCTCCCGATGCTTTTGTGGAAGGAAGTCACGGAATCCATCGCAAACACTTGCCAATACATCATGGGAGCACTGATGCAGGTGACAGCCCTGTTGGCACCACCCCTGCCACCAACCTGGGACAGACTCAGGTTATTCCCTCTCAAGGTGACCTTCTAGGGGACCTTTTAAACCTTGATCTCGGTCCACCAGTCAATGTCCCACAGGTATCCTCCATGCAGGTGGGAGCAGTGGATCTCTTGGGAGGAGGACTAGATAGTCTGCTTGGCAGTGACCTCGGCGGGGGCGTTGGAGGAAGCCCGGCAGTGGGACAGTCCCTCATTCCATCATCAGTGCCTGCAACCTTTGCTCCCTCACCTACTCCTGCTGTGGTCAGCAGTGGTCTGAACGATCTATTTGAACTCTCTACAGGGATAGGCAGGGTACATGGTGGATATGTGGCTCCTAAGGCTGTCTGGCTGCCTGCAGTAAAGGCCAAAGGCTTGGAGATTTCTGGAACATTTACTCATCGTCAGGGGCACATCAAATGAACTTCACCAACAAAGCTCTGCAGCATATGACAGACTTTGCAATCCAGTTTAACAAGAATAGCTTTGGCGTCATCCCTAGCGCTCCTCTGGCCACCCATACACCATTGATGCCAAATCAGAGCATTGATGTCTCCCTGCCTCTCCACATCTTGGGTCCAGTCATGAAGATGGAACCTCTGAATAACCTACAGGTAGCTGTGAAAAACAATATCGATGTCTTCTACTTCAGCTGCCTCATCCCACTCAATGTGCTTTTTGTAGACGATGGCAAAATGGAGCGCCAGGTCTTTCTTGCAACATGGAAGGATATTCCCAATGAAAATGAACTTCAGTTCCAGATTAAGGAATGTCATTTAAATGCTGACACTGTTTCCAGCAAGTTGCAAAACAACAATGTTTATACTATGGCCAAGAGGGATGTGGAAGGGCAGGACATGCTGTACCAATCTCTGAAGCTCAGTAATGGCCTTTGGATCTTGGCTGAGCTACATATCCAGCCTGGAAACCCCAACTATACGCTGTCGCTGAATTGCAGAGGTCCTGAAGTCTCTCCGTACATCTATCAGGTCTACGACAGTATTTTGAAAAACTAATAGACTGCTCTGGTGCCCACCGGCCACCCTGTGATCGGTGCAGCCAAGAACTCTTAACTAGAAGAAATTGTTTTGCTGAGTAGAAGCTGAACCTAAATACACTGAGGCCACCCACCAAGGTAGTGACTAGTCTAACCTGTGCTAAATTAGGCCGCAACCTGTTGGATAGTGTTAGCTTTCTGTGAACTTTGTAACCACTGCTTCAGTCACTTCCCACCTTTGCCTCCTGCTGCTGCTGCTGTCTGTCCTTACCTGTGGGCTTCTACATACTGGGCCAATGGCTGGCATATTTTAGCGTAGTTGGATATTTTGTAATTGAGAGTTCATTTCAAAAGCAGAAAAAGACAAAAAATATTAAAGCAAGGAAAAGTGTCACTGAAAAAAAAAATCAAAGGTATAATTTATGACATTGTAAAGTTAGTGTCAGCATGCATGGCAAAAAAACAAACAGTACAGTTTAGTAGTAATTATTTAATTTCACTAACAGCCATTTTTTACCATAAATTCAATTCAGTAGTTATTTATTGAGAAACTACTACTTATATATTCTAAATAGATTAGTAGACTCTGAAAATACAGGGTTTATGTGAATGAAATAATATTCTAGTTCCTATGACATAAGATTGACTGCAAGGAGTATCTTATTCAACCACCCTTGATATTTATATTAAAAGGTTAAAATGAATTTAATCCATCAATAATAGGATTTAAAAATTCCTGTTGTTATTCAAAATATATTAAACATTTCTTATATTGTTTAGCAGATAATATAAATGTTGAATTACAACTCTACTACTTTATGCCTTATTCTCATTTTTTATAGAATTATTTATCTGTGTATAAGGGTTATATTTATAATTGTTTCTCTGTGCACATATAATGATTTCATAATGGAAGAATTTTGAGTAGAAATTTATTTATTTTTACTTCCCTACCTTATATACAGACCAAAAAACTTGAATTTACAGGGCTATCACCATGATAATAGTAAGATTATGAATGGTAAGTGTGTGTGTGTGTGTGTGTGTGTGTGTGTGTGTGTGTGTGTGTTTAAAATATACATTCTAACACTGTGGAAACCGAAATGATGAGTAAGTGCCAATATTCTCTAGACAATTGTACTGAAAAGTGAACAAAGAGTAATTATATTTCTCTTATTTTCAAAAGATAAAATGTGTATCTCATGAAATAAATTATTATCCATTCAAAAGGAGAGCCCTTTAAAACTACTTCAAAATATGTGCTTTTTTTGAGATGTCTGAAGGAGACATTGGGGACACAAATGCAATTTGAAACATTTTATTTCTACAGTACTGATAGTCTCTGTTATTACAGCTCTTCTAATAGTTAAAGAAGATATGAAGCACTGAACTTTGTGTCAACCAAAGAGAATAGAAAAACAACCCCAAAACTCAATACTGTTTAGTCCAATTTGTGAACTGATTTGAGGCAGGTAATTCAGAGACTGGAAAAACTGTCTTTCACTTAAGAACCAAAAAATCCAATTTAGTGCAGTTGATATCTTTACTCCAGCCAGGAAAGCTGTTTCATCTTCATTTTAGTCTAGATTGCTACTATATGAAGTGACAGGGGGCTTACATGCTCAGGTTGTGTATTTATTTTTTTGAAAAGAACTAAGATGCCATCATTTTTCAATTTCATTTGCAATTTCAATGCTTATTGTAAAAAGGCTCAAAGCAGAAAATGGAGACAGTGATCTCATTATTTTAAATTAACTCAACTTCACAAAGAGAAAATGATTAGTTAAATCATTAGCACATGTCTAAAAATTGAGGCTGTTAGCATGTCTCCCATTCTCATATTTTGAATGAATCAAATGCATTTATTAAGATTCGTTTTGTGAATGTCTTAAAATAACTGCTACCAAGTTTGAATGTCATCTTTTTGACATATATTTTCCTTTCTTCTACTCTGTAACTGGATTTTTTGTTTCTTTCTTTTTCTATCCATCCTTCTATCTATCATTTCTATTTCTCTATTTAAAGATAATTCATTATTAAAATACTGAAACAAATGAGCACTGAATAATGGAAAAATAAAATTAAGATAAGAAAATTATTTAAAAAACATATTAGAAACAGAAATGAGGCTTCATCTGAGCAAAGACATCAGATAATCCAAGTGAAAGAAACATAGAAAACTTAGAAGCAGACTTTGCAAATACAGGGTTTTATAAAACATAAAACAATGATACAGCTATATTTATTACTTGCATTTTTATATATTTTAATTCATGCACAGCTTGTTTATAAGTGATTGACCTGGGTCTTTTCTGGTATAAAATGCTATCTTTCTAATATATCTTGCATTTATTCCTTTTTTTTTCTAGATGTAGTCTAGGCCCTCCATATCTTGTGGTCATCTCAAATTGTTTTCTCACCAAACAATTCATCTATCCCCAATTATTTTATTTTCCCTGGAATTGTTACATTGTTTCCATAAAATCACACCTATCAATATCTCAAAGTTACTAGATATAGTATAAACTAAATTGTTTCAAATTTCAGTAATGTAATTCTATAGTCCAGTCAATCTAGCTCTGATTGATATTATTAAGAGTCTTTTGTTGATATTTTTAGATACTAGCTTCAGCAGAACCATCTTTCAAATCCAGAAATGAAGATATATAATAAAGAGGTAATATGCAAATTGACCCTCACACCCTCAGAAGATGGCTGCCTACGACCAGGCCGGCAGGGGAATTAGTAAGGGACGACCAAACCACTGAACAGCAGGCTGCGTGGGGTGACCAAGTTGGCTGAGGGGGACAGTTGGGGGTGACCAGGCCGGCAGGGGGAGCAGTAAGTGATGACCAGGCAGGCAGGCAGGTGAGTGATTAGGAGCCAGCGGTCCAGGATTGTGAGAGGAATGTCCAACTGCCGATTTAGGCCTGATCTCCAAGGGGTCCTGGATTGAAGAGGGTGCCGGCTGGGCTAAGGAGACCCCCCCGCCATACACGAATTTTGTGCACCGGGCCTCTAGTATGTTTATAAAGACAAAAGCCTATACTTTCAAAAGAAATGTTTCAGAAATGTAAGATACTTCATAAATGTAAGTAGGTATCAACTGTCAAAAGAAACAAATAAAATAAACAATAAAACTGTAGAATGCCGGTATTTAGAACTCTTGGAGGTTAAATCATTGTTATAGCTTATTAACGAGTTAACCCATGGTCATCATTATTGTTTGGTTCTCTTATAAAGATAATCCTAGACATGTGATTCTCAATGAATAAGACAGTCTTCATCAGCACAATTACCTGGGAGTGTCAAAAAACCTCCAGATTTAATTTCCTCCATGCAGGTCCTGTTTTAATAAAAGGTGTCCACAACTCACAAATAATGAGCTCAATCAGTGTTGTGGTCTGACATAATAAATATGCTGTAAGATCAGATAATCAAAATAAAATAGGTGTTATCTTAGCATGTTTTAAGAGTAAGATAAAAATGCATTTTTAAAGGGATTTGCTTATTTTATTTACTGTTGACAGTGTTACAGATGAACCCTATTCCCCCCTTTTGCCACCCTCTACCCAGCCCCTACCCCTCAGACTGAAAGAAAATGGAAATTAGAATTTTCAAGGCATTTTGACATCAGCCTATTAACGGAACCAAACACATTATATTGGAACCATGACATGCTCAGACAGGTCCTGATTGAGAATAAAAATTACTAACAAAGTATTTCCTCACATAGATATTTTATAGGATCTAGTTTTGACATCTGTGCTATGAAGGGAATATAATTTCAAATTCAAGTATAAATAAAAGCAACAATAACAGGTATTATTTATTGCTGAGACAGTACTGAGCTAGATTCATTTAAACCCATTTTATCAATATCTAGATTGGACCTGGGCTTATGATTTACAGTGAAATATCAAAGCTTCAGCGAAAAAATATGTATGTTTATAAATAATTGACTTTAACTACAATATCAACCATCTCAAAGGTGTATACTAATGTAAAAACATACAAATTGTGTCTGTAATTGTTTTTAATATTCACCACTTCAAAAACTCAAGAGTATAAACCATTTAGAAAACAGTGGGGGAGCCCTAACCGGTTTGACTCAGTATATAGAGTGTCAGCTGTGGACTGAAGGGTCCCAGGTTTTATTCCAGTCAAGGACATGTACCATTAGGGGGTGTGCAGGAGGCAGCTGATCCATATTTCTAACTCTCTATCCCTCTCCCTCCCTCTCTGTAAAAAATCAATAAAATTTATATATTTTTAAAAAGTAAAGAACACAGGGGGGTGGGGGATTAGTTTTACCTACCTAGTAGCCAAAATTTAGTTTAAAACAAAAAGTAAACCTAATGAAATATTCTTAAATGGCTCTGATTCTCCAAAATGAATATAAGGAACTTGAATAAAAAAATATGTGAAGTTTGTGTTTTTTCTGTTCCTGGCCTTATAACAAGAGTTCCCTGGTTAGTATACATCAGTTTTTATTTTACATTTTGTGTACAAGCTCTATTATTTAGTTCAGTAATAGACAAAACTGTAAACATGACATAAGTATTCTTGACAGGGGACAATAAATATGTTAATTATGTAAAAGTAGTCAGCTTCTGTTTATCAGGAATGTCCTTCTGAATTTTTCTCTATATGTGTTTTCATAACCTTAGAAGCACAGTGCTAAAATAATACATTAGCTCTCCTGCTGTCTGAAGCTCTTGTCTATTTACCCACTAATGTTTTCAATGCAAAACTCACAGAGGCTCCAATAGTGTCACTAATACTCTGATGATTGGACAGACATGTAAACAAAGAACTCTAATAGGACATACTAATGGGAGAAGTGGATTGCTATGGTGGTAGCATGCATGTGTCTGGATGTGGTCTTTAAAGACGTTACTGTTAAGGAGCTGGCCTTTGGGATGATTCTTCAGATTAAGGATATTATGTGCAGTAAAGACATCCCAGGAATACTAGACATGGACTTATTATTGAATAACCTGGGACATTTGAAATATAGAATACATGTAGAATAGGTACAAAATATATTTTAGAGAAACAATAATTTCATTGTAATTGGCTAGTGAGAAAATGATCTACTTACTGAGGTATGTATAGAAGGTATTATATCTATCACAGGCCTTGAACAACAACAAAAAATCTCAATACATTTATAACATAAACTCCATTTTTATTTCAAAACTTGATAGGAAGAAAATAAATAACTGAAAACGCAACTACAGACCATCTAACTTATGGACAATACCTAAATTTTTAAAAATTAAACTTTAAAATATCAAAAAAAGAATAAAATCTTATAAATTCATTAATATGATTCATTGTATGCACCAATCAAATAAAAACAGTTGTTCCTAAAATATCAAAATACTTTATATTGGTTTGCTTATTTTTTCTCAGGAAATTGACAAAATTATTTTATTGTGTTTTTACTGACATTGTTGATGCTAACAAGTTACCCATGTGTCTGATTGTCATTTTTTGGTGTGTGAGTAGGTGATCTTTGTTTACTGGTTATCTTTGTTCTTCTGATTTTAGATAGATAGATAGATCATAGATGATAGGTAGGTAGATAGATAGATAGATAGATAGATAGATAGATAGATAGATGATAGATAGATAGATAATAGATAGATGATGGATAGATAGATATAGATAGATATCCAGGTTTTATTCTTTTAATTTATTCTGTATGAGGTTATTTGACTTTTTTAGTCCGAGCACAGTGCCTTTAATTTGAAAACTTTGTCATCACCAAAATGGATATTTTTTTTTCTTTTTCACCATTTGTGATGCCTGGAATAAATGGAACATCAATCTAATTTTCCATTTTATCATTGGTGACTCTGTCTTATTTCTTGTTCCCTCTCCTTTTGTTTCACTGTAATGTGCTTTGGATAAATTTTGTGAATCTATTTTCAATGCTCTATCTCTATATTCTGCTGATTTATCTTCTCTCTAACTCTTCCATTGAGTTTTATATTTCAACTAGTGGCCTGGTGCACAAAATTAGTGCATGGGGGGTGTCCCTCAGCCAAGCCTGCACCCTCTCCAATCTGGGACCCCACAGGGATTGGGCCTAAACTGACAGTCGGACATCCCTCTCCCAATACAGGACTGCTGGCTCCTAACTGCTCACCTGCCTGCCTGCCTGATTGCCCCTAACCACTCTGCATGCTGGCTTGCTCGCCCCCAACTGCTCCCTTGCCAGCCTGATCACCCCCAACTTCCCCACCTTGCCAGCCTGATCGACCCCAACTGACCCCCACTGATGGCCTGCTCACCCCCAACTGGCACCACTGCCAGCCTGCTCATCCCCAACAGCCCCCCTGACCGGCCTGATCACCCACAACTGGTGTCCCATCCTGGCCTGATCACCCACAACTGCCCTCCCTTCTTGGCCCCTAACCACCTCTACCTCGGCCCCGCCACCATGGCTTTGTCCAGAAGAATGTCCAGAAGGTCTCCTGGAAGGTCTCCCAGTCTAATTAGCATATTACTCTTTTATTAGTATAGATAGAGGCCTGGTGCATGGGTGGAGGCCGGCTGGTTTGCCCTGAAAGGTGTCCCGGATAAGGGTGAGGGTTCTCTTGGGGGATAGGGCAGCCTGGGCAAAGGGCCTGTGGTGGTTTACAGGCTGGCCATGCCCCCCAGCAGGGACCCTCACCCCATAGGGGCATGGCCAGCCTGGGTAAGGGGCTGAGGACTGTTTTCAGGGTGGCCACACCCCTTTCAGGGAGGGGGTCCCTGCTGGGGTGCCTGGCCAGCCTGGGTAAGGGGCTGAGGACTGTTTTCAGGGTGGCCACACCCCTTTCAGGGAGGGGGTCCCTGCTGGGGTGCCTGGCCAGCCTGGGTAAGGGGCTGAGGACTGTTTTCAGGGTGGCCACACCCCTTTCAGGGAGGGGGTCCCTGCTGGGGTGCCTGGCCAGCCTGGGTGAGGGGCTGAGGGCCATTTTCAGGCCACTCCCTCTGCAGCCAGCCCGGGAGACCCAAACTTCCTCCGTCACCGGGGGTGACCCAAGCCTCCCGCTTGCTCCGGCCTGCTCCATGGCCACGGCCCACAGGCCCCTCCTCGGCAGATGGCCCAGGTGGGCGGGAAGCTTGGCTTCCTCCATTGCCGGGGTTGACCCAGTCCTCCCGCCCGTTCCGGCTGGCTCCATGGCTGCCACCATCTTTGTCCTGCTAATTTGCATATTCCTTCCTGATTGGCTGTGGGTGTTGCGGAGTGATAGTCAATTACCATATTTCCCTCTTATTGGAATAGATTATTTTAACATATTTTATAAGCTTTAAATGAATTGTTTTTAAATACATTTTTCATTATCATTGTTATCTCTTAATTCTTGTTCAGTTTTTAAAGGTACACTTTCATTAAAACAACTTAACATGATTATTTTATATTTATTAGATGATCAATATAAATAAAAGCTATAAAAATAATGTTTTTGTCTGATATATAACCTAACTTATGATGGGGACATTCTCCTTGTTTTTACATTTATTTTGTGATTTTGACAGCATGCTAAAGTGTTTTTTTTTTCCTCTTGAAAGAATGTACATTCAGACCTTTCTAACCCAGGAATATTTTCAATTAAATTCTACCCATGAGTCCCTTCATCCACAAGGTAGCATGGATTTAGGACATAAACACATCTGAGGAGTGACTTGTTTATTAATGTCCTGTTAAGATATAGTCTCCAGCACCAATCCATAGGAAACCATTGAGAAGGGAGTTTTCTTTCTATCTTTGTATTATGGATTTATTTTAATTTTTAAGTTTATGTTTATTGTAAACACTGTTACTTGCCAGAAGCCAATTCCAGCATGGCATAATTACAAGAATTTCATCAAAAGGTGATGGAACTTGGGGACTCAACAAGGACTGAGTCACATATGTTATTGCCTGCTGGAGAATGGCTGAAGGCATTTCCCAAAACCTGAAAAAGATGATTGTTTGCTGCCAGACAGCTCAGGGCATCTTAATCTACATGTTATTGCCTTCTACTGGCCAAACATATGAACAGTTGTAGGCTATTCCCCATTATGACAATGCTTCTATACCCTACCCTTTGAAGTGTATGTCTCCACCTTGCCTTAGGACAAATTGTGTTAATAAAAAGCAAGGGGTCCTGAGACAAGGAGAACTTAGCTCCTTTAACTAAAGCTCCTCTGACACTCCAATGCCTTTCAAAATTATCTTTCATTTTTGGACTCTTATTTAATCTATGCACAGCCTTTCTCCAGATTGCTGAACCCTTCTTAATGCTGGAACAAGAACCCCGGCAGTTACTGATGTCCCCATCACCCACTTTGCCCACCTCCACCCAGCCCCCACTGTCCCTTCCCTCTGGCCATTACCACACTATTGTCTGTTTCTGTAGGTTATGCATCTATGTTCTTTGGCTAATCCCTTCATCATTTTTATTTGCCTTTCACAAAAGGTATAACTCATTGAATCATAAATTCTGATTAGTTTTCAATTAGAATCCCAAACTTGGGTGAGCGTTAGACTTTTTCTCTTATCTTCTGGACCTGTGAAACCATGAAAATAAAAGCTCAATATACCTAGAGTTCAGCAGACACTATGAGAGTAAAAGCATGGATTAACCTGGAGAGTTTTATGCTAAGTGAAATAAGCCAGCCAGAGAAAGACAAATACTATATGATCTCACTCATATGTGGAATTTAATGAACATGATAATTTGATGAACAAAATTGAAATGGAGACATGGACACATGAAACAGACTAGCTGGTGCCCTGAGGGATGACTGGATAAAGAATGTGAAGGGATTAGCTTGAGAACATATATGCATATTCCATGGACACTGACAATAGTTTGGTGAAGGCCAAGGGAGAGGATGAGTCAGTGGAGGTGGGCAAAGGGGAGAAAAAATAGGGACACCTACAATAATGTCAGTGGTTGAGTGCTGACCTAGGAACCAGAGGGTAATGGTTGATTCCTGGTCAGGGTCCATGCCCAGGTTGCAGATTCAATCCCCAGTAGGGTGCATGAAGGAGGCAGCTGATCAATGATTATCTCTCATTATTGATGTTTCTATCTTTCCCTCTCCCTTCCTTTCTGAAATCAATAAAAATACATTTTTTAAAATGCCCTGGCAGCCATTGCTTAATGGTTAGAGCATCAGCCCACCTACCAAAGGGCTGTGGGTTCCAGTCCCAGTCAGGGACACATGCCTCTTTTGCAGGATTGATCCAGGGCTCCAACTGGAGCATGTGTGGGAGGCAACGAATCTATGTGTCTCTCTCACATGGGTGTTTCTCTTTCTCTCTCTCTCTTTCCTCCTCTCTCTCTCCCTTCCACTCTCTCAAAAAATAAAATAAAATAAAATAAAAATCCCTGAAGTAGGCTTAACAAATTAATTAATTAATTAATTAAAAATTTCAGAGAGATAGTAAAAGCTACATTGAGTAGTTAATTGTCTCCCCAAATTTCTAATTTCACTTTGTTTTTAATCTCTTGTGATGATAGGTATTACTCATATTTTTAGGTTTTTAATTTTTTCTAGATTAGCTAATCAAAAATACTGATAGAAACTTACATATGTTTCAAATAATTCTGAACTTAATTGTACTTTTAGTGTATTTTTGTTTATGACTTTTAAGTTTGTGAAAACTTTTGAGGGAGCTCTAGCAATCATATTTATATTCAACCAATAGTAAATAGGAAAATACATTTTAATGACATTTTTATTTACCGTTGTTCCCAGAAAATGCACATACTATATCGAATTACATTTTTTTTGGCAAAATCGAGTAACTAGCTACAAGTATCTTTCTATCTGCTAAGTCTTCTGATTTATAATCAAAATTTATAATAATAAGGTTTGGGAAACAGAAGCCATCTTATCAATCATCAAGGATTCAAATTACATTATATTTAGCCACAGAGTATGTTTTCTTTAGCAAATCTCCATTCCTTTCTATCACCACTTGAAATCTGTCTAATTCTAGCTGAGTACTTCTCTATTGAAGGACTTTATTAGAAGTGACAAAAAATGGACAACAAGACCAACTCTTGTCCTTAACGGTGCTTTTGATTCTATCCAATAATGTGCTGATACAACTTCCATTATATAACAAGCATTTTCAGATTGACAACAGGCAAGACTTGAGTACTTTAGTACTTGCAACCCATTTGCTGCTGTTATTTTGATGTCACGTAATTTGGTTCTGCCATGTACAGCACTCTACTTATAGATGCCATTTTTTTCATCATTAGAGTCACTTATAAAATAACATGAGTTTAAATAAGATAGAAGTTTACTCTTATTTAAAAAGGCAAGAGTAGGCATGCTAGTACTGGCATGTCACTTCAAAAGCACAGGGATACAGACAGTTGTTCATGTTTCTCTACTTGGCAAAGTTTTCATTCTCAGGGTCATATCAAAGGGCAAAATGACGGGTGGGTTTCCATACACTACAAGCAGACTCTACTGGAAATGAGGAAGAATAAAGAATAATCTCTAATGTTAAAGAGACTGACAAAAATTTTGAAAGACTGCTTGTTTATATATCTGGGGAAGAAAGAGTTAAGAATCCAATTTACATTCAAGAAAAGAAAGAAAGCAGATGACCTACTTTAATGTCCTTTTAAGCATGTTAATCAGACTTCCTGGCAAGCAAACTAATGACATTTGCTAGCAAGAGTCTGTATAGATGGGACACATTTAGCAGAAGCTACTTAACAGGTAGTCTGGGATTGATTATAAGATACAAACACAAAATGTATGGATTTATGGGAAATGGCTCTCTGGAAATTATCACTGAAGTTCTATCACTTTTTGAATATAAAATGAACACGTTTAATAACTGAGATGACTCTCTTCTGTGTAAGAAATGTGTGTGCATACATCACTTAATATCACACATTTAAATAGCATGTTGGGACCTAGAGAGTATTATGCTAAGCGAAATAAGCCAGTCAGAGAAAGACAAGTATCACAGGAAGAAATAAGCCAGTCAGAGAAAGACAAGTATCATACTGAAGAATCTCAGAGGGAAGATCAGGGTAGAGAACTGGGGGGGGAGAGGTTAAGCAAGGAACTTATATTTATATATGCACAACCCAGGGACACAGATAATAGTGTGGTGAAGGCCTGGGAGGCATACCTGGGGTGGAGGCAATGTTGAGAGGGGGTCAATGGAAAAAAAGAAGACATCTCTAATACTTTTAACAATAAAGATACATTTTAAATAAAAATATAAAGATGATTATTATTTTTTAAATAATAAAATAAAATAATAAATAGTGATAGAGTCTGATGCAGTGAGAAATATCCCAGGAAGCCACATTGTAAATCCTGGATGACTTTTCACAATTCTTTGTAATTTATTACTTGAGGACTTGATTTTACTAGTGAAGGTTAATACTGGGTAAGATTCCAATTTGTCTGAGATTAATTTGACAAGAAAATACATGATCTCATTTTTCTTGGCCAGTACTTAGTTACATATAAATACAAATTAGGCTAAATTATACTTTTATTCAGAGGGACCATATGCCAGCTAAATATCAGGAATTCGCATTCTACCTTAAAAAAGGAGGTGATTAATATTAGAGGGAAACTAGAAATCTCTTTAATTCACTTCTAAATATGAACCCTATATAAACTGTCATAATTATAGACCATGTATGAAAATGTTCACACATTGCAATAAATAAATATTTTGGGAATACTTAATAGTAGTGAAAATGGTTCCTTGTGATCCTTGGTCTTCTCACCTGCAAATTCCCATTGGCTGCAGCTGCAGGGGTAGAGAGAACAATTCCTGTTTTTCAGCCCTGTGACCTCTGGGATTAGAGACATCAGCAGGTCCTTCATTCAGATTAGAGTCATTCTTGTTCATAGTTATCCCCAAGGGACAAAATATCTCCAGAGATGCTGTCTTATTCTTCCTTTAGGGCTTTACACAGTTGGTCACTAGCTTTGGTCCTCTGTTGACAACCGTCTCCTTCTAGTCTAGAGCAGAGCCCATGAGTTTGCTCACATCATGATGATACATCTGAAGCAATGCTGGGACTCAGGCTAGTAATAGACTGAGAAGGGCAGCAGGCATGCATTCAAGATGCTGAGGCTGTGTTCCATGAACCACCTTTCTGTTCATCATGTGTAAAACTAAGTATAACATATATAATTTGGTTTTGTTTTCATAAAGTATTGCTGTTAATCTGTAGAATAAATATATAAAAATACTAGAGGCCCGGTGCACAGATTCGTGCACTGGTGGGGTCCCTCGGCCTGGACTGTGCCCTCTCACAATCTGGGACCCCTCAGAGGATGTTGGAGAGCCAGTTTCGGCCCAATCCCTGCAGTCTGGTCAGCAGATCACTTAGGCTTTTATATATCTAGACTAGAGGCCTGGTCCAGGACATTCATGCACTGGCGGGGGAGGGGTCCTGAGCCTGGCCTGCCACCTCTCACAGTCCGGGAGCCCTCAGGGGCAGGAGGCGACCCGGTGATCAGGGGAAGGCAATGCCCCCATCACACCTCTGCTGCTGCCACTGCCAGTTGTGCAAGCCTCAGCTGGCCCTGGTAATCTGCACCTCAGGCAGCCCTGGGCAGCTGCCAACCAAGGCTTGCCTGCTCCTCGGGCATCAGCTGGGCAGCTGACATCCGAGGCTTGCCTGTGCCTCAGGCCAGCTCTGGGTGGCTGGGGTCTGAGGGCGGGTCTGGCCACACTGTGGCCTGCTGCCCCCCTGGCTGAGCTGAAAGGACTGTGGGACCCCGGCGGAGCTGAGGGGACTGGGCACCACCATCTTGTGGCTATGGGCGCCACCATCTTTGTGATGGTGTGATGGCCAATTTGCATATTTCCTCTTTATTAGATAAGATACCTAATTAACTTAATGCAATCTATTATTTTCCCTGAGAGTTAGAATTAGGTCTTATCTTTATATTTTTATTGATTTCAGAGAGGAAGGGAAAGGGAGAGAGAGATAGAAACATCAATGATGAAAGAGAATCATTGATTGGCTGCCTCCTACGTGCCCCCTACTAGGGATCTAGCTGGAAACCTGGACCGGTGCTCTTGACCAGTAATCAAACCATGATCTCCTGTTTCAGAGATGGATGCTCAACCACTGAGCCACACCGGCTAGCAGAGCTTATTTTTAAATTTTGTTAGTTTACTACATTTTCTTAATTTTTAAAATAAGTATATGATTTAAACTAGAATCTGTTTTTTTCCTGACTCTCTTAAGAAGCAAAACATAGTGTACCTTCTGAAAACAGATTTAAGACAAATTCCCTGCAGATAATGGTCCTAACCCACACCTATACGACATTCTAGAGATACAATAGTCTAACTAATCATATGTTAGAAATTTGACAGAATTAAACATCATTTTTGAAGAGCTTCATGTTTTAAAAAATCTTTATCTTACATATAGTATGCCTTCTTGTTCAAATAGCTAACCAGCAAAAAAAGGCTGCACTTCAAATTAAGCATTTTACATTCATTGAACATTTCTTTTAAAAGTAAATACTTCTATATCAATGTCAACTCAAATATTCACGAGGTGACAATATTAAAATAAAATGCTGCTAGAATTAGTTTCTGTTTAACTAAGAGTGTTTCTAAAGTCAACACAACCCAGATTATCCATTAAATCTATGTTGCATTCAGCAAGCACCTTTACAATCACTTTGCAAAATACACTCTAAAAGAAGGTAAATTTTCCATCAATTAGCTACAGATTCTATAAGCCTTAAATCTCAAAGGCCTACCTCCACTTGCACCTAGACAGAACACAACAGCCGAAAATTTATATTCCCTCTCCACACTTAACCAGCGTAAATTCATGGCAATGCAAAATGTCCAGTTCTCTGCACAGTTTCAGTTGCTAAGGTGAATTGGCTCCCCTGTTTCCTTTGGCTCAAATTAATAATTAAGAGAGTTCTTCAAAATACAATATGATTAGTCATCTTTAATCAAGTGAATAGGTTGACTAATAAGAATCTGTCCAGTGATCACTCTCTGAAGAAGTTCATTAATCTATGTATACACTTGAGCCTTACACCCAGAGAGAGGTCACTTCCATTGTCAGGGCTGCTGCCATTTAAGTGCATCCCAAACAGGGTAAACATCCATCTTGCTTCAAGAAATGATCGTTCAGGTCCCTGGGTAACTTAGGAGACTACAAGCTGATCTAAGTATGTGAAAGTCTTTCAAAATTAAAGCAAATTAATCAGACTTTCAAATGCTTAGCATTTATCCCTACTCAGGATGCTAGCTTATTAAAATGAATAAAGCAACAAACTAAATATATAAAAAGTAAATGCAGCTTTGTATTCATTCTGACTTAACCATTTTACATTTAGAACAATACGTATAATCTAAGCATACAACAAGTTTTAGGGAGGCAGTCATGTAATGTGTCAGTTACAAAATTTTTTCTTTAAAAGAGAAAAAAGTTTTACTTTTTAAATATTACTTTTCATGTTATAACAATTGTGTAAATATGGTACATTCAACTTTAAAAGCATTAATATCAAATCAGTTCAAATTAAACAACGACAAACATTAATCTTCAACTAGGAGCTCAGAAATGCATCACAGCCACAATTTCTTGGGGAAGATTCATATTAAGAAAACACAGCACATTACTTCTTAGTGTCATATTTCAAATCACAGCCACATCCTGCATGTAAGATAAGTTTTGCACTCATTATGCAATATACCTAACAGTCTGGCCCCTAGTCCTTGCATTTTTTTTTAATTCCATAGGAATTAAATAATAAATTGCATAGGACCTAGGGAAAGTGAAAGCCATGTATTTCTAAATTCTCAATGGACTAAAGGCTGCCTTCAGGTGTGGTTTTCACATTTTAGAAATTGGTGGAGAGAAATAAAATAAATATTTTTTATGTGGCTGGTAGCTTGACTTTCAGGAATTTGCTGCACCTACTCTGTGATGTTACCAATAACGCATACTTACTTATATTCACACTATCACACTCTACCAGTTTTATTTTTCCCATTTTCAGAAATGGGAAACACAGGGCTTATTTGAGATCCTAACTTTATTAGGATGACCCAGGTAGCAAATGGCACAAGCATATCCTATATAATAAAAGCCTAATATGCTAAGTGTTCTGTTGTTCAGTGACTGGCCGACTGTTCAACCAGTCAAAGCATAATATGCTAATGATATGCTAAGGCCACTCAACTGCTTGCTACGATGTGCACTGACCACCAGGGGGCAAACAGTCAACTGGTCAACCAGTCGCTATGACATGCACTGACCACCAGGGGGCAGACGCTCCAAACGGTAGGTTAGCTTACTGCTGGGGTCCGGCTGATCAGGGCTGAGCGAGATGAGATGGGTCAGACACACCCTGGAGCCCTCCTGGAGCCCCTCCCCAGCTTCATTGTGCATCGGTGGGGTCCCTCAGCCTGGCCTGTGCCCTCTTGCAATCCAGGACCCCTTGGGGGATATTGGAGAGACAGTTTCAGCCTGATCCCGCAGGCCACTCCCCTCGGGAAGGCGCCAGATGCAGGGCTCACAGCTGGAGAGTGTTTCTGCGGCAGCATGAGCCTCTCCTGATCGGGACTGATTGGGTGGGAGCCCACGGCAGGCACAGTGGGGCTGGGATGAGTGAGAGCAGCAGGTAGGAGCTACAGGCAGCGTTGGACTGCAGGTTTCGGCCCGATCCCCGCAGGCCATCTGGAGGGGCCCCACCCATGCACAAATTCATGCACCGGGCCTCTAGTTTGACTATAAAACTCTTGTACATATAACTATTACATGACTAACAAATTAGTGTGCTTAATATGCCATAAGAAGATATTACTACAGTGGAACAAACTATTTTCATCATATGTGATTCTGACAAAATGTTTCATTTCATATGAACAAAGGATCTGAGTATTTGTGTTTTAGAACTTGAATTGGAAACCAATTTTATATTCTCTACATTGATGTGATATCTACATTTTAAGAACATATGAGAACCAAGAGACAGCTTTGAAAGTATGAGGATGAAAGGAAAATAAGATATATCATTAGGAAATGTCCAATTTTTAAAACAAGTTTTTATTGATTTCAGAGAGGAAGGGAGAGGGAGAGATAGAAACATCAATAATGAGAGATAATCATTGATCAGCTGCCTCCTGCATGCCCCACACTGGGGATTGAGCCTGCAACCTGGGCATATGCCCTGACCAGGAATTGAACCGTGACCTCCTGGTTCATGGGTCAATGCTCAACCATTGAGACATGCTGGCTGGGCAGGAAATGTCCAACATTAGAGATAAAGAACTCAGAGTTGTAAATATGTAAAAGGAAAACCAAGGGAGGAACCAAATTAAGGGAAATTAAAGATGCATTAAAGATTGAAAATGGAGTTCCAAAAAGTCAAAGACATGGCTGGAGCTAATGCCAGGTCAAATGTGGCATTCTCAGGCTAAGCTAAAGAGGAAATATGGAGCCAAGAAGAATCCAGATTTTGGGGGGGCAACAGAGAGACAAGGGAATATGTGATAAAATTTGTTATTTGTAGATAATATCTCAGGTAGTAAATGTGTTTAAGATATTGGTGCTTGGGACAGATCTATTTGAAAGGAAATAAATCTAATCACTAAGATACAAAATGATCTGAAATAAATGATGAATGTAAAGAAGATAAGCTGGATTTTATGAAGTACTTCAGGTATCTGAATGGGAAAGTTAGTTTTGGCTTTTACTCAATAACCTCTCACAATTTTAAATTAAAGGGTATGGTTCTTGCTTCCCACCTTATCCTCCAACACTGATGGTGGTTATGAATGTTAGTAGCATAATGACCTGGGAGACTTAAAAATTTAGTTTTGTCCAGAGGACAATAAAGATTATAAAATAAAATAGGTGAAGACCAATATATAAAATAATGTAATATATAAGAGATCTAATTTATGCATGGCTCATTCTGACATTACAAAACTTGTTATATGTATATGGGTATGCTTTCTCAAAATGCAAACTTCACTGGGTCTCTAATACCTGTAAACCAGTGGGACAGAAGAAGACCTAAGAAGAAACAGAGTAATATTAGAGTAAAATTATAGAAGAACATGACTCGATTCCTCCCTCTTCTGTCCCTTCCTCCAGCTTTGGTCATTGTCATTAATGAGGTAGCAATGCTATAATTCTAGTCAAAATAAGATCTACCTCAGAGCTTTAGTGGATGAAATATTTTCACCCCATTTAAAAGTATATCAACAAATATAAAAAAAGATGATAAACTTCAGTGGTTATAGAAAATTAAAATAAACGAACAGGAATAATTAAAAGTCTTGACAACATCAAGTTCTAGTAAGTATGCAGAGCCTGTAAAGTCTCATATAATGCTAGAGGGAGTGCAAATTGGTACAACCAATGTGGAAGACAAGGAAGCATCCCCTAAGAGTGAATTCTAGTTATATGCTTAATCTCAATGTTCAGCTAAGTATCCTATATAATAAAGAGGTAATATGCAAATTGACCATCACTCCAACACACAAGATGGCAGCCCCCATGTGGTCAAAGATGGCTGCCCCCATGTGGACACAGGATTTCCACCACAAGATGGCCGGCAGGGGAGGGCAGTTGGGGAATGACCAGGCCTGCAGGGAGGGCAGTTACGGGCAATCGGGCCATCAGGGGAGCAGTTAGGCATCAATCAGGCTGGCAGGGGAGTAGTTAGGGGATGATCAGGCTGGCAGGCAGAAGCGGTTAGGGGCAATCAGTCAGGCAGGCAGGCAAGCAGTTGGGAGCCAGCAGTCCTGGATTGTGAGAGGGGTCCCAGATTGGAGAAGGTGCAGGATGAGCTGAGGGACACTCACCCCCTGTGCACGAATTGGGAATATTTATCCTGCAAACTTGAGGCAAAACATGAAAATATAATTATCACTGGCTCTTTTTGAGAATAGGAAACTTCCCTTTGGTTTCTAAAAAATAAAAGTATGCTAAGAGCTGTATCAATCTCATCATTTCAAAACACATTCAAATGTGAATCAAATTTGAAATCTAAATTTATAATGTAGCATCATGTTAATTAATGAATACTTCCCATTAAATTAATTATAAGCATTTTAAATGTTAAAGATGAAACTAGAAAACAATTATTAATAATAAAGGCTTTTTAACAATTAAATATGTTATAAATCTCCATGTACATAAAATTGTTTATTCTGAGACTTAATTTACCAATATTCTACTCTATCCAATTTTGCTGTTGAATAACACACAGATCAGGAATTAAACAGTTTGTTCTTAGAACTTGGCAACTAATTTTAGAAATTAGATAGCCAAGATAACAACTTTGAAGTCTGATGACCTGTAATCCTTGAATAAAATTGATTTAACACCCAGGATTTTTGATACAAATCATATACAAAATTAAAGGACTGAAATACATAGTAACTAATCCATACCCCATGGGTATATGAACAGCTGGCTTATTTTTCACAGTTTATAAACCTTGAATTTAGCTGTTTTGTTTTCTACATTTAAAAATATGGTGCTTATAACATCCTTAGTAATCAAAACTAGATAGTTGTCATAAATAATGCCCCTAGGTTATGTCATATTAAGCACATAAATAATCATATTAAATACACTCAGCTATTAAAGAATGTAGAATGTTCTGCCAATAATACTATATACTAAAAAATAATATGTAAAATATCTCTGTCATGTTTAATGTCCAAATAAATTCTAGAACTATTCTTCTATTTAATAGTTCAAAAGAAAACAAAGGTGTGGCCTGAACATAGCTTATGGAAATGGGTTATATTTACTCTAAATCATACATAAAATTAAAGAAACTCATTTGATCCTTTATTATTTTACTAGAGGCCCAGTGCATGAAATTCGTGCATGGGGAGGGGGGTTGTGTCCCTCAGCCCAGCCTGCACCCTCTCCAATCTGGGACCCCTCTCACAATGTAGGACTGCTGGCTCCCAACCACTCGCCTGCCACCTGCCTGATTGCCCCTAACCACTTCTTCCTGCCAGCCTGATCACCCCTAACCACTCCCCTGCCAGCCTGATCGACGCCTATCTGCTCCTCTACCAACCTGATTGCCTCTAACTGCCCTCCCCTGCTGGCCTGGTCCCCCCCAACTTCCCTCCCCTGCAGACCTGATCCCCACCACCTGCCCTTCCCTGCTGGCCTGATTGCCCACAACTGCCCTCCCCTGCAAGCCTGGTCCCCCCTGCAACTGCCCTGCCCTGCCAGCCATCTTGTGGTGGCCATCTTGTGTCCACCTGGGTATGGCCATCTTTGACCACATGGGGGCAGCCATCTTGTGTGTTGGAGTTATGGTCAATTTGCATATTATCTTTTTATTATATAGGATTTTTATTGAAATCTTTATTGTTGAGAGTATTACAGATGTCCCCCTTTTTAAGCCCCATTGCCTCCCCCCACCTGGTCCCCACTCCACCCCAGGCCTTCACCACCTTATTGTCTGTGTCCATAGGTAATGCATTTCCTATATAATAAAGAGGTAATATGCAAATTGACCATCACTCCAACATACAAGATGGCCGTCCCCATGTGTTCAAAGATGGTCACCACAAGATGGCCGGCAGGAGAGGGCAGTTGTGGGCAATCAGGCCAGCAGGGGAGGGAAGTTAGGGGCAACCAGGCTGGCAGTGGAGGGCAGTTAGGGGTGACCAGGCCTGCAGGGGAGGACAGTTAGGTGTGAACAGACCAGCAGTGGAGGGCAGGTAGGGGCAATCGAGCTGGCAGGGGAGTAGTTTCTTACCACTCCCTCTGGACTACCAAGTTTCTGTTGAGAAATCAGCTGACAGTCATATAGGTGCTCCCTTGAAGGTAACTAACTGCTTTCCTCTTGCTGCTTTTAAGATTCTCTCTTTGTCCTTAATCCTTGGCATTTTAATAATGATGTGTCTGGTGTGGGCCTCTTTGTGTTCCTCTTGTTTGGGACTCTCTGCACTTCTTGGACTTGTCAGTCTATTTCTTTCACCAGGTAGGGGAAGTTTTCTGTCATTATTTCTTCAAATAAGTTTTCAATATTTTGCTGTCTCTCTTCTCCTTCTGGCACTTTACTCTTCTGAGTCGGTGTTTCTTGCTTCCTCAAATTCCAAATCAATGATTTGATCATTGGAATACTCTAATGTTGAAAACTGTAATTATTCTTTACTAGAAGCCCAGTGCACAATTTTGTGCATGAATAGGGTCTCTCAGCCTGGCCAGTGATTGGGGCCAATAGGGGCCACAGTAGGTTGGCCAGGGGGAGGGGCTGTGGGAGGTTGTCTGGCAGGGGGAGGAGCCATGGGAGGTTGGCTGACTGATCTGATCAGGCCCATCGGGGCTGGCTAGCCAGGGGGAGAGTCTGTGGGAGGTTGGCTGGCTGCCCCAATCAGGGCTTATGCGCTGGCTGGTCAGGGTGAGGGACCACAGGAGGTTTGGCCAGCCAGTGGGAAGGACCATGGGAGGTTGGCTGCCTGTGGGGAGGGGCTGTGGAAGGTTGACTGGCCAGGGGGAGAGGCCATAGGAGGTTGGCTGTGTGAGCGCACTGACCACCAGGGGGCAGTTCCTGCATTGAGTGTCTGCCCCTGGTGGTCAGTGCGCATCATAGTGACTGGTCAAATGGTCGTTTGGTCGTTCGATTGGTCATTCGGTCACTTAGGCTTTTATATATACAGATTTCAGTTAGTGTATGTTTAATTTCTTTTGTTTTTTGAAGGAAATTTTAACAGTTTATTTGGAATTGATATTAGATATTTTTAACTTTCATTAATACTTTTATAAAAAATTCTTTATTGTTTAAAGTATTATATATGTCTCCTTTTCCCCCATTGACCTCTTCCCAGTCGTTCCCACCCCTCCTCCAACCCCCACACATGCCCTCACCCTCCTAGTGTCTGTGTCCATGGGTTATGCATGCATATAAGTCCTTTGGTTGATCTCTCACTCACCCACCCTGTCTTCCCTCTGAGGTTGGATGACCTCTTCAATGCTTCTATGTCTTCTATGTCTCTGGATCCACTTTGGTTCATCAGTTTATATTGTTCATTATATTCCACAAATGAGTGTGATTATGTGATATTTATCTTTTTTCGACCAGCTTATTTTGCTTAGCATAATGCTCTCCAGGTCCATCCATGCTGTTGCAAATGATAAGAGTTCCTTCTTTTTTACAGCAGCATATTATTCCATTGTGTAGATGTACCCCATTTTATAATCCACTCATCTGCTAATGGGCACTTAGGCTGTTTCCAAATCGTAGCTATTGTAAATTGTGCTGCTATGAACATAGGGTTGCATATGTCCTTTCTGATTGGTGTTTCTGGTTTCTTGGGATGTATTCCTAGAAGTGGTATTATTTAATTTCTGACTGGTCCTTTTTCATGTCTTTGAACTTCTCATTAAGATCCTTGAAAGTCTCACTGAGTCCCTTACAGCTCTCATTAAGTCCCTTGAAGCACTCATTAAGATCCTTGATTAATTTTATAACCATTGTTTTGAACTCTGTATTCAGTAGTTTGCTTGCTTCCATTTTATTCATTTGTAACAGGTTTCTTTGTCTCAGAATTTTGGCTGCTTCCCTGTGTTTGTTTCTATGTATTAAGTAGAGATGTTATGTCTCCTGGAATTTGTAGGGTGGCCTTATGAGTTAGGTGTCCTGTAGGGCCCAGAGGCTCAGCCTCCCCAGTCACCTGAACAGGGTTCTCTAGGTGCTTCCCTGTGTAGACTGTGTGTACAATCTTTTTTTTTTTAATATATTTTATTGATTTTTCACAGAGAGGAAGGGAGAGGGACAGAGAGCTAGAAACATCGATGAGAGAGAAACATCAACCAGCTGCCTCCTGCACACCCCCCACCAGGGATGTGCCTGCAACCAATGTACATGCCCTTGATTGGAATCGAACCTGGGACCCCTCAGTCTGCAGACCAATGCTCCATCCACTGAGCCAAACCGGTTTCGGCTATGTGTACAATCTTGGTGTAGTTTAGCTTTGATGCTATTGGTGTTATTGGGAGGAATTAATCTCCAGGCCAATTGGCTATGAGGACCAGCTGAGTCTACAATGGAAGAGCTGCTGTGCGGGAGACACCCCTATGGTTTAAGACTTGCTTTAGAGGGCCTTGGTGCTCACTGAGTCTGCCATTTGAGTGTGTCACTTGTAGATATGTAGAGTTGTAACCCTATGTGGTCTGAAGCTGTACACTAGGTGTTCAGGCTCTGGAGCTTTCTGGGAGGTGCAAAGTCAACCAGTTCCTGGGGCCACCTAGTAGAAGCTACAGAAATCTGCATATGCTGTTTATATTGGGCTAGAAAGTACCCAGGCCAGGCCTCGCTATGATGCAAGACAGGTTGATGGTAGTGACAGGTTTGAGACCTTTTATTGATAGCTTTGGGGTATGTTGACACCAACTGCATCTTGTTTGAAAGATTTCAACAAAGTCTGAAGCCTGAGACAGGACAGGCCATTCATATGGAAAAGCCACTGCAAATATCTTGGGTGGGAGTTGCAAATTGGATGGGGCAGCTTCTCAGGGAATCACCAGGGTGGAGTGAACAGTGTGAGCCAGGCTGATGGAGACTCAGATATGGCTGCCAGTCAGTTGTGTGAAGGGGGCAGGTCCCAGCACAAGGACAATGACCCCCACGAGTACCCCTGGAAGAAAGCCACCCCCAATTCCTTCCCTGATATCAGACAGTCCAATTCCTCCCCATATGTCCCTGGATTTCTCCAAATCCACAGACCAGAGCTAGAGCTCAGAGGAAGTAGGACCTTGTAAGTTCATGTAAGGGCCCTTTGAGAGGAATTGCTGGGTCTCCAGGAGCCTCCTTGTCACTCAGTCACAATCCCCACTGTCTTTTACAGCCCATAGTTAAGGGGACTTTTCTTCTCAGCTCTGGAGCCCTGGACTGGGGGTCCGCTGTGGGGCTGGGATCCCTTGTTTCTCACTGGAGGCCTTAGCGATCTCCCTCCTGATTAAAATAATGCCAAATGTGGGTATCAGATCAGCCTGTTCAGTGCCCCCCCTTACTAGTCCAATGTACTTTCTTCTTTACTTCTCTAGTTGTAGGACTTCCATTCAGCCAGATTTCAGGTGGTTCTGAATAATGGTTTTTCTATATTTTAGTTGTAATTTTGATATGGTTGTGGAAGGTGGCAAATACCGGAGTTTACCTACGCTTCCATCTTGGTTCTCTGAAACTCATTTGATCTTTTAGCATATCATGTTGTTTTTCTGATTTATGGCCATTAGGTCAATTTAAAGATTCTCCCATAAGCCCACTGTGTATGCTGATGTATTTTAAAATAAATTTAAGGGGCTATAAACTAAGTTTTCAACAACTAATCTCTTATAAAGATATATTTATGGTATATATTACTGAATATAATCCTTCAGGAGGCTGAAGTAAATATTTGGTGTATTTACTTAATTACTGATATAATGAAATATTAATTATTGCATACTTTTTAGAAATTCATCTCATCCACATTTATAAAACTATATAAATTCACTAACGTAATGTAGATATTAATTCAACTTTTTTTTTCTGAGTATTGTCTACATGAAATTGTCATAACCTGTGTGGTATAGAACTGTCTGCCAACTGTCTATGGGCTAAATCTGATCTGCCACCTGCTTTTGTAAATAACATTTCTTGGAACAGAGACCCACCCATTCATTCATTTATATCCATGAGTTCTTTCTCTCTAGAATGTGTTATATATTTGCAACAGAGACCAAATAGCCATAATAATAAAAAACATTTATTATCTGTCTCTATACAAAAAAAGCCTAACTTTCTTATGGAGGATCATGTGTACATGCAGGAAAATATTCTTTATGGGAGATAACGAGAGAATAGCAGAGTTATTTTGATAATTAGAAAAGCCATTATGTAAAAAATACCCTAGTGCCAATATTAGTGCATGTTTAAATGTTTAATAGATGTTTACCATGAAATTGAGTTAAAATGTATTCATTAATATGCACTGAGATCATAGTGTAAGCAAATCAGTTAGGTGCTTACATAAATGTGGAAAGAGTACTTTCTGAATTTCATCTGTCATTTTACTTAAAGTATAAAAAATATAGTAAATTTTATGACTAAGTATGATCATTATTTTTTAAATAATATTAGAAATGTTACTTTACTTTCCCATCTTAAACTGGTCATACTTCCTGTTTAACAGGGTACTAACAGGTTTGTAATGATAACTATATGTGATCATCCATAAAGTGGTGGTAAGATGTTGTATCCTAAATATATTTTGAGGTATAGTCAACCTGATTTACTCACTAATAGGAAAGGAGTGTGAGAGGAGTCAAGGGTGATTATAGATTATAGATAGATATATAAATAGATAGGTTGATAGATATAGGTATATATTATTTTGTTTTTCAAAAATAGTGGGAGGATAGAGTGGCTTTTGACATACTTGGATAATTCTGTGTGGCATAGATTTGAAAGAAAAGGATCAGGAGATCATTTTCAAATATGTTAACTATAACTGTTTAAACTATATATAAATGATATTATATCCTAGATACTTGACATGTAAAAGCACGCATGGATGTCTGCATGGTATATCTGAATAGGATAAGATGACACAGTGTGACAGACACTGCATTATAATGTTTTCATAAACATTAAAATAAATCCATGGAAATAAATGGCAGAAGCAAAACTGAACTCATGTTAATTTCATTATACCTCAGTTTCCCATATTAAAACATCAATTAAATTTAAGCTATTTACTTAGGATTTCAGAAAGAGATCAAAATGATTTATTTTGGGAATAAATTGCTTTTATTAAACATGTAGAGAGATGAAATGAATATTTCCCAAAATGAAAACTTAGATTTAAATATATTTTCAAAACAGCAAATATGTAGCATTTCCCAATATTTCACTATGGTGTAATAAAGTCAATTTGATTTCCCAACTGAATGCACATTCCCATACCTTTTTATTTATGCGATGAAGAAGTGAGTGCATTATAATTTATAATTACACTGTGTAGTTATCACTAGGGAAGGACTAAAGCTATATATATGTATACGTTTTAAAAAATTTCTTTAAAACTCCAAGTCAACTTCAATGAATATTATATTCATTCCATGTTACTTGTTCCTTGGGGTAAATAAAATAGATTATATAACTTTATTAGTTGTTTCATGAATGACAAAACAAAACTTCATTTTAAAAAAAATTTCAATAAGATTAAATTAGTACTTTAAAAGAGTGTTTATTTTTGCCAATGGTGCAGAAATGGGAAAAACTACCACCTTTGAAAGAAGTACATCACAAACTCCAATTCCCACAACATTAGAATTGATTACTTAATGTATTTTAATTTTAGGTTGTCATCTAAAAAATGAAACCTATTTTCTTGACCAGGCAATTGTATAGGAATGTACACAAAATGCTGTATAAAGCATATTATTTTATTTATGCATAAAAGCAAGTCTGGAATTATGAATATTCTGTTTTGGACAAAATTTTGAACAAAATTATCTCAGTTACTAATAAATGTATTCCATATTTAAAGTACTCTAAACAAGTAGATATTCAACTTCTAATAGAATAATACCATAGTGGCAAGATGGTATAATAAGAACAACCAACTATGGGTTTATTGTACTACTAGAGGCCTGGTGCACAAAATTCGTGCACGGGGGGGGGGGGCCTCAGCCCAGCCTGCACCCTCTCCAATCTGGGACCCCTCGAGAAATGTCCAACTGCCCGTTTAGTCCCAATACCGGTAGAATCGGGCCTAAATGGGCAGTCAGACATCCCTCTCACAATCCAGGACTGCTGGCTCCCAACTGCTCGCCTGACTGCCTTTCTGATTGCCCCTAACCACTCCCCTGCCAGCCTGATTGATGCCTAACTGCTCCCCTGTCAGCCTGTTTGCCCCGAACTGCCCTCCCCTGCAGGCCTGGGTGACCCCGAACTGCCCTTCCCTGCAGGCCCAGTTGCCCCCAACTTCCTTCCTCTGCCGTCCTGGTCACCCCTAACTGCCCTCCTCTGCCGGCTTGATCGCCCCCAACTTCCCTCTCTTGCAGACCTTGTCCTTCCCAAATGCCCTCCCCTGCTGGCCATCTTGTGGCAGCCATCTTGTGTCCACATGGGGGCAGCCATCTTGAGTGTTGGAGTGATGATCAATTTGCATATTGCTCTTTTATTAGATAGGATAGAGGACTGGTGCACGGGTGGGGGCCGGCTTGTTTGCCATGAAGGGTGTCCTGGATCAGGATGGGGGTTCCCTTGGGGCATGGGGTGGCCTGAGTGAGGGGCCTGTGGTGGTTTGCAGGCCGGCCACACCCCCCAGTGATCCAAGCAGAGGCCCTGGTATCTGGGATTTATTTATCTTCTATAATTGAAACTTTGTAGCTTTGAGCAAAGGCAGAGCAGGCCAGGGCGGGCAGAAAGCTTGGCTTCCTCCATCTCTGGGGAAACCCAAGCCTCCTGCTCTCTCCAGCTCTGTGGCTGCCACCATTTTTGTTGGGATTTATTTATCTTCTATAATTGAAACTTTGTAGCCTTGAGTGGAGTCCAGGGCTGGCCAGGGTGTACGCGAAGCTTGGCTTTCTCCATTGCCGAGAAAACCCAAGCCTCCTGCTCGCTCTGTGGCCGCAGCCATCTTGGTTGGGTTAATTTGCATGCTCACTCCTGATTGGCTTGTGGGCGTGGCTTGTGGGTGTAGTGGAGTTATGGTCAATTTGCATATCACTCTTTTATTAGATAGGATGACTGCTGCTTCAAACTCTCAATTGTCCTATTCATATGATTCATTGATTCATAGACTTTTCAACCTTAGAACTGTCAGATAGCTACAAATCAATGTATACCAAATAGATGTGTAATTTGATAGAAAATTTTATGTGCTTTTAATATATGCAAAAATGTTAATCATAAAATGAATTAAATCTTGTTAAACATTGTTTTAAATGTTATTATGTAACAACTAGAGGCCTGGTGCATGAAATTCATGCATGAGGGGGAGGTCCCTCAGCCTGGCCTGCGGCCTCTTGTAATCCAGGACCCATTTGGGGATGTATGACTGCTGGTTTAGAGGTTAGAAAAAAACCTTGTGAGAGAAAAACAAAAACAAAAAAAAAAACAGGCCAATCCAGTGAGGGTGGGTTTTGAGGAGCTAAGGTTAACTTTCTGAGCAAAGATTTGCCAGGCCAGGGAAGAGGGGAGGAAGGAGTGAGTGTGTGTGTGTGTGTGTGTCTGTGTGTGTGTGTGTGTGTGTGTAAGAGAGAGAGAGAGAGACCCCCCTCAAAGACTCCAGACTCTTTTGTTCTAAAGCACAAAACTTTGCTTTCCCCACGTTTATTGCATGTCTAAATACAAACCATCGTGTACTTCAAGCAACATGTATTAGGGAAGGAGAATGCAGCCTTAAAGCAAAGGGTGGGGTGTCAGAAGTGTATAACTCCTCTCGTCCCCCCAGCTGTAGCTCCTCAGGGTCTGCCTCTTTGAGAATCCACATTTATCTCTTGGCATGTGGGAGGTTAGGAAGCACAGCATTATCCGGGGAGGAGAAGGTCATGGGGATAGCACCCATGGTACTCACCCCAAGTTTCATTTCCTCACCCTCCTGGGATGCTTTCCACCCCACCACTGATTCAGTTAATGGGGTCAGAGATCTGCAGCTGGATGCTTCCAGGCAGAGAGCGCAATGGGGGCCGGGTGGTCCAGCTCCTGATGACTTGGGGGTGGCCATCTTATCACAACGTGGGGGAAGCCATCTTGTAATGTGAGGGCTTGAGGGTCAATTTGCATATTACCTCTTTATTATATAGGATACATATACTGAGGAGTGAAAATGTGGTTGGGATAAGCATCAATATCCTTGAAACTTATAGTCTTTAAATATGACACTAATTCTTGTAATCCTCTTCAAGTTATAGTATTGGAATCAATTTGCTCTTTATTATTTTATTAAGGAGTGGGAGTTTCAAATCCTTCTATTAGACTTTTTCTACCATCATAATAATTATCTCTGTGCCAAGATGACATTGTGGGTTTTCTTCCAGTTGGCAAAAATATCTATATATATAAAAGCCTAAGCAATCGTTAAGGCAGAATAACTAGCCCTAGCCGGTTTGGCTCAGTGGATAGAGCGTCGGCCTTCGGACTCAAGGGTCCCAGGTTAGATTCCGGTCAAGGGCATGTACCTTGGTTGCAGGCACATCCCCAGTAGGGGGTGTGCAGGAGGCAGCTGATCGATGTTTCTCTCTCATCGATGTTTCTCACTCTCTATCCCTCCTCCCTTCCTCTCTGTAAATGGTCAATAAAATATATTTTTTGAAAAAAGAAAAGGCAGAATGTCTAAATGACCAAAACATTGTCATAAGATGGCCACCCCCAAGTCATCACAAGATGGGTGCCCCCATGTTGTCACAAGATAGCCGCCACAATATGGTTGCCACCATGTTGTCACAAGATGGCCACCCCCACATTGTCACAAGATGGCTGGCAGAGTAGGGCAGTTGGGGGTGACCAGGCCTGCAGGGGAGGGCAGTTGGGGGTGATCAGGTCGGCAAGGGAGCAGTTAGGTGTCAATCATGCCGGCAGGGGAGTGGTTAGGGGCAATCAGGCAGCCAAGCAAGCGAGTGGTTAGGAGCCAGCAGTCCCAGATTATGAGAGGGATATCCGACTGCCGGTTTAGGCCCGATCCTGCAGGGATCCCAGATTGGAGAGGGTGCAGGCTGGGCTGAGGGACACCCCCTCCAGTGCACAAATTTCGTGCACCAGGCCTCTAGTAGATTATATTTGAAAATGTCAATTGGATTGTTTGACAATTGATTACCTGCAAGTGCAATCACAGCTATTGTTTGTGATATGAGTTTATTCCTTGAGCATATCAGTCCCTAGCAATTATATACAATTTTTATAATGGAAAATAGTTTTATCTTCAGGCCAAGGAACAGAAAATATCAAAACTCACTGACTTTGCCCTAACTGTTTTGGTTCAGTGGATAGAGTATCAGCCTAAAGTCTGAAGAGTCCTGGGTTCCGTTTTAGTCAAGGATGCATGCCCGAGTTGTGGGCTCAATCCCCAGTAGGGGGCATGCAGGAGTCAGTCAATCAATGATTCCCTTTCATCATTGATGTTTCTATCTCTCTCTTCCTCCCTTTCCTCTGGGAAATGAATAAAATTATATTTTAAAAATTCAACAACTAGCTGACATCAGAGGCAAGCCCCTCTGTCAGGGGCTGGAACGTCTTGGATGCTGGGTGGTAAATGGAGAATCCATGAAAGGTTCTGGATGTATAAGAGAGTCTTTATTATAGAAGCCAGTGGCTCTGTAGCCATTTCTAACAAGGAGCCATTAGACAAAGTAGTTCTCCAACATAGGAGCTATTAGCTGTGCCCTGCCTCTGGACCCATAGCCTCTCATAGTAGCCCCATCTGAGCTCTCCCCAGCATAGTAGCTATATCTGAGCTCCCCGAGTACTCTAGCCACAGTAACATACTTTAATACTACTTAGACAAAAGAGCCTGTCCACCAAAAGTGACATCAATCATTTGGGTTATTGAAGGGCATGCTAGTGCAGTGTACCATGAGATTGCTGTGTCCTTGCACCTGTGTATAGCATTTAACCTTGAACATTTTGATTAAGATTTCCCACTCAACCCTAGTTGGTTTGGCTCAGTGTATAGAGTGTTGGCCTGCAGACTGAAGGGTCCAGGGTTCGATTCTGGTCAAGGGCATGAGCCCAGTTTGCGGGGTCAACCCCCAGTAGGGGGCATGCAGAAAGTAGCCAATCAATGATTCTATCTCATCATTGCTTTTTCAATCCCTCTCTCTCCCTCTCCCTTCCTCTATGAAATCATATATATACATATATATTTGTGCACCACCAGAGGCTCAGTGCACAAAAATTTGTGCACTGGGCGGGGGTGGGGGGGGGGAGGGAGGTCCCTCAGCCCAGCCTGTGCCCTCTCGCAGTCCGGGAACCTTCTGGAGATGTCCACCTGCCAACTTAAGCCCGCTCCCCAGGGGATCAGGCCTAAGCTGGCAGTCAGACATCTCTCTGGCGGCCCGGGAGCCCTTCAGCCTGGCTTGTGGCTGAGTGGAGCTAACCCTGTGGGAATGCACTGACCACCAGGGGGCAGCTCCTGCATTGAGCGTCTGCCCCATGGTGGTCAGTGCGCATCATAGCAACCAGTTGTTCCCAGTCATTCTGCCATTAGGGTCAATTTGCATATTACCATTTTATTATATAGGATGATTTCCATGCTTAGAGTGGCCTTGGAAATCCAGCATACTCTGGCATGGTCCCCACACTGATTTTTTAAAAATATATTTTATTGATTTTTTTACAGAGAGGAAGGGAGAGGGATAGAGAGTTAGAAACATCGATGAGAGAGAAACATCGATCACCTCCATCCTGCACACTTTCTACTGGGGATGTGCCTGCAACCAAGGTACATGCCCTTGACTGGAATCGAACCTGGGACCCTTCAGTCTGCAGGCCGACGCTGTATCCACTGAGCCAAACCAGTTAGGGCCCCACACTTATTTTTACCTGAAATAGATAGCAATATGCATGCCTTGCTTTGTCCTAATGTTTACCTGCCTCTAAAGCATTTTAAATTCAAGGTACCTTTGTAATATCAAAATTATACAAAGCATTCCACTACAATTGACTGCTTATGTTAAATAATGTTATATGTTCCTGTAGAACTGTTCCTAAATGCTTTGACAAAATATATGCTAGAGGTCTGAGATAACACTTATAAGCAGTTACCTTAATGAATTTTCTTGTTGTTTATTTCTCTGTGACATATTAGATATTTCCTCCAAAATAATGAACCATACCACATTTTACACTCTCTACTACTAAGAAAGTTGTAAAATAGGTGAGTTTCCTTGCATTTTGAAATTAAAGTATTCCAGTGATCTCATTTATCTCCTAAACTGCTTAAAAGATTTGTAGCTTTGGATGACTTTCAACTCAGACAATGCATTTCAGTTGGTGTGGGCAAAACTGCAAGCAGAATTGCCACTCAGTACTTAAAGTTCTGAATATCAACATGTCTGTGATGGATAAGAATGCTCTAAGGAGGCTGTAGAAATCCCTGATAACAGAATTACAATGGGGTCCACTAGGATTGGAAGCCTCTAGAAAAAACTGCTTTCTTTTTGAAAAACAGCTCTTGGTCTAGTAATAGAACTTAAAGATTGAATGACCAGTCATGGAATGCTAGGGTCCATGGTATCTGACCTACTTGGGTGTTATTTGATATATCCAACTTATCTGAGGTATATCAATACCCACCAGTATTTCATCATCAGGTTGATGCACATTAATTTGCATCCTCTCCCATAAATGATTTCAAGGGCAATTGCCTATGACTAATTGACTTGCAGGGGGAGGTGGGGGGAAGGGACTAGAATATGGTTCACAGATCAATGTTTTTGAAATGATGAAATCAGCTAAAAGAGGATTGTTGCTATGGTTCAATTCAAAGCAAAGGTGGTCTATATATGGAGAGGGCATAAATGTGAGCAGAATATATTATTGCTAGTTTTTCTGGAAATAAAGAGAATTGAGATAAAGATCCACACTAATGCACTGTAAGTGACTACATAATGGTTTTGAATAGGGACTTGGAGGAAATAAGATTGCAAGACTAATGAGAAGGAGACTAGCACAATATTTTGAGGGGAACTACTAAAAACAGGCTTGGTTTGTAAGGATATTCTTCTCTGACATGAATTCTTTTCATAGATCCCCACTATGGACATGTTCACTGATCAAATTAAATGTGATGTCAAGTCTCCTAATGGTTAAATTAGTCAGAATCAATATGTTTCATGCAACTGAGAATCCCGTCTAATAAACATATATTCACAAAGACAAATATCTTTTAAGTACATTCTGTATGAAGATCAAGAAAGTAAATATGTATTAAATTTTAATGTATTTTAAATTTTTTCTACATCAATGTGACTGTATTTACCTCAGAGAAAATATGCAATCCATCATGTGCATAATCTAAATGTAAGAATTACAAATTTCCCTTAGCATAGTGAAATTATAATAATTTTTTATAAAAAATAACTGAACTTACTCAACTCTCCATTGTGAAATAAACAGTTATTGGCATATTCTGTGAAAGAAATATAGGTGTTTTACAGAATACCAAACAAGTATTGATCTCTAGCAGTATTATGAACAAAGCAAGCATTGGTATTATACCAGTGTGACTTTACCCTTCAGTATTGGCATTATATTTAGCCATAAAAGAATCAGATAGTCTTGAGGTGTCATTTTCTTATTATTTAAGAATACCCATTTCTACAGAAGACTCATACACACAAATTGATAAAGATGTGTCTTCAGATGATACAATTTTCAAAATGGTTCACAAGCACTTGGCTTAAATATGATATTTGTATTGATAATTTTACTCCTACAACTCTGTTGTTATGTCTTTGGATTATGTTGAATGGAAATAATTATAATTTTAAATACTATTTAAACCAGAAAGAGTCACTATTTATTAAGACATAAATAAACTAAATAAACATAAAATTAAAAGTTGTAAATAAAAATAGCTCAATCATTAAATGTATTAGTAGTTTTTAAATCTCAATTTTTAGAGACATAAGAACTTTATATACTTTTATATTTGTTGTCAAAATATCTAAGACAATAGTTTGCATACTGTGACAATCAAAATATTGCTATAATAAATAACAGTGTTGTGAACTTGATATGAAATAACTTATTAAAAGAATAATCTAAGAAGAATGTTCCTTGTTTTTCAATCAAGATTAATAAAAAACCTTTGTAAAACTGGAAGATATACATAAGCAATTTCTTTTATTTATTTTTTTTAAATTAGAGTTGTTGTCTGACCAGAAAGAGAATTTGATGCCTAGGTTTTTAAATTCTATCTTTATTACAATAATGTCAATTCTTCTTATTAGTTTGTCTTCATTTAATTTTAATTCAGTGTCAATATTATATGTATATTTAACATTATAGCACTGTTTCATGGTGGTTTCCTATTTGGACCATTTTATTTCTTCCTTAAGATACTTTACATCTTTTTTCTTGACTATTTTGTGAAATTGTTTATAATCTTCTCAGCCTGGAATAATTCTTGCTATATTTGTTCAACTTTACATTTGGTGAATAAGTATATTGCTAAGTTTTGCTGAAATATATTTTCGTATGATTTGTGTACTGGCAATTGGTCTATGAGTAATAGGAGATCAAGATGTGTATTTATATTCACTTACATATCCAGTATCTATTTCATATCTGGTATAGTATTGTTGCTCATTATATATATACTAGAGGCCCGGTGCACGAAATTCATGCACGGGGGTGTGTGTCCCTCATCCCAGCCTGCACCCTCTCCAATCTGGGACCCCTCAAGGGAATTATATATATAATTCTTGCTGTATTTGTTCAACTTTACATTTGGTGAATAAGTATATTGCTAAGTTTTGCTGAAATATATTTTAGTATGATTTGTGTACTGGCAATTGGTCTATATTATATATTTACTCTATCTTAATTCTTCTTTAGTACCCTATATTCTTTGTTCTAGCAAAGGAATTCAATAATAGTTTGAAATATTCTCGTATTTTTTATACTTTAAGTTTGTTGTGATTCATATTGACATTGATTTGAAAGTATGGTATTCATATTATTGACAGATGTGACTTACATAATATTCTTTATTCCTTTGGAAGTGTACAAGCTTCAAGGGACAGCCATATCCTATGATAACTCATATTTATTGAATAATAACCATGTGCCAGATACTGAATAGTCTACCTGAAATAACACATGTAATAAATCAAATTATACTATTGCATAGCAGTTATTATTCTCTTTGTTTATATATTAGAAAACTAGTACACAGAGAGTAAATAATTTGCCCAAGATAACAGAGTTAAAAAGTGTTAAATCTAATGTATAAGGTAGACTTACTCTGGAGTTAATATTTATAACTAGAGGCCCGATGCACGAAATTGTGCAAGAGTAGGCCTTCCTTCCCCTGGCTGCCAGCACCAGCTTCCCTCTGGCACCCAGGACCCGGGCTTCCCTCGCAGCCCCCACTTCATCTGGAAGGTCATCCGGAAGGATGTCTGGTCTAATTAGCATATTATGCTTTTATTATTACAGATTGCTACCCTCAAATGAAGGAGTAAAGCTTCATCAGATAGATTGGAAAAAATGAGCTTTCATGCTTTTGTCTTAGCCTGATATAAAAAAAAAATATGCTGTTATAAAAGATTAAAATTATGACATTTTCCAGCAATTCCCAAATGTCCATAGTCTTTGTCCCATTCCCTTTTCCTCTCCACCAGACATTGCATATGCCACCACAGAACATGGGTCTTCCCTAGGTAGATCCCATAGCTCATTATAGGCAGTAGACTGTGCTTATGTAGTAGGGAGGGCTGTAATTTCCCAGCTAGAAGTGTTTTACTCATCTTGGAAGAATGGTACACAAGAACTATCCTTCATGCCAAAAGATGTTCTCCTCTGGTACTGAGCACTAAAAGAGTCACAAACATGGGCAAGAAAGGTATGAGGACCCAAAACACTCTAACTCAGCCTGAAGACAGGATATGTGCAAATAATTACATGGATATCGATCTCTAATACATTGAACTCTGTTTCTGCTACAGCAGAATACCAAGAGTAATTTAGCTATATTTTCACAAATATCTTTAAAAAGATACTCTTTAGTTACTTTTCAAGGGCAAATAAAAGATATAAGTTTAAGCAAGTGAATCATATTCCAGAGTGTACCCCAACAACTGATTGAGCAATGAATAGGGTGAAAATGTACATTGTATTGAGAAAAACACATCTAAAAGAGTTCCATCGAAGCTAAAGGATTATATTTTATGAACCTACTAAACCTTAAGAAATAAAAAGCAAAATATCCAAAATACTAAAAAATAAATTAATATTTCAATTTTTCATCATTTATACATATTCTTTACATATGACATTACATAGTACCACCAAAGAAAGAAAAAATACTTCCCATCCTGAAGTATTTAAATGTCTCATATTTCTCTTGACCAAGGACAGATTCATATCTAGATGTTCTGAGACTATGTTTTTTCTTAGAAACCCATAATTCATACACTGTAGAAAAATTAAGATGATTAGGATCACTATATATGATAATGTATGTACTATACTATTAACTGAATACTTAAGTAGTTATATATTCTGTGATAGCCAAATGCATAAAATAATATTATAAAATTCAAAAAGTGAATAATTTCATTAGCTAAGCATTCAAATATTTTCTGGTATATTTTTCTCAGTAAACTACTTCAAAATAAGCTTCAAAAACATTTCCAGTTTCTTATGATTTTATAATACTTTCAACAGCCTCATAATAACAATCATTAACTATAGACATGCTAACATACCTTTGTTGCATGTCAGAAATATGCCAAAATATATCTAGCTGCCAAGAGAAAACTCCCTTCATGCCATTCATCAGAATCATAAGAAGTATAAGCAAGAAATAATTTCATGTTCATTTCACAATAGGTCTTCCAAATGAGATATCCAGGCTTCTAGGACAATATGTTAGGTCTTCACCTAACATGACTCATTTTGAAGTGGATTTTGCATCTGATCAGAGCTAATAAGTAAATCTGATTCTACATTTATAGATAAATATGACAGACAATAAATAGCAGTACTCCAATATTATGACTTCACAACAATGAATTGATGATTGATGAATATGTATAATTCTGAATTCATATGTACACCCAAACCTGCGATGAGTTGTGGATAATCCTATATAATAAAGAGGTAATATGCAAATTGACCATCATGCCCTCACACAAGATGGCCATCCCCATGTGGTCACAAGATGGCCACCACAAGATAGCTGGCAGGGGAGGGCAGTTGTGGGTGATCAGACGAGCAGGGGAGGGCAGTTGGGAGTGACCAGGCTGGCAGAGAAGGGCATTTGGGGGCAACCAGGACTGCAAGGGAAGGAGGACAGTTGGGGGGGACCAGGCCGGCAGGGGAGGGCAGTTGGGGGCAATCGGGCCAGCAGGGAAGCAGTTAGGCATCAATCAGGCTGGCAGGGGAGTGTTTAGGGGGTGATCAGGTTGTCAGACAGAAGCAGTTACGGACAATCAGGCAGGCAGGCAGGCGAGCGGTTGGGAGCCAGCAGTCCCAGATTGTGAGAGGGATGTCCGACTGCTGGTTTAGGTCTGATCCCACAGAGATTGGGCCTAATCTGGCAGTCAGACATCCCCCAAGGGGTCCCAGGTTGGAGAGGGTGCAGGCTGGGCTGAGGGACAACCCCCCCCCCCATGCATGAATTTCATGCACCAGGCCTCTAGTAGTAAATAATGTATGCAGCAAATCCCTTTTTATGGATTCAGTTATTTCACTGAATTGGACTGCTCATTTATAATTACTTGAGATTTTCAACAAGAATTCTTTTTATAAACCTGCTACATTGTCTTTTCTGGCTGAGAAAATTGAAATATGGGACGAGAAATAAAGATAGACAGATTTAGAAGTTAAATATTAATTAAAATTAAATATTTCAGACACCTTATAAGGAAATAGACAGTTTGCATAGTGAATATAAATTAAATATAATATAGATTAAATGTATACACTTAAATGATACTAATAATTAAATTAAGAACATATTTCAGTAGCATCTGTATGAGGAATGTAAACAAAACAGAAAATAAAATAAAATAATGAATACCTGACTATATGACAAGCTAACAAATATTAATTACACTAAGTAACAACTGCTATGTTAATGAATCCAGATAATGTAGAATTATTTTGTGCTAATTTTTCAATATGAAATGTTCTTTGTACCTCCACTCTTTATAATACATTTGGAAATAGCAAGATACATAGGTGATCACTTAGTAGCTTTGTTTAAGGGTAAGAGCTATTTTTGACCAAATAACACCTTTACCTGTGCTGAGGAACTACTTGTACAGGTCTCCACTCTCCAAACTAGGTCCTGGGTGGTATTTAATTTGGAAGCAAGCAGCTGTCTTGCTACATTGTACAATTGTCTTTATATTATCAGTTTTTTAAAAAAAGATATTTATCTATTTTAGAAGCTAAAAAGGCTGATGTATATTCACAACTAACTAGACAACTAAAGTATCTTCAAGTCTCCTTTTTTTATTTCTGAGCATCTTGCTCTCTGCCATCTCTTTCCTCACATATTTATGAAAGGCTCGGTGAATCAATTTATATAAATAAAAACAAATGAAAAACCATAAAGTGTGACTTTTGTGTAGCTTTTCCATTACAGTTGAATTGAATAGCCAAGCTTCAGGACTCAGTAGTAAAGAAAAAGAACATATCCTTAATATCATGAGCGACTTCTTAGAACTTTAGAAAGTGTCTCTAGGCAGCTAGTAGAACAACACTTGATCCAAGTACCTAAAGATCAGATATCAAAGGCCACTAGTAGGTAAACTTGGCATAATATGTAGTTTTTCCAAAACCTAAAACAAGAATGAAGAAAATAAGAAAGGAAATTAAAGTAATTTATTTTATAGGGATGGCATTAAGTTGCAAAAAAATAATCCTTGAAAATGGGAGAATTCATATAAAGTATTACCATTCATTTAAACCTATTAATTGCTTAGATATTTAACTGTCACATATTCATTTACTGAACATGTTATTAATGGACCACCTACAATGTTTAGGGTATTTTGGTATTCCTTAGATATACAAATGTGAGTACATTAGAATATTTGCCTGCCTTCATGAAGACTGTGTATTGTAGCAGGGAAGATATATATTTTATTTATTAATTTTTTAAATCCTCACTGGAGGACATTTTTCCATTGCTTGTAGATAGAGTAGATAGGAGAAATATTGATGTGAGAGAGACACATTGATTGGTTGCCTTCTGCATGCTCCCCTACTGGACCAGGGATGGATCCTGCAACCTAGGAGTATACCCTTGACCAAAAATCAAACCTGTGACCCTTCAGGGTGAAGGTCAACACTCTAACCACTGAGCTAATCAAGCCAAGTAAGGAAGATATATAACAATGCTGCTCAACCTCCATAACTCTGTCTTTCTTTTAATATTTGTGTTTTTTCTCCCCATGATACCCACTTTCACAGAATTTTCACTAATACTCATATCTACTCTTATTATTCAGGGTATCCCATTATCATTCTTCTATTAAAAGAAAGTTAGCCTAAAGCCTGAAACCTGTTTTAAGAGATTTTCACTTTATTTTTTGTTTTAAATAATATATTATTAGTCCAATATAAAAATCCTTCTAGAACTCACATTTCATTCTTCCCAGACCACTCCTTAAGCTGGTAAATATTTCCATATAATCTTTAACAAGGGTCTTAACCCTGGGAAGTATGTTTCTCCAACATAAATGTGTGGGTATTTTAGGTAGGCAAAATGACTGGGGAGGGGGGTCACTCTTGGTCAGGGGTGGGGAACCTTTTTTCTGCCAAGGGCCATTTGGCTATTTATAGCATTCTTTGTGAGCTATACAAAATTATCAAATTAGCCGAAACCGGTTTGGCTCATGGATAGAGCATTGGCCTGCGGACTGAAAGGTCCCAGGTTAGATTCCAGTCAGGGGCATGTACCCCCAGTGGGGAGTGTGCAAGAGGCAGCTGATCTATGTTTCTCTCTCATCGATGTTTCTAACTCTCTATCTCTCTCCCTTCCTCTCTGTAAAAAATCAATAAAATATATTTTTTAAATTATCAAATTAAAAATTAACCTGCTATATTTGATCAAACATTTAATTAACTCACCCCTAATGCCTTGTCAGAGACAGACCAAATGATTTTGTGAGCTTTATACAGCCCGCGGGCCTGACGCGCTCCCCACCAACGCTGTTGGCATTTAGAGGAGTAGGAGATAACAAACTAAATGGTCTGTGACATGAGATCAACAAAATAGAAGAGGATTGTTCTATCCAAAACCAATAGCACATCTGTAAAGAATCACATGCAAGCTCTCATGTTTTAATGATTTCTACTTTGTTCTCCCTTGGAAAATAATCTTTCCCATTGTCCCACTATCCAAAAAGATTTCTTCCCTTTTGTACATCTCAACATCAAAATGTCAATATTGTGCCATTTTTTAAAAAACTTATCTTTATTGTTGAAAGTACTACAGATGCCCCCCACTTTTTTGTGTGTGTGTTCACATTGGCACCCTCCACCCAGCACTCACCCCTCCCAGGCCTTCGCCACACTATTGTCTGTGTCCATGGGCTATGCATGTATGCATACAAGTTCTCTGGCTAATCTTTCTCCACTCCCTACAACCCCCCTTCCCTATGAGATTCATCAGACTGTTCCATATTTCTATGTCTCAGGATCTATTTTGTTTATAAATTTATTTTGTTCACTAGATTCCACATAAGAGTGAGACTACGTGATACTTATCTTTCTCTGACTGGCTTACTATACTTAGTATAATACTCTCCAGGACCCTCCATGCTGTCTCAAAGAGAAGGAGATCCTCTTTTACAGCTGCATAGTAATCCATTGTGTAAATGTACCACAGCTATTTTATGCACTCATGTGCTGATGGGTACTTGGGCTGTTTCCAGGTCATAGATATTGTAAATTGTGCTTCTATAAACATATGGATGCATATATTCTTTCTGATTGGCATTTTTGATGTCTTAGGATATATTTCTAGAAATGGAACCACTGGGTCAAATACTGGTACCATTTTAAATTTTTTTGAGGAAACTCCATACTGTTTTCTATAGTGGCTGCACCAGTATGAATTTTCACCAGTTTTATTTTATTTTTTTTCTTGTGCCAGTATCAGGCTGTTTTGATTGCAGTGCACGAGGGTTCCCTTTTCTCCATATCCTAGTCAGAAATTGTCATTTGTTGATTTCTTGATGACAGCTATTTTGACAAGTGTAAGATGATAGCACATTGAGGTTTTAACTTGCATCTCTCTGATGATTAGTGACTCTGAGCATGTTTTTCATGTCTCTTGGCCTTCTGTATATCCTCTTTGGAAAAGTGTCTATTTATGTCCTTTGTCCATTTTTTAATTGGATTGTCTTCCTTTTGTTAAGTTGTATGACTTCCTTATATATTTTGGAAATTAACCCCTTATCAGATGTACCATTGACAAATGTTCTCCCATAAGTGGGCTACCTTTTCATTTTGTTGATGGTTTCTTTGGCTTGCAGAAGCTTTTTATTTTGATGTAGCCCCATTTGTTCATTTTTCTCCTTTGTTTCCCTTACCTTAGGAGATGTATTGGCAAACATATTTTTATTACAGATGCCCAAGATTTTGCTGCGTATGTTTTTTTCTAAGATTTTTATGGTTTTCTGACTTACACTTAAGTCTTTTAACTATTTTGAGTTTATTCCTGTGTATGGTGTAAGTTGATAGTCTAGTTTTATTTTTTTGCATGTGCCTGTCCAATTTTCTCAGCGCCATTTATTGAAGAAACTGTCTTTACTCCATTGTATGCTCTTGCCATCTTTGTCAAATATTAATTGAGCATAATGGTTTGCGTTGATTTCTGGGTGCTCTGTCCTGTTCCATTTGTCTATATGTCTGTTCTTGTTCCAGTACCAGGCTTTGATTACAGCTGCTTTGTAGTATAACTTGTCATCTAGTAATTCTGATTCTTCAAACTTTGTTCTTCTTTCTCAAGATTGCTGCACCTATTCAAGGTCTTTTTTGATTCCACATAAATTTTTGGAGGATTTGTTATAGATCTGTGAAATATGCTAATGATATATTAATAGAGATTGATTTGAATCTATAGAATGGTTTTGGTAATATGGATATTTTTTTAAATTTAAATTCTTTATTGTTTAAAGTATTATATATGTCTCCTTTTTCCCCTCTTTGACCTCTCCCCTGCCGTTACCACCACCAGCACATGCAGTCACCCCCTACTGTCTGTGTCCATTGGTTATGATTATCTGCATGCAAACAAGTCCTTTGGTTGATCTCTTAACTCCTTCCTCCATTGCCTTCCCTCTGAGGTTGGACAGTCTGTTCAATGCTTCTCTGTCTCTGGATCTGTTTTCATTCATCAGTTTATGTTGTACATTATATTCCACAAATGAGTGAGATCATGTGATATTTATCTTTCTCTGACTGGCTTATTTCACCTAGCATAATGCTCTCCAGGTTTATCCATGATATTGCAAATGGTAAGAGTTCCTTCTTTTTTACAGCAGCATATTATTTCATTGTGTAGATGTACCCCTGTTTTTAATCTACTCATCTGCTGATGGGCACTTGGGCTATTTCCAAGTCTTAGCTATCGTAAACTGTGCTGCTATGAACATAGGGGTGCATATATCCTTTCTGATTGGTGTTTCTGGTTTCTTGGGATATATTCCTAGAAGTGGGATTACTGGGTCAAATGGGAGTTCTATTTTTAATTTTTTGAGGAAACTCCATACTGTTTTCCACAGTGACTACACCAGTCTGCATTCCCACCAGCAGTGTACTAGGACAAATAATCAAATTTTAAAAAATGGGCAAAGGGCCTAAATAGACACTTCTCCAAAGAGGACATACTGATGCCCAAGAGACATAGGAAAAAGTGTCAATGTCACTAATCATCAGAGAAATGCAAGTTAAAATGACAATGAGGTATCACTTCACATCTGCTAGAATGGCTACTATCAACAAATCAGTATATGACAAGTGCTATTAAGGATGTGGAGAAAAGGGAACCCTAGTGCACTGCTTATGGAATGTAGACTGGTGCAGCCATTATGGGAAACAGTATGGAGTTTCCTCAAAAAATTAAAAATGGAACTGCCCTTTGACCCAGTGATCCCATTTCTAGGAATATATCCTAAGAAACCAGATACACCAATCAGAAAGAATGTATACACTCCTGTGTTCATAGTGGCCAAGATCAGGAAACAGCCCGTGCCCATCAGTAGATGAGTGGATAAAAAGGATGTGGTATATTTACTCCGTGGAATACTATGCAGCTGTGAAGAAGAATCTCTCATCCTTTGAGACAGTATGGAGGGACTTGAAGAGAATTATGCTAAGTGAAATAAGCCAGTCAGAGAAAGATAAGTGTTACATGATCTCACTTATATTTGGAAACTAATGAACAAAGTAAACTGACGAACAAAATAGATCCAGAAACATTGAAGCATGTAACACACTGACAAATTTCAGGAGAGGGGGGCAAAAGATTAACCAAATAATTTATATGCATATTTACAGAGCCCATGGACAGACAATAATGCAGTGAAGGCCTGGGGATGGGGCTGGAGCAGGAGGAGGGGGGTTAATGGGGGAACATCTATAATACTTTCAATAATAAAGATACATTTAAAAAAAATAAACAAATAAATAAAAACTATAAATAAAAAATAAAACAACAACTTAGAAGGGCATTTATAACTGTAAATGTCTATTGAAATATTAATACAGATATTAAATCACTAATCAACTTTCAAGAATTAGAAAACAAAGAGAAAGTTAAATATAAAACAATAAAAATGAATAAATAATAAAGATTAAAATTAAAATTAAAATAGAAAAAATAAAATAAAGAAAATCAATTTAATATAAAATGTTTTTGAAAAGTTCAAAGTATGAAATAAAAACCTTTTAGCTAGATCGACCAAGAAAATAAGAGAGAAAATTCAAATTACTAAAGTCAGGAATGAAAGAGGAAACATTATTACTACTCTTAGAGAAATAAAAAATAATAATAAAATAACACGATGAACAATTGTATGCTAACAAATTAGATAATTTGGATGAAATGGTTAAATTCTTATATAGAGACAAGCTAACAAAACTGATGTAAGAAGAAACAGAAAATCTAAGTAGATTTATAACATGTAAAATGATTCAATTAATAATTTTAAACATCTGGCCCAGGGCCAGATGGAATATTTTAAGAATGAATAGCAAAACCTCACAATTCCTTTTAAAATATAGAAGAGGAGGGAACACTTCCAAACTAATTCTATGAGGACATTATTATATTGAAACCAAAACCACATAAACACATCACAAGAAAGCTATAGGGCAATATTACTTATGAATGTAGTCATGAAAACCAACACATTGCTAGCAAACTGAATCCAGAAACAATTAAAATGGATTATACACCATGACCAAGTGGTAATTATTCTAGGCATGCAACATTCATTTAACACATAAAAAGCAATCAATGTAATATACCATATTTACAGAATAAAGAGCAAAAGAACACATGATCATCTCAATAGACACAGAAAAATTATTTCACAAAATCCAACATCCTTTCATGATTAAAAAATAAATAAACAAATGAAAACTTAAACCAGTAAAAGGATATCTACTCTTAAGTGGTAACTTACAGCACACTTACTAGTGAAAAGCTGAATGCTTTATACTTAAAATCAGAAACTAGGCAAAAAAAAACACCTCTCTCACAACTTCTATTTAACAACAGTACTAGAGGTTTTAGCTAGGGCAATTAGGCAAGAACCATACTGGAAAGGAAAAAGTAAACTATATTTGTAGATGACATAATCTTTACATAGAAAATCATATGAATGTACCAAAATTATTAGAATAAACAAGTATAGTAATATTTGGTACAAAAATCATTGTATTTCTATCTATTAACAATAAAGATCCAAAATCAAGTGAAAAAAAAAAACAACTTTATGTATACTAGGGATAAATTTAACAAAAAACTTGTACAATACTTGTACAGTGAAATTTATAAAACATCATTGAAAGAAACTAAAAAAAAAAATCTGAATAAAAGTGATTCCATGTACACAGTTTAGATGCCTTAATACTATTAAGATGCTAATAGTACCCAAACTGATGTCTAGATCCAACATTATCCTTATTAAAATCCCAGCTGTTTTTTTTCAGTTTTTTTTCTTTTTAGCAAAATGGCAAGCTAAACCTAAAATTCATAAGGAAATGTAAAGGACCTAGAATAGCCAAATATTTTTTAAAAGAATATATTTGGAGGACTCATCCTTTTTGGTTTCAAAATAGACTACAAAGTTTCAGTAATAAAGACAGTGCAGTCTGGCATAAGGATAGACATATAGATAAAATTATTACAATAGAGAGTTCAGATATAAACTCTAAATGTATAGTCAGTTGATTTTCAACAGAATGCCAAGATAATTCAATGAGGAGTTAATGGTCTATTCAACAAATGATGCTGAATCAAACACATATCCCACAGGGTTTAAATTTACACCCTGTTCTCTCTCCATACACAAAAATTACTCAGAATGGAGCATAGACTTATGTGTAATACCTAAATGCATAAAACTTCTAGGAAAAAATATAATAAATTCTTTCTGACTTTGAATTAGGTAGTGGTTTCTTTGGTAAGATACCAAAAAAAAACCACACAAGTAATCAAAGAAGTAATACACAGATTGGAATTAATCAAAATTAAAAACTTTTAAAAGATATCATCAAGAAAGTGAAAAGACAACACACACGGTAGGAAAACACATTTGCAAATCACATATCTAACAAGGGATATTTTTTCCCAGAACATAGAGAACTCTTACAAATAAACAATAAAAGAATAAATAATCCAATTAAAATATAAGCAAATCATTTGAAGATTTTCCCCAAAGAAAATATACAAATGGCCACTAAACAAGGGAACAGATGCTCACTATCATTAGTACAAAAATGCAAATCAAAACCACCATAAGATGTCACTTAATATCCACTAGGTGCCTAGAAAATATGACAGTAAATAAGAAGTATTGGCAATAATGTGGAGAGAAATTGAAGCCATCGTACAATTTCTTACTTTGAATGTAAACTTTGGAAAACAGATTGTCAGTTCCTCAAAATCTTAAATATAATGTTACAAATGATCCAGCAATTCTACTTTTAGGCTTATATCCAAAAGAAACAAAAACATGTCCAGGCAAAATCCATACACATATACAAATTTCTGTGTGTGCAAAAGTAGATAGCAGGATTATTCATAATAGCAAACAAATAGAAACAACCTAAATGCCTATAAGCTGATGATTGGATTAAATAATGTGGTATATCCACACAATAGAATATCATATGGAAATTAAAAAGTTTATCCTTTAAACCTTACAAGTATCATATTATGTCAAATATCATATATCAAATATTATATATAATATCACTGTAAGAATAAGCAAATCCTTGCTAACCGGTTTGGCTCAGTGGATAGAGCATTGGCCTGCGAACTGAAGGGTCCCAGGTTTGATTCCGGTCAAGGGCATGTACCTTGGTTGCAGGCATATCCCCAGTAAGGAGTGTGCAGGAGGCAGCTGATCGATGTTTCTCTCTCTCATCGATGTTTCTAACTCTCTATCCCTCTCCTTTTCTCTCTGTAAAAAGTCAATAAAATATATTTTAAAAAAAAGAATAAGCAAATCCAAGAAACCCAAAATAAATTAGCAGTTGCCTGGTGCTGGGGGCGGGGGGGGGGGATTGGAATGAAATCTAATATACACATGTTTTTTGGTGGTAATTATGTTAAAAATGTTCTAGATTTTAATGATATACATATATTTTTTCTGAGAATAAAAATACACTGAACTGTACACTGTATATAGTAGTATTTTATGATCTGTAAAATGTATCTCAATAAAACCATAAAGTAAAAGTTGAAACAATTATTTTTTAAAGGACAACTTTGAAAAAGTTTGATATGGGCACTGCATTATCACTTTAAATATAAACAATGTTATACAATCACCCCCTCAGAGTCAACAAATTATTCTGATTGTAGATACCTCTAATAATCACAATCCTCAGACATTCTCTCTGCCGCAGCCCAAACCTATTGCCTCATACCTTTAAACAAGGAACATTCTTTCTGCTTTTGGGGAACACACCCACTAACTTAATTGTGAGTCTTTTAGTGGCAAATGGAATTGCCAGTTTAAATCCTCTCCTGATGGTCTTCTTTAACTCCCTAAGGTCATCTCTTTTCATAATAAGTAATAGCTATTTTAGACACTGACTCATGAGTACCCTTCTTTCTGTCTAAAATAAGTCCAAATTAAAGACTTCGGTGAAGTGTTCACTTCTTATGGGGAAAAGAAAAATATTCTACAGGTTGGATTTTGGGGTCTAAGTCAGTTTATGTGCCCAGTAGCCCATGTCAACCTCTATTCAAACTAATAAGTTAGCTCTTAAACCAGAAGGTAAAAAGAGACTAAAACCAAAAATTAAACCCTAGTAATAGAGAAAGTGCTCAACATACCTTTACTAGTTCTCATAGTCCTCCAATCCTCCCTGTCAAAAATACAGTAAGCAAGGATATACACTTATTTAGAATCTGAGAGCCATAAAAATAGAAGAGTCTTCCCCCACACCACTACATTGTAAAACTGGAATTACTTGAACCTGCAGATCTCTGTGCTGTTTTATTTAGTGTCCTTTTAAAATTAGATCAATATAGGCAATATGCACCTTCTCCTGGATAAAAAAACAAAAACAATCATAGAACAAAACACACCCCAGGAGTGTAGGGCATTCAGCACTCTTCACAAGTCCTCAACCAAGACCTGAAGGAAACATTGCATTTCCCTGTGATTCTACTCTTATTCAATATGTGTATGATCATTAGTTTTGTTTTAACGATAAAGAAAATTCTAAGATTGATTCTCTATATCTACTTCCTATTAAAGTTTAGAAAGAGCACAAGATTTCCAAAGAGAACTTAAATGTTTTCTTAAGGGAAGTCCATTATCTAGAGAGCATAGTATATCCCAAGGAGACAGATCTTTTCTTGCTGACTGACTACAAGTCATTTAAAACTTTCCCAGATCAATAGAAAAGACAATTGAAGGAATTCCTAAATGTTATTGACTCTTACAGGCCATAGGCCTAATTTTTCTGAAATCACCAAAATACTGTACAACTTAACCAAATCCTTGGTAGGTGAGCCTCTTCCCTGAAAACAGGTGAATAAACTAGTTCTTTAAACATCCGGTTTGGGCTGACCTAGTCATCATGAACCTTTCTGCCAGTTCAAACCTGAGCGCTTTGGACAAGTCCTTACTGTTCTTGATTAATGTCTCAGAAATGACCATATAGACCAATATCTAACTATAATTTCTGTCTTGACCTAAAAAACCTATCCACTTTGTCTAAAGATAATAGCCAAAGCAGATAAATAAGCAGAGGCTCCTGCAAATTTGACTTTAGCATCTCCTTTAAACTTAATCATTCTTCATGTTTTACAATGTGTTTTTTTTTCCATTGAAAATACACATTTTTTTATTTTTTAAAAGTATATTTTTATTGATTTCCGAGAGGAAGGGAGAGGGAATAGAGAGAAACATCAATGATGAGAGAGAATCATTGATGGGCTGCCTCCTGCATGCCCCCTACTGGGGATTGAGCTTGCAATTCAGGCATGTGCCCTGACTGGGAATCAAACCAGGACCTCCTGATTCATAGGTCAGTGCTCAACCAACTGAGCCATATGGGCCAGGGCAAAAAAAATACACATTTTTAGAAAGCAGACTTATCTCCTATGGAATTCCATTTTCTCATACATTTCCAGTCATCCTTGTAATGTTTTGGATCCTGCTACTCTTATTTCATTAATGAAAAAGGAAAAATTCATAATTGTCTAAACTCTTATCCATAAACTATTTCAGGTAGATTTATTAGAAAAATCTAGAGAATGTACAGACTTAATCTTATTGAGTGATTGATAGTATCTTGATACTGAAGCAAAAAAAAAAAACACACAAAAAAACACCTCTGTATAGCCTCTGCTAGATCTGACCTCACCCCTAGAATATGGCACCTTGACGGAGTCAAGATCTAACCAGAAGGCAGACATCAGTGTGCTCACCAGAGCTTTTTAGTTAGCTGGAAATAAGAGAGCTTATGATAATGGATAAGCCGTGGGGGGTAGACTATAATTTGGGAATTCTTTAAAAACCAGGAGAGTTCTCAAACTCATCTAAAAGTAGTAAAAAGATTAGAGAACTCTTAGGTGCTCTAACATTCTCTTAAAAGGTGGATATAAAGGAACAGTTTAGCCCTAACCGGTTTGACTCAGTGGATAGAGCGTCGGCCTGCAGACTGAAGGGTCCCAGGTTCGATTCCGGTCAAGGGCATGTACCTTGGTTGCGGGCACATCCCCAGTAGGGGGTGTGCAGGAGGCAGCTGATCCATGTTTCTAACTCTCTACCCCTCGCCCTTCCTCTCTGTAAAAAAATCAATAAAAATATATATTTAAAAATAAACAAATAAAGGAACAGCTTAGAGAGTGGAGACAATGCCCCTGCTGCCCATAACTAGACACCCTACTTATATACGGCGGGAACCCTGATTAGAGTAGGAGGATGTTAAAGGCCCATTTGCCATACACATGTGCAAAGGCAATGACAAGGCAGTTTTCCTGTAGCACAGCACAGGGGCACCTTCGTTTTTTGTAACACTGATGTTACTATTTGTAAGAAGCCTCTTTTGTCTGAGTTAGTATAAAACACTCACCTGAACAGCCGGTGGCTGGCTGTTGGTTTGCAATGGCTGCCTCGTTTGCCATGGCTGCTTCGTTGGCAATAAAGCATGTTGCATATACCTGAGGCTGCTGCGTCTTCTTCCAGTTCCTGGCGGCTAAAGAGGTCCAGTGCCAAGAGAGGAGCTCGGACCCAACATATACTCAAAGAAAAGAATGTCCTAAAAGCTTCAAAAGGTAGTATAACATAGTATCAATTAATGCCAGTCAGGGGAAAAAGGTGCTGTGAAAAATACGAATGCAGTCTGCATGAGAATAAATCTCCAAAGATGGCTCTTAGGAACACTGGAGTACCACAAATGGCAGCATACACCTAGACATGACATTATCTACACAACAACAGGCAAAGCTGCTACCACACTCAAACAATATTGGTGAGGAAAAAATGTATTAAAATTTTAGATCCTGTTTATTATTTGTCACCAGCATAATTTTGGTAAAAGGCCAGGTAAGGCTAAATAAGCCCAAAACTTAGTAACCCTTGGATTAAACTCTATTTCATATATTTATCACATGAATGTCTTGTGTATATGTGACTTTCATTGTTTCCTTATTCTCAGGATGCATGGAATACTTTCATTGCCTGAGAGCATGATAAAAAATTATGTGGTGAGAAGTTAAATTAAAAATTTTAAAAAATTTATAGTGACAAATGTCTATTATTAAAGAAAGTTAGGTGATTCTCAAAAAAATGTGTGAACAAATCCAAGTCAGTTTGTTGTATGAGTTAGCTAGTTCACATACCATTTGCAACTAAATTTTGAACTCATACTAAAGAATGTATTTAAGGTAAAAAGTAATATTAAGAATTAAAATTGCTTATAATTAACAAAATTAAAGGTAGCCTTAAATCAACAAAATTGGAAAGAAGATAGGTAGAAAAATGAAGAATAAAAGGATGTAAATAAAATGCAATAATATATGGTTTTGTGCTGTGAATCTTCATTGAAAGCTATCTACATCTTATGTTGTTGATTTGATCTAAGAGTCTCGGATAGAATCTGTTTCCTTACAAATACCTTACATGCTTCTGAAATTTTCCTAGTAATCTTCAATGGGAAGACAAATTATATCCCAGTGATTCATGGATGTTATATGACTCTTTAATTGGGAGATATAAACTCCATTCAATCAAGGTCTAAGGTTTCCAGGTTTTAAGTCATGTAGTTTGTTTTGAAAAAAAAAAATGAGGAAAGCTTCTCATAACTATTGGTGACAGAACTAGGTGTATCGCTTAAGTCTCATGAAGTTTTGGCAATGTCTTCTTGCAATAATAAGTTGTTTGGGAATGGAGATGATACATCTCAATGCATGTTCCTGCCTGTTACTATCACATAGTAACAAGGTGAATTGATGACACCCAAAGGAATTGATGGCATTGTCATTAGTCCAATGCTAATAGCTTAAATGCATGAGAGTTGGAGGATTTTGAGAGAGTTTTGTTACTTTTCACTTCAGAATTAATATTAGTTTTTCTACTTTTCTCAAGAATTCAAAGCTTTATAGTTTTTGTGACAACATTCCAACAAAATGAGTACCCCTGTTACAAGAAGGCACTAGAATTAGATTCTTGTGTTGTCTGGTATCAGTTGATTTGATCTGGTTAACAGGATTCAACCTATGCAAAACTTTTTAGATGGCAAACACAAAACAGGCTGATAGCCTGAAATATAAAAACCTAAAAATCACATCTCACATAGAAAAGAAGATTAGTTTTTGCCATAGAATATAACTTCAGTACCTTATGTGGGAACTAGCTTCTATAACTGAACTTTTAAGAAGTAGAACTTAGAAGAGAAAGAACAGATGGTGCATATTTGGAATCTGTCTCATTTTTCACAGATCCTACAAGTAAGACAAACTTCTCTTTGCTCTAAATCTGCCTAATGATCTCACCATTACATATTAATAACTTGGCACTGGACTACAAATGATAATAATCCTTTTTTATTATTATGTCTCTGTTGAACGGTTTAGCTTGTGATCTTCACATGTTCACTGCTGTATTGATATCTATCTCTATCTATCTATCTATCTATCTATCTATCTATCTATCTATCTATCATCTATCTATCATCTATCTACCTATCATCTATCTATCTGTGAGAGCCTGGTATATATGGGGGTTAAAACAATCATAACAGTAAACTTGACATGAAAGCATAATATAACTCATGCTTTTGTGATGTGGATTAATCAAGACCCTATACATTAATGATGCATCATTTAGGTCAGGCTGAAAAATGACCATAAGGGATGACAATGAGACCTGAATCTACCCAAAAGCAGAAGACTTACTGTATCCACTATCTCTAACAAAATAACTTTATTATTATAAAAAAAGTCTTGTCCAGGTTGAAAAATGTTGAGAATAATTCTACTGTTGTTCCTTCCAGTAATTCTTCTTCTCCCCCATAGTAAACATCAAACTATTTAACTCAGTTATTCAATATCATCAAATAATTGTTTTCTTTACAGGTCTCTTTGAAGTAATCCAAACAAAATACAAACTTCGCTGAGCCCTGCAATCCTAAACCATTATATTTTGATCCTTACACAATAAAACCCCTAATTTGAAAACTCACCTTAAATCAGACTAAACTAGCTCAGAAATATACCAAATTTATTTTCCCCATCTGTGAGATGCTACTAAAATCTGACAAAGCAGTTCATTTTCTTACATGATAAGAATAAAATCAGCATTTTTCTATTAAGTGGTTATGTTGTATTTTACATGAAGGACCTGCAACACCATTTAGATGCCCAAAATCAAGATAAACAAATTCCTCTTTGTCACTTAATTATGACATCTTTCTATTTTATTTTTAACTAGTAAAAAAAGAGGGAAATAACAAGAGTTGAGCACTTACTTTGCATAAGACTTTATCCTACCTGTTGTGTAGCATATTAACTGAACACTTCTAAAACACCCTATAATGTAGTTATTACTTTGCTTATTTTATAGAGGCAGAAACTAAGGCTTAGGAAGGTTAAATGAGTAGTTCAAGGTTAGTCTGATGTAGAGGTTTAAATTTGCAGTCTTTCATCTCTAAATTTGCATGGATCTATAATCTGAGTCTATTGAATAAAAAATAAGTTCATAATTGTATCGTAAATGTGGTTTCCTATTCATCAGAAAAAAATGAAAAAAATAGAAGCTCTACAGAAAACACCTTTGTGAAGAGAATTCTGTATGAAAAGAGATGTCATTTATGTTAGAAATGTCAGCTGTCATCCTTCAACTATATTACCCAAAGAGTCACATTGGTATCCTTTCACATGCAAATTATTAAATGAGCAGAAATCCATCTTCCAAGTCCATGAATATAAAATGTTGAAAGTTGGATGATAGATAGATAAATAGATCAATGATAGATAGATGATAGATAGATAGATAGATAGATAGATAGATAGATAGATAGATAGATGATAGATAGATACTAATAGCTAAGCAGGACATTTTCCTGTGTCTTTCATAGAAATTAGTTGAGTATTCGGTCAACTGAAAATATTCAACATTGTTAAAATATTATAATAAATTTAACTATATTTAATGTTCTTAAAAAGGTTTCTTGGAAAATTATCCCTTTAAACAGATAAATATTAACATATTTCACATTTAAAAATATGATAACTTCAAGAAAATGAATCCAGAAAGTATTTATTCTTTCATCTATCTTCCAACCTATAGGATGATAATTCCTTATTAATATACTAGTAGCTCCCTTTATCAAATGTGAAAATAAAACAATAGCTCAAAAAACTTAATATTGGGAGACTTAGGCAAAATCAAAACAAAACAAAACAACCATAGTCTATACGTTAATTATATGAAATACAAATTTATTGCCTAAATAAATATTATCTATTTATATAAAGAGGTAATATGCAAATTAGCCGGAACAACAAAACAGTCACAAATGCTCAGGAGGAGGCTGTGCGCACAGGTGGGTGGGAGGGGAATGCTGCATGGTGAGGCAAGCCACGGATGGTGCAGGCCCGCAGAGAGCAGGGTCTGCCAGCTGCCACTGCGGTGAGCAGGCTGGCGGCGAGCAGGCCCACAGAGAGCAGGGAGCAGGGCCTGACTGGCAGCCACCGAGGTGGTGAGCAGGCCCACAGAGAACAGGGCTGCCAGCCGGGGTGCACCGGCAGTCCCGCCTCTGCGTGTGAGCTGCAGAAGAAACACCTTTTCTGACCGCTCCTGGTATGCCACTTGCAGTGTTCTTGGTAACTTGCATAATAAGAATCCAAGAAGGTGATAGAGGGTTTTCCCTCCTCACTCCTGGAGGAAAAAATGAAGGTCCGCTGCTGGAGGGGCTAAGAAATGTCATATCCTGCCCTAGCCGGTTTGGCTCAGTGGAGAGAGCCTCAGCCTGCCGAACGCAGGGTCCAGGTTTGATTCTAGTCAAGGGCATGTACCTAGGTTACAGGCTCCTCCCTGGCCGGGGCCCAGATCAGGGCTCATGCATGAGGCAACCAATCGAAGTGTCCCTCTCACATTGATGTTTCTCTCTGTCTTTCCCTCTCTCTTCCATGCTCTCTAAATATCAATGGAAAAATATCCTCAGGTGAGGATAAAAAAAAAAAAAAGAAATGTCATATCCTATAAAAGAGACATCTTGAAAATGCTAAAGAAAGTTGTCATTTTTTCATGGTGAAGGGACTGGAGTCTGTGTTGATGAATACACCTTGGCGGCTGCAGCAGCTGACACTGGCAGCAGCAGCTGGGTGATGGGGGCGGTGCCTTCCCCTGATCAGTCCAGTCACTTCCTGCAGAGGGAGGCCAGACTGCGGCTTAGGTCCACTCCCTGTAGGACATCCCCTGAGGGCTCCCGGATTGGAGAGGGTGCAGGTCGGGCTGAGGGACACCCCCTTCCACCCCATGCACGAATTTCGTGCACTGGGCCCCTAGTTTTAATATATTTTCCATATAGTTAAGAATAAAAGAGGCTTCTGGTCAAGATAGCAGAGTAGATAAATACTGAACTTGCCTCTTCTAATCACCACATCAAAATAACAAATAAACTACAAAACAGCCACCATTGAGAACTGCCTGATGTCTAGTTGAACAAAAATCATATAACTAAGGATACACAGAAGAAGCCACCTCAAGCGTGCGAGGACAGGTGGAGAGGCAGGACAGACTAATCCCACACACACATGTGGCAATAAAAATTCAGTGGTAGCCTGGCAGTTGTGGCTTAATGGTTGAGCATTGGCCCATGCACCAAGAAGTTGCCAGTTCAATTTCTGGTCAGGGCACATGCCTGGGTTGCAGGCTTAATTCCCAGTAGGGTGTGCAGGAGGCAGCCAATGGATGTTGATGTTTCTCTCTCATTGATGTTTCTATCTGTCCCTCTCCCTATTTCCCTCTCTAAAATATAATAATAATAAAACACTTTTTAAAAATTCAGAGGAATATCTTGGCTTCCAAGGTCCCTCCTGAAAAGTTAGGGCTCCCAGCCATACACCAGGGCCCCAGCCAATTCTAGGAAGAGAATTCCAATAATTGCTGGTTATGAAAACAAGCAGAGATTGTGGCTGAGTGAGATGGAGAGCTCTGGAATCCCAGGAGTTCCTCTTAAAGGGTCCATGCATGAAAATACTCAGACTCACTTGCTCTGAGCTCCAGTGTTAGAGCAAAAGCTCAAAAGGTACCAGGGATATATGGGAGGAACTGAATTGTCTGGCTTCAGGGTGAGAGCTGGATGAGCAGCACTCTCCCAGACAGAAGTGCTGACAAAAGCTATTATTCCTTTGATCCCTTCCATGACCCAGCCTGCATGTGCAGGCATGGATGCCATATCTGAGTCTCCATTGCCTAGGTAACTCCATTAGTTCCTTGTTGGTGATTCCTGAGACCCCACCTTACCCAACATGTAGGCCCACTGATCTATTTCCAGTGGCTTTTCCATACAAATGGCCTGTCTTTATTCATGCTGCAGACTCTCCTAAAATCTCTCAAAGGTTCACAAACCCCAAACAAGCAGCATTTGGCCTCATTGTGACCCCTTGCTAAGACCAACTCCAACATTCACCCTCAGTTCACAGCTTAGTCTCTCTGAGACATCTTCAAGGCCAGCACAGTGGCAACCACCTGCAGATAACTTTGTATCTTATACCAAGTGGCCCTTGGCAGGACACAGGCAGTGGCTAACCTTGCCCTACACTAGGGCCCTTCCCAAGAGACCCCAGAACCAGCACACCCAGTGTCTAGGTGCAGACTACAACAGAGTAACACCCAGCCTCCACAAACAACATACTCAAAGGACAGACTTAGCAGTCACCAGAGTACTAGTAAAGTGAACATATTCCATAGTTCAGCCCCTGCACAACAGTACTGCCACTGTTGTCACAACCAGATCTCACAACCAATCAACCTGACAGTTAATCCCTCTATTTATGCGACATCAGTAATCAAGGGTCAACTACAAAAGGTGGGAACACACAAAACACACAAGGGACACACATGGAGCACCCAGCTCAGGTGACCAGTAAGACTGTGCCACTGGGGCCCACAGAACCTTTACTGCATAAGGCAACTCTACCAGACATAGCAGCTCTATAAAAAAAAACAAAAAACAAAAAAAAACAACCCCCCCCCCCCACACACAAACACCACAGCATACACAGCATAGCATCAAAAATGAGGAGACAAAGAAATACATCCAAAATTAAAGAAGGGAATAAAATTGCAGAAAAAACAGCTAAACAAAATGGAGACAAGCAATCTACCAGATGCAGAATTGAAAACACTGGTTATAAGGATGCTCACTAATTTCAGTGAGAACTTCAACAGAGATATTATACATAAAAATGGAGATAGAAAACATAAAAAAAGACCCAGTCAGAAATGAAGAATATAATAACTAAAATGTAGAATACATTAAAGGGTATTAACAGTAGATTAGATGAAACAAATGATTGAATCAGCAATTTGGAAGATAAGGTAGCAGAAAACATCCAATCAGAGTAGCAAAAAGAAAGGAGAGTTAAGAAAGAAAGAAAGAAAGAAAGAAAGAAAGAAAGAAAGAAAGAAAGAAAGAAAGAAAGAAAGGAAGGAAGGAAGGAAGGAAGGAAGGAAGGAAGGAAGGAAGGAAGGAAGGAAGGAAGGAAGGAAGGAAGAAAGGAAGAAAGAAAGAAAGAAAGAAAGAAAGAAAGAAAGAAAGAAAGAAAGAAAGAAAGAAAGAAAGAAAGAAAGAAAGAAAGTTAATTTCAGGGGCCTCTTTAACATCAAGTTTATCATCATTCACATCATAAGGATATCGGAGAAGAGAGAAAGAAATTGAAAACCTATTTGAAGAAATAATAACAATCAACTTCCTTAACCTGGTAAAGTACATAAATATATAAACCCAAGAAGCGCAGAGAGTCTCAAACAAGATGAGCTCAAAAAAGTCACACCAAGACTTATCATAATTAGAATGCCAAAGGTTGAAGACCAAGAGGGCGTCTTAATAGCAGAAAGTAAAAGGACTTTGTTGAAAAGGTAAATAGCATAGGTTTTTAAATTTTTATTTCTGAGAGTTCATTACTAGTGTATAAAAATGCCATCAATTGTTGGATATTAATTTTGTATCCTGCTACTTTACTGAATTCATTTATTAAATCTAATAGTTGTTTGGTGGAGTGTTTAGGGTTCTCTATATGCATCATCATGCCATCTGCAAATAATGACAGTTTTACTTCTTCCTTTCCAATTTGGATGCCTTTTATTTTTTTTCTTCTCTTCTGAAGACTTCCAGTACTATGTTGAATAATAGTGGTGAAAGTGGGCAACCCTGTCTTGTTCCTGTTCTTAAGGGAAATGTTTTTGGTCTTTGCTGAATAACTTTGATATTGGCTGTTGGTTTGTCATATATGGCCTTTATTTTGTTGAATGTGTTATCTGCAACTGTTGATATGATCCTGTGATTTTTCTTCTTCATGTTGTTTATGAGATGTATCATATTTATTGATTTGTGAATATTGTACCAGCCTTCCATGCTCAGAATAAATCCCATTTGGTCATGGTGTATGATCTTTTTAATGGATTGCTGGGAATGATTTGCTAATATTTTGTTGAGTATTTTAGCATCTGTGTTCATCAGTGATATTGGCCCATAATTTTCATTATTTGTAGTGTCTTTATCTGATTTTGAAATTAGGATATTTCTGGTCTCATAAAAAGAGGCTGGAAGTCTTCCTTCCTCTTGAATTTTCTGAAATAATTTGAGGAGAATAGGTGTTAATTTTTCTTTGAATGTTTGCTAAAACTTGCCTGTAAATCCATCCGGTCCAGGACTTTCGTTTGATGGTATTTTTTTATTATTATTATTGCTTCAATTCTCTCAGTTATCAGCCTATTCAAGTTTTCTGATTCTTCCTGGTTTAGTTTTGGCAGATTGTATGTTTCTAGAATTTTTTTAAATTTTACCCAAGTTATCCATAGAGTTGCTCATAGTATTTTCTTATAATTATTTGTATTTCTATTGTGTCAGTTGTTATATTATCTCTTTTATTTCTGATTTTATTTATCTTGGAACTTTTTCTGTTTCTTGATGAGTCTGGCTAAAGGTTCATCAATCTTGTTTATATTTTCAAGGAACTAGCTCTTGGTTTCAGTGATACTTTGTATTTTTGTTGTTCATTTGTTTGTTTTAGTCTCTATGTCATTTAAAGGAGGCATGAGCATACAATGGAGTAAAGACAGTTTCTTCAATAAATGGTGTTGGGAAAATTGTACAGGTACATGCAAAAAATGAAACTAGGCTAACAATTTATGCCATACACAAGAATAAACTCAAAATGGACAAAATACTTAAATATAAGTAGTGAAATCATAAAAGTCCTAGAAGAAAACATAGGCAGTAAAACCTCAGCATCTCATGTAGCAGAATTTTCATCCATACATCAAGGCATGTCTTAGGGTAAGAGAAAGGAAAAATAAATAAATAAGACTACATAAAACTAAAAAGCTTTTGCACAGCAAAGGAGACCATCTTCAAAATGTAAAGGGAACCCACAATATGGGAACATATTCACCAATGATACATATGATAAGAGTTTAATTTACAAAAATATATAAACAACTCATACAATTCAACAAAAGGAGGACAAATAATCCAATTTTAAAAATGGGCAATGGTCTTGAACAGACACTTCTCCAAAGAGGAGAAACAGATGGCCAAGAGACATATGAAAAAATGCTCAACGTCACTAATAATCAAAGAATGCAAATTAATATCACAATTAGGTATCACCTCACACCTGCCAGAATGGCTACCATCAATACATCAACAAATAATAAGTGTTGGCAAAGATGTGGGGAAAAGGGAACCCTAGTACACTGCTGGTGGGGATGCAGACTTGTGCAGCCACTATGGGAAACAGTATGGAGTTTCCTCAGAAAATTAAAAATGGAACTGACCTTTGACCCATTAATCCCACTTCTGGAAATATATCCTTAGAATTCAGAAATACCATTCAGAAAGAATATATGCACCCCTATGTTCATAGGAGCATTATTTTTAGTAGTTAAGATCTGAAAATAGCCCAAGTGCCCATAGGTAGATGAGTGAATAAAAAAAGCAAGGGTACATTTATACAATGGAATAACATGCAGCTGTGAAAAAGAAGTATTTCTTACCCTTTGAGATATCATGAAGGGACCTGGAGAGTATTATGTGCAGCTAAATAAGCCAGGCATAGATAGACAAATATCACATGATCTTACTTATATATGGAATCTAATGAACAAAATAAACTGATCAACAAAATAGGACCATAGTCCAACTGGCTCAGTGGTTGAGGGTCAACTATGAACCAGGAGATCATGGTTTGATTCCTAGTCAGGATACATGCTCAGGTTGTGGGTTCAATTTCCAGTGTGGGGCGTGTAAGAGGCAGCCAATCAATGATTCTCTTATCACTGATTTTTCTGTCTCTTTCTACCTCTCCCTTCCTCTCTGAAGTCCATAAAAATATATTTTAAAAAATAAGATCATACACATGGAAGCACAGAACAGACTGACAGATCTTAGAGGGAAGGTAGAAAGGAGGTCAGAGAGAGATTAATTAAATAACTTATATGGATATATGCATAGGCCATGGTCACAACAATAGGTAAGGGAAGGCCTGTAATATGTGGGAGCCAGGTGAACGGGGGGAATTGAGGAATATAAGGGACATCTGTAATACTCTCAACAATACTCTGCCGGAGTGTTATCCTAAATCTAGAAGGGCTCTAAAAATAACAAAAAACACAACACAGTTAGTTACCTGCAATGGAAGTTCATTTAGATTGTTATTGGGGGCTAATTCCAGCAGGTCATAAATGCAAGAAGTTCATAAAAATGTTGGTGAACCTTGAGGCTTCAGCAGGGCTGAAGATACATATTATTGCCTGCTGCCAGACAGCTGAGGGCATTTCCCCAAACCTGAAAATATATATGTTGTTACCTGCTGCTGGACAAACAGCTGAACAGCTGAAGGCAGTTCCCTCAACCTGATACTTTACTGCTTACCAAACTTTACCTTTGATATGTATGTTTGCTTTGCTTTAGGGAAAAAACATGTGTGAATCAAAAGTCCTGGGTCTGGAGATTCAGAGAGAACTTAGTTACTAAAGCTAAACTCCATCTGACTCCCCCATGTATTCCAAATTTATATTTTATGTCTAGTCTCTTTATTAATTCCCTTCAACCCTTCTCCACATTCCTGAGCCCTTCTAGATTTAGGATAACACCCCGGCAGACTATCAGCTACTTTCCCAATAGAAACTTTGTGGGCAAGAAGGGATTGACAAGAAATTTCAAAGTGAACAAAAGCAAGCACCTACAACCAAAATTATTTAACCTAGCAAAGATATCATTTAGAATTGATGGAGAGATATGACTGTCAGCTGATTTCTCAACAAAAACTTTGTAGGCTAGAGGGAGTGGCAATAAATATTCAAAGTGATGAATAGCAAGGACCTATAACCAAGATTACTCTACCTAGCAAAGCTATCATTTAGAATTGAAGGTCAGATAAAGAGCTTCACAGACAAGAAAAAGCTAAAGGAGTTCATCACCACCAAACCAGTATTACATGAAATGTTGAAGGATATTATTTAAGAAGAAGAAGAACAAGAACAAGAAGAACAAGAAAAAAGTTTTAAAAAATTATGAACAAAAAAATGGTAATAAATACATAGCTATCAACAATTGAATATAAAAATCAAAATAAATGAACAAAGAATCTAATGAACAAAATAAACTGATGAATAAAATAGAACCAGAGGCATGGAAACATAGAACAGACTAACAAATCTCAGAGAGAAGGGGAGGAGGGAGAGATTAACCAAAGAACATATACATATATGCATTACCTATGTACACAAACAATAGGGTGGTAAAGACCTGGGGCAGGGTGGAAACCAGGTGAAGGGGAATATTGGGGGGAATAGGGGTATACTCTTAACAATAAAGATTTTTTTAAAAGCTTTGCAGGTAAGAAAAAGCTAAAGAAATTCATCATTACCAAAGAGTATTATATAAAATGTAAAAGGGTCATTTTTAAGAAGAAAAAAATAATAGATAAAAAATATGAATAACAAAATGGCAATAAATTTCTAACAATAGGTACTTTATTTTTTAAATATATTTTATTGATTTTTTACAGAGAGGAAGGGAGAGGGATAGAGAGAAACATCGATGAGAGAGAAACATTGATTAGCTGCCTCCTGCACACCTCCTACTGGGGATATGCCCACAACCAAGGTACATGCCCTTGACCAGAATTGAACCTGGGACCTTTCAGTCCACAGGCTGATGCTCTATCCACTGAGCCAAACTGGTTAGGGCTAACAATAGGTACTTTAAATGTAAATAAATTAAATGCTTCAATCAAAAGACAGAGTGGCTGAATGGGTAAGAAAATAAAACCCTTACATATGCTGTCTACAACAGACTCACTTCAGATTGAAAAATATACACAGACTAAAAGTAATAGGATGGAAAAAGATATTTCATGAAAATGAAAACAAAAATGCTGGGGAAGCAATACTTTTACCAGATAGAATAGACTTTAAATACAAATTGATTATAGACTTTAAAGCAAAGGTTATATAACAAGAGACAAAGAAGGACCCAGATATTCCACTTCTGAGATTTTATCCAAAGAAATACAAAACAGTAATTTGAAAAGACATATCATCCATAGACTCATTGCAGCATGATTTACAATAAGCAAGATGTGGAAGCAACTGAAGTGTTCATCAATTGATGAATGAATAAAGAATCAGTGATTCATATGCATAATAGAATACTACTCAGCCATAAAAAGAATGAAATCTTGCCATCTACAACAACTTGGATGGACCCACAGGGTATTTTCCTAAATGAAATAAGTCAGGCAGAAGAATCAAATACCATTTCATTTCATTTATATGTGAAATCTAAAAAATAAAAATAAATGAACCAACAAAATAAAAACAAACTAATAGATACAGAGAACATTTTGATGATTGCCTGATATGAGAGTGATTGAGGAGATAAGTCAAACGGGGAAAGGATTAAGGAGTACAAATTGATAATTACAAAATAGTTCTATGAATGTAAAGTATAGCATAGGAAAGGTAGGTGATATTATAATAACTATGTATGGTGTCCGATGGGTACTAGATTTATTGGAGTGATCACTTAATAAGTTATAAAAATGTCTAATAACTGTGTACACGTGAAAGTAACATAATATTGAATGTCAACTATAATTTAACAATTTTAAAACATTTTAAAAATAGACATAAAACTGGAAAATAATAAATGGCAACAGGAGTATATAGACATATATAAAACAACCAAATAGAGAAATAGTTAGTACTGACTCTAAATTAAAAATTGCATACACTTTAATGTTGGATGAGCTTTCTCTATTGCCTGCTGGTAGATAATAACCCCTACAAATACTCCTCTAGAATTTTTTAACTCGAAATATTTAGTGGATCCCAAACTGAGGAGGACCAGCAGCTGAGAAAATGTTCAGCAGCCATAATCAGTATTTCTCAGGAGTGTGCTGAAGTCAATACTGACAAATATCCTCTGTGTCACTTCTACATCCTTCAAGCCTGCAGACTCCAAGCACATCTGTAAAAAGGTGAAAGTTTTTTTCCCCCTGTCAGATGCCACTAAAAATGGCGGTAGCTTGAGCTGAAGGATATTGGACTCTCCATGTCCAGAGGACATCTAGTGAGCGATATCATCCAAAGAGTGAAAATACAGTATTACCCATTAATTTGTTATAAAATATTGTTTTGTTTAATATTATTCACTGAGAATTAACCTACAGGATTTCAGTAACCCTTCAAGTTTACAATTGCAAAGTACATATAAAAATAAATGTTTCACCTTAAAAAATAATGCAAGTGGCTTTCACGTCTAAAATATATGGCAAAACGCAAACAACGAGTAGGCAGGTGACATAAATAGTAGGCAGACATAAATTGAAAATCACACCTGATTAGCCCAATTTATGCCACCTGACATACAGTTATGAAATTGCAGTAAATTATATTTTTTTATATTTCCATATGAAATCTCTTGGTAAAACAACATATTGAACAATGATGTTTTCTTCCTGTTCTGTCAATACGATAGCGTTTTGGTCCATATTTATCTTCTCTAGAGATTAAGTCCAGCAATGCAAAACGCCTTACATGGCCACCCTCTGTTAAAAAATATACTTAGGAAAACAATGCTAATGTGTTGGCATAAATTAGCTCTACAGAGAACAAACAATGAAACTCCCATATGACTATAGAGACAACAATAAAGTTACACAATCTTAGGCATCCCTGCAATGGTTCCCACCTGATTCTATTAAAAAGGGTCTAACAATAAAAATCACTTCTCTAATTCCAGCTAAGGATCAAAATTGAAAACAAAAGTGTGCATAAATCCAGTATTGTATTTATTAGTCTCCCTAGATTTAGTAGTAGAAAAAGAATGAATGGCAGATCATATCTTAACAGGAATTTTAATTATATGCTTTCTGTGGTATGCTGAAATAATATAGGAAACATTTTTGGATATATTAGTTATTTTAAGAATTTCTTAATTCTCATCTCCAGATTATAATACCATACTTCTTCTTTAAAAAAATACATACTATAACTCACCTGAACATTTCCAACTTTATAAAATTCACATTCTTTAGCCTGATATTCAAGGCTAATTACCATTTCATCTCACCTTTACTCTTCAAACACAATTCTCAACATTATTTTCCATAAATCCATCAGTGAAAGAACTTGGGAATATTTTTTAAAATACTGAGCTTGTTATACTTTTTTTCAAATAATAGGGGTTATGATTACCATAGTAGTTATATGTATGATTCAAGGTGTCTGGTCTCCAGCTTCATGTACAACACTACTAACCCATAAAGGACTAATTAATTCATAAGTTACTTTTTCTAAGAAACTTAACACTCATTTGCCTCCTCAATAAACCCCCACAAACTGAATCTAGGAATCATCTGCATTAATTCCCTGAATGTTAGTATTACTTTTTCATGTCTCTTTTACAGCACTTAAATATTACATTAAACCTATTTGTTCACATATCCAATGCATGAACACAGCATGAACTCCTTGAGATCTATTTATTTTATTCCCAGCTTAATACAATGCTACATATTTCAGATTTCCAATAAAATGTGTTCCTCTTCATTACTTTAACATCTAGATAGATGCAAACTGTTATTTTTAAACAATATAATTATCAGCCACACATTTCCTACAAGTTTATGTGTCTTTAACAGCATAACATAATTTGTCAGAAGCATTTTATATAAATTGAATTTTAAGAAAAATTTCATCAAAGGGGTAAGAATGAATGTTCTTAAAAAAAGGAAAGAAGGAAGATTTATGAAAAATGAAAAAATAATAACTTCAGCATATTCGCATATTCTTTGGATATCTTCAGTTATCCTGCTAAGACCTTTAGAGAAAATAGTAGTAACAGTTTTCTACACTGAATTGATTGTGTGTGTGTATATATATATATACACACACATATATACATTATATATATTATATATACATATATACATTATGTATACATTATATATACATATATACATTATGTATACATATATATACACACACATATATACATTATATATATTATATATACATATATACATTATATATATATTATATATATATTATATATATTATATAATATATAATATTTTTATATTTGTTTATTTTTCTTTACTGATTAAGGTATTTCATATATGCCCTTATCCCCCCATTGCCCCCATTACCCCCATCCCCACTCCTGCCCTCATCCCCCTAAGTGTCTGTGTCCATTGGTTATGCTTATATGCATGCATACAAGTCCTTTGGTTGATCTATCCCCCTTCCCCCCATCAAAGCACAAATTTGATCATTTCTGTCCCTAATTAAAACCCACCAGTTAATTATATTTCCTTGAAATGGAACAAATAGTGAAGAAAACAAAAAATATATTAAAAATATATATGTATATAACACAAAACTATCTATGCTATTAGAAAGAAAGAACAAGAAAAAAACATAGGAGAGGAAAATACCAAAGAAATAATGCAGGGTAATTTCACAGAATCAAAAGATAAAATTCTATAAAGTAAAAACATCACACAATTTATAGGACACACACATACATGTAAAGGGGAATGAATAAGCTATACTTATATAAAGCTACCCATATTAATCTTAGTAAACGTTAAACCCGACTGTTACTCTAACCTGATTTTCCTCAAAACTAGATCTTACATGTTAAACTTTTTTTTAGTATACTTCACAATCCAGCAATTTCAGTTCCTGTGTGAACCTAAGGAGCAGCCTAATCTTCAAGGATCTGGCTAATGCTGACCACCCAGATACAGGAATTCACTAACAAAAAACCAGATGGCCAACTCAAGGATGATGACTATGGAAATTCATACTGGGACCTGCAAGGACACTGCCCTGCTTATATGTCTATAGCCTCCACCCTGATCTCTTTGTTCTACTTTCTCTCTCCCTTATAATTAAAACCTCTGCCTGCACTGAGATGTGGAAATGGGTTTTTGAGGATAGGAGTCCCCCTCTTCTCTAGATGCTGGCACTTGAATAAACCTCTTTCCTTTCAACCAGCTCCATCTCATTAGTTTCACTTTCATTATGGCGGGCAGCAGAACCTGGGTTGGGACACACACACACACACACACACACACCAACAAACAAAACACTACACATACATTGTGACATCGCAATACACAAATGAAGGATGATTATAAAAGTTTCTCGGAAGAATACATCAAAAAGAAAACTAACCAAAAGAATCACCAAAATAATCCATACAAAAAATAGAGTACATGAAAGTAAATGCTAATCAGACTAAAATCAGACATCTTATCAGTCATATTGATGATAAAAATCAATAAAAAATATCTGGAAAATGATTACTTAATGTACAATTATAAAATTCAGCTAAATTAGTGAATAATAATAAGGGCTAAGTAAGACATTTTATACATATAAAACAGTCTTCAAAAATGTTTCACAATGTCATACCTGAATTGCCGCAGAAAAATAAGAATTTTGTTATAAACTTGAAGTAACATGATCAAATCAGGAAAGCAGTGAAATGATATCCCGTGAATATCTGGTGCTCTCCTAATGAGAACTCAGTTAATATTAGATCAGAACAATGGAGGAATTCCAGGAGAAAGATTTCCATAGGAAATGGGCAATCTAAAGCTTCAAAATTTTAAATAACTTAGAAAGATTTAAAAATACAATAATAAAGAGATAGAAAATTCAGACATAATATTTTAAATAACTGCACAAATTATATGAATGTAATATGAAAATCACATTTATATTGTGGCATTAATACCATTTATTTTCAAATTTGATTCAATACACAGGTTTAATAATATAAATAAAATAAGACAAAAATGTTTAATAAAATCTAAGAGTCAATTGATTATAAAGATTCATCCATTAAATTATCATGGAATCCAAGGATCAGTCTTTTGTCATATACACCATTATTTCACATGCCACAGAGAAAAACACTAGCAGCTAAAATATGATCCACAATCAATAGTAAGAGAGTGCATATTAGAATTGATGGAAGAGTCAATATTCTAACAATAACTAACACATATTATGTACATACTCTGTATCAATTTTTATGTTTTCTTTAATGCATGAACTCACAGAATTCTAAAAGCTACTCTATAATCTATGTTCTATTCTTGTTGTCTTTCACAAATAAGGAAACAGAGAAATAAAGAGGCAAAGTAACTTACCAAAAATAGCAGTTCTAGAAGTTTATAAAGCAATTATTTTGCACCAGGCAATTCTATGCTTAACAAAACAAGACCAGGTAGTATTGTAGCTATGAGAAACTAATATTAATGTTCAGTTTCCTTAACTTTACAAAGGAGACAGTATAAGATACAAAATTAATCATATATCTATCTTGAAAAATATGTTGGCTGGATATGCTGAAATTTGTTAAAATAAGACAAATTTTAATTATTATAACAAAGTAAATATATAATGGTAAAGCATATTATTTACTAAAATAAAGGTAATGGGGAAAAATAACCATAAGATAATTAAAAATACACTCAACAAAGCAGAGGTGATATGTATGGGGTGGACACTAATACTGTCCATTATAAAGCTATTTATTAAATCTTGTTTTTAATGTCATTTGTGCATCAATTTCATAAAAACTAAATACATGATTTTTAAAATGTAAATATAAATATTATTCTTCAAAATACATACAAACATTAAAATCCTTTAGCAGTTTCAATTTGTCATCAAAACGTAATAGAAATACCCAGCCTTTATCACCCAAATCTTATTAATCTCCCTCCTTATCATCTGTTGCAGTTAATCTGAATTTCCATTGAACAAATTCCTAAACAAAGACTGATGCAGCTTTAGTAAGAACTAGTTGCGCTAATGTTGTTTAATCATTTTACTAAAGGAATTCTCAGCTCTTCTATACCTCTTTCCTCTTATATCTCCTTTCCATGGAAACTTCTCACCTTACTCATTAAAACTGCTTTATTACAGTTTCTTCTTTAATTTAGTAAGTTTTTATTTATCTCTAATCTTCATTTCATTTTTCCTTTGGCTCTTGAACTCTCTCTAATTCTCAGTTTATGTTCCCTTCTCAAAGCTGACTTTCATGGAGGACATAACTTGAGCTATAACTTGTAATGGAGTTTAAAAAACTCCATAGCCCTATCTGGTTTGGCTCAGTGGAATAGAGACTCAGCCTGCTGACTGAAGGGTCCTGGGTTTGATTCCTGTCAAGGGCATATGACCAGGTTGCAGGCTCTATCCCCAAAAGTGGGCATGCAGGAGGCAGCCAATCAATGATTCTCTCTCATCATTGATGTTTCTCTCTCTCTCTCTCTCCCTTCCTCTCTGAAATCAATAAAAATATATTTAAAAAACAAATCTCTATATAGCTCAATAGTAAGCGTGTCACAAGCAGAACAAAATCAAAAGGACTTGTAGTGCCAAATTCTACAGTTATTTTTATTTTAAGGACTCATGCTGACATTAACTTACAGAAAGTTTTCAAGAGACAGAGAAAGTTTAAGAGGTAAAGGTATATAATATATGCCTATCTTATTATTTCAGATAGAATGAGTACCATTCCCTTGTTCAGATGTTAACTGGAATTTTCTTTACTAAAAAAAGCTTTGTTTTAAATGCATCTAAATATGCCAGCTGAACTTCAAGTGTAACAAGTAAACACATCATTTGAGTGTAATAAGTCCATCTTCTATTTATTAAACCAACTTAACAGAAAATATTTCATTTTGTCCAGTCAACAGGTACAATTTGAAAACTTTAAAATGCTAGAAAAACTGAGTGTCTGTAATGGGAACAAGTGAGATACTTTTCTGGAAACTGAATCATGCTTTACATCTTTTACCCACTGATTTGTGTATATTAAAACTAGATGCTTCTGAATCTGCATTGTGAGAAGTATTTTAATATTATATCAGGACAATGAAGCTTTAGAGTGTAAATGAGCAGCAAATATTTCTAATTTTCCTGAGGAAAATATAAAATATTTATACTCTTTGTATTAAGTTGGGAAAAAAGTATATAAGTTGTGTATTATGCTCTCAACTAAAGAAAGCTATTACTTGACTGTTCTAAATAGCAAAGTCTTTCACTTTTTATTTATGTATTTTATTTTTTATTATTTTTTAAATATATTTTATTGATTTTCCACAGAGAGGAAGAGAGAGGGATAGAGAGTTAGAAACATCAATGAGAGAGAAACATCGATCAGCTGCCTCCTGCACACCCCCTACTGGGGATGCACCCGCAACCAAGGTACATGCCCTTGACCGGAATCGAACCCGGGACCCTTGAGTCCGCAGGCCGACGCTCTATCCACTGAGCCAAACCGGTTTCGGCTTTTTTATTTATGTATTATTAAGAAAAATACAGGTTCCTTTCTAAGGGAAATATTACTAAGTTAGCAAAGGGTCCCAGATTGGAGAGGGTGCAGGCTGGGCTGAGGGACACACCCCCTCACACCCCCCCCCCCCCCCGATGCACGACGGGCCTCTAGTATATATATAATAGGGGACTAGTGCACAAATTTGTGCACCTTGAAAGGAACCGTGGGCCGCGAGGCTGCAGTGGGCAGAGTGGCGGGTCTTGGCCCATCCTCTGCGCCCCAGCCCGGCCCCTCCCACTGCAGCTGCCAGTCCCAGCTGCCAGCAGCTCTGCTCCCTACGTCACCACTCCCATATGCTGAAGGTATGGAGCTATTGGGGTCAGCACCAGCAGCAGTGTGAGCAGGGCCAGTGCTGTCAGCAAGTGCAAGTGGCCGCTACTGCCCTGATCACCCCTCCGGAGCAGGGGGAGGTGGAGAAGCCCTCAGGGGCTAACGGGACTGGCAGCCACCACTCACACCTGCTGATGGCGCCAAGCAATTGGAGCCAGTGCCAGGCGCCAGCAGCGGGTGTGAGCAGTGGTTCCAGTGCCAGCAGCAGGTGCAAGCAGGACCAGCACCAGCAGCCGGCGCAAGTGCCCAGCAAAGAATTTTCAGTAACCACCAGAGGCTTGCCCTGATGACAGCGACTGGTGCCCCACCTTGGTCTGGTACCCCCGTTCACCTGCTCCACCATCCCACTGCGCCCGATGCCTGTCATGTTCCGTGCTCTGCTGCCTGCTGCTGGTGCCCACCATGTTCTGCACGTGGTCCCTGGTGGTCAGGCACATCATAACGATTGGTTGTTCGGTTGTTCAGTTGTTCAGTTGTTCCGCCGTTCGGTCTATTTGCATATTAGGGTTTTATATACATAGACTAGAGGCCCAGCACACAATTAAATCGTGCGCATGCAGGGTCCCCTAGGCCTAGCCTGCCATCAGGGCCATGTCCTCCGCCCCACGATGCCTCGCACGCTTGCGGAGGCTGCCAGCACCCTGTGATGCTCCGCCGACGTTGCCGACGCCCTGGGGAATGGGGGGTGGGGGAGGGCCCAAGACTTGCTCCAGCACCCCCTGGTGACTGGTTGTTTGGTTGTTCCACCATTACGGCATCATGACCACAGGCCTTTTATGATATAGATAATATATAATGTGCAGTATGTATTTCTCAATTTCATTGCTTATTCCCTTATACTATACTAGAGGCCCAGTGCACGAAATTCATGCATGGGGGAGGGGGTCCCCTCAGCCAATCCTGCACCCTCTCCAATCTGGGAACCTCGGGGGATTTCTGATTGCCAGTTTAGGCCTGATCCAGGGAACTGGGTCTAAACAGGCAGTCGGACATCCCTCTCACAACCCGAGACCACTGGTTCCTAACTGCTCACCTGCCTGCCTGCCTGATCACCCCTAACTGCCCCCGTGCTGGCCTGGTTGCCCCCAACTGCCCCCCCTGCTGGCCTGGTCACCCCTCACTGCCCCCCTCTGCCGGCCTGGTCACCCCTCACTGCCCCCCTCACCAGCCTGGTTGCACCCAGCTGCCCCCCTCTGCGGGCCTGGTCACCTCACTCAGCCTGCTGCTCAGTCGTTTGGTCACCCCTCACTAACACCCCTGCTGGCCTAGTTGCCCCATGCAGCCTGTTCGGTCGTCCGTTCAGTTGCGATGGTCACTTAGGCTTTTATATATGTAGATATCCATCATGTGTCTTTGAGGGCTATGCTCATCTTGGTTTCTCAGAGACCTCTGCCAATAGAGCATGTGCCATCTTGAATCTTACTTGTTATTATGTTAGAGGGAAAAGAGTTCTGCAGGGTATCACAGCAGTAATTAAATACCTCAAAATTCCAGAGTATCATGTTTCTCTTTATCACAACTATTAAGACAGTCAGATTTGGAAGCAGCCCAAGTGCTCATCAGTATATGAGTGGATTAAACATCTGTGATACATTTACTCAGCTGTCAAAAAGAAGGAAATCTTACCTTTTGTGATAACATAGATAGACCTGGAGAGCATTATGCTAAGTGAAAAATCCAGTCAGAAAAAGACAAGTACCATACTATTTCACTTATACATTGAATCTAATGAAGAAAATAAGCTAAGAAACAAAATAGAAACAGTTTCATAAATACAGAGAATAGACTAACAGCTATTAGAGATGAGGGGGTTGGGGAACAGGGTGAAAAAATTGAAGGGACTGAGCAAAACAAAACAAACAAACAGAAAAGCTCATAGACACAGACAACGATACAGTGATTATTAGAGAAAAAGGGAAGTGGAGAGAGGCAGAAGAGGGGAAAGGGGGTAAATAGTGATAGAACCGAAGGAGACTTGACTTTAGGTGGCGAACACACAATACAATACACAGATGCTGTGTTATAGAATTGTACACATGATGTATATATAATTTTATTAACCAAAGTCACCCTAATATATTCCATATTAAAAATAATATAGTCCAACAATCAAAAGGAAGTCATGAAATACAGTCCAACCATGTCCACCGAAGGGAGCAACAAATAGCTTGCATGACAAAAAATATATATATATATATATATATATATATATATATATATATATATATACACACCCCGATATTTTACAGTGATATATCATGATGTTTGGAGAGGCTAAACAACAGAAATGTATTAAGAAATCTACAAAAGGGCAGTACTGAAGATATGGCTGAGGGATAAAAAGTCAACCAAAATAAATGATGTAATGAATGTAAAGAATGGTAGGAGAAATAGTTTAACATACTTTATAGCACAAAAAGTTAACTCATTGGTGCATTTGGAAGGCCATTGGTGAATTGTTAACCTCAGCTATGACTCATTCACTGCTGGTGGGAATGTGAACTGGTAGAGCCACTATGGAAAACAGTATGGCAGTTCCTCAAAAAATTAAGAATAGAATTACCATATGACCCAGAAACCTCTCTTCTGTGTATCTATGCCAAAATTTTAAAACAGTTATTCACAAAGATATATGTACCTCTATGTTCAGTGCAGCATTATTCACAGTGGCCAAGACATGGAAACAAGTGCCCTTTGACAGATAATTGGATAAAGAAGGTGTGGTACATACTATATACAATGGACCACTACTCAGACATAAGAAAAGCTGAAGGACTGCCATTTGGAGAATATTATACTAAGTGAAATAAGTCATACAGGAAATTTAAGAACTACATGATTTTACTCATAAGTGCAATATCAAACCTAAAACAAAAAATGAATAGGCAAGAAAAATAAAACAAAACAAAACTCATAGACACCAACAATATGGTGGTTACCAGAAGGAAGGGGTGGGATAAACGGTAAAGACAGTCAAATATATGGTGACAGAAGATCATGATAGAAATGTACGCTTGATACCTATATAATCTTATTAACCAATGTCACCCCATAAATTTAATAAATAAAAAATGATTCGGGGTGGGGGGCAAAGCAATTTAAAATAAGAATGTAGCAAATTACAAGGTTAAAGAGTGAATGTAACTTTAATGTCTTAAAGTTAGAGCAAGTGAGTGATTCTTTCCTCTCTGCCATCCCTTAGTTACAATTGTTACATGTGACAACAAATTGTTAACTCACTGGTTTTGTCTTTTCTGTTTTGTTAATCTTAGTATCCCCAAGGTTTTGTGCAGTATCTGAGTTATAATAAATAAATACTGGCCAGATTCCAATTGAAGAAAATAATAATGTAACATCACTGATAGTTCTTAGTAATGGCTCTTTCGTTTTCAAATACATTTGAAATGGTCTCTCTCAATTTTGGATAAAAAATAAAATGTTAAAGAGGGCAAAATCCTTCCAGGTTCACCTCAATTAAAAATGCCTGTTATCAGTCATGATAAAAATATTCAGAAAAACTTCCATCCACTCTCCATTTTTTCTATTAAATAGAAATAGAACTGCTTATTTAATGACAAAAATATCTGTGATTCAGAGATGCTGCTACTGTTATTAAATTACCAGTTTTGTTGATAAATGTTAAGCTACTGGCAATGGAGTGCATCAGTCTGACTTCATCTGAAGTAGATTTGAAAGATCTAAATTATAATATCCTGTGGGAATGTTTTCTTTTTGGCAGAAGCATCTTTAATTTCTTCTAGCCTTCTTTTTGTTTGTTTGCCTCTGTATTGCTGTTACTAATCCATATAATGCTACTTAGAAGAAACTAAGTAGGATAATCAGCTAACAAAATTAAAAAGTGTATGACTATGGAATCTCAGAGGGAAGGTGTGGGCGGGTAGATGAGTGGGAAGAGATTAACCAAAGAATTTATATGTATACTAGAGACCTGGTGCACAAAATTAGTGCATGGGGGGGGGGGTGTCCCTCAGCCCGGCCTGCACCCTCTCCAATCTGGGACCCCTCGGCAGTTGTACATCCCTCTCACAATCCAGGACTGCTGGCTCCTAACTGCTCACCTGCCTCCCTGCCTGATTGCCCCTAACCCCTCTGCCTGCCTGCCTGATCACCCTTAACCCCTCTGCCTGCCTGCCTGATAGCCCCTAACTTGCTCTCCTGCTGGCCTTATCACCCCTAACCGCCTCTGACTCGGCCCCAAGCCAAAGCCGCATTCTGGTCTCCCTCTGTCGGAGGTGACCTGGTAGATAAGGGGAAGGCACTGCCCCCATTACTCTACTGCTGCTGCCAGTGCTGGCCTGAGCCTGGTCCTTCGCAGCCATGCCTCGGCCCTTGCAGCCGCTGCAGCTTTGTCCCGAAGGACATCTGGAAGACATCCAGCCTAATTAGCATATTACCCTTTTATTGGTATAGGTATGTATAATGCATGGGCACAGACAATAGTGTGATGAAGGGCTGAGGTGGGGGCGGATACAGGCTAGAAGTGGTCTACAGGTAAAAAAAAAAGAAGACATCTGTAATACTCTCAACAATAAAGATAAAATTTTTAAAAGAGTGTATGAAAAACCTATGTCTATACTAGATGTAATTTGATGACCTCTGATTCTTGGTTTATGTTCATTTCTCACAGTAAATAATGTGTTCCCAAATAGGTAGATATTGAAAGACAATATATAAATGAAAGATTTCTAGACTAGCATTTAAGGCATTTTGTATCAAGCTATCCCATCTAGATTCAAAATGAGTAGATTATTCCAATTGTTAAAGCAGAATTTGTATGGGTATCTATCAATGATAACATAAAAAACAGTTATTCATGGGTTTATATTTTTACAGTTTAGGTTTCTAATAACCCAAAATTCTGCCATTCTTAGAAAACTTCTATTACTATAATATAGTGAAGCCAGAATTATTTCAAATTATGGGTACTTGAATTGGCAAAGTTTTCTAAGACCAACTGGTCACAATCTATTCCTACTCAAAAGAAATAGTTATTTCCTGCTGTATAGAGAAATGATAAAAATAATAGGTTTTCCACATATCTCTGTCACAGTTTGATCAGGATAAAATAAATCAGTCCAGATTTTTTTTTATTAAGAATAAATTTCATATACGGAATTAGGTACTTGATCTATTGGAAAGGAAGAGGAAAGCAAAGAGTTGGGAGAACCATTATTTGCTCTGAGGAAGTCAGAAATTTGCCACAGTGATCTCAGCTAACTGTATTTCAAAACATGATATTCAGAGAATTTACCATTAGTCATTGCAGAACCATCCACATGCCATTTGCCTTTGTACTAACCCATAGTTGTTTGAAGGAGAAAATGATGGCTTTTGCTTCTTATTCTGTCTTCCAATTTTATGCAGTATCATTCCTTTAAGAATATAATCTTTGTATTTCTAGCACCCTGGGTTTTTACATGTTTGGGGTTTTGGTGTTTGTTTATTTTTTTTTGGGGGGGGTGTTATCTCCCTTGATAAAAGAAATGTATTAATAAAAAAAAGAACATAATCTTAAATCTTGATATTAGAATTTTAAGAAAATGTTGCTTCTGAGTGTGTAGCCCACATAAAGAAGGGAGAAGAAAAATGGTGGAGATATAGTTGAGTACAAAAAGATAGCAACTAAGAAATATATAATTTAATTGGATTATCAAAATGGTATAAACATTCCTTTAAGTGTTCTGATGTCACGAACGCAGTATAAGTCCTAGACCAGCCACTTACAAGTTATATGGATTTAGTGGAATTCTATACCTCTCTAAATTTGTTCTGAATTCTAAATACTGAAGAGAGTATTAGCTCTCACAGTGTTGATACAATAATTATTAGAGAAGAGGCCTATAGGTACACAGTAAATATAATATTTTCCTATTATTTTTGATAATTTAGTACAACATAATATGCGAAATATTTGTAAAAAGTCATAAATAATTTGACAAAGTTTAATTTTGAGCATAGAAAACCAAGTTATTGTACATCAAAGTTGCATCAATATTTTAGACTACCTCTTAATTTTTCATCAATGATATTTTAAATTGAACTCCTCAAAACTGATGTGATAGTCTTAAAAGGATCTAGTTTCTACTCACTGAATTCATAAATACTTTAAGTTCTTTGAATTCATTAAATATCAAACCTTATACAGTTTACTAATGAAAGATATATTTATTTTTAACCAGTGAGTTAAGGGCCCATTTTATTATACAAGGTTATTGAACTTAAGCTTCCAAATCATCAGAAATAAAATTATTATACTACCATGTCCTAAATTGGGAGTCAACCAAAATTAGCCAAATTATAAAGAGTGCAGGTGCAGTTCCCATAAGACTGCCCTTGCTTGACACTTCTGACAGAGGGCTTCAAAACCCCCTCATTTTCAATCGTTGATTAGAAGGTCTCACAGAACTCAAAGAAAGCAGCTACACTTATAGTTATAGTTTATTATGAGGAAAAATTAAAAATTCAACCCAGCCAAAAGAGAAGGCGCATAGGGCCAAGTCTGGGAAGGGTCCAAATGTAGAGCCTCTGATCATACTCTCCCTATATAGCCATGGGTGGTGTTACCTATTCCTGTGCGTGATGTGTGACCACACTCACAGAGTAAGTGCTGCACACTAGGGAAACTCACCCAAGGCTTTGATGCAAAGAGTTTTTATTGAGGATCAATCGCACTGTCTACATGGCTGGCTTAGTCCCCACGCCCTTGCAGAGGAAGGGCAAATACCTTTAGTCATGAGTTTCTCAGGAGGTCAGAACTAATATTTTGATATTTAATTAATCATAGATCATATTATAAGACAACCTGATGGTCACTATCACCAGGCAAAAGACACTCCTATCAGGCAAAACCTTTCAGGGGTCTAAAGATTAGCCCACAGTCATCAAGGGCAAAGGCAGACTGCTCTTTGTGTAGGTTAGTTTTCATTACATAGGTGCCAATGTTGTTCCTGAGCAACAAAACATATTATTGGGTTTATTGATGTTAAACTAGTGTAGACTAATTGGAAGCAACAAAAACACTTTTAATTAGTGTGTCTTAACAACTTAACCTCAGTAGAAATAAAAGTAAATATTTATATGCTAAATATTACCATTACCAAGAGAGAAGAATAATATAAAAATAATACATACATATATATATATATATATATATATATATATATATATATATATATATATGAGTGTGTGTGTGTGTGTGTGTGTATAAATCAAGGCAATATTTTTACAAAACTGATTCTTTCTTATTAAGTTGCAATGATTTTTCAACAACCACCTGAGTACTTTTAGAATTCTAATTAGGGTCACACACACACTAATTTTCTAATACCTTTTTTATTTATTTGTAATGTAGAAAATACATTACCTAGTCTGTAAAATGTTTTGCAGAAACGTACACACACAGTCATTCAGATTTACAGAGGAATTTATCCTTCAGCCATTCCACAACACACATACATACAGTTAATTTCTCTGAATCTCAGATAGTTAATTTCAAAAATATGGTTTCCAATTATTTAATTTTAGAAATCTCAAAGAGTATAAGAAATGCCTATGGCATAATTCAAATTAATAATGTAAATAGCTTATTTTTGATAAATTAAAAACATATTTTATATATAAAAGTTTAATAATTATGTACTTAACCAATGAGTTAAAGCCCTGTATAACTAATGTATATTTAAATTGAGATATAAAATTACAATACATTTTGTTTCTCCATAGAAGAAAAAACCGAGTTAAACTATATATATATTGGGATTATCATATAGGGGTTATTGATTGCTAATTTGCCAAACATCCATTCTATATTCAAGTTAAGTACATGTTCTAGTTTCTGCTATGTTTAATTGTTTTTCTTTTTTTATTGGATTTATTGTGGTGACTTTGCTTGATAAAATTATGTAAGTTTCAGGTGTACAATTCTATAATACATCATCTATATATTATACTGTGTGTTCTCCACTCCAAGTCTCCTTCCATCAACATTTATCCCCCCTATACTCTATTCTACTTCCTTCTGTCCACCTGAGTTTCCCTTTGATAATCACCATACTGCTGTCTGTGTGTATGAATTTTCTCTTTCTTTCTTTCTTTCTTTCTTTCTTTCTTTCTTTCTTTCTTTCTTTCTTTCTTTCTTTCTTTCTTTCTTTCTTTCTTTCTTTCTCCCTTCCTTCCTTCCTTCCTTCCTTCCTTCCTTCCTTCCTTCCTTCCTTCCTTTCTTTCTTTCTTTCTTTCTTTCTTTCTTTCTTTCTTTCTTTCTTCCTGCTTAATCCCTTCACGTTTTCACCCAGCCCCCAACCCCCCTCTGACAGCTGTTAGTCTGTTCTTTATCTATGCGTTTATTTCTATTTTGTTTGTTAGTTTATTTTGTTCATTAAATTCCACATATGAGTGAAATCATTTGGTACTTATCTTTCTCTGGATTATTTCACTTAGCGTAATGATGAAAGGAATTTTAGGGATAAAATAGGCAGGTTTGGGAAATTTTAGGAATAAAGAGGTTCCATAGGGGAGGAATGCATAGGAGAGGGCTTGAAGCCACCAGAAGGCATACATTCACAGAAGATAAGGAAAAATCACAGAGTATGAGGAAAAAGGAAACATACTTTCACAGAGGGTAGAGAAATGTTGACAAATGTTGGAAAAACGGAAACATATGTTCACAGGAGATAGAGACGTGTTACAATTAAGGGGGAGAAAGAGTGGAGGGCACCACTTGGGTTTTGGAAAAGACTGACCAATTAGAAAAGCACAGAGTCATAAAATGGGAAAGGGGTCCAACTAGAAGGGAGCATGAGAGACAAAGATTTACAGCCTTTATAAGCCTTAGGAAAAAGGGATTAAGTGTGTTACCCCCTTGGGTCCCCCTTCCTACATGAGAGTATGTATTTTGCTTCCAATAAATTTCTACCCTTTTACCAACAAGTCCTTTTAGTTCATGAATTTTATTCTTCAAATTTTGTGAGACAAGAACTCACAAGGGGGAGATCTGGCCCCCCGCACCTCATGTGTCAATGCTCTTCAGCAGTATGTTCATTTCTTAAACTATAATTTAAAACTTGACATTGCTATTGGGAAGACTAAATGGAGATTTCTCTTATACATGTAATTGTCTCCTACAAAAGAGTAACTTATTGGTCTTCAGAGCTGTCCCTGTGTCTACTGTTTCTTAAAAATAACCATCTCAAAATATTCTTATTTCAAAAAAGCAGTGGTCTGTTAAATTCTCTGTGTATTTTATTTCACTTTCTTCTTTAACTCTTACCAAGTAGTGGAAAAACATCTTAAAAGGTTAAGCAGTGATGATACAAATCCTAAAGTAAATTTACAAACTAATATACTGTATTTTCCGGCATATAAGATGACTGGGCATATAAGATGACCCCCAACTTTTCCAGTTAAAATATAGAGTTTGGGATATACTCGCTGTATAAGACTACTCCTCTTCCAACACACACCAAATAAAAATTTAAAAAAAACATCAGATTTGATTTCAATATGGTAATTTTAATTCAAATGCTTATGGCATGCAGGTACTTAGCAGGAAAACTGTCACTTATAAACATAAGGCTGTTTGTCATCAAACATGTAAACATAAAACAGTGCAAGTGGATTAAACTTTTCCTAATTCACTCTAAAGCTGAAAGGAAGGATAAGACAATAAACCCATGGGAGCTGCCATGCTGTTTGTTTTCTAAGCTGTCAACCAAACTGGAACTGATGATGATAGGAGGAAGATAACAAGAGAGAGAGCAAGTGCCGGGCAAGTCCCTGGCGAGTTAGCAACGCCCATCATAACTGCAAGCTATGGTACTTTTACAGGTTTTGCTGGCGTGACAGTTTCCCTTTAAAAGCCTTCAAAATCCTCCTGTTCGTCATCTGATATCATAAGTACATCAATGACATCTTGTGATACATTTGTAAGGCAGTCATCGTATGGATCGAATTCCGTATCAGATGGTGTGGTCTCAGCTTTGGCTTCCTCTTCATCTTGCCACAAGTAGTCGTCCTCCATACCATCTAATGAATTTGATATGCCTCACTTCTTGAAAGACTTGATTACTGTTTCTGCATCAATATCATTCCAGGCTTTTATGACAAACTTGCACAAAACATCCAACTGTGGAGCACGCATGTTTTCCCTTTTTGTGAATGACTTTTCGCAGCTAACCATCCATTCATTCCACTGTTCTCAAATGCAATCTTTAAATGTGTTTTTCTGGGCACAGCGCCGTTCTATCTCTTTTTTCCATACCCCAGGCGTCCCGGGCGCCTGCAGCTTGCTCCGCCCTTCACTTACACCTTCCCGGTGAGGCGCCCCCTCACCTTGTCATCGGGACCGTGTTAAGTCACTTCTTTCCACGAATCCTGGTGAGTGGATTTTCTTTTACCGTACTTGTACAGCGCCGCCCCTGCTGCTTTCATACGGTCACCACATACGGTGAGGGGGAGCTGAAAAATGGCCGCGGCCGCATCCCCGCCATCTGCCTAGAGCACCCGGCCGCACTCCATTCATTTCAATGGAGCGGATGGAGATCGTATGCGGCACAAAAAGGAGCCGATCGGAGACACTTGCGGTCTCCGTCCGGCTCCATTGAAATGAATGGAGTGCGGCCGTTTTTGAGCTCCCCCCACCGCAGATTCTCTAGTCTGGCTCGGAAATTTCAGCCCCCACCCTATAAGACGACACCCGACTTTTGAGAAGATTTTCCTGGGTTAAAAAGTCGTCTTATACGCCGGAAAATACAGTATATATTATATAATAAAGATGTAATATGCAAATTGACTTTCATGCCCTCACACAAGATGGCCACCCCCATGTGGTCACAAGATGATCACAACAAGATGGCCACCACAAGATGGCCAGCAGGGGAGGGCAGTTGTGGGGAACAAGGCATGCAGGGGAGGGCAGTTTTGGGGGAACCAGGTTAGTAGGGGAGGGCAGTTGGGAGGGGGGACCAGGCCGGCAGGGGAGGGCAGTTGGGGGTGACCAGGCCTGCAGGGGAGGGCAGTTTGGGGCAATTGGGCCAGCAGGGGAGCAGTTAGGTGTTGGTCAGGCTGGCAGGGGAGTGGTTAGGGGGTTATCAGGCAGGCAGGCAGGTGAGCAGTTAGGAGCCAGCTGTCCCGGATTGTGAGAGGGATGTCCAACTGCCCATTTAGACCAGATCTCCCACAGGGATCGGGCCCAAACGGGCAGTCGAACATCCCCCGAGGGGTCCCATATTGGAGAGGGTGCAGGGTGGGCTGAGGGACACCACCCCCTAGTGCACAAATTTCGTGCACTAGGTCTCTAGTGTGTGTGTGTGTGTGTGTGTGTGTGTGTGTTTATATACATATATATATATATATATATATATATATATATATATATATACACAAAAATAATAATCAGAAAATTTTGGCCTCCTTGTAGTTTTAATTTGGCATTCCTTTTAAGCTAGTCCACTGTGTTTCTTGAAATAAGAGGGGGTGAGGGGGGAGGACAAAACTCAAATAAAAGCACATATGATATTCCAATATAATATGAGCTGAAAGTAAGTAGTGTACTTGTTTTCTCCCTGAGAACCAAAAGATCCACCTGCCACCCCATCCAAACCTAAGAAAAATCACTGTTTGGTTCATTTTTCTTTCATTAGTGTTTTAGAAATGCATTATGCAGGAAAGTAGCAGATTGCCAGCCACCTAATCACAAACAAGGTTACAGCAACCTCCTAGAATTTAAAGGAACTGCCAGAAGGCAGCTTTCTCCTCAGATAAGGGAAAATGCAGGACACAAAGGAAAGCATTCTCCATTACAAAGGCTTAACAAGAATACAAAGTAAAGAGAAAGGTCTATTAGACTTTAGATGTAGAAATGTTGCCTTAGAGAAGGCATTATTCATTTTAAAGGATGCTGGCAAGGAGAGAATGAAAAAGATACACTTAGATAATCAGGTTTGAACCTAGAAATTATCACTCTATATAACAGTAGTTCATGCTGATTCTGACCATTTTAAGCCTCTTCCAACAAATATTTAAAATAGATAAAATTAAGCTATTGATTTGGGATACATACAACAACATATTAAAAATTATTTACTATTAAAATGAGTTTTAGCCCAGCTGGCATGGCTCAATGTTTGAGCACTGACCTATGAACCAGGAGGTCACCATTTGATTCCTAGTCAGGGCACATATCAGGGTTGTGGGCTCCATCTCCAGTGTGAGGGGTACAAGTGGCAGCCGATCAATGATTCTCTTTTATCATTGATGTTTTTATCTCTCTCTCACCCTCCTTCCCCTTTCCTCTCTGAAATCAGTAAAAATGTATTTAAAAATAATAATAATAAATAGTAAAATAAGTATTTTTTAATGAAAATAGTAATTTCTCTTATTATTTTCCACTTACAGTTTAATTTCAATATTATTCTGTACTAGAGGCCCAGTGCACAAATTCATGCATGGGTGGGGTCCCTCAGGGTGGCCTGTGGAGATCGGGGCCCCAGTTCACATCCTTAGCCTCGCAGCCCTGCAGCCCTGCCTGGCACCCCACCTTGGCCTGGCGCCCCCCCACCTACTCCACCATCCCACCATGGTCCCGCTCTTGTGGGGGCCCATCCCACCAGCAGCGCCTCCACTGCCCCCACTGCCAGCACCATATCGTCAATGCCTGCCGCGTTCCATGCCATCTCCTGGTGGTCAGTGCATGTCATAGTGAGCAGTCAAACTCCCAGTGAAATGACCACTGGAGGGGACAATTTGCATATTAGGATTTTATTATATAGGACTGGCTTCAGGTGTACAGCATCCTGGTTAAATGATCATATATTTATAAAGCGTTCCCCCTGATATTTCCAATACCCACTTGTCCTATACATAGTTATTGCAAAATTATTGACTACATTCCCTATGCTGTACTTGACACTCCTGTGAATATTTCATAATATTAACATAAGAAACATTCAAATCTGTAAATAATTTTTGTGCGTTTATTTAAGCCAAACGGTAGAAAATTGCAGGGAAGTCAAATCTCAATGGATTGAGATAATGCTCTAGAGACTGGAAGCTTTTCACCTTGTTTTTCTTTTTTTTCACTACAATCAAAAGAAGAGACTTAAGTGGGTTACATAAAATCCATTGGTGATAGGCTAGGGAGGAGGGAGAAAGAAACATGGAGGGAGACCTCTAGGATTGGGTAAAAAGTAAAATGCCAGACACATACTTCTTTTGCATAGGTGGGTACAGGACAGTTCATCAACAATTAACAAGAAAACTATACCAATGAGGGAATTTATGATCTCTGCCCTGGTGCATTGGTTGCGCCCTGAGGGGTCCAGAAAAAGAGAAGTTACCCTGACATTCCAAGGTATGTTATCATAGATACAAAAAGACAATAGGCTCACCCTAGCTCATTTGGCTCAGTGGATAGAGCATCCGCTTGTGAACTGAAGGGTCCCAGGTTTGATTCTGGTCAAGGGCACATGCCCGGGTTGTGGGCTTGATCCCCAGTAAGGGGCATGCAGGAGGCAGCCAATCAATGATTCTCTCTCATTCTTGATGTTTCTATCTCTCTCTCTACCTCTCCCTTCCTTTTTGAAATCAATAATATATATATATTAGAGGCCCGGTGCTCAAAATTCATGCACAGGGCAGGGTCCCTCAGCCTGGCCTGCATCCTCTCGCAATCCAGGACCCCTCAGGGGATGTCAGGCCTAAACCAGCGGTCAGACATCCTCTTGCAATCTGGGACGCTGCATGCACCAGTGACCATACTTTTTATACAGGTGAAAGGGATCTTGCTGTTGTATGGACAGCTACATTTTTTGCCCTGATTATAAAAAGTAGTACATAGCATGATCTTCTGAGGCAGTAGTGCCATTTTTCCCATCTTATGGGTGGAAAAACTGAAGCAGAGAGAAGTTAAGTAACTGGCTTTGTCACACAGTTATAAGTGTCAGAATCAGGGCTGACCACAAAATGCACAAGCCAGAGTCCATGCATGTCATCATTGCATCATCCTGTTTTTTTTGTGTGTGTTTTTTCAGTGTTAGAGTAGGCTTGCCAGGTTTAATTTTAAAATCTAAGAGACTGTTCCCAATATATAGGGTAGGGTCCGTAGGCCTGGCCGGTAATAAGGGTCATCTGTGGGGTGAACGGTGGGTGGGGCAATCGGGGGCCCCCACTGGCACCTGCCTTGGCTGGCCCTGCACCCCCTGATTGCCATTGCCAGTCACCTCCCTCTCTGTGGGTAGACCCTCAACATTGAGGGTCTGCCCCCTGGTGGTCAGTGCACATCATAGCCCCCTGGTGGTCAGTGCCTCCTGGTGGTCGTTCTGCTGGTCGTTCCATCATTTGGTTGATTTGCATATTAGGGTTTTATTATATATATGATTTAAAAAGAAACGGCCATAGACTCAGTTAAGATCAAAGTTTATCTTTGTCAGGGAAGATACAGGCCTAGGATGTGACACCATAAACTGCTTTTAGTTAAAGTTTTAATTTCAGACCATCCTTTGTGGTCACTTTATGTCTCTGAGTTTGCAAGACTGCTGATACGGGATTTTTGGACTGGAAAGTGCAGTGTTCCCCCAGGCAGGATGGTTTTTCCTAGGCTCTTTGTCTGTCAGAGTCGGAGAATGAAACCATGGATAGAAGGTGGTATAGTAAAGGTGGAAATTTATTGAAGAACAAGTACAGACTCCCACGTGGAGAGGGGAAAATAGTCCCACCAAGTCCCTTTTCCCTAAGGTTTATAAAGGCTGCAGTTTTTTGTCCTCAATATCCCCTCTGATTGGACACTATTCCCCTTTGATTTGGTCACTATAGCAACTCCTAAACTCAAGCTTCACGTGAAGTACATGAGGTTCCCTCCTTGTTCTCCCTTATTGTTTTATTAGAGGCTTGGTGCATGAAATTTGTGCACGGGGGGGGGGGGGGCAGGTGTCCCTCAGCCCAGTCTGCATCCTCTCCAATCTGAGATCCCTCTCACAATCCGGGACTCCTGGCTCCTAACCATTCACCTGACTGCCTGCCTGAGTGCCCCTAACCACTCTGCATGCCATCCTGATAGCCCCCTAACTGCTCCCCTGCCAGCCTGATTGATGCCTAACTGCTCCCCTGCCAGCATGATTACCCCAACTTCCTTCCCCTGCGGGTCTGAGGAGACTGGGGGACTCTGGCTGAATGAGGCAGGGCTGAGGGGACTGGGGGACTGAAGCTGGATGAGACGGGGCTGAGGGGACTAGGGGACTCTGGCTGGATGAGGCAGGGCTGAGGGGGCAGGGGGACTGAAGCTAGATGAGGCGGGGCTGAGGGGACTGGGTGCTGCCATCTTGTGGCTGTGGGCGCCACCATATTTGGGAGGGCATGACAGTCAATTAGCACATTCCCTCTTTATTGGCTGTGGGTGCTGCCATCTTGTGAGGGCATGACAGTCAATTAGCATATTTCCTCTTTATTAGATAGGATTCCCTCTGGGCTTTCTCCCCTTTCTTCTGTAAATGTGTACCTTTTGCTATGTAAAGCTCACTTATCTTATGGAACTGTAACTTCTTAAGCTCCCTTGTCTTATGGAAATTTAACTTTTGCAACTCTGTAGCCCTGTGTTTTTTCCATGGACACCTTAACTTTTTTAAAATTTCCTAAACCTGCCTATTTCACCCCCCGCAAATTCCTTTCACTGACAATCAAGCCTTCCCTGAGCTAGTCAGATTAGCATGTGGCCCCTTTTTGTACACAATAACTACCAATTTATACATCTTAAATCTTTCACCTCTTTCACCCAATCTTCTAAACCTCCACCTCTCTGGCAACCAACAGACCGTTCTCTGTGTCTATAAGTCTGTTTCAATTTTGTTCATTCATTTATTTTGTTTTTTAGATTCCACATATAAGCAAAATCATATGGGATTTGTCTTTCTCTTAATGTTGTTTGAAAAGAGATTAATATTATTAATGTTAAATAACACCTTTAGGGAATTTGATTAAGTCAATATTTTGATCCTCTTTGGGCTCTAGATGACTGGCTTGCAAAAGTGTAACTACACAGAGATATTGCAGGCTTTAAAGGGGCAGAGAGTGGATAAGACTCAGATGAAAGGAGAGCTAATGCAAACAGTCCTGAGGGTGGGCCCAGAAGGCCAAGAACAGACTCAACATTACACACCTTTAATCCTTCTCAGAGTCCCATATAAGAAATGTGCTTCTGTAATGCCCATTTTCTAAAGAAACTGACGTGCAGAGAGGTTACAGAACTGGTCTAAAATTATATTAGCAAATACTGTATGCTATGAGTGGAGTCACGATTCCAACTCCAGCAGCTGGCCTCCAGGACTGCTGTTCTTGCAGTCAGTGCACTGCCCAATGCACCCCTGCTGGCCTTTAAGTGGTCATGCTGTCTTGCAGCAAGTCGCAGCGTGTTGTGCTTATGCTTTTTCATGTATAAAATTATAGGGTTGAAGGTGGCAGAACACACCACTCCAAAATATGCCAATAAGGCATAAGGATTATTTTAAGCTGATTATTTTGCAAAAGTGCAGACAAAAGAGAATTTCTGAAAACAGGAGAGGTTACCATTGTGTAAGGGAAATTTACATTTATAAGTAGAAACTCTGTCTGTAAGAGTGTTTCCCTCACTATACTAGAGGAAAAGGATGATGAAATCAAAAGACACTCTCGTCAATGGAGAAGGTAGACTTAAATCTGCGTAACTACCTTATCCCTTGTTCACTGTGTTTTTCTTATAACCTCCCTTAACTGGTCTCCAACATCTTCATGTCTTTTGTAGAAGGTTGTGCTTAAGATGGTGGCTTGGGCCATTTAACAGAGTTTTTGTTTTTAAGTTGAATTTATTGGGGTGACATTGGTAAATGAAATTATATAGGTTTCAGGTATACAATTCTAAATACATCATCTGCATATTGTATTGTGTGTTCACCACCCCAAGTAAAGTTTTACTCATTTTTCTGGTTATCTCCCATGTTGCAGAAGGGATAAATGTGAACCAACTTCTCTTATCAGAGGGGAGTACTCCGGGTCTCCACCTGTAGCTGGTGGAGGTGGTCTTCTTGGGGTGCTGTGGGAATAAGAATTTCCTGAGGCCCCCATGGGCGGAAGATGTATATTGGAAAGTTTTATTTCTATGGGATAAAACTGAGTTTCCAAGGTCCCAATTTGTTTTCCTCATTAATATTTGAATACAAGGGAGTCTCTGTCTCTAAAATATCCCTGTGCAATAACTTAATTACTCTGTAGGAGTTCAGAATGAGTCAGCACAAGATGGCTCTGTGGTATGCAGACTGCTTTTAACTAAAGCAACAGAGAGACTGAAGGTTCAAGAACCTGCTCCGGGTCCCCACACCTGCCTTAACCACCCAGAAGAATTTAAATTGGGGATCTTGCCCATATGAGAATTAACCAGAAATAACTTTTTTTATCTGTCTGTGTGCCAAGGCAAATTTCTAATTACTAAATATCTGCTCTTATTGTCCTGAAATGACCATCCTCCCTCCCGCCTGGCCTTCTGAAGCCCAAAAGCACCTTACCTCATCCTTAGCTCAAAATGCCACATCTATCTCATTTTCCCTTTCTGTCTTTGAACCTCTCATGTATGTGGGGGGTCTCTAACACTCATATTTGTGTGTAATTCCCACACATACATATGCAACTAAATTTGGTTATTTCCTCTTGTTAATCTGTCTCTTCTAGATTTGTCAGAGCAGCCAAAAGAACCTTGAGGGTAGAGGAAATTTTCTTCCTTCCCCCAAACTCTCTCAGTATACATCAATGCCCATACGCATATGTATGCAATGTTTTCCAATATGCATATATCTGTATCTGTATCATTGTTCATAACTCATGATATTTATATCATCTGTATCTACAGTACTCACATTTCTATATTTTATACTTTAGTTAAAAAAAAAACCCTAATGAATAGATATTATTTCATTAGGATCTTCTTTACCTTTTTCGGTCCTCATCTTAATGTTTTTAGAGGCTATATGTTTCATCAGAATAAACATAATGGGTACAGTGCTTTATTTATTTTGTTTAAATGAAGAGGTAACTTGACCTTTGCATTACTGAAACATTAAAAAAAAAAGGAAAATTGACATTTTAACTTTTCCTAAATGACCCAAAAAGATTCTCAGTGCTAGGTCAGAGTGAATTTGGCTTTTCAAAGTAAAGTCATCTCTTGACCTATGGATAGGATACCTGTGTGTGCATTATGTTAAACTATGTGCATCACATAAAGAAACTTATTAAATTAGTTTTTTTAGAGAAAAGAGTTTCAATAATTTAATATTAAGACAAATTTTAACATTATTATTAAGAGAAAGAATGAAGAGAGTATTATCAGCTCTTCTCTGAAGAGTGAATGTAATTCCCTGAAAATAGCCAAGATTATACAATAATTTGGAGGACAAGGCTGCTAGTAACTGTAAGAGTTCTTTTTCTCTTTGTGTAAGAGAAAATAAAAAATGACTGAGAGGACAGAAGTAAAGAACAGAGAGGTCTGGGTATCATAATCATTATACTGTTTCAAGTTGAAAGGTAGGAAAGAGACTCATGGGAGGAGATGAGATAGGCAGAAATAGCCACTCAAGAGGTCTTGGCACTCCGGTGACCAAGTCAAATCAGATTTGAAGTTCTGGAGAATACAAACCAATTTAAAGACATGTGTAACAAAGTCAATGTGATATGTAACAATGATTATTTTAGCCCTCTTGGATGGGAGTGAAAAGTCTGCAGGGTAGAAGGCTAATTAAAGGAGAGTTGCTGGTCCATAAGTCAAGTACCACAAGATCAATTGGTTAGGAGTGTCACAACCCTTTGAACATCGGGGAACAGTCACACAGAGTGTGTGCAGAAATCCTCCTACCTGATCATTATGTTTACTACGTATAAAGCACTTTCAGACAAACAAACATTACATGAAAACACTCAGAGGTGGCTTTTGTTAAAATGTTGCTTTTGTATGTATGTGTAATATGAAGAAAATCCAAGTTTCCTTTTGGAATAAAAAGGAAAGAAAACTGAAGAATTCTTTTATATTTATAAGAAAAAGTAGAAGTTCTTTGTCACCTTTCTTGGTTATAAATACAAACAAAAGTCCATAAGATAGGTAATGTCAGAACTTCCCTGGGTCTCATAAGACATTGCTCTCCAAGGACATTTATCCTACATCTATCACATAACTAGTGCCCTGAATTCTTTTTTATTTCACGTGCAATCTTAACCTTGCATCTTAGAAAGTCCCAGAAAATGGAAAGATTAAGAAGCTCAAATAGGACTAAACCTACACATTCCTGATGAACTATTACAGATAATGAAAAGACAAAATGAAAGTAAATTAGTGGTGAATACAAATATTTATCGACCTACTTATTAAGAATTTATAAAGTACTATATGTATAAAATAGCCAATTGAATATATATCACATATAGGCATACACAGATTACTGATCATGTTCAGATAAATCAAGATGCCCCCTAACTGTAACTATTTTGACTGGGTGCTCATCTTAATGTCCTAAATTCATTTTGTTTGTGATTTCTTGCCATTTTCATCTACTTTATGTTTTTATTAACAAACACAAAATAACAAAAATAATACCCCCTCTCCCATATATAAATAAAAAACACCTACAAATCTATTATAATGTGATTTTAGGGAACATATTATTTTAAAATCTTTATTCATTCCTATTGCATCTGAAAAAGCTAGAAGCAATGCACTTTATTCTACTAAGGGAGATAAGGGCAAAATAATAAATAACAGGGAAAGTGACAAAACACCTAACTTATCTAAACCTACCTATGACTTCTAGGCATTCTGAGCTCTCAAAATGAATTTCAATCCTTCACAGATGCCAAGGGGGAAAAAATGTGATCCTGAAAGGATAGATTTCACAATTGGAATAAAGGGTACTAGACAGAGAAAGAAGGAAAAATGCAAGAGGCATTAGACAGATGTTATTAAGGTAATTGACGTTTATCAGCTATTTCTTCAGGTCATGTCTGACTTGAATAGAAGCAGCCTTTTCTTTCCATAATAAGTGATATTTTAGGAAGTTCCTGGAATGACTTTGATTCAGGAAATTACTTTTTATCAACATCTCATCATTTTTATAGAGCTGGATTAAAATGAGCTATCTTTTAAAAAACAAAAACAAAAGACCAACAATAACCATCTCAGACTCTATAGACTCTGAAGTGTGTTCAATAGAAGTGAAAAAAAATCAGTTGAATTATTTTTTAAGTATAAAATAATCTTAAAAAATTAGGAACATTGTTATGAATTCAATAAAGTTATAGGTATACATTATATATAACTTTAATTAAAAATTAATTATACTTATTTTGGTGCTTAGCAGTGAGTAACACAAGCCTATTATTCTGCTCAGGCTGGTAGCTTTGATAGTACATTTGGAGGAAACATGCCAAATCAGCCCTGAAGCCCAGGGTTCCCGGTATAACCCCTAATCTCCACACTGCTTCTGCCCTCTTTTTCCATCCTTCTTGTTCCTTGTATACTAAGAATTGTCATTGTAATAGATTTTACGAAGGTTTTCTGAAGGCAATTTCCCAGAATAGAGAACAGTACAAATACTAATCCAGAACCCTGCCCTTCCCAGCACTACCCCATATATTTGGTAGAAATTTATGGTAACAATAATTACCATAATGATAACAATTTACCAGATGGCATAAAAGAAATACGGCTGGTTTGAAAAACTGTGTTTTGCAATGTTTTCATAATTCAAATATATCACGAAATTCCACTTAAAATTCCCCATTACATGTTTAAAAATATTCTTAGTTTTTGTTTTACTACAACCTAATGAGTACATACTATTATCATAGTTAATTTTTTGTAAGTTAAAGATCATAAAGAAGAGGTTATTTTTGTTTGTTTTTGATTTTTTAAATCATTAAAATAATTTCTTCATTAGCTTAATGCTTTTACATTTTATTTTTCTATAATTGACCTGTTTTTGGTATTGGTTTTCTATTTTTAGTATTTTTCTCATAGACTTCCAGAATTCTTTACAAAGTAAAGGTTTCAGCATCTTGTCTAGACTTCCCATTGTGATTGTGCCTTTTAATTGTCGATATACATGTGATTGTTTGCATTTCTATCTTATCCATTCTAAAATTTCTCTTTATGCTTCATTGACTAATTTGTATGTTTTGAACATACTGTACTGTTCAATTCTTAGTATTACAAATATATTCTTGTTTTATTTTTCCATATAAATACTACTTGGTGATTTTTGTTTGTATTTTTTCTTTTGTAAAAAGATCTTGCATGACGTAAGGATCTGGCTTAAATTATTTTCCTCTAAGGGAGGGCAACTTGCCCAAAATCTTATTTTAGAACTCTATGTTTCCTCAGCAATTTTTAAAACCCAACTCTCTTATAAGCTAAGTTTTACATACCGTACCATCATAAACGATATATGAACGGGGCCGTTTTAAAATGGAGCCAGAGTTGCCAGGCCAGAGAAACTGTCTTGCATATTGTTTTTATCAAACTTGTGGAATGTGAAAACAAGACAAAATAACCTTTGGACTGTGCCTAAGCTATCTTATTTCCCAAAATAAACTGTTTTAAAAAATAAGATGACTGATGACTAATGAAGTGAAACTAGGACATTGATAACTGCATAATCATATCTTACTCAATGTTCTTATCTCAGAACCCCACTTACTGACCACTGAGTGGGCTACACATTGAAGGACCAATTGCCCCTCCAAAGAGAAAATGGGGGACCCAAGATTATGACCTTGTTTCCCTAGCAACCCAATCTCTTTGTTAGTCACCCCCTTGCAACTTGTGTTTTTAAAAACCCTGCCCTGGCCTGGCTGGTGTGGCTCAGTTGGTTGGAGCATTGTCTGTACACCAAAAGGTGGCAGGTTCAATTCCAAGTCAGGGCACATACCCTGGTTGTGGGTTTGATCCTCATTTGGGGCAGGTGAGGGAGGCAACTGGTTGATATTTGTCTGTAACATCTATAGTTTCTCTCTCTCTCTTTCTCTCTCTCTCTCTCTCTCTCTCTCTCTCTCTCTCTCTCTCTCAAATCAATTTAAAAATCTTTAAAAAATAAGAACTATAAAACCTGCTCTGTCTTCCCAACTTTGGAAAGCACCTTCAATTCATATCACAGGCTATATTCCCTGATTTTCAAATCATAATGAACTCTCTTTTAATTTCACAGAAGGATTGCTGGAACATTTGTTTACACCATAATGAGGTTCTTGGGTATTTGTAGTAGGCAGAAATGTTTCTCTGAAAGATATGCACATCCTAATTCTCAGAATATGTGAATATCTTAGGTTTCATATTGAAAGAGAATTAAGGCTGTAGATGGAATTAAGTTTGCATGTAGGAAGCTTATGTCTTAATATACAGGTGCACCCAGTGCCACAAGGAAGTAGAAGAAGAGAACCAGAATGAAATATAACTATAGACGAATGGTAAAAAAAAACAAAAAAAAACAACACAATGTGTAATGTTGATTTGAAACTAGAGAAGAAGAAATGTGGGTGTTCTCCAGAATCTGGAAAGTACAATAAAACAGATTCTCCCCTAAAGCCTCCAGAAAGCAAAATAGAAAAAAAAAATGCTGCCCAGGCAACATCTGATTTTAGGCTAAGTATGACCTGTGTGAAAATTCTATCTTCTATAATTATAAGGTTTAAAAAATTGCTCTTTAATTGCTAAAACTGTGGTAATTTATTAAAGCAACATCAAAAACTGAAAATAGTATTTTATTGCTGTCTGCGTGCGATGTTAAAGTCTAGTCAGCAGTCTCATTCCTATTCTTTCTAGAAATGTGCAGGCGGCTCCCTTGGAGATTCTGCAGTATAGTGGAAATGGGCAAACCAACACACAGATATGTAATATTTCAGTTGATAATAGCTCTTAAAAATAAAACAAAATGATGGAAGTGTGAATCAAGTCATATTCTGTTGAGATATGTGAGCTTAAAGAGTGGTTTTAGGAGGTAAAGAGTCAAGATTTCAATTAAAGACTTGTTAAAATGTTAATGTCCATTAGCTAGGAGAGAAGTCTTGACTGGAGACATGCATTTTTGAATCATTTGTGTTCTTAGCGAAAGCCCTAGGAAGCTCAATAGCTCTGGGTCAGTTTTAGGGAGTATGGAACTTCAGGGTCCTCTCAGATTGAGATTTTCAAAAGAAAATGAAGACTTGATAGAGAGAATGAGGTGAAAGAAGAGTCAGAAGGGAAACAAAGGTTTTACCAAAGTAAGAGTGGGATAAAAGTAGAATTGCTGTATATTACTGCTGAGAAAAATATATTAAAGTTTCTTATTTTGTTGGAATTATTGCATGGTTTGTTGCAGTACTAGAAATACAGGAACAATTGGTAATTTCTATTTTTTCTTTATCAACCCTTAAAACTCTTAGTTCATTTTTTAGAAAAGTACTATTTTTGCATGACTCACAGCATTAATGTAAAAAAGTATTATATTTTCTTTTAAATTTATCATTAATGGAATACAAAATACGGGTGTTAATGCATGTCATAAATTCTGAATTAATGTTTTCCTTTACTTTAGTTATCTACTATGCATATTTAAGTTCTATATTCCTATATTTTTCTTCAGCTTGGTATTTAATAGACTAGCACTGATCATTTTTATATGTGAATATAAATAGTGCTAGTATTTCCATTTGCCCATGTAATGCTATGCCTGAAGTTTTCATAAATGCAATATTTATTTAATGTTTACAGGTCAATTCTACAATATATTTTAATGAAACTGTACTTTTTGCTAAAATTATATATGGTAAAAAAAGGTAAGCATGATCCTTATTTTTACATGTATATGATTAAAATATAAAACTATTACCAGAAAATGAGATCTAACCTATGATGTTCAAATTTAATGATCTCAGTGCCAGCATATAGCTTTTTACAAATTATACTCCTGAACTTGAGGTTCAAATATCTATTTACATTATGAAGATAAATGCAAGACTGATGTTACAAAGAAACTTGCAACTTTAAGAAGGTAAAAGAGATGGCTTATCTTTAATTAAAATTAAAAAGCAAGAAGGGCAAAGAATGTACTTAGTTCATGATTCTCCATTGAGTGTCTTATGATAGCATCTGGTAGGGAGGCTTTAAAAGTGAGCAGAGAAGAGAAAGTTACATTTGTCCAAAAATTGAGCAATGCAGCCAATATGTTGATTGGGATAAGGAGAGAGAAAGAAAATGAGAGAAAGAGAGAAATCTTGAATGCAGCTTTAATAATATCTAGATTCAAAGTGATGTCTGGCATTTTGACAAGATTAATCAATTGCTCTGCAGTAACCTTTTATGTTTTTCCCATTTTTTCCATGTAATCTTTATGATTAACTGCTGGTTTGCCATATAGATTCTATACTTGGCAAACAGTCATGCATGAATTGTTAAAAAACAATGTGTGTGTGTGTGTGTGTGTGTGTGTGTGTGTGTGTGTGTGTGTGTTAAACAACATTTATTGTAGAACTTTAGAGTTTATTCTGCCAGAGGACTTTTATTCAACACTAAACAAAATTTTATTCAATACCACCTATACACCAGAAACTAGTTTGGTAAGAAACAAAAAACAAAACAAAATACACCTTTGCTTTCTGGTTGGGAAAATAATAATTCCATGAAGTCATAATATATTTAGAAATTTACAAAGCAATTTCAGCTACATTGTCTATTTAATTCTCAGGATACCCTGTGAGGTATTATTTTGCTCTTTTTCAGGTGAAGAAAATGAAGTTCAATGAGGTACAAATTGTAACTGATGGAGATGGCCCTTGAGTTGAGAGTTCCCAAATTTACTGCTATTCTAATCCATATTTACTTTTTTTAATATAAGTATTTAAGTATAAATTTTACTTAGATGTTCTTTGCAGGTTTTATCACAATCTCATAATAACCAAGGCATTGGGATTATGAAGAAATATAAATTATGCAAACTGAAATAATCACATGAATTTCCTTACTTTTTTGGTGGGATAGATATTGAGCACATATTAACATATGAAAAGTATTTAAAAAAGTTGACAAGTTTAAAATGACCATGAAAATAAAACACCAAAAAACCCCATTCATTTAGATGTCACTAAGTCAGAAGTGACAGATCACCTGACTAAAGTTTCTTTGGTTACCTGCAATGATTTTCTGTGGTTTAATTAAATAATGTAAATATGTTTATCAGTAAAGATTTAATTATTTAAGAGAGCTATATTTTCAAGTACCTCAAACATTTATACTATATCTATATTTATAAAATCATTATGTGTTCATTACAAATTTGTTCTAAGTAGCGTCCAAACCATAATCCAATAAGGAGTTCTCTCAGTTACCATCCTTTGAAAAAGTAACAGAAGATCATTCCTATAATCCAGATTTTTTTTTATTAAATCGATTTATGTTCTCCTAGAACAAATGTTTTCTTTAATAAATAATATGATATTTCACATCCCCCAAAGTAATCAAAATAAAAATTCTTTTCTTAATTACATAGTCCTGAATGATTAGGAAAAACAAAACAAAACAAAACTATTTATCTTTTATACATAGAAACAAAAATATTGTGTTTTTTTCTATTAGGTCAGTAGAAATCCAACAGTGAAAAAATGAATATAAGTCACATATCTTATTTTTCTCCATCAAGTTTGCTAACATTTAAACTGAGTTTATTTAAAAATTTAAATCTCAAACACTACTAAATAAATGTTAGGTATGATTCTTATATTTATGTGTGTCCTACAATCTAAATTTATAGTAATTATTTTCCAGTTTAGATTTTCCACACATGATATTATGTTTGCATTAATATAATAAAATGAGTTAAATATTCAAATGAAAGTAAAATGGGACTACTAAAAAGAAACTTTTAAAAAGCAAAATTAAGAAAAAAATCAATTAATTTTTATAGGAATTGACCCATTCATGTTAATTACTGATCAAGACTAAATGTTCATGTGGTACATTCTAGTTAACATCACCACATTACTTCCCTACTCTGACCCTCTGCATGCCTCATCCCCCTTACCAGTTATTTTCCCCCATTTTTAAAATTTATTTTCTAATATAGTATTTCTATATTACGTTAACTGTTCATTATCTATCTTCTTGTTCACGCTAGAATGTAAATTTCTCAGTCAGAGATCTTTCTTTGGTCCTAAGGGCCAAAGCCCTTAACTATCGTTTCAAAGTTCATAGCCTAAAATAAAGGACCAGTGAAACTCTTGCAGTATCTTAAGGAAAAATATCTGCTCTAATTTACTCCTGTGGATTTATAAGTAAGTAGGATGTAATACTGCTTTACTTTCTAGGAAGATTCATGCTTGGAAGAGTTCATAAGAAAAAAGTTTGAGACGTCCAGCTGAGAGATGCATGGACATTGAATAGTCATTAAATAAGCGCATATTCATATACAGTGTGCCAGATGAAATCACAGGCACCAAGCATACAGATTTTAAAAAGTACAGTTGCTGCCTTGAGGAAATAAAATTATAATGGCCTACTTATTTAAGAACTTAATACTTGGACTCAAATCTGATGATGAATAGCCCAGCTGGTGTTGCTCAGTAGTTGAGCATCGACCTAAGAACCAGCAGGTCAGGATTTTATTCTCAGTCAGGGCACAAGCCCAGGTTGCAGGCTCTATCCCCAGTGGGGAGCTTGCAGGAGGCAGCCAATTGAAGATTTTCTCTCATCATTGGTGTTTCTATCTCTACTCCCTCATCCTTACTCTCTGAAATCAATAAAAATATTTCTTTAATCTGATAATGAATATTAACTCTTTTATTGGTTATATAATTGCGCAAGTTAATAAAAGTAGAAGTGTTCAATAAAAAACATGAGAGCTGCCCTAACCGATTTGGCTCCGTGGATAGAGCGTCGGCCTGAAGACTGAAGGGTCCCAGGTTCAATTTCGGTCAAGGGCATATACCTTGGTTGCAGGCACATCCCCAGTGGGGGTGTGCAGGATGCAGCTGATCGATGTTTCTCTCTCATTGATGTTTCTGGCTCTCTATTCCTCTCCCTTCTTCTCTGTAAAAAAATCAATAAAATATATTTAAAAAAACACACATGAGAGCTATTTATAGATTATCATGTATAAAATGAAAAAGTTCTTTTCCAAATTTATAATATTTTGCAAGTTAATGTTAAGAGAATGTTTGACTGATCCTCCTTTACTTTATATATATACACTGAGTGGCCAGATTACTATGATCTCTGAATGCATAATAATATGGCCACTCAGTGTGTATATATATTAGAGGCCCAGTGCATGAATTTGTGCATGGGTGGGGTCTGGCCAGCTTGGCCAGGGGGAGACGACATGGGTGGTTGGCCGGCCTGCCTGCTGGTCGAACTCCTGGTCGAGGGGACAATTTGCATATTAGCCTTTTATTACATAGGATATACACTGAGTGGCCAGATTATTATGTGTTCAGAGATCATAATAATCTGGCCACTCAGTGTGTACATATATATATGTACTAACTAGGGGCCCGGTGCACGAAGATTCGTGCATGGGGGGTTGGTCCCTCAGCCCGACCTGCACCCTCTCCAATCTAGGAGCCCTCAGGGGAGCCCTCTCCAATCCGGGATTTTCTGTCTGTCTTTGCAATCATATGAGCAAATTGTCTGAGACCCCAACCCAGTTTGGTTTGTTGCTCACAGAATAATAGAGGCTTTTTTTTTCTTTGCTTCATTGGTGGAGATTTCCTGGAAGTTTTAGGATATCTTTCCTTTAATTTTTCTTAGACACTCTGATTTTACTTATGTCTCTCACCTTTGCTTTCCCTCCATCCCCCACTGCAACAGTAACTTGTTCCAGGCTCACTTTGCTCTAGTGTCTAGGAGATCCGTCTGCCACCAGAACTACGATTTCCAGCATTCCTGCTGCTCCCCGCGCTCTAGGTTTCTGCTTCCGGTCCTGGGGCTGCCACCAGAACTACTATTCCCAGAATTCCTGGTGCTCCCCATGCTCTTGGTTTTCCCTTCCTGCTCTGTCTCTGTCCCATGGCCTTCCACTCTGCCAAGTCCTCCAAGCCACCAGCTCTTCCTCTCTGCTCTCCGTTTGGCGGCTTGGGGAGCCAAGTTCTCCAAGCCACTCCACTCTCCACTGGCTCTCCCACTCTGCTCTCCGCCTGGTGCCTATGTATGCAAATTAACCCTCCATCTTTGTTGGGTTAATTTGCATACCCACTCCTGATTGGCTGGTGGGCGTCACGGAGGTATGATGAATTTACATGTTTCTCTTTTATTATATAGGATATATTAGGAGACATAACTGGGAGAGCAGAAGCATTTTTCATTTTTTTAAAGATTTATTTTATTGATTCTTAAAAAGAGAGGGAGAGATAGAGGAACATCTATGTGAGAAGGAAACATCAGTTAGTTGCCGCCTGTACACCCTCTACTAGGGATGGATCCCCCAACCCATGCATGTGCCCTGACCAGGAATCAAACCAGCAAACTTTCAGTGCACAGGTCTATGCCCAACCAGCTGAGCCACACTAGCCAGGGCTCCAATAGTTTTCAAGTTTAATATTTACAATTCAGCCATGCACTTTATTACTTAAGCTCAAATTGAGAACATTATTAACAAAATCCTATTTCCATTTTATAAATTATATTCCAGGTTGTTATTCTGAGAAACAGTTATGTAATTGTGCAGGAATTCTCAATTACAGCCTTAAGGTCTACTGTGTGGCACAGGACCATTTAACCTTGGGCTAAATTATCTAAGATTGTTGCTTTTTGTGTTCCCCTTTTTTTGATGTCAATGATTACTTCCTAACTGAATAGTTGTTTTATCTTAGAATTTCTTCTTTTCCTTGGATATTTTACTGAGGATCATGTTCTTCTTTTCCTTGACTGTTTTACTGAAGATCATCATTGGAAGCCAAATTGCTAATGTGATTAAAATTATATTTTAAATTAGAAGCGAATAACCTTCAAGTGAAAGATTGAGGGATAAGAGTATGGTAAAATTGTTAATGTTTTAGTAAATGGGTATTAAGAAAATAATGTTGATGGTCAGAATTTTTATTAAGCTGAGTTCATGTGAGTGATGTTTCTATATTTCATTTCTTGTGCAAAAATATATATTCAAATATATCTATTATATATCTATTTATATAATTCTCTGCTTACCATTTCAGGTATATGGAATTATTGGTTGATCTTTAGTTTAGCATGCTAAAAAAAAAGTAAATAATTTTGCAGGGATGCCAATATTTCTTCATCCTTTCATTACTGAAATTATTAAGGATCCATTATGAATGCTCTCAATATTCTGATTCACTTTTAGAGGCACACCAAAATCTTCAGGAATATTAGAACTGGACTTCAATCAGCAAATACATGTAGAAAAAACCCGCAGGCTTAAGGCTACATAGCACCTTTACTCACTGCAATTTCTCCTTTTAAATGTGTTTTTCCTCCTTACAGTTACTTTCTCCACCCCTTCAAATGTATACTAATTATTAAGTGATGATCTGTCAAGCACATAGAGGTAAGTTATCTGCTTAAGGAGGGGCAGAAGACATAAGGATAAGTTGCAGTTATGTGCTTAAGGAGGGGCAGAGGACATAAGGATAATTGCATAGAGTCATCAATTTCATTGCATTTGGGAATTACTATTATAAGACAGTTCCAATGTGCAATATTGAAAATAAAAAGCAAGCACCAGCAAAAATCAAAAGTGAATGCTGCTACAGGCGTATTAACAGTTTGTGCCGTACACTGCTGAGTCATTGGTCTCTGAGGTTTTTGAATGACTGTAGTGTGTGGCATTGCTTGCAGGTAAGTACATCTAGGATAGATCTTATCTCCCCACTGAATTACTCAGAACGGGAGATATTGAAATTCAACATAGGATTACTGTCATTCACTGACACATGAGGAATTATCTAGCTGTGATAGCTCTGAGAAACATAATATGAACACTAGAGCACTACATGTCCTAAGAAAGAATTTAAAGTGAAATGAAGCTCTAAAGACAAATGGACACAATCTTTTTTCAACATTTACCTACTAATAATATTTCTTAAACTGATTTAGAGATGTGCTTATATCTACAATGTTTATATCACTAAAGAATAAAGTAAATATTTCTAATTGAACTTCGGTTTAGAGTGCAAAATGGGAAATCAGAGAACATAGGTTTAATACAAGAAGTAACATTTGACCATGTGTTCACAAAGGTTTATTTATATCATTGACTTGCTGAAAATTATCTTTTAATTATCCAATTTTAATTTTCTATACTTAGCATTTTATTTAAAGCACAAAAATATATATTTTAAAGTATTCAGAAAGATATTTAAAATGAACATTTTAAAAGAAAACAATGATTTTGCTTAATGGTCATGCTAACTCATATAATTTTATGCATTTAAATAACAGATTATATATGTGAGCACTTCATTTTTAAAAATATATATACTTTTATTGATTTCAAAGAGAAAGGGAGAGGGAGAGAGAGAGATGGAAACACCAATGATGAGAGAGAATCATTGATTGGCTGCCTCCTGCATGCCCCCTGCTGGGGATTGAGCCTGAAACCCAGGCATATGTCCTTGACCAGAATTGAACCTGGGACCCTTCAGTCCTCAGGCCGAGACTCTATCCACTGAGCCAAACCAGCTAGGGCAGCACTTCATTTTTATTGTTAACTATCATGGTATGTAAAAGTATTAATTATTTAAGAGGTATACTTTTTCAAAATAATTAAAATCGAAAGTGTCCTTGCTTGCTGACAGTTTTCAAGCCCAAGCCACTTGGTGAAAGTGTTATATATGGACAGGTTCTTCTCATCTATTATTATTTTTCTTAATTTCTTGAGATGGCAAATACCGCCTCCCACCAAAAGTTTTTTCTCCTCTCAGTGCCCTGAATTTCTCTAATTAAAAAAAAAGACCGATCCTGTATTATAGAAATAAACACTTGAAATCTGTATGATCTTATTAACCACTGTCACCCCAATACATTTATACAAGAGACAGAAGATATAAAATAAATGTTTACTTCTAACAATAATAATAATAACTAGAAAGTCACTATTACTGCTTTATTTCTCCTTAGAGGACTTTTCAAAACTGTAACATTACTTTTTTTCCTGATAATATCACTATTATGTCTTGAAATATCATTGTTATTCCCCATAATGTATACTAGACTATATTTCATTTATATCAATCATTCTTTGAAGATGATAAGTGAAAGCAATGCATCAACTCACCAATACATTTAGTCTACTGATTTTTCATTGTCCAAGTATTGGAGGAAGTCTCTTACATTCTCAAGAGATAAAAATATATCTTTACAAACAGCCACATTTGAATGTATGTTATACAACTTTTTCTAAAACATTTTTATGAGCCAGTTTTTCTTATTTTCTTGATCCCTATAAGGATCAAGGTATGCATAATCATACAATGCCATACTCTACCAAGTTTGAGATCCATTCTTTAAAATTTTTTTTATCACATACCTTCATGTTCATGACAAACACTATTAAAGACCCTTTCTTTGGGAAAATATTTTTAAACTAAAAAAATATGATAGATTTAAAAAATTGGCTTAGTTCAAAATAAAGGTGAATGCAGAAATTGCATTATGCAAGCTATAGAATTAGCTACATAAACCTAACTAACAAGCCTGCACAAGATTCATATTCATCTTTCAGTAAGATCCCAAATGACAAAAAGCCATGGTCATTTGGGGGCATGAAAACTGAGTGTTCAATTTCAAACTGCTAATATATCACGATATCTTTTTAAAAATTCATATCACCACAGCTGTGAAAGGAAAATTAAATTAGTGTTATTTTACAAAGATCTGAATTACATCTTCTTATTTCTCCTTGACTATTTTGAAATTATATTGTCTGAGAGAGGCATAATGACCCTTGAGCAGAACTGAAGGCAAAGGAAGTCTAAGAGTGACTGTCTGTTGATTTCAGCCTACTGTGAACTGTGGACTAGTGAGTCTGGGAGTTGTGTTTTATTCCAGCTCTACTCTGCTTTGAGGATTATACTCTTGTCATCTTCCCAGTGGATACAGAAGATTAAAAGAGTTCCTGTGAGATTTGGCTACAGTACAATGGTTGAGCCACATTAGCTGGAAAATTTATAGAACAGCATTATAAATTTGGAAGAGAATTTGTTGGTTTTGAGGTCTTATTTTTTTCTAACTCAGAACAAAGAAAATAGTTTATTTTGTTTCTTTCTTGGTTCATACAGAGTTTAGTTACAGAAACATGTATGACAAATTGTATAGTAATATTCAACAGTTTAAGATTTTTAAACATTTGTAAAAAATTGCTTCTAAGTCACAGTAATACATTCTTAAATAATAAATAAATTAAAGATAAATCAGGCCAATCTATAGACTCTGAATTGAAATAATTAAAACCTGGTGCTTTTTTCATTTTGCCAGTTTTTTTTTTTCCTTTAAGTAGCAAAGATTAACTTTTATCAGTATCAAACAATCTACACTTCCAAAAAATGCAAAAGAAAAATTCTCTCAGATTTGGATTTGAGAATTTCCCCAATTGGAATAAATCCAGAAAACATATTAAAAATTTAAATGAAATAAAATAAAGTCCTCATATTGCAGAGACTTCCCCTCTAAAACAATTTTATATGGAAGTAAACCTGTTTAAGGAATAGACTTTCTAGATAGGATTAAGCAACAAATTCAATTAGTTTTAATCAGTAATGCAAGTGAAATAGATTTTAACTTAATTAAAGCTAGCAGAAGTAAAATGCCTAGTAAGATAATGGGAGGTAATGGAATTTGAATTCCCCTTTCTGGCAATAATATCACTACGTCTATCTATTTACAAGGAGACTGCTACAGAGGTTTTAATAGTTATTTGCAAGGTTCTAATAATTAGAAGCAAATACTTTGAATGTATTTAAAAAAAAGAAAGCTAGTTCCTAGTCAGTGCTTAAAAGTCACCAAATTAATCTGCTTGCTCTTGTCATAGTTTTACTAATGAAATAGCTTTTGTAACTGAAATATCTATTTATATATAAAAGCCTAAGTGACCGTTCGACTGTTCGACCAGTAGCTATGATGTGCACTGACCACCAGGGGCAGACGCTCAATGCACAGGCATGGAAACATGTGACAGACTGATGAATCTCAGAGGGAAGCGGGGAGGGGGGAAGGTGGGAAGAAATTAACTAAAGATCTTATATGTATACTAGAGGCCTGGTGCATGCACTGGTGGGATCCCTTGGCCTGGCCTGCTAGGGGTCCCGGAGTACAGGAGGGTGTAGGCCAGGCTGAGGGTGCACAAATCCATGCATCGGACCTCTAGTATTAAAGATAATATGCTATTCAACACATGGTTAGTTGTAAATGTGGTTTAGTAAAACTAAAACAGTTTGGGATGTGTTATCATTTTCTTATAAAATCTTAGAAAGCTTTAATTCTCCTATATTTATTTATGAAACTAAAAAGACATAAAGTAGCATAGTGGTAATATTTGATTATTAACGAGGAATAATAGTAACTAGACCTTATATTTATTTGATACTAGAGGCCCGGTGCATGAAATTTGTGCATGGGGGAGGGAAGGTGTGTGTGTGTCCCTCAGCCCAGACTGCCCCTCTCCAATCTAGGACACCTCAAGGGATGTCCGACTGCCTGTTTAGGCCCGATCCCGGTAGAATCGGGCCTAAAAGGGCAATCAGACATCCTTCTCACAATCCAGGAATGCTGGCTCCCAACCACTCACCTGCCTGCCTGCCTGATTGCCCCTAACTGCTTCTGCCTGCCAGCCTGATCACCCCCTAACCACTCCCCTGCCAGCCTGATCGATGCCTAACTGCTCCCCTGCCGGCCTGATTGCCCCTAACTGCCCTTCCCTGCTGGCTTGGTCACACCTAACTACCCTCCCTTGCCAGCCTGGTTGCCCCTAACTGCCCTCCCCTGCAGGGGCCTGGTCCCCCTTCAACTGCCCTTTCCTGCATGCCTGGTCCCCCCCAACTGCCCTCCCCTGCAGGCCTTGTCACCCACAACTGCCCTCCTCTGCCGGCCTGGTCACCCCCAACTGCCATCCCCTGCAGGCCTGATTGCCCCCAACTGCCCTCCCTTGCAGGCCTGGTCCCCCCCAACTGCCCTTGCCTGCTGGCCTGATCGCCCACAACTGCCCTCCCCTGCTGGCCATCTTGTGTCCACATGGGGGCAGCCATCTTTGACCACATGGGGGTGGCCATCTTGTGTGTTGGAGTTATAGTCAATTTGCATATTACTCTTTTATTAGTTAGGATGATATGATTTCCAAACTTTAAGCAGGTATAATTAATTCATTTCATATATAAGATGAGAGTCTTAGAGAGTTTTATTCACATTTTCTTAGAAAATACAAGTATAAAAATAACATTCAAGACATATTTTTACTTGTATTTCATTAATTGGTTTATCTTCTCTATTGCTGCTCTGACCAAAAAATAAAAAAAATAAAAAAGTAGGACTCAAAAGATGTCTCAAAGACAACAATCTTAGCCAATAATTTCATTATTTTTCTGTAGGAGTGAAATAGGATATATAAAAATCACTTTACTTAGTCTGGAGATAAATAAAAATATATATATTTAAAGAATTATTGATGGACTAATTGTATTTTTTTATGATAATTAATCTTAAAAAATACAGAAAACTATCTTTTGTGGCTAGATGACACCCAATAATACAAGGGACTATTTTATTCAGTCCAGAGAATTTGTAGTACATAGAGAAGAATGTAATTAACTAATCTTTAGAGGTCACTGTAATATAATAAAACAGAAATAAAACTTTATATCCAAAAGAGAGGCAAAGGAAATAGGGAAGTGAGGAATAGCTGGAGGCACAGTGTGGACAACTCAGAGATAAAAAAAACTTAATGGTGACCAAGTTATAAGGGAGCCTCCACAATGTTGTGAGTTTTACCTCGGGGAGTTTGACCAATTTTTCAATTGAATGAAGCTGTTTATACTGAGCCCTACCAATCATTTAGGAATAAGAATGAGTAAATAGGCAGATATATCATTCTAGCAGTTCAAATGCCCTTTGGAGTAAGGAGTGGGTACTTTTAAATCTATTTATTTTTGGAAGGATATAATTTCTTATCCAAAATTTAGAGACATAAAAAATAGTCCTTTTAAAGTAATTTTATTTTTAAACAACCATTAAACACTTGCATTTCTTCTTTATATGTTCATCTTGCCCTTTCTGAAATTATGTTTTGAAAACATAGTAAAAAGTAATTCAATTACCAAGGGTTTACCAATGATTCCCTATAAGGTTGGAAATATGAAAACAGAGCAACAATAATAATGGATGTGGAATGAATGGCAAGCTGGACTCTCTTCATTGTGGGTTCTTGTCCTATGAAGTTTGGAGAATAAAATTGGCAGATTAAAAGATTTTTAGCAAAAATGTGGAAGTTTATTGCAAGCATATACAAACTCCCCTGGGGAGGGGTCCCCAGAGGAGAAACTCTCTGGAGAGGGGTCCCCAAAATGGGTTCTCTCTCTCTCTCTCTCTAAAGTGAAAAAAAAAAAAAAAACAGTCTTCTGAGTTTCTTTATCTATGGGTTTATAAATGCTAGTAGCTCTTTGTCTGTTCATTCCACTTTCTAATTGGACCCTTCCTTATTTTATGTTCCCTATGCTCTCCTAATTGGAGCCTTCTCCTGCCATCACTCACAAATGCATTCCTCTCCCATGGACCCCCCCTTTTCCCTAACTGCTTGTTCTGACTCTAAAATTCCTCTCAATAATAAATGTTTTTCAAGATGCAGTTCAAAAGTTCATTATCATTTGTTAATAAAAATGACTTTTTATCATCAAATATAAATGAATTAACCAATAAAATTAAAGATGATTTTTATGAAATTTTATTATTTATAATTTAACCATTCAATAGAAAAAATACTATAACTATTTAGTTATCTTTTATACATTGGCTTTCTTTTCAGGTAAAATAAAAAAGTGCATTGATAAGATCACCTTATATCTATTGTTTTTAGCTTTCTGGTTAGGCCCTTATTTTTTTCTCTGTGATCAAACTTGCCTCATAATTGTCATTTTCAAGGAAATTCAACTGATGAAAACTATATTAAAATCTGTTATTGAAATACAATGAACATGAATAAATCCTGCAGAGAACGCCTTTATATTCTTTGTTACCATTATCACTATTAACAATTATTGTTCTTAAGTATTCTCAAAAAGCACTACATAGAATTTTTAAAACTCGGGGGGAAAAAAAGTACTGGCTATAGTCCATTTAGCTTTATTAACAGTATAATTAAGTTTTGGATGCCAAGAAAAAATAATGACATGCCTAGTATGAATACATAATGAATTCTATGAAGTTAGCCACTCAATACATAGGATTCAGTTCTCCATGGACATTGTTTTCTCTGTCTTTTTAAACACCCTTTCTTCCGACATACTTGAATAACTAAATGATGGCAAATTTATATTATTTTTACTCATATAAATGAAGTTAAATGTTACTGACTATATTGACTATAATATATAAATGACATAATCATCATTTAAAAAAATTCACTGAGTATTCCTGGTATTCTTACCTCATTTGAAGATTCTGGAAAAGAGAGAGGAGGTGCTGGAGGATGCAGATGAACACAAACCATACCCCACTGGGCATCCATTAAATATTTGAAACAAAAAATGAATAAATAAATAAAAACTGTTAAAATGAGCTTTTCTCCTCTTGAGTAAAGCTAGGTTCATATATCTTTTCATAAATAGGCATTTGTCTTATTTATGAAAACACACATACAGATACGCAATGCTAAAAACATTTTTTATTTAAAACTTTTGATAGTACCAGAATCTTTAAAACATGTTCATAATAATGGAGATCTTACAGCTAAATTTCTAAAGCATTAATGGATTTAATATTAAAATTGAAAATTAAATAGGAAAATTAAACAAGATTATAGCCTCTTCAAATCAATGCTTCATGTTAAGCCCCAGGAAATATTTTGTGAGTATATTATATGAAAATTATAGTTATTCATACATTTCTCCCTGGCCTTTTACATAAATGTGCTGCTAAAATTAGAGTTTATAACTTGACTTTGAAGTCAAAATACTCATTACAGAGAAAGAAAATAAACCCAAAGTAAAGAAACTATCATAGAAGTAGCAATAGGTCTCAAAACTGAGTCAAGTTCTACCACTCCAATTTCCACTCTATTGTCTTAGTTTGATAATTTTTGGATAGGAACAATTAGTGACATTGGTTTCTACAGAGGAGCTGAATAAATAAAATCTGTGCCAACAGTGTATGCAGTCATAAATTTAGGATGATTTTGACACTATTTGATATAGAAAAAAACATCTTTTTAACACTAATTTAAGACAAATATTCAGCTAGAATAAGAGATTTTATTAATAACACTCAACACAAAAGAAGAAGCAGAGTGATGAATGAAATAACATCTTGGCAACTGAAGAAATTTAGAAACATATAAATGACTTTCAGACAGATGATTGAAAAAAAGTTTTATATGACAATTAATTAGAACCGATAGAAGATTAATGGCTACAATGCATAAGAGATAACATTAAACTTTTAGAGTTTGAGTATCTAGAAAATATTTTCACAATAAAATTGAAGTAATTTATTTTTTCATAAAAAGTAAGAAACAATTTTATAAGATATAGTACAAATGTAAATCTGACAACAAGGCCCTTTCATAAATCTGTCTTTATGTTTATTTTTCAGTCCTGTGATTTAAGGAAATTTTGTTGTCTCCAGTTTTATCATAAAAGATTTTAATTACTACAGTACATAAAACATCTGAGTAAATAAAATTATCCTAGTAAATAAATGTTTTCTGGGATGACTGTTAATAGAGATGCACAGCCTTTGTCACTAGCCCATATTTAACAGTAAACTCTGAAACAAAGCGATAACTTGTATGGTTAATGAAGCCAAATGCTGGCAAATAAAGAAATTCATGGTTATTGTTTCTATATTAAGAAAACAGGTCTAATATTTTTTTCTGATTTTATGTTTCTTATTATAGAAGAAAATTATATGAGTAACATTTATTCCCAAATGATTTTTAGTTAGTGTTTTTTTCTGATTTTTGTATTTATATATACTTATATAAATTAAAAGAAAAAAAGCTTTAGTTAATATAAAAAGAGAAACTCAAAATGGACTAAATACTTAGACATCTAAGTCCTGAAACAATTAAACTTTTAGAATAAAAACATAAAGGGAACTTCGTGACATAGGTCTTGGCAATAATACCCAAAACAGGAGAGAAAAAATCAAACACTCATGTTTTAGTGTATACTGGAAATTTTATTTCTCTATTTCCATTTATATTACAAAATAAAATATATCCTATAATATTATACATGTATGTATGCAATTAAAAATTATATGTTGGTCCTATCTGCATTTATCAACCCTTTAATATAATACAGACTGATTTCCATTTGTGGATTTAAATATATATATATATATTTTATGTTTCTGCATAGTGTAGGATTTCTGAAAAAAATAAAAAGAAAAAAGAAAGAAAGAAAGGAATCAGAACCCAGAATTGATTGTGAATTTGAAAGTCGAACTAGTATAAAGGCAATGGGGCCATTACTATTCATGGTCAATGTATGCATGTGGAGTAGGGGTTTTAAGGTGTAATTTCTTGCATGCAGTAGAATCATAGTCACTGAAGTTTTCATGAGTGGTTAATTAGTTTGAGTTGCAAAATGGAAAGTGGAATATTAGGATGCATGAAGGATGTGGTGTTTATTTGGTAAAGATGCAATGATGATAATAAGGATCACCATATGGGCAGGTTGGATTGATGATAAATTAAAGGTTACTCAGGGCATCTAACTGACAACTTGAGGCATGTTGTCAGAGGCAGAGGTATTTTGTGGTATATTTGATGGAGTCAGATTTCTTACAGTCACACTAAAAGGTATGCTGATAATCAGGAATATGATGTGACTTTGAAGGTCGCAGAATGACAAAGGAGAGGACATGTTTAGCCTTAGCAGGTTCTCTTTGTAAAAACGTGTTCCTAAGAGAAAAAGCAAAATCTTAAAATATGGAATAAAGAATTTTGATGGCTGAACTTGAGAAAGATAAGTCTCAACATTTCCTTGATTCATCAACATATTTCTTTCTCAGATAATACTTGCTTCATGGTGAGCAACTAAGGCTACATATTTTTTAGTGTCCTATAATAAAACATTCTATATATTTTTCAGTACAAGGTAGCAACTGCTCTTCCAAATGAGAATAGTTAACAGCAAAAGAGTTCATAGCTTTGCATTAACACCTAAATACGTTTGCTTAATTAATTTTGTTAGTATATTATTAAATTTTTACCAAGTAAACACTATTGGAACTGATACAGGTATAAGACTCAGGCATTGATGAAAAAATATATAAAGAGAGGTAAATATGTGGAAAGACATCTCATGATTATGAATTGAAGGACAATATTGTTAAAATGTCCATAGTATCCAAAGATTCAATGCAATCCACATCTAAATACCAGTGACATTTTTTACAAAAATATCAAAAAATATTCTAAAATTCATATGGAACCACAAAGAATCCTGAGTAATGAGAAGCGTGCTGAGAATACATAGTGAAGAAAGATAGTCTCAGCATCAAATGGTATTGGAGTAACTGGGTATTGGATACCCACATGTAAGATAATGTAATTGGACCCATTTCTTAGATAATATATAAAATATTAAAGTGGATTAAACACTTAACTGTAACTGTAAAACTCCTAGACTCCTGGATACAGAGGACAAACTGACAGCTGTCAGAGGGAAACAGGTGGGGGCTGAGTGAGAAGGGTGAAGGAATTAAGCAAAGGAAAAAAAAAGAAAGAAAGACTCATGGACACAACAATAGTATGGTGATTGCCAGGGGAAAGGGGTGAGAGGTAGAAGAGAGTAAAGAGGGAAATAAATGGTGATGGAAGGAAAGTTGACTTGGGGTAGTATACACACTATACAATGTACTGATGATGTACTGTAAAATTGTATACCTGAAACCTATATAATTTTATTTTCCAATGTCACCCCAATAAATTTAATAATAATTTGCATTAAAAAAAGATGAAAATCTTCATAACATTGCTCTTGGCAAAGATTTCTTGGATATGAAAGCACAGCAAACCAAAGCAAAAACAGATAAAGATTTCTTGGACCAAAAACACAGCAAAGCAAAGCAAAAACAGATAAATTAATTGTTTTAAACAAAAACATTTCTGCTTTTTGGCAAATGAAACAAGAAATAGAGTTCAATGGAGAAAGTATTAGCAAACCATCTACCTGACAAGGGGTTAATAATAAAAATATATTAATAACTACAACTCAATAGCAATAATGTAACAAAATTCAAATAAGTTAATTAAAAAATGAGCAAAGTACTTAAGGAGACATTTCTCTAAAGAAGAAATAGAAATGGCCAGCAAGTATAAGAAAAGAAGTTTAACATCACTAATAATCAGGAAAAGGGGCATCAAAACCTCAATGATATCTCTCTGCTTTTGTTATGAGTGCCATTATAAAAAACAAGATGAAAGGTAATAAGTGTTGGCAATAATATGAAGAATGTGGAACCCTCATGCCCTTGGTGGGACTGCAGAATGATGCAAATGTTATGAAAAACAGTATAAAGTTTTCTCAAAAAAATTTTAAATATATTTTTATTGATTGTAGAAAGGAAAGGAGAGGGAAAGAGATAGAAACATCAATGATAAAGAGAACCATTGGTTGGCTACCTCCTGCATGCCCCCCACTGGGTATCCAGCTTGCAGCCCAGTCATGTGCCCTGACCAGGAATCAAACCGTTACCTCATGGTTCATGGGTTGCCACTCAACCAGTGAGCCATGCTGGCTCAACCAGTTCTATTTCAAAAATTTAAAAATAGAACTGCTATATTATCCAACAATATCACTTCTGGGTTATTTATCTAAAATAATTAAAATCAGAATCTTGAAGAGACATTGCATACCCATGTTCATTGCAGAATTATCTATAATAATAAAAGGGTAACATGCTAATTAGACTTGACGTCTTCCGGATGTCATTCCGGATGTCATTCCTCTGGGTCCCGGGTGCCTGCGGGCAGCCTGAGGGAAGCCAGCCCAGGTCCTGGATGCCAGAGGGAAGCCAGTGCCGGCAGACAGGGGAAGGAAGGCCCACTCTTGCATGAACTTTCGTGCATCGGACCTCTAGTTCACAATAACCAAGATGTGGAAACAACCTAAATGTCAGTTGATGGATGAGTGGCCAAAATGTGGTACACATATAATTGTACATGGGGCTGAACTTGTTCTTGTTCTGGGCCCTACTCAAAAATATCAGCCTTATTTTTTCTCATTCATTGAGTTGGAATAGTTCATTGATATAATAGTATATGTTACCATTAAAATCAGAAGAAACCAGCAACCACTGTGCTTTTTGGTAGTGACTGTGACTCAAGGTACAGTAACTGATTTTCCCTTGAGGCAAACCACAAACAAATGGGCCTTCAGAAATGTATTAATAAGGTAGGTTCTTTAATATTCAAAGGGCTCAGAGCATACCTTTGTTAATCATGTACCTCACTGCATCATATCATCAACGTAATGTATCATCTCTGGATTATGTTGTAATACAGAGAAAGAGAATTAAAATAGTCCTGAGTTAAATGCTCTTTTGTCCCATGAAGGCAATCTGTTATGGATCATTCTTACTAACTGAAATGGAGAAAAACCTGCTTTCCATATCAATGTTGTGTGCCAGGTACAGAGAATATAATTATTTGCTCCAACAAGTATACCACACCTTGAATGGTAACTGCAATTTGAGGCATCACCTGATTATGTGTATAATAATTCCAAAGAACTATCTGGCTTTTTCACTACTCCCAGAGGTGGGATAAATAAATATTGGGTAGAAACCATTACCTTGCATCTTTTAAATATTTAGTAATATCCCTAATCTTTGTAATTACTCAATGGATTTTGGTTGAGTGAAGCAGATGAAAGAGCTTCCATTTGATACTTGCAAACGTAATAAACTTTACTACACAGATTGGGATTCCAATATATGGATATTTTCAGTTACCAGAAAAGTATTATATATCCAGTTTAGTATTTTCAGCAACTGGATAAATAATTGCTTGTTGGTTCAGCACACTCATTAAAAATATTGTGAGATTAACTTAGGCGAAAATCTAATTTGTTATCTGACCTTCCATAAATTTCCATTCTGACAAAAAAATAATAGTAGTGTTTTAGTTTTCCAGATATTGGCATCGATTTACAACCAATGTCATATAATCCCTATATTTTCCAGGTATTTTCTGTTTTCCCAGTGCACATTCATTCTTGTAGCTTCTCATAGATTTATTTGGAAAATCTATAATAATAAAAGCGTAATATGCTAATTAGACCAGACATCCTTCCAGATGTCCTTCCTTCCAGACAAAGCCACAGTGGGTGGGGGCCACGGCAGCAAGTGGAGGTCGGGGCCAAGGCCCTTGCAGAATTTTATGCATTGGGCCTCTCTAGTACTTACATAAATATTTACAGTAATAACCTTAGCAGTAGCATAAAGTATTTTCTAAAAGACACTTCAATCATGGAATCTACCTAATAAAAGAGTAACATGCTAATTGACTGTACCTTCACAACACTAACCAGCTAATCAGGAGTGAGTATGCAAATTAACCCAACAAAGATGGTGGGGTAATTTGCATACACAGGGGACAGGGGACGGAACGCAGGCATTCCGCACCACCCAGCCGCTCTGGGCCTCTGGGCAGCGTGGGAAGACAGAAAAGCGGCTCCAGGCTGGAGCAGAAAGGTTGTTCCAGCCAGAGTGAAGGCGGTGCTGGCAGCCAGGGGAAGAAAGGCCCATTCTTGCATGAATCTTCTTGCATCCGGCCTCTAGCCTTGATATATGGAGTTAGCTTAAGTTTAAGAACTATTTGAGAGGTTCTGTATCTATTGAGTTGTCTAAGGTCAGGAGTTGGTTCACCAGAACTAGAGTTTTTACTGTTATATAGGTTAGGAAGTAGTAGAGGGTAACATATTTCATTTATAGTGACCTCCTAATCAATTAGCCACTACCATACATTCTGGTTTGAAATACTCTGGTTTCCATTCTTCCTCCCTATAATAGTTATTACATTTATTTTGCCTCTTATGGTGAAGTGTCACTAACTGAGCTCTATCAATCTTATATCCAACTAGAGGCCCAGTGCACGAAATTCGTGCACGGAGGGGGTGGGGGTCCCCTCAGTCCAGCCTGCACCCTCTCCATCCGGGACCACTTGTGGGATGTCCAAATGCCGGTTTAGGCCCCATCCCGGGGATCGGGCCTAAACCGGCATTCGGACATCCCTCTCACAATCCTGGACCGCTGGCTCCTAATCGCTCACCTGCCTGCCTGCCTGGTCACCCCTCACTGCCTCTGTGTGCCGGCCTGATAGCCCCTAACTGCCCCCCCCTGCTGTCCTGTCCACCCCTAACTATCCCCTGTTGCTGGCCAGGTCACCCTCAACTGCTCCCTCCCTGCTGGCCTGGTCACTCCTAACTGTCCCCCCACCTGCCGGCCTGGTCACCCCTTACTGCCACCCCTGCCGGCCTAGTTGCCCCCAACTGCCCCCCCTCTGCTGGCCTGGTCACCCCTCACTGCCCTCTTGCCAGCCTAATTGCCCCCCAACTGCCCCCCCAGCTGCCCTGGTCGCCCCCAACTGCAGCCCCCCCTGCCAGCCTGGTCTCCCCTAACTGCCCCTCCCGCCTGCCTGGTTGCCCCCAACTACCCCCTCTGCCGGCCTGGTTGTCCCTAACTGCCCCTCCCTGACAGCCTGGTCACCCCCAACTGCCCCCCAATGCCAACCTGGTCGCCCCCAACTGCACCGCCCTGCCGACCTGGTCGCCCCACGCAGCTTGCTGTTCAGTCGTTTGGTCGTCCCTCACTAACCCCCTGACGGCCTGGTCACCCCACGCAGCCTGCTTGTTCAGTCGTTTGGTCATCCCTCACTAACCCCCCTGCCGGCCTGGTCACCCCACGCAGCCTGCTTGTTCAGTCATTTGGTCATCCCTCACTAACCCCCCTGCCGGCCTGGTCATAGGCAGCCATCTTGTGAGGGCATGAGGGTCAATTTGCATATTACCTCTTTATTATATAGGATAACTTTGATGGAACATATGCTTTTCTTTTCTTTTTCTTCTATTGACCCCTACTGGCCCACCCCCATCACCCACCCCAGACCTTCACCACCTTATTGTATGTGTCCATGGGTTATGCATATAAATTCATACAACTTCTTTGGTTGATCTCTTCCCACCCATCCACCCCTGCCTTCCCTCTGAGATTCAACAATCTGTTCCATGTTTCTGTGTCTCTGATTCTGTCTCGTTCATCAGTTTATTTTGTTCATTAGATTCCACATATGAGTGAGATAATGTGATACTTGTCTTTCTCTGACTGGCTAATTTCAGTTAGGTCAATATTCTCCAGTGGATAGAGCGTTAGCCAGAGGACTGAAGGATACCAGATTTGATTCCACTCAAGGGCACATACCTCAGCTGTAGGTCTCTAAAAATCAATGGGAAAAAAAATATCCTCAGGTGAGGATTAACAACAACAACAACAGAACTATTTAAATATTACCAAATGTTTAAACATTTACAGCATGCTCATGAGCTCTCACTCTCATTTAATCTCTCATCTTCCCCAGCCTTTTCTGAGAACATCACTTTTAAGGATGTTAGTGTTTCCCTTACTGATATATTTTTCAATGCCTTCATTAATGTTTCTTTCAGCCTTTAGAAATTATAGGTTACAGAGTGGTTGACATTTAATAAGTCTGACCCATTAATATTATCAAAGTAAATTTTTGAATTTTACTTTGTACATGTTGGCACAAAAGTTTTATCATGTATAATAAGCCACTATTGTGCCTAGGCTTAAGCCTACTGACCAAAAGAACTATTTTAGATCTACTTTAAGCTACTCAAGTTAGCTTACATTAATTTCTGAATTAAGGATAAGTGGCTTTTATAAATAAATCTGGAGCCAATTAGTGGAAAGATGAAGACTATATCTGAGGATAGATACATTAAGAGCCATTTATGTTTTGTTATCTCATAAATGCAGTTCAGTGGTTCAAATATTAGGCCAATTCTCTTCAAGTTTTCCAATTTAACTACCCATATTGATATTTAAGTGCAACTCTTTTATTTTTACACTAGATATAATTTATTTTGCCTACTCAAAGACATCACTCAATTTTCTCTTTATTTTTTTATTTTTTTTCTGTATCTTTTCCATTTTTTCTCCCATTTTTCATAAAAATCTCCTTGTAACCTGACCACGCCCTTCAAGTTCTCTCTGTAGTAAAAGATCATTGCTTCTTTTGTTTCCAATTCCCCTTATTTTTTTCTTAAGCTCTATTCAGTCAGGAGCTCACTTCTCCTCAGTCAGTGTTCCTAAAAACAGCAGTCTCCTGTTTGTTTCTGGAACATAATATACTGGCTACAACTCAAAGATTTTGAAAATTGTTTTTTCTCAGTTTCTTTGGACATATTTATTACTTATATATCATCTTTTCCTTGCCATTACTCAATGTTATCTTCTCATTAAAGGCTCCCTTGAATACCCTACTTAAATATTAGCATGTTGTTCTTTCTCTAAAATTGCTGTATAATTTCTAAATTTTCATATGTATCTGCTTGTTAGACTGCCAGTTCTATTAAATAAAAGGTTTTTAACTTATTTTTTATTGATATTTCTCCACCAATCATATGAGAGTATCTATGTGGTTGACCTTTTTAAGGTTCTATGTATAGGTCTATCCTTTGACATATAAGATTTTTTAAAACTGACATAATCATGTGGAAATATGTTAAATTTAATAATTATGAAAAACATTAAATTACTAAATTAGTATACTCAGGAAAAGTTAATTATATAAAAAATAATAAATTATGTTGATATCAATTTTATATTGTAACATTGGTCCTCACTAACATGATCTAACAAGAAGTATATTTTTAAAAATTATGGTGCTTTGGTACTGTATTTATTTCAGTAATTGAGAGAAGCTCTCAGTGTTTTCTCCTTTGTATAACATTTCCATTTTATACATATACCAAAGTTTTGAAGTCCTATAAAAATCCTATCTAATAAAGAGGGAATATGCTAATTGACCATCACACCCTCACAAAGATGGCGGTACCCACAGCAAATAAGGAGGGAATATGCTAATTGACTGTCATGCCCTCAAAGGTGGTGGCACCCCCAGCCACAAGATAGTGGCACCCAGTCCCCTCAGCCCTGCCGGGGTGGCAGTCACCCAGCATGGCCAGGCCCACCCCTAGGCAGGTCCGGCCGCTCCACACGCCTGCCTCTGGAGTCCCCCAGTCCCCTCAGCCCCCCAGCCACCCAGGGCCGGTCTGAGGCACAGGTAACCTGGGCTGACTAAGGTCTTTGCTGTCGGCAATGGCAGCAGCAGAGGTGTGATGGGGGTGGCGCCTTCCCCTGATGGCTGGGTTGCCTCCTGCCCCTGAGGGTTCCCAGACTGTGAGAGGGGGAAGGCCGGGCTGAGAGACCCCCCTCCAGTGCATGAATTTTCATGCACCAGGCCTCTAGTCCTACTTAATAATAGACAAATATGCAAATTGACCGTACCTTCGCTATGCCCGTGATAGGCCAGGAGGCGCGGGGGGGCAGGACTCGGGGTGGCCGGGGTGGCCGATTGGGCCCACGGGACGCTGAGCTCGCGTCGCCAACGGCGGCTGGAGCTCAGTGTCTGCGCCATGCTGTGCTGCGGCACAGTAGCGGCCTCTGGGGCAGTGAGCTCACGTCCCACTGCGGACCATCAAAAGCGGGGGAGCTGGGTGCCTGTCCACTCAGGCACCAGGCCTTTCAGAAGCCTCCGCCGCGCCGGAGGCTTCTGAAAGGCCTGGTGCACCAGCGGACAGATACCCAGCTGCCCTGCTTAGTCACCAGGCCTTTCAGAAGCCTCCGCTGCCCCGGAGGCTTCTGAAAGGCCTGGTGCACCAGCAGACAGGCACCCAGCTCCCCCGTGATCGAAAGCGAAAGCGTGTAGGGGACCCTACGTGTGCATGATTCAATCACGCACTGGGCCTCTAGTTTAATATAATATTCTGTCTTAGAAAGGAAAACTATCATTCTGATTAGTCACATAAGTAGATATGGCTAACAATGTTCCACTTTCATTCATTTAAGTTTATGAATATTGTTTAGCTTTTGTTAATGTTCAAAATATTTTGTACTCAAATTTATATTTCTTAATGTGAAGTTTATAATATGAGTAGTGTTTATAACATTTAGGTATCAACTCTACTCATGTGGTTCCAAGAGCTTGTCTGTTATGATTTCCATGTTATGTTATATTTTGAATTATTTGTATCTAAGAAACTATTTAGCATGACTTAAATGACTTATTATTAAACATAAATCACATACTCAAAGAGCTACAGGGGTCATTCCATCATACAATTATCAAAGAAAAAACATATAAGAAATGAAAATAAGAAATTGTAACACTTTATGAAAACAAGCAACCACTGTTCTGAGAAGGTGGACTGTTGCTCTCTGGAAATGTGTGTCAATTGTGGTCAGATATTCTTACTTTTGGAAAGAAACAGAAAATGTTTCTTTTTATGTGAAATAGCTTTATTTCCAGTATTTTTACTTAGTTTACATTTTTAAAAGAGGGAGTGCGAAACACAGTGGAATATCTTTTTGATTCCTTTCACTGACAACTAGCTTGCAAACTGTTATAGAGCAAATGAGGATGCTTGTGCCACTCTTATGTCATTACTAAAAGTATGATAAAGACGTTACAGCCATCTGCCAAGTGATAAGATCATTATCTGAGAATTTTAACAGAATGATGGGAATTGCAGTGTTATCGCAATAAGATAGAATGCATCTGTTAGGATATCACTGTATTATGGTACACATTTAATTATGGTATGGTGCTACATGGACACAGTCACAAGGCTTGGCTCTGTGATTTCTCTATTCAAGTAGTATTTTAGTCTTCTGGAATAGTCACCTGTATTTTAGAGTTTAAAACAAAGGGATATTTAATATTTCTAAAATAAAACTTAAAACAGCAATATTTTTGTAACATAATTCAAGAATATTTTTTGCATTTATGAGCATAAGTATAAAATGTTTTAAAAAACATTTTAAAAAACCCACAACACTATTTTATTTGATGCTCAATTCATGATATTGCCTGTGTGTGTGTGTGTGTGTGTGTGTGTGTGTGTGTGTGTGTGTGTGAAGTTCAGTCTTTCGCAGCGATGGAAATATCACTGAAAGAATATTATTGGCATTACTGGTCATAAAACTAAGTTTTTCTTTTAATTGAATTTATTGGGGTACTGACATTGGTTAGTTATACCATACAGATTTCAACTTTTGATGGTCAAATACTTATTTGGAAAATGTAGTCTTTAAAATGTAAAAATGTTCTTTAAATATTTCAGGCTTCCCCCTTTTTTGATCTTTAGTTGCTTTGATTTAGCCAGAGCTTTACGTCTACTCAAAAAAGAATTATGTTTAGATGGAAATCATAATGTAGTGTTCATTTTCTGTATATTGCTTTATAATTCCAACAGTTTTTTAACCACATGATTTTGAATTTTTTTCTATTGACTCAATAGTTTGAATCTAAACTTATTGTTCACTGCAAATCTTATCTTTATCCCCAAGTTTACAATGAGAAGTTATTATATTGACTAGAAATTGGCTCTACAGAGTAGCAATGAATCCTGCACAATATTATATGTTTTATCAAATTTTCCAAAATATAGCTATATAAATATCAGACATGGTCAATGGCACTTAAAATTCTACTCGCAAGTGTTTCTAGATATATGAATCTGTGAAGTACAGGGTAATAATGCCATGAAAAATTTAAAGTATTTTTAAATACTTGGGATATTAGCATATATCGATATCACAAAGGTTATATATTTAAGACATACTATAAAATATTTAATTTCATAAGCAGTATATAGTCCCCATGAAGCATAAACATAGACTGTACAGTAGCAAAATATACTAGTTAACCACTATGGCATAAACCAAAATTATGGCTGCAATTTGATTAACTAAGTAATACAAAATATGTCCAGTAAAATAATGAAGTATATAATATTCTTTATATAAATGACCATTCTTTTAAAAATCACTTATGCAATATGGGATTTAATATGATTGTTGACTGTGAGGTCAGAAACCCAACTGAAATTAGCTTGGGCCAGAAAGGAAATTCATCGATCCCGTAATCATGTGTTACCAAAAGGTTGTGGATTTAACTTAATCCACACATAGGAATCATAGGAATGACATTGGGTATAGCTCTTTCATCTCTCTTTTACTGCTTTTTTTCTGAATGTTAGTTTCAATCTCAGCTAGATTTTTTCCTTTGACCACTGGCAAATCCTGAGGTGTAAATCTAATAGTTTGGTGGAGATAGTTGAAATATTTCCCCCCCTCTTTCATCTCTAGTTTAATGGAAAAGAATGCTAAGAAGGTTCTCTTACTGGTAACTGATATGAGTCACTATTTGGTAGATGGAACTGACAAGTTACCAGGCCATTAATTCTACCCATTTTATATTTGGGGAAGCCTTCAGGTATGAGATTGAGTATCTCCAAGAAGTCTCACTTGTGGTCAAGCATAATACCGCCCATCTTCATGAGAGGGACCACAATATTTGCTCTTTCCAGAGTAAGTGAGCTAAGGGCTGGGTGAGAAAGGTGAAGGTATTAAGAACTACAAATTGGTGGTCATAAAACAGTCCTGGGGATGGAAACTATGGCATAGGGAATATAGTCAATAATATTTTTTAATAACTACCTATCGTGCCAGGTGGGTACTTGAAAAATCAGGGGGACAACTTTGTAAAGTAAATGATTGTTTAACCACTATGCTGTACACCTGAAACAAATAAGAATTATATTGAATGTAAGCTGTAATTGAAAAATAAAATAAAATAAAGAATAATGAATCTACTATGCTAACCATGTTTCTGACTTACACAAATAAATCTATAGTTTCAATACCACTATTAGGGGAAAATGATATATCTGGGCTCTTATTAAATAACCAGAAATACTTTGTGAAAATAAATGCAGGTTTGAATGTAGTGTCAATATTTCTATCATCTGCAGTTGGATCAAAAAACATTAAGTGCATTTTGAAACTATTGGAAACAAGGATCATCACAATTTGTCCATTAGTTCATATTTAAGTATAAACCATAGAGCATTATTTTTTTAGTCTTTCTTCCTAACAATTACTACCCAACCTATATTTAAGTTTTATAAAATTTGCTTCTCAAATTCTTTGAAATGTAGCTAATATATTGTTCAATTTTCATTGCAATAATTATTATTTTAGATGAATACAGTAGACATTTAATGAGTCTTCTTATGTCTCCTCCAAATTAGTCTTCATATTGCTACTAAGTGACATTTTGCAAAAATGAAATTTGACCAACATAGTGCATCTTTTAAATTACACTATATACTAGTCAAGTCATGACCAAATTAATACTATTAGCACAGCTGTTTTCTGAGCTTCAGAGACACATATCCCACTTTTAATGTGTCTTTAGCTTTAAATTTCACTTTGATATTTCTAGGTTAATATGAATTTATAATAAAATGCAATTTTTAGCAGAAGATTTTTCTTTACAATAATTGTAGGTACATATAATTTTCATAATATATCAAATAATGTATTGACACTATTTAGCTCAATTACATAGGACCCTGCCAATCACAACTTTTCAATAATAAATTGGCAAATATAGGTCATTGTGTGTGCATGTACAGTGTTCCTATAAACATCAGTAGTATACAAATTAATAGAGTTGAAGAAAAATTACTAGTTATTTTAAAATTATTATAAATTATTATAAATGCTTCTACCTTCAAAGATGATGCAGAGTTTTATATCAGTGGAAAAATAAATAGGGATTTTGCTCACTTTCAACAGGACCTGGGAAGGGAGAAAGAGAAGATTGTATGTTCAAGCTTTGCCAGTTCTTTTAGATATGAAGTGATGAGACACTGATTACGTGATTCTGCTAAGAAAAACCCATTAAAGACCCTTTCTATATGCAAAGTAAACCTAGACCTAAGGAATAAGGGAGGAATTTAATTCATCTATGTGATCAAATAAAGAGAGGAACCGGAGCCACAGAGGGCTAGAGAATGTAGAGGCAGATTAATCTCTTGTTCAATGGGAGAGCCTTGTCAGGAGGTAGAACTCTGGGGCAATACATAATGAGGACTTCCTTATGGCAAGATGGCTGAAGGACTACACAACAGTTTCAGTTTTAAAGATTGTGATATTGGAAACAATGTACATCCAAAACCTTCAGTGAAATCTGATACATACACATAAATGCTTTTTGTGAGTATTATATGAGAAAACAATTAAAAGGGCCTATGTTGTTTGACTGGTTTCGGGTAGTTAGCTCAATTAGTTCAAATAAATATTGCCACAAAATTGCTGATTAAAAGCAGTCACAGAATCTTAGTGGCATACAGAAATGAATATTTCTATCTCATGTATAAGTAGTGGTTAGCTGATCCATATTAACTTGGTTGTTTTCCAGGGTTTTTTATTTTTTTTATTTTTTATTGATTTCAGAGAGGAAGAGAGAGGGAGAAATAGATGGAAACATCAATGATGAGAGAAAATCATTGATCGGTCACTTCCTGCATGACCTACACTGGGGACTGAGCCTGCAACCTGGGCATGTGCCCTGACCAGGAATCAGACCATGATTTCCTTGTTCATAGGTCAATGCTCAACTACTAAGCAACACCAGCCAGGCCCAGGTATTTTTCATCCTTCTCCTGGATCAGTGAGCAAGCTTGGGCATATCTTTTTTTATAGAGATGGCAAAAATGCAAAAGAGCAAAATAAAATTCTATTAAATAAAGAAAAAGTATGCAATAGTTATTGTTATTGAATATATTGGGGTGACTTTGGTAAATAAAATTATATAGATTTTAGGTGTATAGTTCTACAATATATCATTTGTATGTTGTATTGTGTGTTTACCACCCCCAGTGGAGTCTCCTTTCATCACCATTTAAGCAATAATTCTTACTTCTAGGTAAGAATTTACCTGATTTCTAGGTAATATATCCCAAGAAATCAGAAACAGCAATCCGAAAGGATATATGCACCCCTATGTTCATAGCAGCACAATTTACAATAGCTAAGATTTGGAAACAGCCGAAGTGCCCATCAGCAGATGAGTGCCTCCTCCACACCCCCTACCAGGGATCCAGCCAACAACCTTGGTGCACCACCAATGCCCAACAAACTGAACCACACCAGCCAGGGCGAAATAATGGAATCTTATATGAGTTAGATACTCAGCAATTATTAACTTAATTAATAGAGATTATAAGTTATGCCATAATCTCTATTAATTAAGTTAATAATTTAAATTATTTTCCTCAAAATTGTCTATGGATATATCATTACATATTTTCATCATTCCTCTAATCCACATTGAAAAATGGGTAAAGGACCTAAATAGACACTTCTCCAAAGGGGACATACTGATTACCAAGAGACATATGAAAAAATGTTTAAGGCCACTAATCCTCAGAGAGATACAAATTAATATGACAATGAGGTATCTCCTCACACCTGTCAGAATGGCTACCATCAGCAAATCAACAAATGACATTGCTGGTGAGGTTGTGGAGAAAAAGGAACCCTCATGCACTGCTGGTGGGAATGCAGACCAGTGCAGCCATTATGGAAAACAGTATGGAGTTTCCTCAAAAAATTAAAAATGTAACTGCCATTTGACCCAGTGATCCCACTTCTAAAAATATATCCTAAGAATCCCTAAACACCGATCAGAAAAAATACTAGTATATGTATCACATAATCTCACTCATATGTGGAATCTAATGAACAAAATAAACTAATGAATGAAACAGATCCAGAGTCATAGAAGCATGGAACAGACATGAATTTCAGAGGAAAGGTGGGGGTGGGAGAATGGGGACTGATTAACCAGGGAACTTATATACATACCAGAGTCCTGGTGCAATAAATTCGTGCACTGATGGGGGGGTGTCCCTCAGCCCAGCCTGCACCCTCTCCAATCTGGGACCCCTCAAGGGATGTCCAACTGCCCGTTTAGGCTCGGACATCCCTCTCACAATCCAGCACTTCTGGCTCCCAACTGTTTGCCTGCCTGCCTTCCTGATTGCCCCTAACCACTTCTGCCTGCCAGCCTGATCACCCCCTAACTACTCCCCTGCCAGCGTGATTGATGCTTAACTGCTCCCCTGCCATCCTGTTTGCCCCCAATTCCCCTCCTCTGCCAGCCTGGTCACCCCTAACTGTCCTCCCCTGCAGGCCTGGGTCCTCCCCCAACTGCCCTTCCCTGCAAGCCTGGTCACCCCCAATTTCCCTCTTCTGCCGGCCTGGTCTCCCCTAACTGCCCTCACCTGCAGGCTTGATCACCCCCAACTGCCCTCCCTTACAGGCCTGGTCCCTCCCAACTGCTCTCCCCTCTAGCCATCTTGTGGTGGCCATATTGTGTCCACATGGGGGCAGGATCTTTAACCACATGGGGGCAACCATCTTGTGTGTTGGAGTGATGGTCAATCTGCATATTACTCTTTTATTAGATAGGATAGAGGCCTGGTGCATGGATGGGGGCCAGCTGGTTTGCCCTGAAGGGTGTCCCGGATCAGGTTGGGGGTTCCCTTGGGGTGTGGGGCAGCCTGGGCGAGGGTCCTGTGGTGGTTTGCAGGCTGGCCATGCCCCCCGGCGACCCAAGTGGAGGCCCTGGTATGTGGGATTTATTTATCTTCTACAATTGAAACTTTGTAGCCTGGAGTGGAGCCAAGCCTCCTGCTTGCTCTGTGGTGGCAGCCATTTCTGTTGGGGTTTATGTATGTTCTATAATTGAAACTTTGTAACCTGGAGCAGAGGCCAAGGCAGGCCAGGGCTTCAGAAGCTTGGCTTCCTCCATCGCCAGGGGCAACCCTAGCCTCCTGCTCTTTCCAGCTCCGTGGCTGCCGCCATTTCTGTTTAGATTTATTTATCTTCTATCATTGAAACTTTGTAGCCTTGAGTGGAAGCGTAGGCCAGCAAGGGCAGGCGGAAAGCTTGGCTTCCTCCATTGCTGGGGAAACCCAAGCCTCCCTCCTGCTCTCTGTGTCTGCAGCCTTCTTGGTTGGGTTTATTTGCATATTTGCTGATTGGCTGGTGGGCGTGGCTTGTGGGTGTAGCAGAAGTATGGTCAATTTGCATATTACTCTTTTATTAGATAGGATTAGATAGGATATGCATAGCTCATGGACACAGACAATAGTGTGGTGAAAGCCTGGGAGGGGCAGTTGCAGGGTAGAGGGGTTCAATGGTATAAGAAATAAAGGGGCCATCTATAATACTTTCAATAATAAGAATCAATTAAAAAAAAGAAAGAACATATGTACCTCTATGTTCATAGCAGTGCTATTTACAATATCTAAGGTCTGGAAACAACCCAAAAGCCCATCAGTAGGTGAGTGGATAAAATAGCTGTGGTACTTTTACACCATGGAATACTATGCAGCTATAAAAAATGAAGGATCTCTTACCCTTTGAGACAGCATGGAGGGTCCTGGAGAGTATTATGCTAAGCAAAAAAGCCAGTCAGAGAAAGATAAGTATCACATGATCTCAGTCTTATGTGGAATCTAATGAACAAAATAGATTGACAAATAAACAATAGATCTAGAGACATGGAAGCATGAAACAGACTGTTGAATCTCAGTGGGAAGTCTGGGGTGGGTGTGTGGGTGGGAAGAGATTAACCTAAGAATTTATATGCATATATGCATAACCCATGGACACAGACAATAGTTTGGTAGGCCTGGGGTGGGCAGATGTGGGGTGGGGAGGTCAATGGGGTAAAAATGGAACATGTAATACTTTCAACAATAAAAATTAATGTAAAATAAATAAATGAATAAATGAATGGGCAAATAGCTAGCAATACTCTGCTCACTCCATTTTTTCTAATTGAATATTTAAATGTATTTTTATTGATTTCTCAGAGGAAGGGAGAGGGAGAGAGAAATAAAAACAGCAATGATGAGAGAGAATCATTGATCAGTTACCTCCTGCATGCCCCCTACTGGGGATTGAGCCTACAACCCAGGCATGTGCCCTGACTGGGAATCAAAATGCGACCTCCTGGTTCACAGTCAACCACTAAGCCTGCCATGGGCTCCAGTTACATGTTTTAATCTTAATTTTTTTTTATAAAATTTGGTTACCAACATAAACACATGCTGAAACATATGTACAAATATATATCTTTCTGATGGTCCTGATGGTTGAATACTTTACGTATTTGTTTCTCTTAAATACTTCATACCACAGCCAGCCCATCAATTTCAAGGCTACCCTATGGCTTAGCCTGGGCTTCCAGTAGCACTTTGTGGAATCTCCCTTAGAACCCACTGCTGCTTTGTTGGATAACAGTGTCTAAACGACTATTTCTTTTTTGCCATGAAGCTTCTGACTTAGTAGGTAGTGTAAATAGAAGATACAGAATTGAGTGTGTTCTTTCATGTAGAGAATCACACATTTTACAGTACTTCTAAAACTTCCCAGTTTAACTGCAAGCCTAAATTTTTACATTTTTAACATACAATGCTTTATTTTGTTCACGCACAGCAATTTAGTTTACTCTAATGGCTATCCACCTTTCTTTTGCTCCTCTGTAATTTATTATTTATTTGGTGAAGGCTGATACCTGTTATAGAATCTCACTTTTTATTCTAAAGTAATGACATTTTTGAACTCTACATTTTTATACAGTTAGGTGAAACTACAAAAATTAACGTGTGAACTTGCAAAAATTGTTATAGGTCTTATTTCTACTTTGCATGGTGAGTAATAAGTAAAATGTTTTCTAAAATAGTGAAAATGAAATCAAGCTGGAATTATAATTCATATTATAAAAGGCAATCTGTCTCTTGGCCTTCCTTATGTCCTCTTTTGGAAAGTGTCTATTTAGGTCCTTTGCCCATTTTTTATTGGATTATCTTCCTTTTGGTAAGTTGTATATGTTCCCTATAAATTTTGGAGATTAAACCCTTATCGGATATAACATTGGCAAATATGTTCTCCCCTGCAGTGGGCTGTCTTATTGATGGTTTCTTATGCAGTGCAGAAGCTTTTTATTTTGATGTAGTCCCAATTTTTTATTTTTTCCTTAGTTTCCATTGTCCTAGGAGCTGTATCAGTAAAGATATTACTACAACATATGTTTGAGATTTTGCTCCCTATGGATTCTTCTAAGATTTTTATGGTTTCCCATCTTACACTTAAGTCCTTTATCCATTTTGAGTTTATTTTTGTGTATGGTGTAAGTTGGTGGTTTAGTTTCATTTTTTGCATGTCTATGTCCAGTTTTCCCAACACCATTTATTGAAGAGACTGTCTTGACTCCATTGTATGCTCTTTCCTCCTTTGTCAATTAATTGAGCATAATGGCTTGGGTTGATTTCTGGGTTCTCTGTTCTCTTTCATTGGTCTATATGTCTGTTCTTGTGCCAGTACCAGGCAGTTTTGAGAACAGTGGCTTTGTAATATAGGTTGATATCTGGTATTGTGATCCCTCCAACTTTGTTCTTCTTTCTCAGGATTGCTGTGGCTTTTTTGGGTCTTTTTTTATTCCATTTGAATTTTTGGAGGGTTCATTTTAGGTCTGTGAAATATTCAATTTGGTATTTTAATGGGGAGTGCATTGAATCTATAGATTGCTTTGGGTAGTATGGACATTTTAATGATGTTGATTCTTCTGCCAATCCATGACCACGATGTTCTTCCATTTGTTTATGTCTTCCTCTATCTCTTTTTTCAATGTCCTGCAGTTTTCTGAGTACAGGTCTTTTATGTTCTTCATTAAGTTTATTTCTAGGTATCTTAACTTTTTTGTTGCAATGGTAAATGGGATTTTTGTTTTTAGTTTCTCTTTCTGTGAGTTCACTATTGTTGTATAAAAATTCCATAGATTTCTGGGTGTTAATTTTGTATCCTGCTCCATTGCCAAATTCACTTATTAAATCTAGTAGTTTTTGATGGTATTTTTAGGGTTTTCTCTGTACAATATCATGTCATCTGTGAATAATGACAGTTTTATTTCTTCTTTTCCACACATGTCAAAGTCACTAATCATCCAAGAGATGCAAATCAAAATGACAATGAGATCCCATCTCACACCTGTCAGAATGGCTATAGTCAACAAATCAACAAACACCAAGTGCTGGCTGGTGAGGATGTGGTAAGAAGAACCCTTGCGCACTGCTGGTGGGAATACAGACTGGTGCAGCCACTGTGCAAAACAGTATGGAGTTTCCTCAAAAAATTAAAAATGGAACTCCCATTTGACCCAGTAATCCCACTTCTAGAACTGTATCACAAGAAATCATAAACACCAATCAGAAAGGATATATACACCCCTATGTTCATAGCAGCACAATTTACAATGGCTAAGATTTGGAAACGCCTAAGTGCCCATCAGCGGATGAGCGGATCAAAAAACAGTGGTACATCTACATAATGGAATACTACACTGCTGTAAAAAAGAAGGAACTTTTACCATTTGCAACAGCATGGATGAACTTGAAGAGCATTATGCTAAGTGAAATAAGGCAGTCAGAGAAAGATAAATATCACATGATCTCACTCATTTGTGGAATATAATGAACAACAGAAAATGATGAACAAAAATAGATCCAGAGACATAAAAGCATCAAACAGACCATCAAACCTCAGAGGGAAGGCAGGGAAGGTGGTGGTGGTAGTGGTGGGGGTGGGGAAGGGGGGTGTTTAAGAAATCAACCAAGGACTTATATGCATGCATATAAGCATAACCAATGGACACAGACACTAGGGGGGGTGAGGGCATGTCTGGGACAGGGTGGGGGGGAGGGGAGTGGCCAGGGAGAGATCAATGCGGCAAAAAGAAGACATATGCAATACTTTAAACAATAAAGAATTTAAATTGAAAAAATAACAACAAAATTCAACCTATTGAATTTTATATCTATTCATAATGAAATCTCCTAGCCGCTCAGTAATAAAAGTGGTTTGCTTCACCTTGAAATACAAATACCAAAAAGTTACTGAAAATAATATTGAAAAAATGTAAAATTGTTATATTTAAGAATAAAAAATGCTTGCTATTGCAATGTACTTTGGAAAATACTAGTCAGGCAAATTTGATGGGAAAATAATAAATTATATCAGGATAATATAGGGAAAATAAAATATTTCACAAGATACAGTTTATTAAGAAAGAATATACTTATTAAGAATTGATATACTTAGATAATTTGGCTAAGTTGTGTGAGTGTGTGTGTGTGTGTGTGTGTTGTGAATAAACAGCATTTTTATACATTAACAACACGAATTTAGAAAATTCATAAAAGCATTCTTACCTTAAAAATACTATTTCAGAAATCATCAAAACTATGAGATATCTGTGGAAAAAATCTACTAAAATTTTGTGTTTACTTATAACATTTATAAAACTTTATTGATACTAAAGCCTGCAGAACAAGTTTCTCTACTCATATGTAAATGTCTTGCATTTATGTATGAGAGGGTTAGTTTTAGCTTAAGAATAAATAACAAAAATGAAAAAAGATATAAACACTACTCAACAGAACATTTTACTTACGAGTAAATATATATAATGTAGCAAAAATATGTACTTGGTAATCATGGGCATTGATGTAAGGATAATAATTTCCTCTGGATAACAAATAAGCAGACAGAAATCGATCTGGATTTAATTTTAAATGTAATGGTATTTCATCAGTTGGATAAATAATTTTTCTTTCAGTATTTGATGATATTCCATTGTTTTGTTACAGGATTCCAGGGCAGGAGGAATAGGGGAAACTGAGACAGGATAATGAGGACAAGACCAAACAGTCTGAATAATTTGCAGCTGGCCTGAAATACAAACCACTATGTTCCCCAGCCAAGGACACTCTGAGACAAATAGTTAAAGACCTCTCTAATGAGAGAATGCAAGGGGAAAGGAGAAAGGCAAAAGGGACACTTTTATTCTCTAAGTAGAGAAGCCAGCAGTCTCAGGGATTGGCAAGATAAAATTGCCAGGATTCTGGGAAGACCACAACAAAAAAACCTTGAGACTTAATCTGTACCAAGATACTCAGCAAAAAGAATCTTTTGAAACCTACAGAAAGGAGGAGGATATATTACCCCTCGAACTTGCTCCAGACATTTGCTTTTCCGATGCTCCAAGCCTGATGAAATAGAATTGCTTGCTTTGTCTGCTTTTTCAATAAAGGTTCATGCTTTAATTGCTTTAATAAATTGGCTTTTCACAATGCAGTCAGGGTCTCTCATATAAATTCATTTATATAAGAAGACAAGGATCGAGATTGGGGACAGCTATCTCCCACTAGCTCAGGGGGGGGGGGGGGGTGTCCTGTCTGGTAACATCTCTCTGGTGTCAGTGAGTGGAGCTTATAACAATTTTATGATTTTTTTTTTTGCTCTGATAAAATTAATTTCTAGTTTAATTTTCTTTTCCTTATTGAACATTATATCATTAATACATAGTTTAAGTTATCACTCTAATTTAGTCTTTGTGCATTGTATTTAAATATCTAAGGATTCTTGTTGTTCATCAATACTGAAAAATTTGTAGTCTTTTACTTTTTCACATGCTTCACTCATTTATTCTAGTTTTACAGAAATTATATTAGATGTGATTGTGTATATGTTCACTGTTTTCCTTTATGCTTCTGTTTTTTTTTAATGGTTCCTGAAAATTTATTCAATACATCAGTTCATTGAAACGGATTTTTTTTTTGTTTGTTTGTATGGTGTTTTTCTTCTCACTTATGTTTGGAGAGCTTTTATGTCATCCAGCTTGCCATTTTGTTAGGATGCTATTCAAAACTTTAGTATGTTCATAGATATATTTGATTGAGAAAAATATATATTTTTCATAATATATAAGTATTTTATTAATTTTAAATGTTTTTGTTATATGTCCTTATTCTTTTCTAGTGAAAGTAATATAAAGTTAAACTATTTTAAGTTATAAAATTCTGAAATTTTGGAAATTTAATTTAAATAAAATGTATTAATAAGTGTATTATTAATCAAGCACAAATCTATTCATCTATTATTTACAGTGTAGTTTGGTTAGTAAAAAATGATGCAAATTTTTTAATAATTAATTTTTGTCATTTTGTCAGGAACTTACCATCAATTGACTTGAACAAATACATACCTACCTAAACACACACACACAAACCTATATAAACACCAAGATAAATCTGTGTATGATAGTCACATAAAAATAAACATAAATATATTAAGTAATAAAGTCTTTAATATTTTCTACTCTATTGTTTACTGTATATGTATATGGTTAGAAGATTAAAAATTATTGTGTGAACTGATTTACATTTCTACAGTCATATATTTACATTTCAATTGCAAGAAATATTTTTTAATTCATTTAACAAACAATTAGGAAATGGAATCTTTGTGAGAGTTTCTAGGATTGCAATAGCAAGGAAAAATTTAAAAAAATAACTATAATTTTGTTGTAAAGGTAATACATTTGGACAGTTTTTACTAAAGATAGAAATTATTACATTAGAGGTATTTATTATGAAGCCAATCAATATTCCTTTAATTTTATATGGCATCAAATTTTGCTAGATTTTAAAATAAATGCAAAATAAATCCTCGTCCTGATGGGAGACCTTTAAAAAGGACAAAAATGTCCTATATAGAGCTTTAGACTTGTCAGGAAATGAGTTTTAACATTGTAACAAACCAGCTAAGGAGTAGAAATTTACTAGTCTCAAAGGACCCACAGCATTTTTTTTTCGGTTGACTTTTAAAGGTCTTTCTTGGGAAGAAGATGTAGAAGACTAAGGAATAAAGAACTGACTGCTCATGATTCACACTAATAAAACAGTAGAGACAGAATTCATGAACATATTACAAATTCACAAAAAGCAGCTCAGCTAATTCCTCCAAGGTGAAATTTATAGATTTCTTTGCTGAAGGAGATAGCTAGGGAGTGATAAATTGCAGCGCTCCTGGAAATGAGAATAGAGTCCTGGTTCCGTATTCTATTGTGGGATCTTTTAAGATCTTTGTGCAGGCCCTTGAGCATTTTTCTGTGAGTGGATTTCCCCTTTATGATGCTATAGTATAAATCCCAGAAAAGGATAGACAGTGCTATACTTTATGTTATGTATATACATAGATCTCTCTGAGAATTGAAATGCAAGCAGAATCTTGAATTTTGGGGGTGATAGGTATAAATAAATGATATTACCTATACGAACCTCTCACCACATCTTCATATCTCATGCACACATCCTAACTGACAAGAAACCATTTGAGTAGCCCAAAGGAAAAATTACACAAATGTTTTTCTCTTACATATTTTTCAGACTTTCTGTGGAATCACAGACTTACAGAATGGACAAATATCTTCAAATATTGAAGCTAACACAATTTTCATCTAAAAGTTTCAGTTTAACCTAATGTTTAATAAATTTACCCTGAAAACAAAACAAAACAAAAATAGCATACAGAAAAGTATTGCCATTAGTTTCAAATGAGTAAAACTAATAATTAGTCTATGAAAATTAAATAGATCAACAAATCTCAAAATCTTAATTATATGAATGTTTAACGTCTTTTATTTGGTGTAGAAATATTTATACCTATAATATTAGAAATAAAAACATTATATTTAAAAGTACTTATTAATAATTCATTAAAAACAATATAACTATTAAAATGTCACAACTAACAGATTAAAATATATTTTTCTCTCAAAATAGTGATGTGTGAAATGGTTCTACATATTTCCAATTTTTAAAAAATGTCTGGGTTAATAGAAAAGACCTGAGACTTTTCTGTCTCTGGATTTGATCTGTTAAGATAGGTTATTTTTGTCGAATATGGAGAACATGTCCTTTTACAGGAAGGGCAACAGTATTCCAAAAGCTTTTCAGCAAATTGTGGACATTCTTTGTTAATATACCCAACTGGACAAGTGGAGTGGTATTTTTACTATTCGTTAATACTCTTATACAGACAAAGAGTCACAGAGATCTGCCAAAGGTTTCCTTGAGTCTTTACTGAACACTGACCAGGTAAGTTATGTGAAGATAATACTGAGCCTGGGGAACTCACCAGAAATTAACAGGCAGAACAATCCTGGAGCTCACAAAAGGCTCAGAGTAGGTTGTGTGTCCACCAGCAAGAGTAGAAAAATCTCCTAACACATGAGGTGTTGGTTAAAGTATTCGCTGAGTTATTGTCTCAACAATAAGGGGAAATTGGCCCTAGACTAAAAGCTGTTCTTGCCCAATCTAAGAAAGAGCAAAAGAAAATCTTGACAAGATCAAATAATATTTTATGCTGCATGTGTATGAAGTATGAAAATTCCACCATATCTTTCATGTTTGGTGAATAAAATAAAAAAAGAGAGAATTATAAAATAATGATAATTATCTTATTTTTGGTTAAAATTGAACTTCCAGAACATACATTTCAGAAATAAAGACATTAACTTTGCTCATGAAAATGTTATGTGAAGTTTTTCATTAGGTTGAAAAACTAAAAGATACTAAAATGCATATTTAATATCAATTAACTATGATTAGGCAACAAACCCATCATAAAATTAATAGCATTATTTTTTTGGACTTTTCTGTTTTAGGTAATTAATGGAAGGATTTACCAGTTTCACAATAATGTTTTAGCTTCTAAGCAGCTCTTTGCTACTTATTTACATTTTGTAGCATTTCACTAAGATCTTTACGAAATAAGTGGTCTTCTGTTTAAGATTGTTGAGGATAAGAAATGTTCCATTCATTCTTGAATATTTTTTAAATTTAATTACTATATCCACAATGCTGAGCTCTCTTTTGAATCTATACTTAGAGTATTTCCACCTTATAAACTTAATTAAACAGAAGCTGCTTTAATTCTTAGTAAAGCATCTATGATTTAGAGTGTTAATATAAGTGAAGCCCAGTGCATGGGATTCAGTCACTGGTGGGGGACGTGACCTGAGGAGATCAGCCTGCTGTGGGAGTACCCTCACCCTGATCAGCCAAGCAGAGCTCCCACAATGAGAGCTCACTGACCACCAGGGGGCAGCTACTGCATTGAGCGTCTGCCCCCTGGTGGTCAGTGCGTATCATAGAGACTGGTCGACTGGTTGTTCTGGTCATTCCGCTATTCGGTCGCTGGGCTTTTATTATATAGGATAGTGCATTCATGTATTATTTTACCTTTTCATCAGAAGATGGATTGTATGATTTAAAGAATGTTCCATAAATATATTTCATACAGAATATTACAAAAATCATTAGACACTGTATTTTCAAATTCAGTTATTCTCATTTATAATGAGTACGCATCTGTGTGTGTGTGTGTGTGTGTGTGTGTGTGTGTGTGTGTGTGTGTGTGTTTTCACTAATAAAAAAGGACAAGGGTTGAAACAATTGTATTTTTGAGGGGCAAATCAAGCTCACAAACCATTTAAATATTTAGATGCTTTATTTTTTCTCCAAGCATGACGCATTTGATTATGCACACTGGTTTTGTTTTTCCAGTTAGTTCAGAAATCTCATACAACAAATTTTAAATGTTTTATTTTGCTTTTCTATAATAGGGCACTGTTCAATGAAAAATGATTTCTACTCAATTTGCTGATATCAATGAGTAAACAATTAAAATATTTACTTAAGCAGCATTCATTCTATGCTTTTATATAATTTATATCTCAGAACATTATTACATGAAAAAATAAAATAATATCATCACTTTATTATCTCATCATTCAGTGACTCCACATTTGTTAGCTATTGTGCAAGACTAGAGGGCCAATAGCTTTCTTCTTTATCTATGAAATATTAGCAACTTGGGTGATTCTAAATTAAGCCATGTAATTTTTCCTATTTCTCAATGACTATAAGTAGGTTTAATACATGCATAAATGAAGAGCATATGATAATACTAGTAGATAGGCTTATTTATCTGAACAGGTTTTTGGTTACTTTTTTTTTTTGGTGCTAAATGGTTTGGGTCAGTTACCACTTTCAGAGAGCTGTTCCATGCTGATAAATGAGTTAAATAAGACAATTTAATAATGTAAATTTTAAATATGTATTAAATTATGTTTTGTGCAAAAATGCTAAGGGAAAGTTCAATTTTTCAAATTCTTTTTGGAAAAAAAGAGGGATAATAAAGGATTTTGTTTATTTACAATTTTCCTTTTCAAGCTTACTGGGACTTAAGGGAAAATTGCATCTCATATATACTGTCATCATTTCAAAATATCAAAATATCTTTACATGATTTTTATTACGTACACTTTTGTTACAACATATTTAGATTCATAGAAAACTTGATAAGATAATATAGAGAATTCCTAAATATTCATACCTATGTTACTCAATTGTTATTAGACTACTAGAGGCCCGGTGCATGAAATTCATGCATTGGGGGGGGGGGGGGGGGTGTCCCTCAGCCCGGCCTGCATCCTCTCTCAATCTGGGACTGCTGTCTCCTAACTGCTCACCTGCCTGCCTGCCTGCCTGCCTGCCCAATCAACCCTAACCACTCTGCCTGCCTGCCTCATTGCCCCTAACTACTTGCTTGCCTACCTGATCACCCCTAATTGTTCACCTGCCTATCTGATCTCCCCTAACTGCATGCCTGCCTTATCACCCCTAACAGCCTATGCCTCGGCCCCTGCTGCTGCAGCTTCATCAGGAAGGATATCTGGAATGACATCCGGGAGGTCGTTCGGCTGTCTGGTCTAATTAACATATTATGCTTTTATTATTATAGACTAGAGGCCCGGTGCATGAAATTCATGCATGGGGGGGAGTGTCCCTCAGCCCAGCCTGCACCCTCTCCAATCTGGGATCCCTCTCACAATCCAGGATGCTGGCCCCCAACCACTCGCCTGCCTGCCTTCCTGATTGCCCCTAACTGCTTCTGCCTGCCAGCCTGATCACGCCCTAACCACTCCCCTGCCATCCTGATTGATGTCTAACTGCTCCCCTGCCAGGCTGTTTGCCCCCAGCTTCCCTCCTCTGACAGCCTGGTCACCCCTTAACTGCCCTCCCTTGCAGGCTTGATCGCCCCCAACTGCCCTCCCCTGCTGGCCATCTTGTGGTGGCCATCTTGTGTCCACATGGGGGCAGGATCTTTGACCACATGGGGGCAGCCATCTAGTGTGTTGGAGTGATGGTCAATCTGCATATTACTCTTTTATTAGATAGAATAGAGACCTGGTGCATGGATGGGGGCCACCTGGTTTGCCCTGAAGGGTGTCCCACATCAGGGTTCCCTTGGGGCATGGGGCGACCTGGGCAAGGGGCCTGTGGTGGTTTTCAGGCCGGCCATGCCCCCCAGTGACCCAAACGAAGGCCCTGGTATCTGGAATTTATTTATCTTCTACAATTGAAACTTTGTAGCCTAGAGCAAAGGCCAGGGCCGTCCAGGGCTGCAGAAGCTTGGCTTCCTCCATCACCGGGGGCAACCCTAGGCTCCTGCTCTCTCCAGCTGTATGGCAGCAGCCATTTCTGTTGGGATTTATGTATCTTCTATAATTGAAACTTTGACGCCTTAAGCAGAGGCCTCGGCCGGCCAGCCTGTGCAGAAAGCTTGGCTTCCTCCATCGCCGGGGAAACCCAAGCCTCCCTCCTGCTCTCTCTGTGGCTGCAGCCATTTTGGTTGAGTTAATTTGCATACTCGCTCCTGATTGGCTTGTGGGCATGGCTTGTGGGTATAGCAGAGTGATGGTTAATTTGCATATTACTCTTTTATTAGATAAGACTAGAGGCCCAGCATGCAAAATCGCATGTGGTAGTCTGTTGCTGCTTGCAGCCCCACCCACCCACCCACCACCCCACTGCGCTCACAGCCCCACCCCCCGCCATCCTGCCGCACTCGCAGCTCCTCCCACCTGCCCACTGCATTTGCTGCTCCGCCCACTAGCCTGCCATGCTCTCAGCACCACCCACCTACCCGCTGCTACTTGCCATGCTCACTGCTTCACCTGCCCACCAACCACCTTGCTGTGATCAGAGCCTGTGGGCCACAGGGGAGGAACTGAGAGGTGTTCAATGCACCTCATGGTGACTGGTGTTTGGTCATCCTGGTCGTTATGGACAGTGGCTTTTTATATATATAGATGGTACATGAGTTACAATTAAACTAATATTGGTACATTAATATTAAATAAAGTCTATATATTGTAGTTTTTATCTAATTTATTTTTTATGTTCCATGATAACATTCAGGATACAACATTACATTTATCCATCACATATCCTTCAGTTAAGATTTCCTGATATTTTTCTCATGATTAGATTGGAGTTATCAATTTTGGGGAGGATGAACACAGGCATAAAGTGTCATTCTCATCATATAAAAGGCCTATCCCAGTGGTCAGCAAACTCATTAGTCAACAGAGCCAAATATTAACAGTACAATGATTGAAATTTCTTTTGAGAGCCAAACTTTTTAAACTTAAACTTCTTCTAACACCATTTCTTCAAAATAGGCTCTCCCAGGCCGTGGTATTTTGTGGAAGAGCCACGCTCAAGGGGCCAAAGAGCCGCATGTGGCTCACAAGCTGCAGTTTTCCAACCCCGGGCCTAACCTATCAACATGATCATCACTATTAATGTTAGCCTTCAACACCTAGCTGACGTATCACTTGCCAATTTTCTCCACTGTAACATTATTCTTTTTCCTTTAATTTCCATATACTATTCTTTGAAATGGAGTCACTATACACACTGTACTTAAGGGGTGCAGAATTATGCTTTTACTCTTTAAGGGCAGAATATTTACCTAAATTATTAAAAATTCTTCTGCACAGAATATTTATTTCTTATCTCATTAAAAATAACTTAGCCAACCATTTATTTATATCAGTGTGGGGAAATGGATATATATTTTAAAGTTGGGGAATAGCCCAATGCTATTTTATTTACTTTATTCCTCAAACTTTTCTAATTTTAGCCACTGGGAGCCCTTTTAGTTGGCTGTTGTGTTTTGTTCTCTGTGTGTGTGTGTGTATATATATATAATTTCATCAATGCATGTGTGTGTGAGAGTGTGTGTATTTTGCACTTTAAAATGTACCAGACTCATCATTTTTATATCCCACTTGAGATTCAGAATCAACAATTTATCTAAACAACACCAGTTCCTTTTCTTGGAGAAGATCAGTCAAAACCAAGAGCTGATTGCTAGTTGCATTGTTGCTACTGAGTTATCATTTATTTTAGGTTCTCTCTTCTGACATATCAAGGAGAGATATATATACCTGTACTAACACATATATAACTCTAAATATTTCTAGGTAAATATGAAAAGGTACCCATGAGTTCTTTCTGATGTCTTCAACTCTAATCTATTGCCACATAGATCACTGCAAGGTCCTTCCCTTTCTAATCTGTAAAGCTTAGGCCATTAGTGAGAAATAAGCCTCTCACTATCTGTCATTCATTTATTTAGTTGTGCAAATCAAGTAGATAACTATACTATAATGTATCATTATCAGAAATGTGAACTCATGTCTCCATGGGCAGCACGGTTTACAACTATACTACTGTTCTGTGTGTTATTCCTTTGCGTTTGGTCTTATAGATCCCACCCATTTCCAGGTAACTTAGATGGGCATCTTTTCCTCCCATCCCCAAACTAAGGTTGTTCCATACATTTGTGATGCAGTTAGATTCTTCTGTCACAGTTTACACTCCTTCCTGTGGTTTCTAGCCTCCTAAATGGTTTTAAAATATTTGCATGTATTAGAGTTTATTTTTGTGATGTAAAGTGGTATGGGTTTTGCCAAATATGTAGCGTGTATATATATATATATATATATATATATATATATATATATATATATATATATATATGATTACAGTGCCTTATCAATACCCATAACCTTTCTTAGTTGATCCTCCTTTTGTCCCCAAACCTCTGATAACCACTGTTTTTTTTTACTGTTTCTATAGATTCGCCTTTTCCAGAATGCCACATAATAGGAATCACACACTATGTAAGCTCTTTAGCTCATAAAAATGACCATTGCTCATTAAATTAGCAAAATGTATATAAAGTTACCTGCTTTTAAATGTTATACATAGATATAGTGTTTTTGGAAATGCACCCTTAGCAAGATGCATTTACATTTCCTTTATATTTTTTTGTGGCTTAATCATTTATTTTTATCAGTGAATGATGTTCTATTGCATAGATGGCCCTTAGTTTGCTTATCTATTCACCTATAAATGTCCTAAGAAGAAATGTTCTAGTATTTGATGATTATGAATAAAACTTTTATAAACATTTTTGTGCAGATTTTTGTTTGGACATAAGTTTTGAAATCAATTTGGCAAATCACTAGGAATACAATTACTGCATCATATAGTAAGACTGTGTCAGCTTTGTAAGAAGCTGCTAAACTGTCTGCCAAAGTGGCTGTAACATTGTTCATTCCCAGCAGGGATAAAGGAGAATTTTTGTTTCTTTAATTTCTTGCCAGAATTTGGTATTATCAGGTTTTTGGATTATAGTCATTTTTCTTGGTATGTAGTGGTATCTCATTCTTAGTTTTAATGTGCAATTCCATGATAGCACATAATGTTGAGCATCTTTTCACATTCTCATTGTCATTTGTATATCTTGTTTGTAAGGTGTCTTTTCAGGTCACTTTTTGTTTTTATTCAATGTTATTATTCATATTTATTGTTGAGTTTTGAGAATATCTTGTATAATTTTATACAAATCTTTATATGTGTTTTGTATTTTTAAAAATATATAGTTTTATTGATTTCAGGGAAGGAGGGAGAGGGAGACAGAGATAGAAACATCAATAATAAGAGAGAATCATTGACCGGCTGCCTCCTGCACACCCCACACTGGGGATCACCTCACACTGGGGATTGAGCCCGCAATGCCGTCATGTGTCCTGACCAGGAATTGAACTATGACCTCTTAGTTTATAGATCAACTCTCAATCATTGAGCCATGCCAGCCGGGCCTGTATATAGATATATATATATTTTTTTTTTTCTTACAGTAAATGACTAATCCTTTCCTTTTCTTAACAGTATCTACATCATAGCAAAAGGTTTTCATTTCAATAGACTCTCAAGTCAATTACATTTTCCATAATTTGCAGCTTTGGTTTTGCATCTAAAAAGAAAAATACATCACCAAACCAAGAATCAAAGGAATTGGCTAGATTTTTTTTCTGTAAGTTTTCTAGTGTTGTTTTATATTTAGTTTAAGGTGTACTATGGGTTAATTTTGTCTTGTCATCTGTCTCTAGGTTGATTTTTTTGGTGTACAATGTCTAAATTTTTTAGAACCATTTGCTAGAAAAAGATGTCATTTCTCCATTTAATTTCCTTTACTCCTTTTGCCAAAAATTTTTTTGCTATATTTCTTTATTTAGTTTATGGGCTCACTATCTGTTTCATTAATTGATATGTATGTTCTTTTGCTAAATACCATGATAGATTATCAAAACTCTAAAAGTAGGGTAGTCTTAGTTCTCAAGCATTGTTCTTAATTAGTATTTTGTTTGTTACTTTTGGGATCCTGTTTTTCCAAATAAAATTTAGAATTAGTTTGTAGATGTTTATAATATAGCTTCCTTGGATTTTCATTGGAGTTGTCTTTGACCTAGAAATCAATTTAGGGATAGTTGCCATTTTAAAATATTATTTTCCTATTGAAAATGAAATTACTCTGCTTATTTAGATGCTCTTTGATAACTTTTATAAAAGATTTCTAATTTTACAAAATTTGCATATATTTTGTTAGAGATATAACTATATGCTCTTTATTATTATAATAGATGTACAGTGCTAATGCTAATTAAAAGATGCTGGAGTAGCAATATTAATTTCAGACAGAGCTGATTTCAGAACAAAAAAAATACCAGGTTTTAAAAGAGGCATTACAAAATAATAAGAGATCGATTCTCCATGAGGACATCATTTTTTAGTCTATATTTTTTAATGTTAGGTTGACTTCTCATTAGAAGCTATCACAGTATTTGGGAGCACTAACATGGCATATGCAGAATTACCCAAAGATTGCTAATTCTTCTAATTAATTATTTTACTTATATCAGATTATTATTCAAATAATTAATATGTTACTAAATAATATTGTGTGGATCTAACTTGAAAAGATCTTCAGTGTGATAAATAGAAAACAGGATAAAAATGACATTGCTCACTAAATTAGCAAAATTTATATAAAATTACCTGCTTTTAAATGTTATACATAGATATAGTGTTTTTGGAAATGTGTGTTATATAGTACCAAATTCAAATGTGGTTAAAATAATTTCAAGATATATTTATATTTTTATATGCTTATGTAAAATTAATCTTTCTAAAATCAGTGAGTTAGAATAAGATTTCTTAGAACATTATCTGATACCATAGAATAAAAAAATTATTTTTACTCCAACAATCTTGGAATGAGAAAGTGAATGAATGATGTTTGGTTTCAGATATTAGTTGTTTTGTTCTTAGCTTTTCGGACCACCATTTTTGAAGGGTATTTTGGATACAACCAGACTCACTGAGAAGCATACTTAGTTGTTACTATACTTCTCCTTCACTGGTCTTAGATATAGGGAATGCTGTTAGAACGGTGATAAAATATTAAATAAGTCGAAAGCTATAGTGAGAGAATGTGTTAGAATAAGCTGTCCTCAAACCAGCAAAGTCAGAAAAAGCTTAATATCAATGTTGACAAAAAACACAAATCTAATTACAATGAAAAAGTAAAGAAAATACTTTATTAAAAAAAGAAACAATCTTGGAATGCAAACATCTTGGAACTCAAACATGGTTAAGAAAATATAGTAGCTGTTGTTTTGTCCAAAATTGTACCTACAATTATATTTAGATTGAGCTGTGGTGACATTTGGAATCCCAAATGAATATAAAAACTTTTTACAATTTCCTACTATGTCCGATGTATATTTCACAGTGTAAACTTTAAAGTACCAGGGAAACTTCCAGATTTGAAAACAAGGAAGTGCATACTGACCAGCTCCACCTGAAAGAAAGCACAGCACATTGTACTCAAATTGAGTCACTATCTTGCATTTCACAGAATGAATCTTCAGTGAAGGGCTTGGATTGCTTCCTGCATACCCAGGACAGAATAATGCATTGGAAGTGACAAAAGGATGCACTCAGTGCTCCTACACAAAGGCTACAGAGAGTTCTGTGTAAGAGATTCAGGTCCTAATGAAACAATGAAGAGCCCTGCAAAACGTAGCTCCAATTGAGCTCTTTGCTTTCTTATAAACGAGTCTGGAAAATGGCCCAAATTATTACTGCTTTTATAAAGCAATATCTATTTGAATGGTGTGGCTGAAATTGGAGTGAGAATAAAAGAGCCTAGTCTCAAACTTCAGAAGGAAGGCAAGGGAGGGGAGTGAGGGCGGATGGGGGATGGGGAAGAGATCAACCAAAGAACTTGTATGCATATAAGCTAAGGTGACCAGATTTTAACATTGGTAAAGACCCGGGGGGGGGGGGGTGGTTCTTGATTAAAAATTTGGTCTATATGGAGCAACAAAAATTTTCATAGAATGCAAAAATAGTATTGTAATATATTTTTTTAAATTTCAACATAAGTACAATTTACAAATATAAAAAATAAAAAATTATGTATAGTATTATTTTATTCTTTGGCATATTTCTCATTTGAGTGATTTTTTTTTAGTAGATTGCTGTCGTTGTTTAAAATGTCATGAATTTGCCGTAACGTAAGTCTTAAGTGTCACTTTCAAGGCCGGCGCTAGACTTTTTGCCGCCACTATAAAATATAAATAATACAAGTACTGTCTGCTAAATTCAAGAAAATGTATGTATTTATGAAATAAATAAATAACTTACCTAAATTATCTGAATAGCTGATTTGTAATGACATCACTTGTTTAACTAGCTTACTAGCACGCAGTACGATGTATATCATCTGAGAGACAGTTACAAAATGTTTTCGTTGCTGCCAATCCCAAAAAATGCCATTGTTCATTAAGTCTTTTTTAAAGAAGGCTTTTTGTCCACAAGTTTATTCTTCAAACTTCATAGGGCAAAAACCCGAAGTCTGCATCCCAAACCCCATGTTTCAATAATTTCAACAATGAAGAATTAAAAACAAATTTTAAAAGCCTAGTCTCATTCCTAATATAAAGGCTGTGGACGTTGCTTTCTTTCCAGTGTGGCCAAAGTATTTTCAAGATATTTTGCAACTTTGTTTATCTACTTATAAAACTCCTTAAGATCTTACTCAATAAGGACACCTAAAGCTTTCATTATTTTGAGTAGGCAAATAAAAGATGACTTTTATACTTTTTATTCAAACCTAAAAATAACGAAATGGATTATACTATATAATAAAAGAGAAACATGTAAATTGACCGTACTTCCACTACGCTCACCAGCCAATCAGGAGTGAGTATGCAAAATAACCCAACAAAGATGGCGGGTTAATTTGCATACACAAGCGCTGGGTGGAGAGCAGAACGGGAGAGCCTGCAGAGAGTGGAGCAGCTTGGGGAACTTGGCTCCCCAAGCTGCCAGACAGAAAGCAGAGAGGGAGAGCTGGCGGTTTGGAGGACTTGGCAGAGTGGGAGTCCATGGGACAGAAACAGAGCAGGAAGGGAAAACCCTGAGTGTGGGGAGCACCAGGAATTCTGGGAATAGTAGTTCTGGTGGCAGCCCCAGGACCGGAAGTGGAAGCCCAGAGCATGGGGAACAGCAAGAATGCTGGAAATCATAGTTCTGGTGGCAGACGGATCTCCTAGACACTAGAGCAAAGTGAGCCTGGAGCAAGTTACTGTTGTGGTGGGGGGGTGGAGGGAAAGCAAAGGTGAGAGACATAAGTAAAGTCAGAGTGTCTAGGAAAAATTAAAGGGAAAATATCCTAAAACTTCCAGGAAATCTCCACCAATGAAGCAAAGAAAAAAAAATGCCTCTATGATTCTGTGAGCAACAAACCAAACTGGGTTGGGGTCTCAGACAATTTGCTCATATGATTGCAAAGAGCAGACAGAAACTCCCGGATTAGAGCGGGCTCCCAGATTGGAAAGGGTGCAGGTCAGGCTGAGGGACCAACCCCACATGCATGAATCTTTGTTTACTGGACCCCTAGTGTAATATAAAAAAATTAAACACTACTGCAAACTTTATAATTACATAAAACAAAGAGAAAATTATCACTGACTTTTCCCTTGACTTTTGACTTTAGAAAATCCTCTGATAATTCAATAATTCATTTCTCCCTTATCCTACCTAATAAAACAGTAATATGCAAATTGAACGCACCTTTGCTATGCCCAACCATGCCCACCAGCCACGCCCACCAGCCAATCAGAGCAAGTATGCAAATAAATCCGACCAAGATGGCGGTTAATTTGCATACATAAGCACCCTGAGCTGACCCTCTGTGATGGATTGCAGGGAGCTGGGTGTTCGCTCTGGCACCAGACCGAAAGCCTCCGCTGGAGGCTTTTGGCCTGGAGCTGGAGCAGACACCCAGCTCCCTGCTTTAGATGGATGGTGGGCGTGGCAGACACCCAGCTCCTCGCTCTGATTGGATGGTGGACATGGTGAGCAGACCCCTTGCCATCGAAAGCGGGACCAGCTCCCCTGCCATTGAAAGTGGGAGCTGGGTGTCCACTCCGGCTCCAGGACAAAAGTCTCCACCCGAGGCTTTTGGCCGGGTGCATGAGCGGACACCGTGCCATCGACTGCAGGGAGCTGGGGGTTGCTTCGGCCTGGTACACCAGCGGACCCCCTGCGATTGATCACCTGGGCAGGGATCTTGGGGTCTGCTTTCGGCCTGGGAAGGAGGGTACCCCCTGCAGTTGATTGTAGGGAGCTGGGGGTCCACTCCTGCTCAAGAGGTTTTCGGTCTGGGCAGGCCTGGGCAGGGGCTGAGCTGGTGATCAGAGGGAGATGGAGAGGCCTGCCCAGGCCTAAAGCTTCGGCCAGAGGCTTTAGGCGTGGGCAGGGCCCAGCCCTCCATTGGTGTGAACTATAGAGGAAACACCTTTTCTGACTGCACATTGGCTAAGCTTCCTGTATGCCACTGGTAATATTCTTAGTAACTTGGGTAATAAGAATCCAAAAAGGTGATCTAGGGTTTTTCCACCACACTTCTGGAGAAAAAAATGAAGGTCCGCTGCTGGAAGGCTAAGAAATGTCATATCCTGCCCTAGCCGGTTTGACTCAGTGGATAATGCCTGGGCCTGCAGACAGCAGGGTCTGGGTTTGATTCTGATCAAAGGCATGTACCTAGGTTGCAGGCTCCTCCTTGGCCGGGGCCCAGATCAGGGCTCATGTAGGAGGCAACCAATCAAAGTGTTTCTCTCTGTCTTTCCCTTTCTCTTCCACATTCTCTAAAAGTCAATGGAAACATACCCTCAGGTGAGGATAAAAAATAAATAAAGAAATGCATATCCTATGAAAGACACATCTTGAAAATGCCTAAAGAAAGTTGTCATTTTTTCTTGGTGAAGAGACTGGAGTCTGTGTTGATGAAAACACCTTGGTGGCTGCGGTGACTGACAGTGGCTGTAGCAGTGGGGTGATGGGGCTGGTGCCTTCCCCTGATCAGCCCGGTTGCCTCCCACAAAGGGAGGCCAGACTACGGCTTAGGTACGCTCCCTGTGGGGCGCGGGCCTAAGCCGTCAGTAGGACATTCCCTGAGGGCTCCCAGTATGTGAGAGGGGGCAGGTTGGGCTGAGGGACCCCCGACCACCAGTGCACGAATTTCGTGCACCGGGCCCCTAGTAAGATATAATTTATGCAGAAGACATAGCATAGAAATTTAGCAATAAATAAATGTTTTAGGTATTTAAATTTGGTAGTCATGCAATAAAACAAATACCTAAGACCTTAATTATACTTTATTTTCAATTTTGGCTCAGTTATATTGAAAAGAGTTTTAGGGACAAACTAGGTAGGTTTAGGGAGTTTTAGAAATAAAAAGGGTCCGTGGAGGAGGAATGCATAGGTGAGGGCTTGGAGCCACCAGAAGGCGTACATTCACAGAGAATACAAAGAGTGCCACAGGATTAGGGGAGAGGAAGACATCTAGTCACAGAAATTAAGGAAAAGCCACAGAGTATGGGGAAAAAGAAAACAAACTTTCACAGAGGATAGAGAAATGTCAACAAATGGCAGAAAGAGGAAAACAGATTTTCACAGGAGATAGAGAAATGGTACAAGATAAGGGGGAGAGAGGGGGAGAGAGGGAGTGGGGCACCACGTGGGGTTTGGGCTTTGAAGCTGATGTTCTTCAAAAGGAGTGACCAATTAGAAGGGAGCATGAAGAAAAAAAGAACTACAGCCTTATAATCCTTAGAAAAAAAAGGGCTTTGTGGGTTACCCACTTAAAACCCCCCTCCCTATGTGGGAGTCTGTATTTGCTGCCAATAAATTTCCACCTTTTTATCTACCACCTTTTCATTCTTTGAATCCATCTGGACAAAGATTAGGGGAGGAAATCACCCTTGCATCCTGCTCAGCAAAAGAACCCAAATCAATATTATGAATATTATTAGACAATTCTCATTCCACATATCAGTCAACAGTGGGTAATTTTTGTTTATTTTTAAGGATTTACTGAAATTCATCTTTATGTGATTCCTGGTTGAGAAAATTCTTTACTTTGTGAGAAATATTGGGCTGCTTTTTTCTTTTCTTAAAAAATTAGTTTATCTATCTGATCTTTCTTCATCTGTAAGGATTAGAGGGAGTCTTCCCCCTTCTTAAATGGTTCAGAGACCAGGAAATTTAATGTAGGTTATTTGGTAAGAGTAAGTGAGACACTAGAATTATACTAGCTCCAGGCAGGTGAGAGAATAGGAGGTTTGCCTTAAGGATACATACCAATTTAGGTTTGCCTCCAGGAGCCAGTGATTCATTCCCTCTTGACAAAAATATGTAAAACTTCCAGGAGTACAAACTCTTTGGATTAAGATCAAAATCTAGATTTTTCATTGAAGACCAGAGATGTGAATAAATAAAAACTGAAAGCTACAACAGGACAGTATATGTAAAAGATACATGGAGAGGAAAGACATTAGCATCATGACACATAATGATTGACTAGGTCTTTAAATAAATGTTCAGCATACATTTATAATAAAATAATTTTATGAAAAATATTATCTTAATTTTCCAAATGCACATTTTAAATTTAAAATGTTCTTTTCTATTATTTCCAGAAAATTACTACTCTTACAAACTTTGGAAAGACTCCATTATTCATTGTGTACAATGAAGCTTCTAGGAAAATATAATAAATGAGAAATATATAATGCAGTCCTTAATAGGGTATGCATTTGATTACAAAATAAAAGTATCATAAATATAGGGAAATAAATATCAAATGCCCATTTCCGATTAGTATTTTTAAGAAATGGCTTGCTCATTTTGTTGATCACATTTTGATAGATATAATAAATGTATACATGTTGAAGCTTTTCTAATTTATTCTCTTTTAAAATTGTCCTACTTGGAAGAGTGATGTTCTAAGTAATGAAATTATTGTATCAGTTAGTAGTGATTAATCAAAATTTTGACATAATTCCCAGAAATTCCATTTTTAGTGTTAATTCTTCCAGTAACTATGAAGATTATACATATATATCAACTACTCTTCATTATTTTTCAGTAAACAACATAGACATAAAAAAAGAAAAATAAGCTCACTGATATAGACAAAAACTTGAATTTCAAAACATAATTTTTAACCATCCTATTATTGATACAATAATTTGTTTAAAAATTATTACAACTATATTATGAAATTCCATTTTCAAATGCATACAATGCCTGATTTACCTTAAAAATGACAAAATATTAACAAAGATTGTTTGGAAAAACAGAGGAAGAAGTAAATGAAACTACCAAAATACATTAAAATTTATATAATCATGTGGGAAAATTCCAAACAGAGGCTAATATGCTGCTACCTGTTGGAAAACAAGTTATAGGTCATATGTATTAAATCAGAATGTTTCAATATTACATCTATGTAAGCCATTGAAAACAAGATTTTTTGTTGGACAAAAATTAATCACTTAGCTTTCCAATTATTAATTATATTTGTAATAGGATTCCATGATGTATTACCAATGGCCTGAGTATTGGACTTGCTTTAGATGTTTTCAAATTTTATTTGCATTATTTTTATTTTCATTATCAATAATACAAAAAATATAATTTATATTTGACCTTTTCTAATTTTCTCCTGATTACTTTTATTTTAAATGTTCTGAAAATAAATCTAAACCTCCTTTTTTCAATTTATTATGTTACTATGTATACTAACTTTAGGCTTTTACAAGAGCTTCCAATCTGTTCTTTTAGTTTTATAAGTCTCTTAATGTCTGAAGACAACATTTTTATCAATAACATTGCATTGTGCACTAATATACTTAAAGTAAAAAAGGTTATTGCTAACAAACTAATAAAGCTAATAATTACATTTTTCTTGACTCCATTAGTGATTATATATAAAACTAGAGGCCCAGTGCACAAAATTCATGCACTGGGGGAGAGGGGTCCCGCAGCCCAGCCTGCGCCCTCTCACAGTCCAGGACCCCTCGTTCCTTATCACCTGCCTGCTCCCTGCTCCTTAGCACTGCCTCAGAGGCAGAAGAGGCTCCCACCACCACTGCTGTACTCGCCCGATGTGAGCCCAGCTTCTGGCTGAGTGGTGCTCCCCCTGTGGGAGCGCACTGACCACCAGGGGGCAGCTCCTGCATTGAACATATGCCCCCTGGTGGTCAGTGCGCATCATAGCCACCGGTCATTCTGGTCATTTTGCTGTAATGGTAGCTTAGGCTTTTATTATATAGATATTAATAATATATCACATCCATACTGAAGGCAAAAACCAAACCTATAATTTAAGATATAATGTTAGGTAACTATATGAAGAGAAGACAAAGCTAGGGAATTGAGAAAAAATAGCTCCAAGGTATAATCTATTTTTAAAAATTTATTTTTATTGTTAAATGTATTACTTATGACCCCTCCTTTTTTTCCCCCATTGACCCCTCTACCTTCCACCCACAAGGCCTTAACCACACAATAGTCTGTGTCCATTGGCTATGCATATCTATACTAATAAAAGCCTAGGTGGCCCTCGCGTGTGAGGTCATCACAAGATGGCTGCCATAAGATGGGTGCTACAAGATGGCTGCCAGAAAGATGACCACCACAAGATACCTGCCACAAAAATGGCCACCACAAAGATGGCCACCACAAGATTGCCTCCACAAGATCAGTGCATGCACAGTGGAGGCAGGGCCCAGTGGACACTCTGTGAAGTGAGGCCTGGGGGTACCGCATCTCTGTAATGCACGGAAAAGGCTGGTCCCGGCGTCTCCACTGGCTCGTGCAGAGGAGGCAGGTCCTGGCAGAGGAGGTGGGTAGTGGCAGGGAGGGGAGATTGGGCCGGCAGGGGAGGGCAGTTAGGGGTGATCAGGCTGGCAGGGGAGCGTTTAGGGGGCAATCAGGCTGGCAGGCAGAAGTGGTTAGGGCCAATCAGGATCGTGAGAGGGATGTCCAACTACCGGTGTAGGCCTGATCCCCTGAGAGGTCCCAGATTGGGAAGGGTGCAGGCTGGGAACCCCTCCCCACCCCCGGGCACTACTTTCATGCACCGGGCCACTAGTATGCATATAAGTTCCTTGGTTAATCTCTTCCCACCCACCACTCACCCTCAACTTCCCTCTGAGATTCCCCACTCTGTTCCATGCTTCCATGTCTCTGGATCCACTCCATTCAACAGTTTATTTTGTTAATTAGATTGCACATATGAGTGAGATCATGTGATATTTGTCTTTCTCTGACTGACTTATTTCACATAGCATAATGCTCTCCAGGTCTCTCCATGCTGTCTCAAATGGTAAGAGATCCTTTTTTTTTTTTTACAGCTGCATAGTATTCCATGATATAAATGTACCACAGCTTTTTTATCCATTTATCTACTTATGGTAACTTGGACTGTTTCCAGAACTTTGGTATTATAAATTATGCTGCTATGAACAGTTCATCTTTCAGTCTTTTCAATAAATGGTGTTGGGAAACTTGAACAAATACAAGCAAAAATAAAACTAGACCACCAACAAACACCATATACAAGAATAAAGTCAAAATGGAAAAAAGACTTAAATGTAAGTCAGGAAACCATAACAATCCTAGAAGAAACCATAGGCAGCAAAATCTCAGACATCTCTCCTTGCAATATGTTGGCGGACACTTTTCCAAAGGCATGGAAACTAAAAAGGAGCCCACTGTATGGGAGAACATATTTGTCAATGATACATCTGATAAAGGGTTAATATTCAAAATATATAGGGAACTCATACAACTTAACAAAAGGGAGATAAAAAATCCAATTAAAAAGTGGGCAAAGGACCTAAATAGATATTTCTCCAAAGGGAAGATACAGATGGCAAGAGGCATATGAAGACATGCTCAAAGTCACTGATCATCAGAGAGATCCAAATGACAATGAGTTATCAACTCACACTTGTCAGAACAGCTACCATCAATAAATCAAGAAATGACAAGTGCTGGTCAGGATGTGGAGAAAAGGTAACCCTAGTAAACTGATGGTGGGAATGCAGACTGGTGCAGCCACTATGGAAAACAGTATGGCATTTCCTTAAAAAAATGAAAATGAAACTTTCATTTGAAATATATTCTAGAAATATATTCTAGAAATATATTCTAGAAATATATTCTAAGGAACCTGAAACACCAATCAGAAAGAATATATACACCCCTATGTTCATAGGTTTAGTCTATTTTAATGAAATTATATAAGCTCTCCTTACCACACTGAAATAATATTTTTAAATTATTTGTTTTAATTTGCTTTTATGTAAAGCATTTGTATACATTTAAAATCTATTTATCTATTAACTGAGATGTTGATAAGTTAAACATATTTTATTTTCATTAATATAAATTAAAAAGTGAGTTAGTCACCAATAAATAAATAGCAATATTCAGTTTATGTTCTGGAAATATGAAAATATACATTTTCCCTCGAGGAACACTTAGAAATGCTGGATGAAACAGAAATCCTTGCAATGCATACTGTATCTTATAAAACAAATAAAATACTAATGAAATAGTAATGAGCCATAAATGAAGAAGGAACTACCTATTTTGCAGCCCCATTAACCTAGATCTTTCATTTTTAAACACACTCCCAGGATACATAGTATGTAATAGGAAAAACCACTGTGGAAAATCACTTCAAATGTAATGTGTAGACATAGAAATTTAAAGTAAATGGAAAGGATATTTAAGCAGAAATTAGTAAACTATAAGAAAGATCTAAGGAAAACACACAGAATCCATATACAAGTGGGGAAAACATATGGCATTTTTTAAATAGAAGACAGATTGTACATCAAAAAAGAGTATCATAAGATAGGGTTCAGATAATGAGGAAGATGCTGAAATTAAGAAAAAATTGCCCAAGTACTAACCAGTTATGGTACACTTACACAATGAAATACTACTCTGCCATTAGAAAGAAAGAAAGAAAGAAAGAAAGAAAGAAAGAAAGAAAGAAAGAAAGAAAGAAAGAAAGAAAGAAAGAAAGAAAGGAAGGAAGGAAGGAAGGAAGGAAGGAAGGAAGGAAGGAAGGAAGGAAGGAAGAAAGAAAAGAAACAGTAAAATTTTACCCTTTGCAACAGCATGGATAAACTTGGAGAGAATTATGCTAAGTGAAATAAGCCAGTCATATGTGCAATCTAATGAATGAACATTAAAATAAAGAAAAACTCATAGATAGAGAACAGGCAGAAGGCTGTGGTGGTGGTGGGGTGTTGCAGGAGTTGGGGAGATTGAGCACAAAATAAAAAAAATTGAGAAAAAAACCCATGGATATGGACAACAGTTTGGTGATTTCAGGGGTATGGGAGTAAGTGGAGATATAAGATATCCTCCAGGAACAAAATAATATAAGCAGGAAAAAAAGCAGTAGTATATAAGAAACAATCTGAGCAACTAATTTGGTGAACATATATATAACTGGAATAAACATCCATTAAAAAATCATATTTCATGGTGTAAATGTACCACAGCTCTTTTATCCACACATCTACTGATGGACAGTTGAGCTGCTTCCAGATTTTGACTATCCTATATAATAAAAGCCTAGTATGCTAAGTGTCTGGTCTACTGGTTGGCCATTCAACCAATCAAAGCATAATATGATAATATATGCTAAGTCTGCTCAACTGCTTGCTATGATGTGCACTGACCACCAGGGGGTAGATAGTCAACTGGTTGACCAGTCACTATGACGTGCACTGACCACCAGGGGGTAGACACTCTGACCTGTAGGTTAGCTTGATGCTGGGGTCTGGCCAATCAGGACTGAGCGAGGTGGGCTAGATATGCCCTGGAGCCCTCCCGTGGTCCCTCTCCAGATGGGCAACCTCCCGTGTCCCTCCCCAGCCCCAATAGTGCACCAGTGGGGTCCCTCAGCCTGACCTGTGCCTTCTCGCAATCTGGAAACTCTCAGGGGATGTCAGAGATCCTGTTTCGGCCTGATCCCACAGGCCAGGCTGAGGGACCTCACTGGTTCTCGAATTTGTGCACCAGGCCTCTAGTTGTAAATAACACTGCTGTGAACTTAGGAGTGCATATAGTCTTTCTGATTGGTGTTTTGGGATTCTTAGAATATATTCCCAGTTCCCAGTCAAAAGGCAGTTCCATTTTTAAATTTTTTAAGAAAACTGTTTCCCACAGTGGCTATTGTACTGTTGTAATTAGCTAATTATTAATAACTAGAAGCCCGGTGCATGAAATTTGTGCACTGGGGGGGAGTCCCTCAGCCCAGCCTGCACCCTCTCCAATCTGGGACCACTTGGGGGAATGTCCGACTGCTGGTTTAGGCCCGATCCCTGATCACCCACAACTGCCCTCCTCTGCTGGCCATCTTGTGGTGGCCATCTTGTGACCACATGGGGGCAGCCATCTTGTGCAAGGGTGTGATGGTCAATTTGCATAGTACCTCTTTATTATATAGAATAGGAAAGGACCAAAGAGAAGGACAAATATTATAGGCATGCTATTTAGACAGTTTTATCAGGAAGCTACAACTTTACCCTTCCAAGGCGTCCAACAAAGGGGAGACAGATGTGAAAGGAACTTTAGAGATAAAATAGACAGTTTTGGGGAGTCCTAAATTAAGAAGGGTCCATGGGAGAGGAATGCTTAGATGGGGGCTTGGAGATGCCAACATGGTTATCTTACTTGTACAGAGGATAGAGAAATGCCACAGAATAAACAGGGAGGAAGGCATACATCAACAGAGGATAAAGAAAAGTCACAGGATAATGGAAAGAAAGAAACATATTTTCTACAGAGAATAGAGGAATGTTGCAAGATAAAGGGAGAGAAAAAAAGCGGGGGCACCACATGGGCTTTGGCCTTTGAAACTGACACTATGTCCCATGAGGAAAGAACAGGGGTCTTAAATTAAGAAGGGTCCAATTTGAAAGGCTCAGGTTCAAACCAAGAACTATAGCATATATAAATTGGAGACAAAGGGCACAAGACAGCTTCTTTTAGATTACAGATTTTCATATTTTAGGTTTTAGATTTTTCCCCATAAGAGAGAGTAAGAGAGCAGGCTTTTCCCATTTGGGGGCATCCCTGCCCAGATAGAGTTTGTATATGCTTCCAATAAACTTCTACATTTTTACTAAAGAAATCTGTTAGTCCACCAATTTATTCTTCATCTTTGTCAGACAAGGACCCATGAGAAGAAGTCTGCATCCTAAACCCCACATTTCAGAGGCATGCTCAGTAAAATTGAGATGACAACTGGTAACAGAGGTCATTGGCCAGAATGGGTATGTCCATTGCAAGGGTACAAATTTTGGGATATTTAATCCCCTGAACAGCTCTTACAGCTCTTGGTTCTCGGGATTTGTGTGACTCTGGATTTTTGGGGCTCCCTTTGTGTTCTCCCACATGACCCCACATACAATGGACTAATAGACAGAAGCTAGCCTACTCCTGTACTGGACCCAGCTCCAACATGGAAAGGGAACTCTAGACATTGCCTTTGCTTCTAACTTTACTGAAACCCCAACTACACTTATTCCATGAGTTGATAAAGGGAAATGGGACTTTAAAAATACAGAGATGTAATTCCATGCAAGTAAACATCACTCATTCTCCCATGTGAGTCTCAGAAAATTATTTTCTGGAGATATTGTAAGGACTTCAACCCCAGTACCCAATGGGGAAAAGGAGCCCCCACTTCATCTGGTAACAGCTACCCCAAAGTATTAGTTTAAGCATAATAAGCCAGTAAGAGAAAGACCAATACCATATGCTCTCACTAATATGTGGAACCTAATGAACAAAATAAACTGATGAACAAAATGGAGCCAGAAACATGGATACATGAAACAGACTGGAAGATTCCAGAGAGGAGGACTGTAGAGGTGACTGGATAAAGAAGGTGAAGAGATTAGCTAAAGAATATATATTTATACTCCATAGACATGGATAACAGTGTAGGGGGGGACAAGGGTGATTGGAGGAGTGTAGGGAGTGGCTCTAGAGTTAAGCCTTGGATTAACCTATGGCAAAGCCACAAACAAGTTCCAGTTTAGAGGGCAGAGCCCTCTTAGCATAATTAAGCTTGACCTTATGGCCGCCCCCTAGATCCTTCCTAAGTAGCTAATGGGCTGTGGGAGGTGCAGCAAGCGCTGCCAAAACAAGTGAAACTCACAAGAACTTTGTAATTATGTTGACCACTACCTTGTTTTTCTCTGACTATAAAATAAAGCATCAGCTTGCTGGCTGGATCCTTCTCTGTGGCCTCATCCAGGCACAGGAGATCTACCAAGCCCCAGCTATATTCTCTTTGTCCATCTTTTCTTTAATCCTTCACCGCCCCTCCTCAGGCTCACTGAACCCTTGGCTGTGCTGGTTCGGCACAGAGGTGGGCAAAGAGGGGCAATGGGGAATATCTGCAATAGTGTCAACATTAAAATTTTTAATTAAAAATATAATGTTATTTGCTTTTATGGTTATAAGAATCCTAAAATTCTATGTAGTTCAATATGGTACTGCATGTTTTTAATAATTTTTCATTTAGTCAAATCCAGTGCACATTTTAAATATTTATAGTTATCTCTAAGTAACAATAAACATTATAAATGAATATGGAATTGTCAAACCACAAAGTGAATGACAAAGCAATAAAGACAACTTTACAAATCCAATAGAAAAAGGGAGGGAGAAGAATAGAATAGATGTGGTAAGAAGAAAGTAAAAAAAGGTGGAAGAAATAAGTCACACTCTATTAGTTATTAAGACAAATGTTAAGAGATTAAATTTATAAGATTAAAAACAAAAATTCTATCAAAGCTTTAAAAATAAAATAAATTAATAAATGTAATGCCCAGAATAAGAGAGAGGAAGATATACCTCAAAAATGTAAATCAAAGGTAAGGTTGTGAAGCTTTACTATGTAGTATAATAAAATAAAACATCTTTAAAAAGAGATATTATATATAAATGAAGATGTCTAATAATAATAAAATAAAAAGCTTTTTATAAATATGTAAATGTGTCAATTGGAAAAATATGATGTTCAAAATCATTGAAGGTGTTTTATTCCAATTCTATAGGTTGATATTTCTCAAACTACTGGTGCTTCTTACAGAAGATGTTGATTTTCTTAGTTGGTACATGTGTTTAATTCTGATTGTTAAAATAGTGGGAATTCCCTATCTGGTAGAACGTAAGGTGTTTTTAGTCAATGGTGTACAGGAGACACCTATTAACCAGCCTGTAAGTGCTGATTGTTAATTTTTCAAGAATTTTGCAAATTAGTTGTTAAACACAGATTTTTATTAAAGACAATTATTTAAACATAAAACTATATTTACCATATTTAAAAGGCAATAAATACTCAAAACTTAGCATTTCCTAATTATTCTATTTTATATTATTACTAGAGGCTCGTTGCATGAAGATTCGTGCAATAGGCCTTCCTTCCCCTGGCTGCTGGTACTGGTTTTCCTCCGGCACTCAGGACCTGGGCCTTCAGCGAAGCCAAACCTTCAAACTTCAGCGGAGCCAAGTCTTCAGCCTTCAGGCTTGGCTCCTGCCACAGTGGAGCCTTCAGTCTTCAGTCTTCAGTCTTCAGTCTTCGCTCAGGCAGAGCCTTCAGTCTTTGCTCTGTGCCTGCATATGCAAATTAACCCACCATTTTGTTGGGTTAATTTGCATACTCATTCCTGATTGGTTGATAGGCATCATGGAGGTATGGTCAATTTGCATCTTTCTCTTTTATTAGTGTAGATTATTTATGCTAATCAGATTACTTACATCTATTATATCTCAATAGTGAAAATACTGTATAATGTTGAGTTATTGTGAATCTCTTTCCAACTAGTGTTCAGTAACATCATGTTGGTAACTTGAAATTGGCTATGTTGAGAGCATTTACATCATGGAAACTGTCAGATGCTATAGAGCTAGGCTTGATTTATTGTTTTGTTGATTGTCTAGACATAAGAAAGTGATGCAGCAAATATTACAGATACAAATATTTGGCAAAAATAAACTACAATATTTTGTGCTAACCAATATCTTATATGAATTTACAATAAAGAATACTGTATATTTCATTATTTAAAAAAATAATGTCAGAGCAAGCAAATAAATAAACATCTGGCAAATAATTGACAAATCCTAGCATATGTATGTGTATATGTATAAATGCAATAATGAAAATAAATATTAAAAACTGAAAATATTAAATTTATAAAGACAAACTACTTTACAGTTTAAGTTATGCATCAAGATTAGATAATTTTTACATAAAAATGATAACATTCACTGACTATCAAAACTTTTGTGATAAGAAAATAATACTGTTTTTTAGAGATCAATAGATACAAGAGGAAATAAAAATTTTAAATCAATAATTCAAGCATTAAATTCAAGAAGATAAATAAAATGCATATGTAATAAACCCAAATAAGGACATACACAGTATAATTTGTAATAGTCTATCCCAGTGAGAATTCA